>NC_135499.1:37175875-37775875 GCF_052857255.1 Amblyomma americanum | reverse complement strand
CATGATTATTGTCGTTTATAATGAAGATCTGCAAGACGGTGAATTCCATCACCGCTTTCTTAAGTAGGGTGTGTCTGTCACCGAAAACATGTCGTAGTCGTTGCACCAATGATGGAGAGCAGCAGCTGAAGTGTGAAAAATGGCCTGGTTGGAAGCATGTTCGTGCCGCAGCCTTTCCCACTGAAGTAAAAACGGCACGGATGGGGCCTTTTATGCTGCACGTCTTGTAGAATGTCGTGTGATGTCCCCGTCGATGGATGATAAAGGTAATAAAACCAGGATTATTGCCGTTTATAATGAAGATCTGCAAGGCGGTGAATTCCTTGGCCGCTTTCTTAAGGAGGGCGTGTCTGTCACCGAAAACATGCCGTAGTCGTTGCACCAATGGTGGACATCAGCAACTGAAGTGTGAAAAGTGGCCTTGGTGGAAGCATGTTCGTGCCGCAGACTTTCCAACTGAAGTTTTTTAAAAACGGCACGGATGAAGCCTTTTATGCCGCACGTTTTGTAGAATATCGTGTGATTTCCTCGTCTATGGATGACATGGGTAATCAAACCAGGATTATTGCCGTTTGTAATGAAGATCTGCAAGGCGGTGAATGGTGAATTCCATGGCCGTTTTCTTATGGAGGGTGTGTCTGTCACCGAAAACATGCCGTTGTCGTTGCACCAATGGTGGAGAGCAGCAACTGTAGTGTGAAAAATGGCCTGGTTGGAAGCATGTTCGTGCCGCTGCCTTTCCCACTGAAGTAAAAACGGCACGGATGGGGCCTTTTATGTTGCACGTCTTGTAGAATGTCGTGTGATGTCCCCGTCGATGGATGATATGGGTAATCAAAGCAGGATTATTGCCGTGTATAATGAAGATCTGCAAGGCGGTGAATGGTGAATTCCATGGCCGTTTTCTTATGGAGGGTGTGTCTGTCACCGAAAACATGCCGTTGTCGTTGCACCAATGGTGGAGAGCAGCAACTGAAGTGTCAAAAATGGCCTGGTTGGAAGCATGTTCGTGCCGCTGCCTTTCCCACTGAAGTAAAAACGGCACGGATGGGGCCTTTTAGGCTGCACGTCTTGTAGAATGTCATGTGATGTCCCCGTCGATGGATGATATGGGTAATCAAAGCAGGATTATTGCCGTGTATAATGAAGATCTGCAAGGGGGTGAATGGTGAATTCCATGGCCGTTTTCTTATGGAGGGTGTGTCTGTCACCGAAAACATGCCGTTGTCGTTGCACCAATGGTGGAGAGCAGCAACTGAAGTGTGAAAAATGGCCTGGTTGGAAGCATGTTCGTGCCGCTGCCTTTCCCACTGCAGTAAAAACGGCACGGATGGGGCCTTTTATGCTGCACGTCTTGTAGAATGTCGTGTGATGTCACCGTCGATGGAAGATATGGGTAATCAAACCAGGATTATTGCCGTTTATAATGAAGATCTGCAAGGCGGTGAATTCTATGGCCGTTTTCTTAAGGAGGGTGTGTCTGTCACCGAAAACATGCCGTTGTCGTTGCACCAATGGTGGAGAGCAGGAACTGTAGTGTGAAAAATGGCCTGGTTGGAAGCATATTCGTGCCGCAGACTTTCTAACTGAAGTAAAAACGGCACGGATGGGGCCTTTTATGCTGCACGTCTTGTAGAATGTCGTGTGATGTCATCCCCGTCTATGGATGACATGGGTAATCAAACCAGGATCATTGCCGTTTGTAATGAACATCTGAGAGGCGGTGAATTCCATGTCCGCTTTCGTAAAGAGGTTGTGTCTGTCACCGATAACACGCCGTTGTCGTTGCACCAGTGGTGGAGAGCAGCAACTGAAGTGTGACAAATGGCCTGGTTGAATGCATGTTCGTGCAGCACCCTTTCACACTGAAGTAAAAACGGCACGGATGAGGACTTTTATGCTGCACGTCTTGTAGAATGTCGTCTGATGTCCCCGTCGATGGATGATATGGGTAATCAAACCAGAAATTATTGCCGTTTATAATGAAGATATGGAAGGCGGTGAATTCAATGGCCGCTTTCTTAAGGAGGGTGTGTCTGTCACCGATAACATGCCGTTGTCGTTGCACCAATGGTGGAGACCAGCAACTGAAATGTGAAAAATGGTCTGGTTTGAAGCATGTTCGTGGCGCAGACTTTCCAACTGAAGTAATAACGGCACAGATGGGGACTTTTATGCTGCACGTCTTGTAGAATGTCATGTGATGTCCCCGTGTATGGATGACATGGGCAATCAAACCAGGATCATTGCCGTTTGTAATGAAGATCTGAGAGGCGGTGAATTCCATGGCCGCTTTCTTAAGGAGGGTGTCTGTCACCGATAACATGCCGTTGTCGTTGCACCAATGGCGGAGAGCGGCAACTGAAGTGTGAAAAATGGCCTGGTTGGAAGCATGTTCGTGCCGCAGCCTTTCCCACTGAAGTAAAAACGGCACTAATGGGGCATTTTATGCTGCACGTCTTTAAGAATGTCGAATGATGTCCCCGTCGATGGATGATATGGGTAACCAAACCAGGATCATTGCCGTTTGTAATGAAGATCTGAGAGGCGGTGAATTCCATGGCCACTTTCTTAAGGAGGGTGTGTCTGTCACCGATAACATGTCGTTGTCGTGGCACCAATGGTGGAGAGTAGCAACAGAAGTATGAAAAAAGGCCTGGTTGGAAGCATGTTCGTGGCGCAGCCTTTCCCACTGAAGTAAAAACGGCACGGATGGGGCCTTTTATGCTGCACGTCTTGTAGAATGTCGTGTGATGTCCCTGTCGATGGATGACATGGGTAATCAAACCATGATTATTGTCGTTTATAATGAAGATCTGCAAGGCGGTGAATTCCATCACCGCTTTCTTAAGTAGGGTGTGTCTGTCACCGAAAACATGTCGTAGTCGTTGCACCAATGATGGAGAGCAGCAGCTGAAGTGTGAAAAATGGCCTGGTTGGAAGCATGTTCGTGCCGCAGCCTTTCCCACTGAAGTAAAAACGGCACGGATGGGGCCTTTTATGCTGCACGTCTTGTAGAATGTCGTGTGATGTCCCCGTCGATGGATGATAAAGGTAATAAAACCAGGATTATTGCCGTTTATAATGAAGATCTGCAAGGCGGTGAATTCCTTGGCCGCTTTCTTAAGGAGGGCGTGTCTGTCACCGAAAACATGCCGTAGTCGTTGCACCAATGGTGGACATCAGCAACTGAAGTGTGAAAAATGGCCTTGGTGGAAGCATGTTCGTGCCGCAGACTTTCCAACTGAAGTAAAAACGGCACGGATGAAGCCTTTTATGCCGCACGTGTTGTAGAATGTCGTGTGATGTCCACGTCTATGGATGACATAGGTAATGAAACCAGGATCATTGCCGTTTGTAATGAAGATCTGAGAGGCGGTGAATTCCATGGCCGCTTTCTTAAGGAGGGTGTCTGTCACCGAAAACATGCCGTTGTCGTTGCACCAATGGTGGAGAGCAGCAACTGAAGTGTGAAAAATGGCCTTGGTGGAAGCATGTTCGTGCCGCAGCTTTTCCCGCTGAAGAAAAAACGGCACGGATGCGGCCTTTTATGCTGCACGTCTTGTAGAATGTCGTGTGATGTCCCCGTATATGGATGACATGGGCAATCAAACCAGGATCATTGCCGTTTGTAATGAAGATCTGAGAGGCGGTGAATTCCATGGCCGCTTTCTTAAGGAGGGTGTGTCTGTCACCGAAAACATGCCGTTGTCGTTGCACCAGTGGTAGAGAGCAGCAACTGTAGTGTGAAAAATGGCCTGGTTGGAAGCATGTTCGTGCCGCTGCCTTTCCCACTGAAGTAAAAACGGCACGGATGGGGCCTTTTATGTTGCACGTCTTGTAGAATGTCGTGTGATGTCCCCGTCGATGGATGATATGGGTAATCAAAGCAGGATTATTGCCGTGTATAATGAAGATCTGCAAGGCGGTGAATGGTGAATTCCATGGCCGTTTTCTTATGGAGGGTGTGTCTGTCACCGAAAACATGCCGTTGTCGTTGCACCAATGGTGGAGAGCAGCAACTGAAGTGTCAAAAATGGCCTGGTTGGAAGCATGTTCGTGCCGCTGCCTTTCCCACTGAAGTAAAAACGGCACGGATGGGGCCTTTTAGGCTGCACGTCTTGTAGAATGTCATGTGATGTCCCCGTCGATGGATGATATGGGTAATCAAAGCAGGATTATTGCCGTGTATAATGAAGATCTGCAAGGGGGTGAATGGTGAATTCCATGGCCGTTTTCTTATGGAGGGTGTGTCTGTCACCGAAAACATGCCGTTGTCGTTGCACCAATGGTGGAGAGCAGCAACTGAAGTGTGAAAAATGGCCTGGTTGGAAGCATGTTCGTGCCGCTGCCTTTCCCACTGCAGTAAAACCGGCACGGATGGGGCCTTTTATGCTGCACGTCTTGTAGAATGTCGTGTGATGTCACCGTCGATGGAAGATATGGGTAATCAAACCAGGATTATTGCCGTTTATAATGAAGATCTGCAAGGCGGTGAATTCCATGGCCGTTTTCTTAAGGAGGGTGTGTCTGTCACCGAAAACATGCCGTTGTCGTTGCACCAATGGTGGAGAGCAGGAACTGTAGTGTGAAAAATGGCCTGGTTGGAAGCATATTCGTGCCGCAGACTTTCTAACTGAAGTAAAAACGGCACGGATGGGGCCTTTTATGCTGCACGTCTTGTAGAATGTCGTGTGATGTCATCCCCGTCTATGGATGACATGGGTAATCAAACCAGGATCATTGCCGTTTGTAATGAACATCTGAGAGGCGGTGAATTCCATGTCCGCTTTCGTAAAGAGGTTGTGTCTGTCACCGATAACACGCCGTTGTCGTTGCACCAGTGGTGGAGAGCAGCAACTGAAGTGTGACAAATGGCCTGGTTGAATGCATGTTCGTGCAGCACCCTTTCACACTGAAGTAAGAACGGCACGGATGAGGACTTTTATGCTGCACGTCTTGTAGAATGTCGTCTGATGTCCCCGTCGATGGATGATATGGGTAATCAAACCAGAAATTATTGCCGTTTATAATGAAGATATGCAAGGCGGTGAATTCAATGGCCGCTTTCTTAAGGAGGGTGTGTCTGTCACCGATAACATGCCGTTGTCGTTGCACCAATGGTGGAGACCAGCAACTGAAATGTGAAAAATGGTCTGGTTTGAAGCATGTTCGTGGCGCAGACTTTCCAACTGAAGTAATAACGGCACAGATGGGGACTTTTATGCTGCACGTCTTGTAGAATGTCATGTGATGTCCCCGTGTATGGATGACATGGGCAATCAAACCAGGATCATTGCCGTTTGTAATGAAGATCTGAGAGGCGGTGAATTCCATGGCCGCTTTCTTAAGGAGGGTGTCTGTCACCGATAACATGCCGTTGTCGTTGCACCAATGGCGGAGAGCGGCAACTGAAGTGTGAAAAATGGCCTGGTTGGAAGCATGTTCGTGCCGCAGCCTTTCCCACTGAAGTAAAAACGGCACGGATGGGGCCTTTTATGCTGCACGTCTTTAAGAATGTCGAATGATGTCCCCGTCGATGGATGATATGGGTAACCAAACCAGGATCATTGCCGTTTGTAATGAAGATCTGAGAGGCGGTGAATTCCATGGCCACTTTCTTAAGGAGGGTGTGTCTGTCACCGATAACATGTCGTTGTCGTGGCACCAATGGTGGAGAGTAGCAACAGAAGTATGAAAAAAGGCCTGGTTGGAAGCATGTTCGTGGCGCAGCCTTTCCCACTGAAGTAAAAACGGCACGGATGGGGCCTTTTATGCTGCACGTCTTGTAGAATGTCGTGTGATGTCCCTGTCGATGGATGACATGGGTAATCAAACCATGATTATTGTCGTTTATAATGAAGATCTGCAAGGCGGTGAATTCCATCACCGCTTTCTTAAGTAGGGTGTGTCTGTCACCGAAAACATGTCGTAGTCGTTGCACCAATGATGGAGAGCAGCAGCTGAAGTGTGAAAAATGGCCTGGTTGGAAGCATGTTCGTGCCGCAGCCTTTCCCACTGAAGTAAAAACGGCACGGATGGGGCCTTTTATGCTGCACGTCTTGTAGAATGTCGTGTGATGTCCCCGTCGATGGATGATAAAGGTAATAAAACCAGGATTATTGCCGTTTATAATGAAGATCTGCAAGGCGGTGAATTCCTTGGCCGGTTTCTTAAGGAGGGCGTGTCTGTCACCGAAAACATGCCGTAGTCGTTGCACCAATGGTGGACATCAGCAACTGAAGTGTGAAAAATGGCCATGGTGGAAGCATGTTCGTGCCGCAGACTTTCCAACTGAAGTAAAAACGGCACGGATGAAGCCTTTTATGCCGCACGTGTTGTAGAATGTCGTGTGATGTCCACGTCTATGGATGACATAGGTAATGAAACCAGGATCATTGCCGTTTGTAATGAAGATCTGAGAGGCGGTGAATTCTATGGCCGCTTTCTTAAGGAGGGTGTCTGTCACCGAAAACATGCCGTTGTCGTTGCACCAATGGTGGAGAGCAGCAACTGAAGTGTGAACAATGGCCTTGGTGGAAGCATGTTCGTGCCGCAGCTTTTCCCGCTGAAGAAAAAACGGCACGGATGCGGCCTTTTATGCTGCACGTCTTGTAGAATGTCGTGTGATGTCCCCGTATATGGATGACATGGGCAATCAAACCAGGATCATTGCCGTTTGTAATGAAGATCTGAGAGGCGGTGAATTCCATGGCCGCTTTCTTAAGGAGGGTGTGTCTGTCACCGAAAACATGCCGTTGTCGTTGCACCAGTGGTAGAGAGCAGCAACTGTAGTGTGAAAAATGGCCTGGTTGGAAGCATGTTCGTGCCGCTGCCTTTCCCACTGAAGTAAAAACGGCACGGATGGGGCCTTTTATGTTGCACGTCTTGTAGAATGTCGTGTGATGTCCCCGTCGATGGATGATATGGGTAATCAAAGCAGGATTATTGCCGTGTATAATGAAGATCTGCAAGGCGGTGAATGGTGAATTCCATGGCCGTTTTCTTATGGAGGGTGTGTCTGTCACCGAAAACATGCCGTTGTCGTTGCACCAATGGTGGAGAGCAGCAACTGAAGTGTCAAAAATGGCCTGGTTGGAAGCATGTTCGTGCCGCTGCCTTTCCCACTGAAGTAAAAACGGCACGGATGGGGCCTTTTAGGCTGCACGTCTTGTAGAATGTCATGTGATGTCCCCGTCGATGGATGATATGGGTAATCAAAGCAGGATTATTGCCGTGTATAATGAAGATCTGCAAGGGGGTGAATGGTGAATTCCATGGCCGTTTTCTTATGGAGGGTGTGTCTGTCACCGAAAACATGCCGTTGTCGTTGCACCAATGGTGGAGAGCAGCAACTGAAGTGTGAAAAATGGCCTGGTTGGAAGCATGTTCGTGCCGCTGCCTTTCCCACTGCAGTAAAACCGGCACGGATGGGGCCTTTTATGCTGCACGTCTTGTAGAATGTCGTGTGATGTCACCGTCGATGGAAGATATGGGTAATCAAACCAGGATTATTGCCGTTTATAATGAAGATCTGCAAGGCGGTGAATTCCATGGCCGTTTTCTTAAGGAGGGTGTGTCTGTCACCGAAAACATGCCGTTGTCGTTGCACCAATGGTGGAGAGCAGGAACTGTAGTGTGAAAAATGGCCTGGTTGGAAGCATATTCGTGCCGCAGACTTTCTAACTGAAGTAAAAACGGCACGGATGGGGCCTTTTATGCTGCACGTCTTGTAGAATGTCGTGTGATGTCATCCCCGTCTATGGATGACATGGGTAATCAAACCAGGATCATTGCCGTTTGTAATGAACATCTGAGAGGCGGTGAATTCCATGTCCGCTTTCGTAAAGAGGTTGTGTCTGTCACCGATAACACGCCGTTGTCGTTGCACCAGTGGTGGAGAGCAGCAACTGAAGTGTGACAAATGGCCTGGTTGAATGCATGTTCGTGCAGCACCCTTTCACACTGAAGTAAAAACGGCACGGATGAGGACTTTTATGCTGCACGTCTTGTAGAATGTCGTCTGATGTCCCCGTCGATGGATGATATGGGTAATCAAACCAGAAATTATTGCCGTTTATAATGAAGATATGCAAGGCGGTGAATTCAATGGCCGCTTTCTTAAGGAGGGTGTGTCTGTCACCGATAACATGCCGTTGTCGTTGCACCAATGGTGGAGACCAGCAACTGAAATGTGAAAAATGGTCTGGTTTGAAGCATGTTCGTGGCGCAGACTTTCCAACTGAAGTAATAACGGCACAGATGGGGACTTTTATGCTGCACGTCTTGTAGAATGTTATGTGATGTCCCCGTGTATGGATGACATGGGCAATCAAACCAGGATCATTGCCGTTTGTAATGAAGATCTGAGAGGAGGTGAATTCCATGGCCGCTTTCTTAAGGAGGGTGTCTGTCACCGATAACATGCCGTTGTCGTTGCACCAATGGCGGAGAGCGGCAACTGAAGTGTGAAAAATGGCCTGGTTGGAAGCATGTTCGTGCCGCAGCCTTTCCCACTGAAGTAAAAACGGCACGGATGGGGCCTTTTATGCTGCACGTCTTTAAGAATGTCGAATGATGTCCCCGTCGATGGATGATATGGGTAACCAAACCAGGATCATTGCCGTTTGTAATGAAGATCTGAGAGGCGGTGAATTCCATGGCCACTTTCTTAAGGAGGGTGTGTCTGTCACCGATAACATGTCGTTGTCGTGGCACCAATGGTGGAGAGTAGCAACAGAAGTATGAAAAAAGGCCTGGTTGGAAGCATGTTCGTGGCGCAGCCTTTCCCACTGAAGTAAAAACGGCACGGATGGGGCCTTTTATGCTGCACGTCTTGTAGAATGTCGTGTGATGTCCCTGTCGATGGATGACATGGGTAATCAAACCATGATTATTGTCGTTTATAATGAAGATCTGCAAGACGGTGAATTCCATCACCGCTTTCTTAAGTAGGGTGTGTCTGTCACCGAAAACATGTCGTAGTCGTTGCACCAATGATGGAGAGCAGCAGCTGAAGTGTGAAAAATGGCCTGGTTGGAAGCATGTTCGTGCCGCAGCCTTTCCCACTGAAGTAAAAACGGCACGGATGGGGCCTTTTATGCTGCACGTCTTGTAGAATGTCGTGTGATGTCCCCGTCGATGGATGATAAAGGTAATAAAACCAGGATTATTGCCGTTTATAATGAAGATCTGCAAGGCGGTGAATTCCTTGGCCGCTTTCTTAAGGAGGGCGTGTCTGTCACCGAAAACATGCCGTAGTCGTTGCACCAATGGTGGACATCAGCAACTGAAGTGTGAAAAATGGCCTTGGTGGAAGCATGTTCGTGCCGCAGACTTTCCAACTGAAGTAAAAACGGCACGGATGAAGCCTTTTATGCCGCA
Organism: Amblyomma americanum; assembly: GCF_052857255.1. Classification (NCBI taxonomy): domain Eukaryota; kingdom Metazoa; phylum Arthropoda; class Arachnida; order Ixodida; family Ixodidae; genus Amblyomma; species Amblyomma americanum. The sequence continues at coordinate 37,766,491 of NC_135499.1, read as the reverse complement.
CGTGTTGTAGAATGTCGTGTGATGTCCACGTCTATGGATGACATAGGTAATGAAACCAGGATCATTGCCGTTTGTAATGAAGATCTGAGAGGCGGTGAATTCCATGGCCGCTTTCTTAAGGAGGGTGTCTGTCACCGAAAACATGCCGTTGTCGTTGCACCAATGGTGGAGAGCAGCAACTGAAGTGTGAAAAATGGCCTTGGTGGAAGCATGTTCGTGCCGCAGCTTTTCCCGCTGAAGAAAAAACGGCACGGATGCGGCCTTTTATGCTGCACGTCTTGTAGAATGTCGTGTGATGTCCCCGTATATGGATGACATGGGCAATCAAACCAGGATCATTGCCGTTTGTAATGAAGATCTGAGAGGCGGTGAATTCCATGGCCGCTTTCTTAAGGAGGGTGTGTCTGTCACCGAAAACATGCCGTTGTCGTTGCACCAGTGGTAGAGAGCAGCAACTGAAGCGTGAAAAATGGCCTGGTTGGAAGAAGGTTCGTGCCGCAGCCTTTCCCACTGAAGTAAAAACTGCACGGATGAGGCCTTTTATGCTGCACGCCTTGTAGAATGTCGTGTGATGTCCCCGTCGATGGATGATAAAGGTAATCAAACCAGCATTATTGCCGTTTATAATGAAGATCTGCAAGGCGATGAATTCCATGGCCGCTTTCTTAAGGAAGGTGTGTCTGTCACCGAAAACATGCCGTTGTCGTTGCACCAATGGTGGAGAGCAGCAACTGAACTGTGAAAAATGGCCTGGTTGGAAGCATGTTCGTGGCGCAGCCTTTCCCACTGAAGTAAAAACGGCACGGATGCGGCCTTTTATGCTGCACGTCTTCTAGAATGTCGTCTGATGTCCCCATAGATGGATGATGTGGGTAATCAAACCAGGATTATTGCCGTTTATAATGAAGATCTGCAAGGCGGTGAATTCATGGCCGCTTTCTTAAGGAAGGTGTGTCTGTCACCGAAAACATGCCGTTGTCGTTGCACCAATGGTGGAGAGCAGCAAATGAACTGTGAAAAATGGCCTGGTTGGAAGCATGTTCGTGGCGCAGCCTTTCCCACTGAAGTAAAAACGGCACGGATGCGGCCTTTTATGCTGCACGTCTTCTAGAATGTCGTCTGATGTCCCCATAGATGGATGATGTGGGTAATCAAACCAGGATTATTGCCGTTTATAATGAAGATCTGCAAGGCGATGAATTCCATGGCCGCTTTCTTAAGGAAGGTGTGTCTGTCACCGAAAACATGCCGTTGTCGTTGCACCAGTGGTGGAGAGCAGCAACTGAAGTGTGAAAAATGGCCTGGTTGGAAGCATGTTCGTGCCGGACCCTATCCCACTGAAGTAAAAGCGGCACGGATGAGAACTTTTACGCTGCACGTCTTCTAGAATGTCGTCTGATGTCCCCGTAGATGGATGATGTGGGTAATCAAACCAGGATTATTGCCGTTTATAATGAAGATCGGCAAGGCGGTGAATTCAATGGCCGCTTTCTTAAGGAGGGTGTGTTTGTCACCGATAACATGCCGTTGTCGTTGCACCATTGGTGGAGAGCAGCAACTGAAGTATGAAAAATGGCCTGGTTGGAAGCATGTTCGTGGCGCAGCCTTTCCCACTGAAGTAAAAACGGCACGGATGGGGCCTTTTATGCTGCACGTCTTGTAGAATGTCGTGTGATGTCCTTGTCGATGGATGACATGGGTAATCAAACCATGATTATTGTCGTTTATAATGAAGATCTGCAAGGCGGTGAATTCCATGGCCGCTTTCTTAAGGAGGGTGTGTCTGTCACCGAAAACATGCCGTTGTCGTTGCACCAATGGTGGAGAGCAGCAGCTGAAGTGTGAAAAATGGCCTGGTTGGAAGCATGCTCGTGGCGCAGCCTTTCCCACTGAAGTAAAAACGGCACGGATGCGGCCTTTTATGCTGCACGTCTTCTAGAATGTCGTCTGATGTCCCCATAGATGGATGATGTGGGTAATCAAACCAGGATTATTGCCGTTTATAATGAAGATCTGCAAGGCGGTGAATTCATGGCCGCTTTCTTAAGGAGGGTGTGTCTGTCACCGAAAACATGCCGTTGTCGTTGCACCAATGGTGGAGAGCAGCAACTGAAGTGTGAAAAATGGCCTTGGTGGAAGCATGTTCGTGCCGCTGCTTTTCCCGCTGAAGAAAAAACGGCACGGATGCGGCCTTTTATGCTGCACGTCTTGTAGGATGTCGTGTGATGTCCCCGTATATGGATGACATGGACAATCAAACCAGGATCATTGCCGTTTGTAATGAAGGTCTGAGAGGCGGTGAATTCCATGGCCGCTTTCTTAAGGAGGGTGTGTCTGTCACCGAAAACATGCCGGTCGTTGCACCAGTGGTAGAGAGCAGCAACTGAAGCGTGAAAAATGGCCTGGTTGGAAGAAGGTTCGTGCCGCAGCCTTTCCCACTGAAGTAAAAACGGCACGGATGCGGCCTTTTATGCTGCACGTCTTGTAGAATGTCGTGTGATGTCCCCGTTCATAGATGAAATGGGTAATCACTCCAGGATTATTGCCGTTTAAAATGAAGATCGGCAAGGCGGTGAATTCAATGGCCGCTTTCTAAAGGAGGGTGTGTATGTCACCGAAAACATGCCAATGTCGTTGCACCAATGGTGGAGAGCAGCAACTGAAGTGTGAAAAATGGCCTGGTTGGAAACATGTTCGTGGCGCAGCCTTTCCCACTGAAGTAAAAACGGCACGGATAGGGCCTTTTATGCTGCTCGTCTTGTAGAATGTCGTGCGATGTCCCCGTATATGGATGAGATGGGCAATCAAACCAGGATCATTGCCGTTTGTAATGAAGATATGAGAGGCGGTGAATTCCATGGCCGCTTTCTTAAGGAGGGTGTCTGTCACCGAAAACATGCCGTTGTCGTTGCACCAATGGTGGAGAGCAGCAACTGAAGTGTGAAAAATGGCCTTGGTGGAAGCATGTTCGTGCCGCAGCCTTTCCCACTGAAGTAAAAACGGCCCGGATGGGGCCTTTTATGCTGCACGTCTTGTAGAATGTCGTGTGATTTCCCCGTATATGGATGAAATGGGCAATAAAACCAGGATCATTGCCGTTTGTAATGAAGATATGAGAGGCGGTGAATTCCATGGCCGCTTTTTTAAGGAGGGTGTCTGTCACCGAAAACATGCCGTTGTCGTTGCACCAATGGTGGAGAGCAGCAACTGAAGTGTGAAAAATGGCCTTCGTGGAAGCATGTTCGTGCCGCAGCCTTTCCCACTGAAGTAAAAACGGCACGGATGGGGCGTTTTATGCTGCACGTCTTGTAGAATGTCGTGTGATGTCCACGTCGATGAATGATATGCGTAACCAAACCTGGATTATTGCCGTTTATAATGAAGATCTGCAAGGCGGTCAATTCCATGGCCGCTTTCTTAAGGACGGTGTGTCTTTGTCACCGAAAACATGCCGTAGTCGTTGCACCAATGGTGGAGATCAGCAACTGAAGTGTGAAAAATGGCCTTGGTGGAAGTATGTTCGTGCCGCAGACTTTCCAACTGAAGTAAAAACGGCACGGATGAAGCCTTTTATGCCGCACGTCTTGTAGAATGTCGTGTGATGTCCACGTCTATGGATGACATGGGTAATGAAACCAGGATCATTGCCGTTTGTAATGAAGATCTGAGAGGCGGTGAATTCCATGGCCGCTTTCTTAAGGAGGGTGTCTGTCACCGAAAACATGCCGTTGTCGTTGCACCAATGGTGGAGAGCAGCAACTGAAGTGTGAAAAATGGCCTTGGTGGAAGCATGTTCGTGCCGCAGCTTTTCCCGCTGAAGAAAAAACGGCACGGATGCGGCCTTTTATGCTGCACGTCTTGTAGAATGTCGTGTGATGTCCCCGTATATGGATGACATGGGCAATCAAACCAGGATCATTGCCGTTTGTAATGAAGATCTGAGAGGCGGTGAATTCCATGGCCGCTTTCTTAAGGAGGGTGTGTCTGTCACCGAAAACATGCCGTTGTCGTTGCACCAGTGGTAGAGAGCAGCAACTGAAGCGTGAAAAATGGCCTGGTTGGAAGAAGGTTCGTGCCGCAGCCTCTCCCACTGAAGTAAAAACTGCACGGATGAGGCCTTTTATTCTGCACGTCTTGTAGAATGTCGTGTGATGTCCCCGTCGATGGATGATAAAGGTAATCAAACCAGCATTATTGCCGTTTATAATGAAGATCTGCAAGGCGATGAATTCCATGGCCGCTTTCTTAAGGGCACAGGGCAAGCCCTATACTTCCCATGCATTTTAGGCCATGTTGAGGTACATGTTTCTCACTAACTAATAACAGTAGCCTAATAACACATATATTATTGTTTGCCAAATTTTGTGCTCTTTTTAGTGAACTAGAATATTTGAAAAGTGTTGAAAATTCGATTTTTATTAAAATTTTTTCCGGTAGTACACAAATCTGGCCTTTCTTTGCGCATTTCAAAATTCATAACAGAATAACTGCTCAGTGAAATTGCTTAATTCTAGCTCAGTAGTTGGCAACACTTATGTAGATGATTGCAAAAAAAATCAGCCGTCTGTCTTGAAAGGCATTGGAAATAATGGTACCTTTGTAAGAAAAAACACTGTTTTGAGATAATAGAGCGTAAAGAGAAAAAAGATGTGAAAAACCATTTTTTATTTGCAGAAACGCCTCCATAGTAATTGGTTTAATAGCCCCCTGCTTCGTAGTCACTGTCGCTGTCATTTTTTCGCTTTTCGGCCTGTCGTTTTGACTGTCGGGCCTCTTTTGTAAGCTGTCGTGTTGCTCGGTCCGCAAAGTACATGCGCTTATGGTCAGCTTCCCTCAGCCACTTGATGGTGTTGCTCCCTGGGTTCAATCCACACGCCTTCCAAAACGTTGGCCCGTGCGATGCTACTATCATTAAATGAAAGAACAGCATCCAGTGTTGCCATCCGTAGGGTCCGAAGCCTAACAAACACATTCTTTGGCGCACGTTCCCCAACAACATAGTTGAACGACTCATTTGCATTTTGAGTTCGCCCATGCAGGCACTTCTCTAGGAGCTCAGCCTTCGATAGCTCCCTATAAATGGGTTTGATAGCCTCCAAGACAGATGCAGGCAAACTCTCCTTGTGAAAAAATGGCTTGCCCTCTGACTGACTTCTGTTGAAGGCATACCACGTATCAGGTCCCTTTGGGCAAAGTCCATGGCATGGGTCATCGTCTGTGGTCGATAAGTGCAAGAAGGTTGCCCAAACGGCCTTTCGCATTTCATCCAGGTTTCCTACATCTCAACTTATCAGCAGCAACCAACACCGGCACAATTTACAATACTGATCGAAAGGGATAGCACTCGGACGCAGCTGCATGAAGGTTGCAGAAACGTGGAAAAAACGTGCAAAGCGTCTCAGGATTGTCTTGGCTAAAAAAGAGGAGCTGTACAATAGTTGCCAGACAATTTTTTATATGTAGCTGATTTTAGACAAGCTTTGAAATCAGGTGGTGGACTTTTTGGTTGAAAAAATTGACGTTAATCCTGAAAGGGGGCGTGGCCGCTCACTACTTGGTTTCGGAAAAAGCGTTTTTCAGCCGTAAATATGGCTTTCTGAGGAAAGTGCGATCATGGAACATGTGTAGAAAGAATTGAACTTCTAAAATTCCAAAAGAAAAAAAAACGATTTTTTTCTAATTTTACCTTACCCTGTGCCCTTAAGGATGGTGTGTCTGTCACCGAAAACATGCCGTTGTCGTTGCACCAATGGTGGAGAGCAGCAACTGAACTGTGAAAAATGGCCTGGTTGGAAGCATGTTCGTGGCGCAGCCTTTCCCACTGAAGTAAAAACGGCACGGATGCGGCCTTTAATGCTGCTCGTCTTCTAGAATGTCGTCTGATGTCCCCGTAGATGGATGATGTGGGTAATCAAACCAGGATTATTGCCGTTTATAATGAAGATCTGCAAGGCGGTGAATTCATGGCCGCTTTCTTAAGGAGGGTGTGTCTGTCACCGAAAACATGCCGTTGTCGTTGCACCAGTGGTGGAGAGCAGCAACTGAAGTGTGAAAAATGGCCTGGTTGGAAGCATGTTCGTGCCGGACCCTATCCCACTGAAGTAAAAGCGGCACGGATGAGAACTTTTACGCTGCACGTCTTCTAGAATGTCGTCTGATGTCCCCGTAGATGGATGATGTGGGTAATCAAACCAGGATTATTGACGTTTATAATGAAGATCTGCAAGGCGGTGAATTCCTTGGCCGCTTTCTTAAGGAGGGCGTGTCTGTCACCGAAAACATGCCGTAGTCATTGCACCAATGGTGGAGATCAGCAACTGAAGTGTGAAAAATGGCCTTGGTGGAAGCATGTTCGTGCCGCACCCTTTCCCACTGAAGTAAAAGCGGCACGGATGAGGACTTTTACGCTGCACGTCTTCTAGAATGTCGTCTGTTGGCCCCGTAGATGGATGATATGGGTAATGAAACCAGGATCATTGCCGTTTGTAATGAAGATCTGAGAGGCGGTGAATTCCATGGCCGCTTTCTTAAGGAGGGTGTCTGTCACCGAAAACATGCCGTTGTCGTTGCACCAATGGTGGAGAGCAGCAACTGAAGTGTGAAAAATGGCCTTGGTGGAAGCATGTTCGTGCCGCAGCTTTTCCCGCTGAAGAAAAAACGGCACGGATGCGGCCTTTTATGCTGCACGTCTTGTAGAATGTCGTGTGATGTCCCCGTATATGGATGACATGGGCAATCAAACCAGGATCATTGCCGTTTGTAATGAAGATCTGAGAGGCGGTGAATTCCATGGCCGCTTCCTAAGGAGGGTGTGTCTGTCACCGAAAACATGCCGTAGTCGTTGCACCAATGGTGGAGAGCAGCAACTGAAGTGTGAAAAATGGCCTTGGTGGAAGCATGTTCGTGCCGCACCCTTTCCCACTGAAGTAAAAGCGGCACGGATGAGGACTTTTACGCTGCACGTCTTCTAGAATGTCGTCTGTTGGCCCCGTAGATGGATGATATGGGTAATCAAACCAGGATTATTGCCGTTTATAATGAAGATCTGCAAGGCGGTGAATTCAATGGCCGCTTTCTGAAGGAGGGTGTGTCTGTCACCGAAAAGATGCCATTGTCGTTGCACCAATGGTGGAGAGCAGCAACTGAAGTGTGAAAAATGGCCTGGTTGGAAGCATGTTCGTGGCGCAGCTTTTCCCACTGAAGTAAAAACGGCACGGATGGGGCCTTTTATGCTGCACGTCTTGTAGAATGTCGTGTGATGTCCCCGTCGATGGATGATATGGGTAATCAAACCAGCATTATTGCCGTTTATAAGGAAGATCTGAGAGGCGGTGAATTCCATGGCCACTTTCTTAAGGAGGGTGTCTGTTACCGAAAACATGCCGTTGTTGCACCAATGGTGGAGAGCAGCAACTGAAGTGTGAAAAATGGCCTTGGTGGAAGCATGTTCGTGCCGCTGCTTTTCCCGCTGAAGAAAAAACGGCACGGATGCGGCCTTTTATGCTGCACGTCTTGTAGAATGTCGTGTGATGTCCCCGTATATGGATGACATGGGCAATCAAACCAGGATAATTGCCGTTTGTAATGAAGATCTGAGAGGCGGTGAATTCCATGGCCGCTTTCTTAAGGAGGGTGTGTCTGTCACCGAAAACATGCCGGTCGTTGCACCAATGGTAGAGAGCAGCAACTGAAGCGTGAAAAATGGCCTGGTTGGAAGAAGGTTCGTGCCGCAGCCTTTCCCACTGAAGTAAAAACGGCACGGATGCGGCCTTTTATGCTGCACGTCTTGTAGAATGTCGTTTGATGTCCCCGTTCATAGATGAAATGGGTAATCAAGCCAGGATTATTGCCGTTTATAATGAAGATCGGCAAGGCGGTGAATTCAATGGCCGCTTTCTTAAGGAGGGTGTGTCTGTCACCGAAAACATGCCATTGTCGTTGCACCAATGGTGGAGAGCAGCAACTGAAGTGTGAAAAATGGCCTGGTTGGAAACATGTTCGTGGCGCAGCCTTTCCCACTGAAGTAAAAACGGCACGGATGGGGCCTTTTATGCTGCACGTCTTGTAGAATGTCGTGTGATGTCCCCGTCGATGGATGATATGGGTAATCAAACCAGCATTATTGCCGTTTATAAGGAAGATCTGAGAGGCGGTGAATTCCATGGCCGCTTTCTTAAGGAGGGTGTCTGTCACCGAAAACATGCCGTTGTCGTTGCACCAATGGTGGAGAGCAGCAACTGAAGTGTGAAAAATGGCCTTGGTGAAGCATGTTCGTGCCGCAGCCTTTCCCACTGAAGTAAAAACGGCACGGATGGGGCCTTTTATGCTGCACGTCTTGTAGAATGTCGTGTGATGTCCCCGTATATGGATGAAATGGGCAATAAAACCAGGATCATTGCCGTTTGTAATGAAGATATGAGAGGCGGTGAATTCCATGGCCGCTTTCTTAAGGAGGGTGTCTGTCACCGAAAACATGCCGTTGTCGTTGCACCAATGGTGAAGAGCAGCAACTGAAGTGTGAAAAATGGCCTGGTTGGAAGCATGATCGTGCCGCAGACTTTCCAACTGAAGTAAAAACGGCACGGATGGGGCCTTTTATGCTGCACGTCTTGTAGAATGTCGTGTGATGTCATCCCCGTCTATGGATGACATGGGTAATCAAACCAGGATTATTGCCGTTTATAATGAAGATCTGCAAGGCGGTGAATTCATGGCCGCTTTCTTAAGGAGGGTGTGTCTGTCACCGAAAACATGCCGTTGTCGTTGCACCAGTGGTGGAGAGCAGCAACTGAAGTGTGAAAAATGGCCTGGTTGGAAGCATGTTCGTGCCGGACACTATCCCACTGAAGTAAAAACGGCACGGATGAGAACTTTTACGCTGCACGTCTTGTAGAATGTCGTCTGATGTCCCCGTCGATGGATGATATGGGTAATCAAACCAGAAATTATTGCCGTTTATAATGAAGATATGCAAGGCGGTGAATTCAATGGCCGCTTTCTTAAGGAGGGTGTGTCTGTCACCGATAACATGCCGTGGTCGTTGCACCAATGGTGGAGACCAGCAAATGAAATGTGAAAAATGGTCTGGTTTGAAGCATGTTCGTGGCGCAGACTTTCCAACTGAAGTAATAACTGCACAGATGGGGCCTTTTATGCTGCACGTCTTGTAGAATGTCATGTGATGTCCCCGTGTATGGATGACATGGGCAATCAAACCAGGATCATTGCCGTTTGTAATGAAGATCTGAGAGGCGGTGAATTCCATGGCCGCTTTCTTAAGGAGGGTGTCTGTCACCGATAACATGCCATTGTCGTTGCACCAATGGTGGAGAGCGGCAACTGAAGTGTGAAAAATGGCCTTGGTGGAAGCATGTTCGTGCCACAGCTTTTCCCACTGAAGTAAAAACGGCACGGATGCGTCCTTTTATGCTGCACGTCTTGTAGAATGTCATCTGATGTCCCCGTCGATGGATGATATGGGTAATCAAACCAGAAATTATTGCCGTTTATAATGAAGATAGGCAAGGCGGTGAATTCTGTGGCCGCTTTCTTAAGGAGGGTGTCTGTCACCGAAAACATGCCGTTGTCGTTGCACCAATGGTGGAGAGCAGCAACTGAAGTGTGAAAAATGGCCTTGGTGGAAGCATGTTCGTGCCGCAGCCTTTCCCACTGAAGTAAAAACGGCACGGATGGGGCCTTTTATGCTGCACGTCTTTAACAATGTCGAGTGATGTCCCCGTCGATGGATGATATGGGTAACCAAACCAGGATCATTGCCGTTTGTAATGAAGATCTGAGAGGCGGTGAATTCCATGGCCACTTTCTTAAGGAGGGTGTGTCTGTCACCGATAACATGTCGTTGTCGTGGCACCAATGGTGGAGAGTAGCAACAGAAGTATGAAAAATGGCCTGGTTGGAAGCATGTTCGTGGCGCAGCCTTTCCCACTGAAGTAAAAACGGCACGGATGGGGCCTTTTATGCTGCACGTGTTGTAGAATGTCGTGTGATGTCCCTGTCGATGGATGACATGGGTAATCAAACCATGATAATTGTCGTTTATAATGAAGATCTGCAAGGCGGTGAATTCCATCACCGCTTTCTTAAATAGGGTGTGTCTGTCACCGAAAACATGTCGTTGTCGTTGCACCAATGATGGAGAGCAGCAGCTGAAGTGTGAAAAATGGCCTGGTTGGAAGCATGTTCGTGGCGCAGCCTTTCCCACTGAAGTAAAAACGGCACGGATGGGGCCTTTTATGCTGTATGTCTTGTAGAATGTCGTGTGATGTCCCCGTCGATGGATGATAAAGGTAATCAAACCATGATAATTGTCGTTTATAATGAAGATCTGCAAGGCGAATTCCATCACCGCTTCCTAAATAGGGTGTGTCTGACACCGAAAACATGCCGTAGTCGTTGCACCAATGGTGGAGATCAGCAACTGAAGTGTGAAAAATATCCTTGGTGGAAGCATGTTCGTGCCGCAGACTTTCCAACTGAAGTAAAAACGGCACGGATGAAGCCTTTTATGCCGCACGTCTTGTAGAATGTCGTGTGATGTCCACGTCTATGGATGCCATGGGTAATGAAACCAGGATCATTGCCGTTTGTAATGAAGATCTGAGAGGCGGTGAATTCCATGGCCGCTTTCTTAAGGAGGGTGTCTGTCACCGAAAACATGCCGTTGTCGTTGCACCAATGGTGGAGAGCAGCAACTGAAGCGTGAAAAATGGCCTTGGTGGAAGCATGTTCGTGCCGCAGCATGTCCCGCTGAAGAAAAAACGGCACGGATGCGGCCTTTTATGCTGCACGTCTTGTAGAATGTCGTGTGATGTCCCCGTATATGGATGACATGGGCAATCAAACCAGGATCATTGCCGTTTGTAATGAAGATCTGAGAGGCGGTGAATTCCATGGCCGCTTTCTTAAGGAGGGTGTGTCTGTCACCGAAAACATGCCGTTGTCGTTGCACCAGTGGTAGAGAGCAGCAACTGAAGCGTGAAAAATGGCCTGGTTGGAAGCATGTTCGTGGCGCAGCCTTTCCCACTGAAGTAAAAACGGCACGGATGCGGCCTTTTATGCTGCACGTCTTCTAGAATGTCGTCTGATGTCCCCATAGATGGATGATGTGGGTAATCAAACCAGGATTATTGCCGTTTATAATGAAGATCTGCAAGGCGGTGAATTCCATGGCCGCTTTCTTAAGGAGGGTGTCTGTCACCGAAAACATGCCGTTGTCGTTGCACCAGTGGTGGAGAGCAGCAACTGAAGTGTGAAAAATGGCCTGGTTGGAAGCATGTTCGTGCCGGACCCTATCCCACTGAAGTAAAAGCGGCACGGATGAGAACTTTTACGCTGCACGTCTTCTAGAATGTCGTCTGATGTCCCCATAGATGGATGATGTGGGTAATCAAACCAGGATTATTGCCGTTTATAATGAAGATCGGCAAGGCGGTGAATTCAATGGCCGCTTTCTTAAGGAGGGTGTGTTTGTCACCGATAACATGCCGTTGTCGTTGCACCATTGGTGGAGAGCAGCAACTGAAGTATGAAAAATGGCCTGGTTGGAAGCATGTTCGTGGCGCAGCCTTTCCCACTGAAGTAAAAACGGCACGGATGGGGCCTTTTATGCTGCACGTCTTGTAGAATGTCGTGTGATGTCCCTGTCGATGGATGACATGGGTAATAAAACCATGATTATTGTCGTTTATAATGAAGATCTGCAAGGCGGTGAATTCCATGGCCGCTTTCTTAAGGAGGGTGTGTCTGTCACCGAAAACATGCCGTTGTCGTTGCACCAATGGTGGAGAGCAGCAGCTGAAGTGTGAAAAATGGCCTGGTTGGAAGCATGTTCGTGGCGCAGCCTTTCCCACTGAAGTAAAAACGGCACGGATAGGGCCGTCTATGCTGATCGTCTTGTAGAATGTCGTGCGATGTCCCCGTATATGGATGAAATGGGCAATAAAACCAGGATCATTGCCGTTTGTAATGAAGATAAGAGAGGCGGTGAATTTCATGGCCGCTTTCTTAAGGAGGGTGTCTGTCACCGAAAACATGCCGTTGTCGTTGCACCAGTGGTGGAGAGCAGCAACTGAAGTGTGAAAAATGGCCTTGGTGGAAGCATGTTCGTGCCGCACCCTTTCCCACTGAAGTAAAAGCGGCACGGATGAGGGCTTTTACGCTGCACGTCTTCTAGAATGTCGTCTGTTGACCCCGTAGATGGATGATATGGGTAATCAAACCTGGATTATTGCCGTTTATAATGAAGATCTGCAAGGCGGTGAATTCAATGGCCGCTTTCTTAAGGAGGGTGTGTCTGTCACCGAAAAGATGCCATTGTCGTTGCACCAATGGTGGAGAGCAGCAACTGAACTGTGAAAAATGGCCTGGTTGGAAGCATGTTCGTGGCGCAGCTTTTCCCACTGAAGTAAAAACGGCACGGATGGGGCCTTTTATGCTGCACGTCTTGTAGAATGTCGTGTGATGTCCCCGTCGATGGATGATATGGGTAATCAAACCAGCATTATTGCCGTTTATAAGGAAGATCTGAGAGGCGGTGAATTCCATGGCCACTTTCTTAAGGAGGGTGTCTGTTACCGAAACATGCCGTTGTCGTTGCACCAATGGTGGAGAGCAGCAACTGAAGTGTGAAAAATGGCCTTGCTGGAAGCATGTTCGTGCCGCAGCCTTTCCCACTGAAGTAAAAACGGCACGGATGCGGCCTTTTATGCTGCACGTCTTGTAGAATGTCGTGTGATGTCCCCGTTCATAGATGAAATGGGTAATCAAGCCAGGATTATTGCCGTTTATAATGAAGATCGGCAAGGCGGTGAATTCAATGGCCGCTTTCTTAAGGAGGGTGTGTCTGTCACCGAAAACATGCCGTTGTCGTTGCACCAATGGTGGAGAGCAGCAACTGAAGTGTGAAAAATGGCCTTGGTGGAAGCATGTTCGTGCCGCAGCCTTTCCCACTGAAGTAAAAACGGCACGGATGGGGCCTTTTATGCTGCACGTCTTGTAGAATGTCGTGTGATGTCCCCGTATATGGATGAAATGGGCAATAAAACCAGGATCATTGCCGTTTGTAATGAAGATATGAGAGCCGGTGAATTCCATGGCCGCTTTCTTAAGGAGGGTGTCTGTCACCGAAAACATGCCGTTGTCGTTGCACCAATGGTGGAGAGCAGCAACTGAAGTGTGAAAAATGGCCTTGGTGGAAGCATGTTCGTGCCGCAGCCTTTCCCATTGAAGTAAAAACGGCACGGATGGGGCGTTTTATGCTGCACGTCTTGTAGAATGTCGTGTGATGTCCACGTCGATGGATGATAAAGGTAATCAAACCAGCATTATTGCCGTTTATAATGAAGATCTGCAAGGCGATGAATTCCATGGCCGCTTTCTTAAGGATGGTGTGTCTGTCAAGGAAAACATGCCGTTGTCGTTGCACCAATGGTGGAGAGCAGCAACTGAACTGTGAAAAATGGCCTGGTTGGAAGCATGTTCGTGGCGCAGCCTTTCCCACTGAAGTAAAAACGGCACGGATGCGGCCTTTTATGCTGCACGTCTTCTAGAATGCCGTCAGATGTCCCCGTAGATGGATGATGTAGGTAATCAAACCAGGATTATTGCCGTTTATAATGAAGATCTGCAAGGCGGTGAATTCATGGCCGCTTTCTTAAGGAGGGTGTGTCTGTCACCGAAAACATGCCGTTTTCGTTGCACCAGTGGTGGAGAGCAGCAACTGAAGTGCGAAAAATGGCCTGGTTGGAAGCATGTTCGTGCCGCACCCTTTCCCACTGAAGTAAAAGCGGCACGGATGAGAACTTTTACGCTGCACGTATTCTAGAATGTCGTCTGATGTCCCCGTAGATGGATGATGTGGGTAATCAAACCATGATTATTGTCGTTTATAATGAAGATCTGCAAGGCGGTGAATTCCATGGCCGCTTTCTTAAGGAGGGTGTGTCTGTCACCGAAAACATGCCGTTGTCGTTGCACCAATGGTGGAGAGCAGCAGCTAAAGTGTGAAGAATGGCCTGGTTGGAAGCATGTTCGTGGCGCAGCCTTTCCCACTGAAGTAAAAACGGCACGGATAGGGCCTTTTATGCTGCTCGTCTTTTAGAATGTCGTGCGATGTCCCCGTATATGGATGACATGGGCAATCAAACCAGGATCATTGCCGTTTGTAATGAAGATATGACAGGCGGTGAATTCCATGGCCGCTTTCTTAAGGAGGGTGTCTCACCGAAAACATGCCGTTGTCGTTGCACCAATGGTGGAGAGCAGCAACTGAAGTGTGAAAAATGGCCTTGGTGGAAGCATGTTCGTGCCGCAGCCTTTCCCACTGAAGTAAAAACGGCACGGATGGGGCGTTTTATGCTGCACGTCTTGTAGAATGTCGTGTGATGTCCACGTCGATGGATGATATGGGTAACCAAACCAGGATCATTGCCGTTTGTAATGAAGATCAGCAAGGCGGTGAATTCCATGGCCGCTTTCTCACGGAGGGCGTGTCAGTCATCGAAAACATGCCGTAGTCGTTGCACGAATGGTGGAGATCAGCAACTGAAGTGTGAAAAGTGGCCTTGGTGGAAGCATGTTCGTGCCGCAGACTTTCCAACTGATGTAAAAACAGCACGGATGAAGCCATTTATGCCGCACGTTTTGTAGAATATCGTGTGATTTCCTCGTCTATGGATGACATGGGTAATCAAACCAGGATTATTGCCGTTTGTAATGAAGATCTGAGAGGCGGTGAATTCCATGGCCGCTTTCTTAAGGAGGGTGTCTGTCACCGATAACATGTCGTTGTCGTGGCACCAATGGTGGAGAGAAGCAACAGAAGTATGAAAAATGGCCTGGTTGGAAGCATGTTCGGGGCGCAGCCTTTCCCACTGAAGTAAAAACGGCACGTGTGGGGCCTTTTATGCTGCACGTCTTGTAGAATGTCGTGTGATGTCCCTGTCGATGGATGACATGGGTAATCAAACCATGATTATTGTCGTTTATAATGAAGATTTGCAAGGCGGCGAATTCCAGGGCCACTTTCTGAAGGAGGGTGTGTCTGTCACCGAAAACATGTCGTTGTCGTTGCACCAATGATGGAGAGCAGCAGCTGAAGTGTGAAAAATGGCCTGGTTGGAAGCATGTTCGTGCCGCAGCCTTTCCCACTGAAGTTAAAACGGCACGGAGGGGGCCTTTTATGCTGCACGTCTTGTAGAATGTCGTGTGATGTCCCCGTCGATGGATGATAAAGGTAATAAAACCAGGATTATTGCCGTTTATAATGAAGATCTGCAAGGCGGTGAATTCCTTGGCTGCTTTCTTAAGGAGGGCGTGTCTGTCACCGAAAACATGCCGTAGTCGTTGCACCAATGGTGGAGATCAGCAACTGAAGTCTGAAAAATGGCCTTGGTGGCAGCATGTTCGTGCCGCAGCCTTTCCAACTGGAGTAAAAACGACACGGATGAAGCCTTTTATGCCGCACGTCTTGTAGAATGTCGTGTGATGTCCACGTCTATGGATGACATGGGTAATCAAACCAGGATCATTGCCGTTTGTAATGAAGATCTGAGAGGCGGTGAATTCCATGGCCGCTTTCTTAAGGAGGGTGTCTGTTACCGAAAACATGCCGTTGTCGTTGCACCAATGGTGGAGAGCAGCAACTGAAGTGTGAAAAATGGCCTTGGTGGAAGCATGTTCGTGCCGCAGCTTTTCCCGCTGAAGAAAAAACGGCACGGATGCGGCCTTTTATGCTGCACGTCTTGTAGAACGTCGTGTGATGTCCCCGTATGTGGATGACATGGGCAATCAAACCAGGATCATTGCCGTTTGTAATGAAGATCTGAGAGGCGGTGAATTCCATGGCCGCTTTCTTAAGGAGGGTGTGTCTGTCACCGAAAACATGCCGTTGTCGTTGCGCCAGTGGTAGAGAGCAGCAACTGAAGCGTGAAAAATGGCCTGGTTGGAAGAAGGTTCGTGCCGCAGCCTTTCCCACTGAAGTAAAAACTGCACGGATGAGGCCTTTTATGCTGCACGTCTTGTAGAATGTCGTGTGATGTCCCCGTCGATGGATGATAAAGGTAATAAAACCAGGAATATTACCGTTTATAATGAAGAACTGCAAGGCGGTGAATTCCATGGCCGCGTTCTTAAGGAGGGTGTGTCTGTCACCGAAATCATGCCGTTTTCGTTGCAGCAATGGTGGAGAGCAGCAACTGAAGTGTGAAAAATGGCCTGGTTGGAAGCATGTTCGTGCCGGACCCTATCCCACTGAAGTAAAAGCGGCACGGATGAGGCCTTTTATGCTGCACGTCTTGTAGAATGACGTGTGATGTCCCCGTCGATGGATGATAAAGGTAATCAAACCAGCATTATTGCCGTTTATAATGAAGATCTGCAAGGCGATGAATTCCATGGCCGCTTTCTTAACGAGGGTGTGTCTGTCACCGAAAACATGCCGTTGCCAGTGATGGAGAGCAGCAACTGGAGTGTGAAAAATGGCCTGGCTGGAAGCATGTTCGTGCCGCAGCCCTTCCCACTGAAGTAAAAACGGCACGGATGGGGTTTTTTATGCTGCACGTCTTGTAGAATGTCGTGTGATGTCCCCGTCGATGGATGATAAAGGTAATCAAACCAGGATTATTACCGTTTATAATGAAGAACTGCAAGGCGGTGAATTTCATGGCCGCGTTCTTAAGGAGGGTGTGTCTGTCACCGAAAACATGCCGTTTTCTTTGCAGCAATGGTGGAGAGCAGCAACTGTAGTGTGAAAAATGGCCTGGTTGGAAGCATGTTCGTGCCGGACCCTATCCCACTGAAGTAAAAGCGGCACGGATGAGAACTTTTACGCTGCAGGTCTTCTAGAATGTCGTCTGATGTCCCCGTAGATGGATGATGGGGGTAATCAAACCAGGATTATTGACGTTTATAATGAAGATCTGCAAGGCGGTGAATTCCTTGGCCGCTTTCTTAAGGAGGGCGTGTCTGTCACCGAAAACATGCCGTAGTCGTTGCACCAATGGTGGAGATCAGCAACTGAAGTGTGCAAAATGGCCTTGGTGGAAGCATGTTCGTGCCGCAGACTTCCAAACTGAAGTAAAAACGGCACGGATGAAGCCTTTTATGCCGCACGTCTTGTAGAATGTCGTGTGATGTCCACGTCTATGGATGACATGGGTAATGAAACCAGGATCATTGCCGTTTGTAATGAAGATCTGAGAGGCGGTGAATTCCATGGCCGCTTTCTTAAGGAGGGTGTCTGTCACCGAAAACATGCCGTTGTCGTTGCACCAATGGTGGAGAGCAGCAACTGAAGTGTGAAAAATGGCCTTGGTGGAAGCATGTTCGTGCCGCAGCATTTCCCGCTGAAGAAAAAACGGCACGGATGCGGCCTTTTATGCTGCACGTCTTGTAGAATGTCGTGTGATGTCCCCGTATATGGATGACATGGGCAATCAAACCAGGATCATTGCCGTTTGTAATGAAGATCTGAGAGGCGGTGAATTCCATGGCCGCTTTCTTAAGGAGGGTGTGTCTGTCACCGAAAACATGCCGTTGTCGTTGCACCAGTGGTAGAGAGCAGCAACTGAAGCGTGAAAAATGGCCTGGTTGGAAGAAGGTTCGTGCCGCAGCCTTTCCCACTGAAGTAAAAACTGCACGGATGAGGCCTTTTATGCTGCACGTCTTGTAGAATGTCGTGTGATGTCCCCTTCGATGGATGATAAAGGTAATCAAACCAGCATTATTGCCGTTTATAATGAAGATCTGCAAGGCGATGAATTCCATGGCCGCTTTCTTAAGGATGGTGTGTCTGTCACCGAAAACATGCCGTTGTCGTTGCACCAATGGTGGAGAGCAGCAACTGAACTGGGAAAAATGGCCTGGTTGGAAGCATGTTCGTGGCGCAGCCTTTCCCACTGAAGTAAAAACGGCACGGATGCGGCCTTTTATGCTGCACGTCTTCTAGAATGTCGTCTGATGTCCCCATAGATGGATGATGTGGGTAATCAAACCAGGATTATTGCCGTTTATAATGAAGATCTGCAAGGCGGTGAATTCATGGCCGCTTTCTTAAGGAGGGTGTGTCTGTCACCGAAAACATGCCGTTGTCGTTGCACCAGTGGTGGAGAGCAGCAACTGAAGTGTGAAAAATGGCCTGGTTGGAAGCATGTTCGTGGCGCAGCCTTTCCCACTGAAGTAAAAACGGCACGGATGGGGCCTTTTATGCTGCACGTCTTGTAGAATGTCGTGTGATGTCCCTGTCGATGGATGACATGGGTAATCAAACCATGATTATTGTCGTTTATAATGAAGATCTGCAAGGCGGTGAATTCCATGGCCGCTTTCTTAAGGAGGGTGTGTCTGTCACCGAAAACATGCCGTTTTCTTTGCAGCAATGGTGGAGAGCAGCAACTGAAGTGTGAAAAATGGCCTGGTTGGAAGCATGTTCGTGCCGGACCCTATCCCACTGAAGTAAAACCGGCACGGACGAGAACTTTTACGCTGCACGTCTTCTAGAATGTCGTCTGATGTCCCCGTAGATGGATGATGTGGGTAATCAAACCAGGATTATTGCCGTTTATAATGAAGATCGGCAAGGCGGTGAATTCAATGGCCGCTTTCTTAAGGAGGGTGTGTTTGTCACCGATAACATGCCGTTGTCGTTGCACCATTGGTGGAGAGCAGCAACTGAAGTATGAAAAATGGCCTGGTTGGAAGCATGTTCGTGGCGCAGCCTTTCCCACTGAAGTAAAAACGGCACGGATGGGGCCTTTTATGCTGCACGTCTTGTAGAATGTCGTGTGATGTCCCTGTCGATGGATGACATGGGTAATCAAACCATGATTATTGTCGTTTATAATGAAGATCTGCAAGGCGGTGAATTCCATGGCCGCTTTCTTAAGGAGGGTGTGTCTGTCACCGAAAACATGCCGTTGTCGTTGCACCAATGGTGGAGAGCAGCAGCTGAAGTGTGAAAAATGGCCTGGTTGGAAGCATGTTCGTGGCGCAGCCTTTCCCACTGAAGTAAAAACGGCACGGATAGGGCCTTTTACGCTGCACGTCTTCTAGAATGTCGTCTGTTGACCCCGTAGATGGATGATATGGGTAATCAAACCTGGGTTATTGCCGTTTAGAATGAAGATCTGCAAGGCGGTGAATTCAATGGCCGCTTTCTTAAGGAGGGTGTGTCTGTCACCGAAAAGATGCCATTGTCGTTGCACCAATGGTGGAGAGCAGCAACTGAAGTGTGAAAAATGGCCTGGTTGGAAGCATGTTCGTGGCGCAGCTTTTCCCACTGAAGTAAAAACGGCACGGATGGGGCCTTTTATGCTGCACGTCTTGTAGAATGTCGTGTGATGTCCCCGTCGATGGATGATATGGGTAATCAAACCAGCATTATTGCCGTTTATAAGGAAGATCTGAGAGGCGGTGAATTCCATGGCCACTTTCTTAAGGAGGGTGTCTGTTACCGAAACATGCCGTTGTCGTTGCACCAATGGTGGAGAGCAGCAACTGAAGTGTGAAAAATGGCCTTGGTGGAAGCATGTTCGTGCCGCAGCTTTTCCCGCTGAAGAAAAAACGGCACGGATGCGGCCTTTTATGCTGCACGTCTTGTAGAATGTCGTGTGATGTCCCCGTATATGGATGACATGGGCAATCAAACCAGGATCATGGCCGTTTGTAATGAAGATCTGAGAGGCGGTGAATTCCATGGCCGCTTTCTTAAGGAGGGTGTGTCTGTCACCGAAAACATGCCGTTGTCGTTGCACCAGTGGTAGAGAGCAGCAACTGAAGCGTGAAAAATGGCCTGGTTGAAAGAAGGTTCGTGCCGCAGCCTTTCCCACTGAAGTAAAAACGGCACGGATGCGGCCTTTTATGCTGCACGTCTAGTAGAATGTCGTGTGATGTCCCCGTTCATAGATGAAATGGGTAATCAAGCCAGGATTATTGCCGTTTATAATGAAGATCGGCAAGGCGGTGAATTCAATGGCCGCTTTCTTAAGGAGGGTGTGTCTGTCACCGAAAACATGCCATTGTCGTTGCACCAATGGTGGAGAGCAGTCTCTGAAGTGTGAAAAACGGCCCGGTTGGAAACTTGTTCGTGGCGCAGCCTTTCCCACTGAAGTAAAAACGGCACGGATAGGGCCTTTTATGCTGCTCGTCTTGTAGAATGTCGTGCGATGTCCCCGTATATGGATGAGATGGGCAATCAAACCAGGATCATTGCCGTTTGCAATGAAGATATGAGAGGCGGTGAATTCCATGGCCGCTTTCTTAAGGAGGGTGTCTGTCACCGAAAACATGCCGTTGTCGTTGCACCAATGGTGGAGAGCAGCAACTGAAGTGTGAAAAATGGCCTTGGTGGAAGCATGTTCGTGCCGCAGCCTTTCCCACTGAAGTAAAAACGGCACGGATGGGGCCTTTTATGCTGCACGTCTCTTAGAATGTCGTGTGATGTACCCGTATATGGATGAAATGGGCAATAAAACCAGGATCATTGCCGTTTGTAATGAAGATATGAGAGGCGATGAATTCCATGGCCGCTTTCTTAAGGAGGGTGTCTGTCACCGAAAACATGCCGTTGTCGTTGCACCAATGGTGGAGAGCAGCAACTGAACTGTGAAAAATGGCCTGGTTGGAAGCATGTTCGTGGCGCAGCCTTTCCCACTGAAGTAAAAACGGCACGGATGCGGCCTTTTATGCTGCACGTCTTCTAGAATGCCGTCAGATGTCCCCGTAGATGGATGATGTAGGTAATCAAACCAGGATTATTGCCGTTTATAATGAAGATCTGCAAGGCGGTGAATTCCTGGCCGCTTTCTTAAGGAGGGTGTGTCTGTCACCGAAAACATGCCGTTGTCGTTGCACCAGTGGTGGAGAGCAGCAACTGAAGTGTGAAAAATGGCCTGGTTGGAAGCATGTTCGTGCCGCACCCTTTCCCACTGAAGTAAAAGCGGCACGGATGAGAACTTTTACGCTGCACGTCTTCTAGAATGTCGTCTGATGTCCCCGTAGATGGATGATGTGGGTAATCAAACCAGGATTATTGCCGTTTATAATGAAGATCGGCAAGGCGGTGAATTCAATGGCCGCTTTCTTAAGGAGGGTGTGTCTGTCACCGAAAACATGCCATTGTCGTTGCACCAATGGTGGAGAGCAGCAACTGAAGTGTGAAAAATGGCCTGGTTGGAAGCATGTTCGTGGCGCAGCCTTTCCCACTGAAGTAAAAACGGCACGGATAGGGCCTGTTATGCTGCTCGTCTTTTAGAATGTCGTGCGATGTCCCCGTATATGGATGACATGGGCAATCAAACCATGATTATTGTCGTTTATAATGAAGATCTGCAAGGCGGAGAATTCCATGGCCGCTTTCTTAAGGAGGGTGTGTCTGTCACCGAAAACATGCCGTTGTCGTTGCACCAATGGTGGAGAGCAGCAGCTGAAGTGTGAAGAATGGCCTGGTTGGAAGCATGTTCGTGGCGCAGCCTTTCCCACTGAAGTAAAAACGGCACGGATAGGGCCTTTTATGCTGCTCGTCTTGTAGAATGTCGTGCGATGTCCCCCTATATGGATGAAATGGGCAATAAAACCAGGATCATTGCCGTTTGTAATGAAGATATGACAGGCGGTGAATTCCATGGCCGCTTTCTTAAGGAGGGTGTCTCACCGAAAACATGCCGTTGTCGTTGCACCAATGGTGGAGAGCAGCAGCTGAAGTGTGAAAAATGGCCTGGTTGGAAGCATGCTCGTGGCGCAGCCTTTCCCACTGAAGTATAAACGGCACGGATGGGGCGTTTTATGCTGCACGTCTTGTAGAATGTCGTGTGATGTCCACGTCGATGGATGATATGGGTAACCAAACCAGGATCATTGCCGTTTCTAATGAAGATCAGCAAGGCGGTGAATTCCATGGCCGCCTTCTTAAGGAGGGCGTGTCAGTCACCGAAAACATGCCGTAGTCGTTGCACGAATGGTGGAGATCAGCAACTGAAGTGTGAAAAGTGGCCTTGGTGGAAGCATGTTCGTGCCGCAGACTTTCCAACTGATGTAAAAACAGCACGGATGAAGCCTTTTATGCCGCACGTTTTGTTGAATATCGTGTGATTTCCTCGTCTATGGATGACATGGGTAATCAAACCAGGATTATTGCCGTTTGTAATGAAGATCTGAGAGGCGGTGAATTCCATGGCCGCTTTCTTAAGGAGGGTGTCTGTCACCGAAAGCATGCCGTTGTCGTTGCACCAATGGTGGAGAGCAGCAACTGAAGTGTGAAAAATGGCTTTGGTGGAAGCATGTTCGTGGCGCAGCCTTTCCCACTGAAGTAAAAACGGCACGGATGGGGCCTTTTATGCTGCACGTCTTGTAGAATGCCGTGTGATGTACCCGTCTATGGATGACATGGGTAATCAAACCATGATTATTGTCGTTTATAATGAAGATCTGCAAAGCGGTGAATTACATGGCCGCTTTCTTAAGGAGGGTGTGTCTGTCACCGAAAACATGCCGTTGTCGTTGCACCAATGGTGGAGAGCAGCAGCTGAAGTGTGAAAAATGGCCTGGTTGGAAGCATGTTCGTGCCGCAGCCTTTCCCACTGAAGTAAAAACGGCACGGATGGGGCCTTTTATGCTGCACGTCTTTTAGAATGTCGAGTGATGACTCCGTCGATGGATGATATGGGTAACCAAACCAGGATCATTGCCGTTTGTAATGAAGATCTGAGAGGCGGTGAATTCCATGGCCACTTTCTTAAGCAGGGTGTGTCTGTCACCGAAAACATGCCGTTGTCGTTGCACCAATGGTGGAGAGCAGCAGCTGAAGTGTGAAAAATGGCCTGGTTGGAAGCATGTTCGTGGCGCAGCCTTTCCCACTGAAGTAAAAACGGCACGGATAGGGCCTTTTATGCTGCTCGTCTTGTAGAATGTCGTGCGATGTCCCCGTATATGGATGAAATGGGCAATAAAACCAGGATCATTGCCGTTTGTAATGAAGATAAGAGAGGCGGTGAATTCCATGGCCGCTTTCTTAAGGAGGGTGTCTGTCACCGAAAACATGTCGTTGTCGTTGCACCAATGATGGAGAGCAGCAGCTGAAGTGTGAAAAATGGCCTGGTTGGAAGCATGTTCGTGCCGCAGCCTTTCCCATTGAAGTTAAAACGGCACGGAGGGGGCCTTTTATGCTGCACGTCTTGTAGAATGTCGTGTGATGTCCCCGTCGATGGATGATAAAAGGTAATAAAACCAGGATTATTGCCGTTTATAATGAAGATCTGCAAGGCGGTGAATTCCTTGGCTGCTTTCTTAAGGAGGGCGTGTCTGTCACCGAAAACATGCCATAGTCGTTGCACCAATGGTGGAGATCAGCAACTGAAGTCTGAAAAATGGCCTTGGTGGAAGCATGTTCGTGCCGCAGACTTTCCAACTGGAGTAAAAACGACACGGATGAAGCCTTTTATGCCGCACGTCTTGTAGAATGTCGTGTGATGTCCACGTCTATGGATGACATGGGTAATCAAACAAGGATCATTGCCGTTTGTAATGAAGATCTGAGAGGCGGTGAATTCCATGGCCGCATTCTTAAGGAGGGTGTCTGTTACCGAAAACATGCCGTTGTCGTTGCACCAATGGTGGAGAGCAGCAACTGAAGTGTGAAAAATGGCCTTGGTGGAAGCATGTTCGTGCCGCAGCTTTTCCCGCTGAAGAAAAAACGGCACGGATGCGGCCTTTTATGCTGCACGTCTTGTAGAATGTCGTGTGATGTCCCCGTATATGGATGACATGGGCAATCAAACCAGGATCATTGCCGTTTGTACAGAAGATCTGAGAGGCGGTGAATTCCATGGCCGCTTTCTTAAGGAGGGTGTGTCTGTCACCGAAAACATGCCGTTGTCGTTGCGCCAGTGGTAGAGAGCAGCAACTGAAGCGTGAAAAATGGCCTGGTTGGAAGAAGGTTCGTGCCGCAGCCTTTCCCACTGAAGTAAAAACTGCACGGATGAGGCCTTTTATGCTGCACGTCTTGTAGAATGTCGTGTGATGTCCCCGTCGATGGATGATAAAGGTAATCAAACCAGCAATATTGCCGTTTATAATGAAGATCTGCAAGGCGATGAATTCCATGGCCGCTTTCTTAACGAGGGTGTGTCTGTCACCGAAAACATGCCGTTGTCGTTGCACCAGTGATGGAGAGCAGCAACTGGAGTGTGAAAAATGGCCTGGCTGGAAGCATGTTCGTGCCGCAGCCCTTCCCACTGAAGTAAAAACGGCACGGATGGGGTTTTTTTATGCTGCACGTCTTGTAGAATGTCGTGTGATGTCCCCGTCGATGGATGATAAAGGTAATCAAACCAGGATTATTACCGTTTATAATGAAGAACTGCAAGGCGGTGAATTCCATGGCCGCGTTCTTAAGGAGGGTGTGTCTGTCACCGAAAACATGCCGTTTTTGTTGCAGCAATGGTGGAGAGCAGCAACTTAAGTGTGAAAAATGGCCTGGTTGGAAGCATGTTCGTGCCACACCCTTTCCCACTAAAGTAAAAGCGGCACGGATGAGGACTTTTACGCTGCACGTCTTGTAGAATGTCGTCTGTTGTCCCCGTAGATGGATGATATGGGTAATGAACTGCAGGAGGTGAACTGCAAATCATGATCAACGAGTTAGACAGGCAGAGCAGATCGATGGGTCTAAAAATTAACATGCAGAAAACCAAGGTAATGTTCAACAGCCTAGCAAGGGAACAACAGTTCACAATTGGCAGCGAGAGCCTAGAAATGGTGCCGGAATACGTCTACTTAGGGCAGGTAGTGACAGCTGATCCGGATCATGAGAGGGAGATAACTAGAAGGATAAGAATGGGGTGGAGCGCATATGGCAAATTCTCGCAGATCATGAGTGGCAGTTTACCAATTTCCCTCAAGAGGAAAGTGTACAACAGCATAATCTTACCGGTACTCACCTACGGGGCAGAAACGTGGAGGCTAACGAAAAGAGTTCAGCTTAAGTTAAGGACAACGCAGCGAGCCATGGAAAGAAAAATGATAGGTGTAACGTTAAGAGATCGGAAGCGGGCAGAGTGGGTGAGGGAACAAACACGGGTTAATGACATCCTAGTCGAAATCAAGAGAAAGAAATGGGCTTGGGCAGGGCATGTAATGCGAAGGCAAGATAACCGCTGGTCTTTAAGGGTAACGGAGTGGGTTCCAAGAGAAAGTAAGCGTAGCAGGGGGCGGCAGAAGGTTAGATGGGCGGATGAGATTAAGAAGTTTGCAGGCAAAGGGTGGATGCAGCTGGCAAAGGATAGGGTTAATTGGAGAGACATAGGAGAGGCCTTTGCCCTGCAGTGGGTGTAGTAGGGCTGATGATGATGATGATGATGATGATGGGTAATCAAACCAGGATTATTGCCGTTTATAATGAAGATCTGCAAGGCGGTGAATTCAATGGCCGCTTTCTTAAGGAGGGTGTGTCTGTCACCGAAAAGATGCCATTGTCTTTGCACCAATGGTGGAGAGCAGCAACTGAAGTGTGAAAAATGGCCTGGTTGGAAGCATGTTCGTGGCGCAGCTTTTCCCACTGAAGTAAAAACGGCACGGATGGGGCCTTTTATGCTGCACGTCTTGTAGAATGTCGTGTGATGTCCCCGTCGATGGATGATATGGGTAATCAAACCAGCATTATTGCCGTTTGTAATGAAGATATGTGAGGCGGTGAATTCGATGGCCGCTTTCTTAAGGAGGGTGTCTGTCACCGAATACATGCCGTTGTCGTTGCACCAATGGTGGAGAGCAGCAACTGAAGTGTGAAAAATGGCCTTGGTGGAAGCATGTTCGTGCCGCAGCCTTTCCCACTGATGTAAAAACAGCACGGATGGGGCGTTTTATGCTGCACGTCTTGTAGAATGTCGTGTGATGTCCCCGTCGATGGATGATATGGGTAACCAAACCAGGATAATTGCCGTTTGTAATGAAGATCAGCAAGGCGGTGAATTCCATGGCCGCTTTCTTAAGGAGGGCGTGTCAGTCACCGAAAACATGCCGTAGTCGTTGCACCAATGGTGGAGATCAGCAACTGAAGTGTGAAAAATAGCCTTGGTGGAAGCATGTTCGTGCCGCAGACTCCAACTGAAGTAAAAACGGCACGGATGAAGCCTTTTATGCCGCACGTTTTGTAGAATGTCGTGTGATGTCCTCGTCTATGGATGACATGGGTAATCAAACCAGGATCATTGCCGTTTGTAATGAAGATCTGAGAGGCAGTGAATTCTATGGCCACTCTCTTAAGGAGGGTTTCTGTCACCGAAAACATGCCTTTGTCGTTGCACCAGTGGTGGAGAGCAGCAACTGAAGTGTGAAAAATGGCCTGGCTGGAAGCATGTTCGTGTCGCAGCCCTTCCCACTCAAGTATAAACGGCACGGATGGGGTTTTTTATGCTGCACGTCTTGTAGAATGTCGTGTGATGTCCCCGTCGATGGATGATAAAGGTAATCAAACCAGGATTATTACCGTTTATAATGAAGAACTGAAAGGTGGAGAATTCCATTGCCGCTTTATTAAGGAGGGTGTGTCTGTCACCGAAAACATGCTTTTGTCGTTGCAGCAATGGTGGAGAGCAGCAACTTAAGTGTAAAAAATGGCCTGGTTGGAAGCATGTTCGTGCCGCACCCTTTCCCACTGAATTAAAAGCGGCACCGATGAGGACGTTTACGCTCCACGTCTTCTAGAATGTCGTCTGTTGTCCCCGTAGATGGATGATATGGGTAATCAAACCAGGATTATTGCCCTTTATAATGAAGATCAGCAAGGCGGTGAATTCTATGGCCGCTTTCTTAAGGAGGGTGTGTCTGTCACCGAAAAGATGCCATTGTCGTAGCACTAATGGTGGAGAGCAGCAACTGAAGTGTGAAAAATGGCCTGGTTGGAAGCATGTTCGTGGCGCAGCTTTTCCCACTGAAGTAAAAACGGCATGGATGGGGCCTTTTATGCTGCACGTCTTGTAGAATGTCGTGTGATGTCCCCGTCGATGGATGATATTGGTAATCAAACCAGCATTATTGCCGTTTATAAGGAAGATCTGCAAGGCGGTGAATTCCGTGGCAGCTTTCTTAAGGAGGGTGTGTCTGCCACCAAAAACAAGCCGTAGTCGTTGCACCAATGGTGGAGATCAGCAACTGAAGTGTGAAAAATGGCCTTGGTGGAAGCATGATCGTGCCGCAGACTTTCCAACTGAAGTAAAAACGGCACGGATGGGGCCTTTTATGCTGCACGCCTTGTAGAATGTCGTGTGATGTCCCCGTCTATAGATGACATGGGTAATCAAACCAGGATCATTGCCGTTTGTAATGAAGATCTGAGAGGCGGTGAATTCCATGTCCGCTTTCTTAAGCAGGTTGTGTCTGTCACCGATAACATGCCGTTGTCGTTGCACCAATGGTGGAGATCAGCAACTGAAGTGTGAAAAATGGCCTTGGTGGAAGCATGTTTGTGCCGCAGCCTTTCCCACTGAAGTAAAAACGGCACGGATGGGGCCTTTTATGCTGCACGTCTTTTAGAATGTCGAGTGATGTCCCCGTCGATGGATGATATGGGTAACCAAACCAGGATCATTGCCGTTTGTAATGAAGATCTGAGAGGCGGTGAATTCCATGGCCACTTTCTTAAGGAGGGTGTGTCTGTCACCGATAACATGTCGTTGTCGTGGCACCAATGGTGGAGATCAGCAACTGAAGTGTGAAAAATGGCCTTGGTGGAAGCATGTTCGTGGCGCAGCCTTTCCCACTGAAGTAAAAAAGGCACGGATGGGGCCTTTTATGCTGCACGTCTTGTAGAATGTCGTGTGATGTCCCCGTCGATGGATGATAAAGGTAATAAAACCAGGATAATTGCCGTTTATAATGAAGATCTGCAAGGCGGTGAATTCCTTGGCCGCTTTCTTAAAGAGGGCGTGTCTGTCACCGAAAACATGCCGTAGTCGTTGCACCAATGGTGGAGATCAGCAACTGAAGTGTGAAAAATGGCCTTGGTGGAAGCATGTTCGTGCCGCACCCTTTCCCACTGAAGTAAAAGCGGCACGGATGAGGACTTTTACGCTGCACGTCTTCTAGAATGTCGTCTGTTGTCCCCGTAGATGGATGATATGGGTAATCAAACCAGGATTATTGCCGTTTATAATGAAGATCTGCAAGGCGGTGAATTCAATGGCCGCTTTCTTAAGGAGGGTGTGTCTGTCACCGAAAAGATGCCATTGTCTTTGCACCAATGGTGGATAGCAGCAACTGAAGTGTAAAAAATGGCCTTGGTGGAAGCATGTTCGTGCCGCAGCCTTTCCCACTGAAGTAAAAACGGCACGGATGGGGCCTTTTATGCTGCACGTCTTGTAGAATGTCGTGTGATGTCCCCGTCGATGGATGATATGGGTAACCAAACCAGGATCATTGCCGTTTGTAATGAAGATCTGAGAGGCGGTGAATTCCATGGCCGCTGTCTTAAGGAGGGTGTGTCTGTCACCGAAAACACGCCGTTGTCGTTGCACCAATGTTGGAGAGCAGCAGCTGAAGTGTGAAAAATGGCCTGGTTGGAAGCATGTTCGTGGCGCAGCCTTTCCCACTGAAGTAAAAACGGCACGGATAGGGCCTTTTATGCTGCTCGTCTTGTAGAATGTCGTGTGATGTCCCTGTCGATGGATGACATGGGTAATCAAACCATGATTATTGTCGTTTATAATGAAGATCTGCAAGGCGGTGAATTCCATGGCCGCTTTCTTAAGGAGGGTGTGTCTGTCACCGAAAACATGCCGTTGTCGTTGCACCAATGTTGGAGAGCAGCAGCTGAAGTGTGAAAAATGGCCTGGTTGGAAGCTTGTTCGTGGCGCAGCCTTTCCCACTGAAGTAAAAACGGCACGGATAGGGCCTTTTATGCTGCTCGTCTTGTAGAATGTCGTGCGATGTCCCCATATATGGATGAAATGGGCAATAAAACCAGGATCATTGCCGTTTGTAATGAAGATATGTGAGGCGGTGAATTCGATGGCCGCTTTCTTAAGGAGGGTGTCTGTCACCGAATACATGCCGTTGTCGTTGCACCAATGGTGGAGAGCAGCAACTGAAGTGTGAAAAATGGCCTTGGTGGAAGCATGTTCTTGCCGCAGCCTTTCCCAATGAAGTAAAAACAGCACGGATGGGGCGTTTTATGCTGCACGTCTTGTAGAATGTCGTGTGATGTCCCCGTCGATGGATGATATGGGTAACCAAACCAGGATAATTGCCGTTTGTAATGAAGATCAGCAAGGCGGTGAATTCCATGGCCGCTTTCTTAAGGAGGGCGTGTCAGTCACCGAAAACATGCCGTAGTCGTTGCACCAATGGTGGAGATCAGCAACTGAAGTGTGAAAAATAGCCTCGGTGGAAGCATGTTCGTGCCGCAGACTCCAACTGAAGTAAAAACGGCACGGATGAAGCCTTTTATGCCGCACGTTTTGTAGAATGTCGTGTGATGTCCTCGTCTATGGATGACATGGGTAATCAAACCAGGATCATTGCCGTTTGTAATTAAGATCTGAGAGGCGGTGAATTCTATGGCCACTCTCTTAAGGAGGGTGTCTGTCACCGAAAACATGCCTTTGTCGTTGCACCAGTGGTGGAGAGCAGCAACTGAAGTGTGAAAAATGGCCTGGCTGGAAGCATGTTCGTGCCGCAGCCCTTCCCACTGAAGTATAAACGGCACGGATGGGGTTTTTTATGCTGCACGTCTTGTAGAATGTCGTGTGATGTCCCCGTCGATGGATGATAAAGGTAATCAAACCAGGATTATTACCGTTTATAATGAAGAACTGAAAGGTGGAGAATTCCATTGCCGCTTTATTAAGGAGGGTGTGTCTGTCACCGAAAACATGCTTTTGTCGTTGCAGCAATGGTGGAGAGCAGCAACTTAAGTGTAAAAAATGGCCTGGTTGGAAGCATGTTCGTGCCGCACCCTTTCCCACTGAAGTAAAAGCGGCACCGATGAGGACGTTTACGCTGCACGTCTTCTAGAATGTCGTCTGTTGTCCCCGTAGATGGATGATATGGGTAATCAAACCAGGATTATTGCCCTTTATAATGAAGATCTGCAAGGCGGTGAATTCTATGGCCGCTTTCTTAAGGAGGGTGTGTCTGTCACCGAAAAGATGCCATTGTCGTAGCACTAATGGTGGAGAGCAGCAACTGAAGTGTGAAAAATGGCCTGGTTGGAAGCATGTTCGTGGCGCAGCTTTTCCCACTGAAGTAAAAACGGCACGGATGGGGCCTTTTATGCTGCACGCCTTGTAGAATGTCGTGTGATGTCCCCGTCGATGGATGATATTGGTAATCAAACCAGCATTATTGCCGTTTATAAGGAAGATCTGCAAGGCGGTGAATTCCGTGGCCGCTTTCTTAAGGAGGGTGTGTCTGCCACCGAAAACAAGCCGTAGTCGTTGCACCAATGGTGGAGATCAGCAACTGAAGTGTGAAAAATGGCCTTGGTGGAAGCATGATAGTGCCGCAGACTTTCCAACTGAAGTAAAAACGGCACGGATGGGGCCTTTTATGCTGCACGCCTTGTAGAATGTCGTGTGATGTCTCCGTCTATGGATGATATGGGTAACCAAACCAGGATCATTGCCGTTTGTAAGGAAGATCTGAGAGGCGGTGAATTCCATGGCCACTTTCTTAAGGAGGGTGTGTCTGTCACCGAAAACACGCCGTTGTCGTTGCACCAATGTTGGAGAGCAGCAGCTGAAGTGTGAAAAATGGCCTGGTTGGAAGCATGTTCGTGGCGCAGCCTTTCCCACTGAAGTAAAAACGGCACGGATAGGGCCTTTTATGCTGCTCGTCTTGTAGAATGTCGTGTGATGTCCCTGTCGATGGATGACATGGGTAATCAAACCATGATTATTGTCGTTTATAATGAAGATCTGCAAGGCGGTGAATTCCATGGCCGCTTTCTTAAGGAGGGTGTGTCTGTCACCGAAAACATGCCGTTGTCGTTGCACCAATGTTGGAGAGCAGCAGCTGAAGTGTGAAAAATGGCCTGGTTGGAAGCTTGTTCGTGGCGCAGCCTTTCCCACTGAAGTAAAAACGGCACGGATAGGGCCTTTTATGCTGCTCGTCTTGTAGAATGTCGTGCGATGTCCCCGTATATGGATGAAATGGGCAATCAAACCAGGATCATTGCCGTTTGTAATGAAGATATGTGAGGCGGTGAATTCGATGGCCGCTTTCTTAAGGAGGGTGTCTGTCACCGAATACATGCCGTTGTCGTTGCACCAATGGTGGAGAGCAGCAACTGAAGTGTGAAAAATGGCCTTGGTGGAAGCATGTTCTTGCCGCAGCCTTTCCCAATGAAGTAAAAACAGCACGGATGGGGCGTTTTATGCTGCACGTCTTGTAGAATGTCGTGTGATGTCCCCGTCGATGGATGATATGGGTAACCAAACCAGGATAATTGCCGTTTGTAATGAAGATCAGCAAGGCGGTGAATTCCATGGCCGCTTTCTTAAGGAGGGCGTGTCAGTCACCGAAAACATGCCGTAGTCGTTGCACCAATGGTGGAGATCAGCAACTGAAGTGTGAAAAATAGCCTTGGTGGAAGCATGTTCGTGCCGCAGACTCCAACTGAAGTAAAAACGGCACGGATGAAGCCTTTTATGCCGCACGTTTTGTAGAATGTCGTGTGATGTCCTCGTCTATGGATGACATGGGTAATCAAACCAGGATCATTGCCGTTTGTAATTAAGATCTGAGAGGCGGTGAATTCTATGGCCACTCTCTTAAGGAGGGTGTGTCTGTCACCGATAACATGTCGTTGTCGTGGCACCAATGGTGGAGATCAGCAACTGAAGTGTGAAAAATGGCCTTGGTGGAAGCATGTTCGTGGCGCAGCCTTTCCCACTGAAGTAAAAAAGGCACGGATGGGGCCTTTTATGCTGCACGTCTTGTAGAATGTCGTGTGATGTCCCCGTCGATGGATGATAAAGGTAATAAAACCAGGATAATTGCCGTTTATAATGAAGATCTGCAAGGCGGTGAATTCCTTGGCCGCTTTCTTAAAGAGGGCGTGTCTGTCACCGAAAACATGCCGTAGTCGTTGCACCAATGGTGGAGATCAGCAACTGAAGTGTGAAAAATGGCCTTGGTGGAAGCATGTTCGTGCCGCACCCTTTCCCACTGAAGTAAAAGCGGCACGGATGAGGACTTTTACGCTGCACGTCTTCTAGAATGTCGTCTGTTGTCCCCGTAGATGGATGATATGGGTAATCAAACCAGGATTATTGCCGTTTATAATGAAGATCTGCAAGGCGGTGAATTCAATGGCCGCTTTCTTAAGGAGGGTGTGTCTGTCACCGAAAAGATGCCATTGTCTTTGCACCAATGGTGGATAGCAGCAACTGAAGTGTAAAAAATGGCCTTGGTGGAAGCATGTTCGTGCCGCAGCCTTTCCCACTGAAGTAAAAACGGCACGGATGGGGCCTTTTATGCTGCACGTCTTGTAGAATGTCGTGTGATGTCCCCGTCGATGGATGATATGGGTAACCAAACCAGGATCATTGCCGTTTGTAATGAAGATCTGAGAGGCGGTGAATTCCATGGCCGCTGTCTTAAGGAGGGTGTGTCTGTCACCGAAAACACGCCGTTGTCGTTGCACCAATGTTGGAGAGCAGCAGCTGAAGTGTGAAAAATGGCCTGGTTGGAAGCATGTTCGTGGCGCAGCCTTTCCCACTGAAGTAAAAACGGCACGGATAGGGCCTTTTATGCTGCTCGTCTTGTAGAATGTCGTGTGATGTCCCTGTCGATGGATGACATGGGTAATCAAACCATGATTATTGTCGTTTATAATGAAGATCTGCAAGGCGGTGAATTCCATGGCCGCTTTCTTAAGGAGGGTGTGTCTGTCACCGAAAACATGCCGTTGTCGTTGCACCAATGTTGGAGAGCAGCAGCTGAAGTGTGAAAAATGGCCTGGTTGGAAGCTTGTTCGTGGCGCAGCCTTTCCCACTGAAGTAAAAACGGCACGGATAGGGCCTTTTATGCTGCTCGTCTTGTAGAATGTCGTGCGATGTCCCCATATATGGATGAAATGGGCAATAAAACCAGGATCATTGCCGTTTGTAATGAAGATATGTGAGGCGGTGAATTCGATGGCCGCTTTCTTAAGGAGGGTGTCTGTCACCGAATACATGCCGTTGTCGTTGCACCAATGGTGGAGAGCAGCAACTGAAGTGTGAAAAATGGCCTTGGTGGAAGCATGTTCTTGCCGCAGCCTTTCCCAATGAAGTAAAAACAGCACGGATGGGGCGTTTTATGCTGCACGTCTTGTAGAATGTCGTGTGATGTCCCCGTCGATGGATGATATGGGTAACCAAACCAGGATAATTGCCGTTTGTAATGAAGATCAGCAAGGCGGTGAATTCCATGGCCGCTTTCTTAAGGAGGGCGTGTCAGTCACCGAAAACATGCCGTAGTCGTTGCACCAATGGTGGAGATCAGCAACTGAAGTGTGAAAAATAGCCTCGGTGGAAGCATGTTCGTGCCGCAGACTCCAACTGAAGTAAAAACGGCACGGATGAAGCCTTTTATGCCGCACGTTTTGTAGAATGTCGTGTGATGTCCTCGTCTATGGATGACATGGGTAATCAAACCAGGATCATTGCCGTTTGTAATTAAGATCTGAGAGGCGGTGAATTCTATGGCCACTCTCTTAAGGAGGGTGTCTGTCACCGAAAACATGCCTTTGTCGTTGCACCAGTGGTGGAGAGCAGCAACTGAAGTGTGAAAAATGGCCTGGCTGGAAGCATGTTCGTGCCGCAGCCCTTCCCACTGAAGTATAAACGGCACGGATGGGGTTTTTTATGCTGCACGTCTTGTAGAATGTCGTGTGATGTCCCCGTCGATGGATGATAAAGGTAATCAAACCAGGATTATTACCGTTTATAATGAAGAACTGAAAGGTGGAGAATTCCATTGCCGCTTTATTAAGGAGGGTGTGTCTGTCACCGAAAACATGCTTTTGTCGTTGCAGCAATGGTGGAGAGCAGCAACTTAAGTGTAAAAAATGGCCTGGTTGGAAGCATGTTCGTGCCGCACCCTTTCCCACTGAAGTAAAAGCGGCACCGATGAGGACGTTTACGCTGCACGTCTTCTAGAATGTCGTCTGTTGTCCCCGTAGATGGATGATATGGGTAATCAAACCAGGATTATTGCCCTTTATAATGAAGATCTGCAAGGCGGTGAATTCTATGGCCGCTTTCTTAAGGAGGGTGTGTCTGTCACCGAAAAGATGCCATTGTCGTAGCACTAATGGTGGAGAGCAGCAACTGAAGTGTGAAAAATGGCCTGGTTGGAAGCATGTTCGTGGCGCAGCTTTTCCCACTGAAGTAAAAACGGCACGGATGGGGCCTTTTATGCTGCACGCCTTGTAGAATGTCGTGTGATGTCCCCGTCGATGGATGATATTGGTAATCAAACCAGCATTATTGCCGTTTATAAGGAAGATCTGCAAGGCGGTGAATTCCGTGGCCGCTTTCTTAAGGAGGGTGTGTCTGCCACCGAAAACAAGCCGTAGTCGTTGCACCAAT
The DNA here is from genome assembly GCF_052857255.1 of Amblyomma americanum. Classification (NCBI taxonomy): domain Eukaryota; kingdom Metazoa; phylum Arthropoda; class Arachnida; order Ixodida; family Ixodidae; genus Amblyomma; species Amblyomma americanum. Next base: position 37,731,908 of record NC_135499.1, on the reverse strand, counting down.
GGTGGAGATCAGCAACTGAAGTGTGAAAAATGGCCTTGGTGGAAGCATGATAGTGCCGCAGACTTTCCAACTGAAGTAAAAACGGCACGGATGGGGCCTTTTATGCTGCACGCCTTGTAGAATGTCGTGTGATGTCTCCGTCTATGGATGATATGGGTAACCAAACCAGGATCATTGCCGTTTGTAAGGAAGATCTGAGAGGCGGTGAATTCCATGGCCACTTTCTTAAGGAGGGTGTGTCTGTCACCGAAAACACGCCGTTGTCGTTGCACCAATGTTGGAGAGCAGCAGCTGAAGTGTGAAAAATGGCCTGGTTGGAAGCATGTTCGTGGCGCAGCCTTTCCCACTGAAGTAAAAACGGCACGGATAGGGCCTTTTATGCTGCTCGTCTTGTAGAATGTCGTGTGATGTCCCTGTCGATGGATGACATGGGTAATCAAACCATGATTATTGTCGTTTATAATGAAGATCTGCAAGGCGGTGAATTCCATGGCCGCTTTCTTAAGGAGGGTGTGTCTGTCACCGAAAACATGCCGTTGTCGTTGCACCAATGTTGGAGAGCAGCAGCTGAAGTGTGAAAAATGGCCTGGTTGGAAGCTTGTTCGTGGCGCAGCCTTTCCCACTGAAGTAAAAACGGCACGGATAGGGCCTTTTATGCTGCTCGTCTTGTAGAATGTCGTGCGATGTCCCCGTATATGGATGAAATGGGCAATCAAACCAGGATCATTGCCGTTTGTAATGAAGATATGTGAGGCGGTGAATTCGATGGCCGCTTTCTTAAGGAGGGTGTCTGTCACCGAATACATGCCGTTGTCGTTGCACCAATGGTGGAGAGCAGCAACTGAAGTGTGAAAAATGGCCTTGGTGGAAGCATGTTCTTGCCGCAGCCTTTCCCAATGAAGTAAAAACAGCACGGATGGGGCGTTTTATGCTGCACGTCTTGTAGAATGTCGTGTGATGTCCCCGTCGATGGATGATATGGGTAACCAAACCAGGATAATTGCCGTTTGTAATGAAGATCAGCAAGGCGGTGAATTCCATGGCCGCTTTCTTAAGGAGGGCGTGTCAGTCACCGAAAACATGCCGTAGTCGTTGCACCAATGGTGGAGATCAGCAACTGAAGTGTGAAAAATAGCCTTGGTGGAAGCATGTTCGTGCCGCAGACTCCAACTGAAGTAAAAACGGCACGGATGAAGCCTTTTATGCCGCACGTTTTGTAGAATGTCGTGTGATGTCCTCGTCTATGGATGACATGGGTAATCAAACCAGGATCATTGCCGTTTGTAATTAAGATCTGAGAGGCGGTGAATTCTATGGCCACTCTCTTAAGGAGGGTGTCTGTCACCGAAAACATGCCTTTGTCGTTGCACCAGTGGTGGAGAGCAGCAACTGAAGTGTGAAAAATGACCTGGCTGGAAGCATGTTCGTGCCGCAGCCCTTCCCACTGAAGTATAAACGGCACGGATGGGGTTTTTTATGCTGCACGTCTTGTAGAATGTCGTGTGATGTCCCCGTCGATGGATGATAAAGGTAATCAAACCAGGATTATTACCGTTTATAATGAAGAACTGAAAGGTGGAGAATTCCATTGCCGCTTTATTAAGGAGGGTGTGTCTGTCACCGAAAACATGCTTTTGTCGTTGCAGCAATGGTGGAGAGCAGCAACTTAAGTGTAAAAAATGGCCTGGTTGGAAGCATGTTCGTGCCGCACCCTTTCCCACTGAAGTAAAAGCGGCACCGATGAGGACGTTTACGCTGCACGTCTTCTAGAATGTCGTCTGTTGTCCCCGTAGATGGATGATATGGGTAATCAAACCAGGATTATTGCCCTTTATAATGAAGATCTGCAAGGCGGTGAATTCTATGGCCGCTTTCTTAAGGAGGGTGTGTCTGTCACCGAAAAGATGCCATTGTCGTAGCACTAATGGTGGAGAGCAGCAACTGAAGTGTGAAAAATGGCCTGGTTGGAAGCATGCTCGTGGCGCAGCTTTTCCCACTGAAGTAAAAACGGCACGGATGGGGCCTTTTATGCTGCACGCCTTGTAGAATGTCGTGTGATGTCCCCGTCGATGGATGATATTGGTAATCAAACCAGCATTATTGCCGTTTATAAGGAAGATCTGCAAGGCGGTGAATTCCGTGGCCGCTTTCTTAAGGAGGGTGTGTCTGCCACCGAAAACAAGCCGTAGTCGTTGCACCAATGGTGGAGATCAGCAACTGAAGTGTGAAAAATGGCCTTGGTGGAAGCATGATAGTGCCGCAGACTTTCCAACTGAAGTAAAAACGGCACGGATGGGGCCTTTTATGCTGCACGCCTTGTAGAATGTCGTGTGATGTCTCCGTCTATGGATGATATGGGTAACCAAACCAGGATCATTGCCGTTTGTAATGAAGATCTGAGAGGCGGTGAATTCCATGGCCACTTTCTTAAGGAGGGTGTGTCTGTCACCGATAACATGTCGTTGTCGTGGCACCAATGGTGGAGAGCAGCAACTGAAGTATGAAAAATTGCCTGGTTGGAAGCATGTTCGTGGCGCAGCCTTTCCCACTGAAGTAAAAACGGCACGGATGGGGCCTTTTATGCTGCACGTCTTGTAGAATGTCGTGTGATGTCCCCGTCGATGGATGATAAAGGTAATAAAACCAGGATTATTGCCGCTTATAATGAAGATCTGCAAGGCGGTGAATTCCTTGGCCGCTTTCTTAAAGAGGGCGTGTCTGTCACCGAAAACATGCCGTAGTCGTTGCACCAATGGTGGAGATCAGCAACTGAAGTGTGAAAAATGTCCTTGGTGGAAGCATGTTCGTGCCGCAGACTTTCCAACTGAAGTAAAAACGGCACGGATGAAGCCTTTTATGCCGCACGTCTTGTAGAATGTCGTGTGATGTCCACGTCTATGGATGACATGGGTAATCAAACCAGGGTCATTGCCGTTTGTAATGAAGGTCTGAGAGGCGGTGAATTCCATGGCCGCTGTCTTAAGGAGGGTGTGTCTGTCACCGATAACATGCCGTTGTCGTTGCACCAATGGTGGAGGGCAGCAACTGAAGTATGAAAAATGGCCTGGTTGGAAGCATGTTCGTGGCGCAGCCTTTCCCACTGAAGTAAAAACGGCACGGATGGGGCCTTTTATGCTGCACGTCTTGTAGAATGTCGTGTGATGTCCCCGTATATGGATGACATGGGCAATCAAACCAGGATCATTGCCGTTTGTAATGAAGATCTGCAAGGCGGTGAATTCCATGGGCGCTTTCTTAAGGAGGGTGTGTCTGTCACCGAAAACATGCCTTTGTCGTTGCACCAGTGGTGGAGAGCAGCAACTGAAGTGTGAAAAATGGCCTGGCTGGAAGCATGTTTGTGCCGCAGCCCTTCCCACTGAAGTATAAACGGCACGGATGGGGTTTTTTATGCTGCACGTCTTGTAGAATGTCGTGTGATGTCCCCGTCGATGAATGATAAAGGTAATCAAACCAGGATTATTACCGTTTATAATGAAGAACTGCAAGGTGGTGAATTCCATTGCCGCTTTATTAAGGAGGGTGTGTCTGTCACCGAAAACATGCTTTTGTCGTTGCAGCAATGGTGGAGAGCAGCAACTTAAGTGTAAAAAATGGACTGGTTGGAAGCATGTTCGTGCCGCACCCTTTCCCACTGAAGTAAAAGCGGCACGGATGAGGACGTTTACGCTGCACGTCTTCTAGAATGTCGTCTGTTGTCCCCGTAGATGGATGATATGGGTAATCAAACCAGGATTATTACCCTTTATAATGATGATCTGCAAGGCGGTGAATTCTATGGCCGCTTTCTTAAGGAGGGTGTGTCTGTCACCGAAAAGATGCCATTGTCGTTGCACTAATGGTGGAGAGCAGCAACTGAAGTGTGAAAAATGGCCTGGTTGGAAGCATGTTCGTGGCTCAGCTTTTCCCACTGAAGTAAAAACGGCACGGATGGGGCCTTTTATGCTGCACGTCTTGTAGAATGTCGTGTGATGTCCCCGTCAATGGATGATATTGGTAATCAAACCAGCATTATTGCCGTTTATAAGGAAGATCTGCAAGGCGGTGAATTCCGTGGCCGCTTTCTTAAGGAGGGTGTGTCTGCCACCGAAAACAAGCCGTAGTCGTTGCACCAATGGTGGAGATCAGCAACTGAAGTGTGAAAAATGGCCTGATTGGAAGCATGTTCGTGGCGCAGCCTTTCCCACTGAAGCAAAGACGGCACGGATTGGGCCTTTTATGCTGCACATCTTGTAGAATGTCGTGTGATGTCCCTGTCGATGGATGACATGGGTAATCAAACCAGGAATATTGTGGTTTATAATGAAGATCTGCAAGGCGTTGAATTCCATGGCCGCTTTCATAAGGAGGGTGTGTCTGTCACCGAAAACATGTCTTTGTCGTTGCACCAATGGTGGAGATCAGCAACTGAAGTGTGAAAAATGGCCTTGGTGGAAGCACGTTCGTGCCGCAGACTTTCCAACTGAAGTAAAAACGGCACGGATGAAGCCTTTTATGCCGCACGTCTTGTAGAATGTCGTGCGATGTCCCCGTATATGGATGAGATGGGCAATCAAACCAGGATCATTGCCGTCTGTAATGAAGATATGAGAGGCGGTGAATTCCATGGCCGCTTTCTTAAGGAGGGTGTCTGTCACCGAAAACACGCCGTTGTCGTTGCACCAATGGTGGAGAGCAGCAACTGAAGTGTGAAAAATGGCCTTGGTGGAAGCATGTTCGTGCCGCAGCCTTTCCCACTGAAGTAAAAACGGCACGGATGGGGCCTTTTATGCTGCACGTCTTGTAGAAAGTCGTGTGATGTCCCTGTCGATGGATGACATGGGTAATCAAACCATGATTATTGTCGTTTATAATGAAGATCTGCAAGGCGGTGAATTCTATGGCCGCTTTCTTAAGGAGGGTGTGTCTGTCACCGAAAACATGCCGTTGTCGTTGCACCAATGTTGGAGAGCAGCAGCTGAAGTGTGAGAAATGGCCTGGTTGGAAGCATGTTCGTGGCGCAGCCTTTCCCACTGAAGTAAAAACGGCACGGATAGGGCCTTTTATGCTGCTCGTCTTGTAGAATGTCGTGCGATGTCCCCGTATATGGATGAAATGGGCAATAAAACCAGGATCATTGCCGTTTGTAATGAAGATATGTGAGGCGGTGAATTCGATGGCCGCTTTCATAAGGAGGGTGTCTGTCACCGAATACATGCCGTTGTCGTTGCACCAATGGTGGAGAGCAGCACCTGAAGTGTGAAAAATGGCCTTGGTGGAAGCATGTTCGTGCCACAGCTTTTCCCACTGAAGTAAAAACGGCACGGATGCGGCCTTTTATGCTGCACGTCTTGTAGAATGTCGTGTGATGTCCCCGTTGATAGATGAAATGGGTAATCAAGCCAGGATTATTGCCGTTTATAATGAAGATCTGCAAGGCGGTGAATTCCATGGCCTCTTTCTCAAGGAGGGTGTGTCTGTCACCGAAAACATGCCTTTGTCGTTGCACCAGTGGTGGAGAGCAGCAACTGAAGTGTGAAAAATGGCCTGGCTGGAAGCATGTTCGTGCCGCAGCCCTTCCCACTGAAGTATAAACGGCACGGATGGGGTTTTTTATGCTGCACGTCTTGTAGAATGTCGTGTGATGTCCCCGTCGATGGATGATAAAGGTAATCAAACCAGGATTATTACCGTTTATAATGAAGAACTGCAAGGTGAATTCCATTGCCGCTTTATTAAGGAGGGTGTGTCTGTCACCGAAAACATGCTTTTGTCGTTGCAGCAATGGTGGAGAGCAGCAACTTAAGTGTAAAAAATGGCCTGGTTGGAAGCATGTTCGTGCCGCACCCTTTCCCACTGAAGTAAAAGCGGCACGGATGAGGACTTTTAAGGCGGAACCGCATGGCGCGATTTCAGGCGCGATTGACGCGCGGATGGTGGGACGCGCGCGTCATTTTGACGCGTGCCCAGTATGATCCGTCACGAAATCGCGCCGCCGCGTGCTCCTACTCGGAGGAGAAAAAAACGCTCGCGCGGCGCGTCCGGGGCGCGTCCGCCAATCAGATTTCAAGTAAGTCACGTGGTATTTGGTCACGTGGCATTTTTGGTTTTTGGTTTTGCCACTAGATGGCCCTACCCTCTGCGCATCTCGACGGAACCTCTTCGGCGCATTTTTTTTTCGCTCTGCAGAACCGGCGCGCACGTGAAAAACACGTGCTACTGTTTCGTGCGCGCATCGTGTTCATCGAAAATGGAGAAAGCAGTCTTCAACGAGGCCCTTATCACGGAAGTGGAGAGGCGTCGCGTCCTGTGGGATATACACGACCGCCTCTTCTGCTCTGTAGTAAGCGCCCGACACTCCATTTTCTATGTCGAGTTGTAAACAAGCAGCGGCCTCTTGGCATGCAGAAAGTACATAGTCGCAGTTTCGCACACTCTTCCTGCTTGAAATTAAGCTTGATAAATATACTTCGGAAAAAAAATGTCGTTGTGTAATTACACTTAGATTATTTCTATTGCAGTGTTGTGTAAGTTTAAGGGCATATTACATACGCGGTAGCAGGGACAATTCATGTCGTTGGGAGTTACGTTGTCTGGCAACCCGGAAAACGCGCCGCGAAGGCGCCGCTCCCCTTTTTACGTGCGGGTGCTCGCGCGTTGACGGCAACGCGGGCGTCCACCGCGCGTCGCGTTTTTCGCTCGCGGAAAACGCGCCATGCGTTTCCGCCTTTACGCTGCACGTCTTCTAGAATGTCGTCTGTTGTCCCCGTAGATGGATGATATGGGTAATCAAACCAGGATTATTGCCCTTTATAATGAAGATCTGCAAGGCGGTGAATTCAATGGCCGCTTTCTTAAGGAGGGTGTGTCTGTCACCGAAAAGATGCCATTGTCGTTGCACTAATGGTGGAGAGCAGCAACTGAAGTGTGAAAAATGGCCTGGTTGGAAGCATGTTCGTGGCGCAGCTTTTCCCACTGAAGTAAAAACGGCACGGATGGGGCCTTTTATGCTGCACGTCTTGTAGAATGTCGTGTGATGTCCCCGTCGATGGATGATATTGGTAATCAAACCAGCATTATTGCCGTTTATAAGGAAGATCTGCAAGGCGGTGAATTCCGTGGCCGCTTTCTTAAGGAGGGTGTGTCTGCCACCGAAAACAAGCCGTAGTCGTTGCACCAATGGTGGAGATCAGCAACTGAATTGTGAAAAATGGCCTTGGTGGAAGCATGATCGTGCCGCAGACTTTCCAACTGAAGTAAAAACGGCACGGATGGGGCCTTTTATGCTGCACGCCTTGTAAAATGTCGTGTGATGTCCCCGTCTATGGATGACATGGGTAATCAAACCAGGATCATTGCCGTTTGTAATGAAGATCTGAGAGGCGGTGAATTCCATGTCCGCTTTCGTAAGCAGGTTGTGTCTGTCACCGATAACATGCCGTTGTCGTTGCACCAATGGTGGAGATCAGCAACTGAAGTATGAAAAATGGCCTGGTTGGAAGCATGTTCGTGGCGCAGCCTTTCCCACTGAAGTAAAAACGGCACGGATGGGGCCTTTTATGCTGCACGTCTTGTAGAATGTCGTGTGATGTCCCCGTATATGGATGACATGGGCAATCAAACCAGGATCATTGCCGTTTGTAATGAAGATCTGCAAGGCGGTGAATTCCATGGGCGCTTTCTTAAGGAGGGTGTGTCTGTCACCGAAAACATGCCTTTGTCTTTGCACCAGTGGTGGAGAGCAACAACTGAGGTGTGAAAAATGGCCTGGCTGGAAGCATGTTCGTGCCGCAGCCCTTCCCACTGAAGTATAAACGGCACGGATGGGGTTTTTTATGCTGCACGTCTTCTAGAATGTCGTCTGTTGTCCCAGTAGATGGATGATATGGGTAATCAAACCAGGATTATTGCCCTTTATAATGAAGATCTGCAAGGCGGTGAATTCTATGGCCGCTTTCTTAAGGAGGGTGTGTCTGTCACCGAAAAGATGCCATTGTCGTTGCACTAATGGTGGAGAGCAGCAACTGAAGTGTGAAAAATGGCCTGGTTGGAAGCATGTTCGTGGCGCAGCTTTTCCCACTGAAGTAAAGACGGCACGGATGGGGCCTTTTATGCTGCACGTCTTGTAGAATGTCGTGTGATCTCCCCGTCGATGGATGATATTGGTAATCAAACCAGCATTATTGCCGTTTATAAGGAAGATCTGCAAGGCGGTGAATTCCGTGGCCGCTTTCTTAAGGAGGGTGTGTCTGCCACCGAAAGCAAGCCGTAGTCGTTGCACCAATGGTTGAGATCAGCAACTGAAGTGTGAAAAATGGCCTGGTTGGAAGCATGTTCGTGGCGCAGCCTTTCCTGCTGAAGCAAAAACGGCACGGATTGGGCCTTTTATGCTGCACGTCTTGTAGAATGTCGTGTGATGTCCCTGTCGATGGATGACATGGGTAATCAAACCAGGATTATTGTGGTTTTTAATGAAGATCTGCAAGGCGGTGAATTCCATGGCCGCTTTCTTAAGAAGGGTGTCTGTCACCGAAAACATGCCGTTGTCGTTGCACCAATGGTGGAGAGCAGCAACTGAAGTGTGAAAAATGGCCTTGGTGGAAGCATGTTCGTGCCGCAGCCTTTCCCACTGAAGTAAAAATGGCACGGATGGGGCCTTTTATGCTGCACGTCTTTTAGAATGTCGAGTGATGTCCCCGTCGATGGATGATATGGGTAACCAAACCAGGATCATTGCCGTTTGTAATGAAGATCTGAGAGGCGGTGAATTCCTTGGCCACTTTCTTAAGGAGGCTGTGTCTGTCACCGATAACATGTTGTTGTCGTGGCACCAATGGTGGAGAGCAGCAACTGAAGTATGAAAAATGGCCTGGTTGGAAGCATGTTCGTGCCGCAGCCTTTCCCACTGAAGTAAAAACGGCACGGATGCGGCCTTTTATGCTGCATGTCTTGTAGAATGTCGTGTGATGTCCCCGTATATGGGTGACATGGGCAATCAAACCAGGATTATTGCCGTTTATAGTGAAGATCTGCAAGGCGGGCAATTCCATGGCCGCTTTCTTAAGGACGGTGTGTCTTTGTCACCGAAAACATGCCGTTGTCGTTGCACCAATGGTGGAGAGCAGCAACTGAAGTGTGAAAAATGGCCTGGTTGGAAGCATGATCGTGCCGCAGACTTTCCAACTGAAGTAAAAACGGCACGGATGGGGCCTTTTATGCTGCACGGCTTGTAAAATGTCGTGTGATGTCATCCCCGTCTATGGATGACATGGGTAATCAAACCAGGATTATTGCCGTTTTTAATGAAGATCTGCAAGGCGGTGAATTCATGGCCGCTTTCTTAAGGAGGGTGTGTCTGTCACCGAAAACATGCCGTTGTCGTTGCACCAGTGGTGGATAGCAGCAACTGAAGTGTGAAAAATGGCCTGGTTGGAAGCATGTTCGTGCCGGACACTATCCCACTGAAGTAAAAACGGCACGGATGAGAACTTTTACGCTGCACGTCTTGTAGAATGTCGTCTGATGTCCCCGTCGATGGATGATATGGGTAATCAAACCAGAAATTATTGCCGTTTATAATGAAGATATGCAAGGCGGTGAATTCAATGGCCGCTTTCTTAAGGAGGGTGTGTCTGTCACCGATAACATGCCGTGGTCGTTGCACCAATGGTGGAGACCAGCAACTGAAATGTGAAAAATGGTCTGGTTTGAAGCATGTTCGTGGCGCAGACTTTCCAACTGAAGTAATAACTGCACAGATGGGGCCTTTTATGCTGCACGTCTTGTAGAATGTCATGTGATGTCCCCGTGTATGGATGACATGGGCAATCAAACCAGGATCATTGCCGTTTGTAATGAAGATCTGAGAGGCGGTGAATTCCATGGCCGCTTTCTTAAGGAGGGTGTCTGTCACCGATAACATGCCGTTGTCGTTGCACCAATGGTGGAGAGCGGCAACTGAAGTGTGAAAAATGGCCTGGTTGGAAGCATGTTCGTGCCGCACCCTTTCCCACTGAAGTGAAAACGGCACGGATGAGGACTTTTATTCTGCACGTCTTGTAGAATGTCATCTGATGTCCCCGTCGATGGATGATATGGGTAATCAAACCAGAAATTATTGCCGTTTATAATGAAGATAGGCAAGGCGGTGAATTCAGTGGCCGCTTTCTTAAGGAGGGTGTCTGTCACCGAAAACATGCCGTTGTCGTTGCACCAATGGTGGAGAGCAGCAACTGAAGTGTGAAAAATGGCCTTGGTGGAAGCATGTTCGTGCCGCAGCCTTTCCCACTGAAGTAAAAACGGCACGGATGGGGCCTTTTATGCTGCACGTCTTTAACAATGTCGTGTGATGTCCCTGTCGATGGATGACATGGGTAATCAAACCATGATAATTGTCGTTTATAATGAAGATCTGCAAGGCGGTGAATTCCATCACCGCTTTCTTAAATAGGGTGTGTCTGTCACCGAAAACATGCCGTTGTCGTTGCACCAATGGTGGAGAGCAGCAACTGAACTGGGAAAAATGGCCTGGTTGGAAGCATGTTCGTGGCGCAGCCTTTCCCACTGAAGTAAAAACGGCACGGATGGGGCCTTTTATGCTGCACGTCTTGTAGAATGTCGTGTGATGTCCCCGTCGATGGATGACATGGGTAATCAAACCATGATTATTGTCGTTTATAATGAAGATCTGCAAGGCGGTGAATTCCATGGCCGCTTTCTTAAATAGGGTGTGTCTGTCACCGAAAACATGCCGTTGTCGTTGCACCAATGGTGGAGAGCAGCAACTGAAGTGTGAAAAATGGCCTTGGTGGAAGCATGTTCGTGGCGCAGCCTTTCCCACTGAAGTAAAAACGGCACGGATGGGGCCTTTTATGCTGCACGTCTTGTAGAATGTCGTGTGATGTCCCCGTCGATGGATGACATGGGTAATCAAACCATGATTATTGTCGTTTATAATGAAGATCTGCAAGGCGGTGAATTCCATCACCGCTTTCTTAAATAGGGTGTGTCTGTCACCGAAAACATGCCGTTGTCGTTGCACCAATGGTGGAGAGCAGCAACTGAAGTGTGAAAAATGGCCTTGGTGGAAGCATGTTCGTGGCGCAGCCTTTCCCACTGAAGTAAAAACGGCACGGATGGGGCCTTTTATGCTGCACGTCTTGTAGAATGTCGTGTGATGTCCCCGTCGATGGATGACATGGGTAATCAAACCATGATTATTGTCGTTTATAATGAAGATCTGCAAGGCGGTGAATTCCATGGCCGCTTTCTTAAGGAGGGTGTGTCTGTCACCGAAAACATGCCGTTGTCGTTGCACCAATGGTGGAGAGCAGCAGCTGAAGTGTGAAAAATGGCCTGGTTGGAAGCATGTTCGTGGCGCAGCCTTACCCACTGAAGTAAAAACGGCACGGATAGGGCCTTCTATGCTGCTCGTCTTGTAGAATGTCGTGCGATGTCCCCGTATATGGATGACATGGGCAATCAAACCAGGATCATTGCCGTTTGTAATGAAGATCTGCAAGGGGGTGAATTCCATGGGCGCTTTCTTAAGGAGGGTGTGTCTGTCACCGAAAACATGCCTTTGTCTTTGCACCAGTGGTGGAGAGCAACAACTGAAGTGTGAAAAATGGCCTGGCTGGAAGCATGTTCGTGCCGCAGCCCTTCCCACTGAAGTATAAACGGCACGGATGGGGTTTTTTATGCTGCACGTCTTGTAGAATGTCGTGTGATGTCATCCCCGTCTATGGATGATAAAGGTAATCAAACCAGGATTATTACCGTTTATATTGAAGAAATGCAATGTGGTGATTTCCATTGCCGCTTTATTAAGGAGGGTGTGTCTGTCATCGAAAACATGCTTTTGTCGCGTCAGCAATGGTGGAGAGCAGCAACTTAAGTGTAAAAAATGGCCTGGTTGGAAGCATGTTCGTGGCGCAGCTTTTCCCACTGAAGTAAAGACGGCACGGATGGGGCCTTTTATGCTGCACGTCTTGTAGAATGTCGTGTGATGTCCCCGTCGATGGATGATATTGGTAATCAAACCAGCATTATTGCCGTTTATAAGGAATATCTGCAAGGCGGTGAATTCCGTGGCCGCTTTCTTAAGGAGGGTGTGTCTGCCACCGAAAACAAGCCGTAGTCGTTGCACCAATGGTGGAGATCAGCAACAGAAGTGTGAAAAATGGCCTGTTTGGAAGCATGTTCGTGGCGCAGCCTTTCCTAGTGAAGCAAAAACGGCACGGATTGGGCCTTTTATGCTGCACGTCTTGTAGAATGTCGTGTGATGTCCCTGTCGATGGATGACATGGGTAATCAAACCAGGATTATTGTGGTTTATAATGAAGTTCTGCAAGGCGGTGAATTCCATGGCCGCTTTCTTAAGAAGGGTGTCTGTCACCGAAAACATGCCGTTGTCGTTGCACCAATGGTGGAGAGCAGCAACTGAAGTGTGAAAAATGGCCTTGGTGGAAGCATGTTCGTGCCGCAGCCTTTCCCACTGAAGTAAAAATGGCACGGATGGGGCCTTTTATGCTGCACGTCTTTTAGAATGTCGAGTGATGTCCCCGTCGATGGATGATATGGGTAACCAAACCAGGATCATTGCCGTTTGTAATGAAGATCTGAGAGGCGGTGAATTCCTTGGCCACTTTCTTAAGGAGGCTGTGTCTGTCACCGATAACATGTTGTTGTCGTGGCACCAATGGTGGAGAGCAGCAACTGAAGTATGAAAAATGGCCTGGTTGGAAGCATGTTCGTGCCGCAGCCTTTCCCACTGAAGTAAAAACGGCACGGATGCGGCCTTTTATGCTGCATGTCTTGTAGAATGTCGTGTGATGTCCCCGTATATGGATGACATGGGCAATCAAACCAGGATTATTGCCGTTTATAGTGAAGATCTGCAAGGCGGTCAATTCCATGGCCGCTTTCTTAAGGACGGTGTGTCTTTGTCACCGAAAACATGCCGTTGTCGTTGCACCAATGGTGGAGAGCAGCAACTGAAGTGTGAAAAATGGCCTGGTTTGAAGCATGTTCGTGGCGCAGACTTTCCAACTGAAGTAATAACTGCACAGATGGGGCCTTTTATGCTGCACGTCTTGTAGAATGTCATGTGATGTCCCCGTGTATGGATGACATGGGCAATCAAACCAGGATCATTGCCGTTTGTAATGAAGATCTGAGAGGCGGTGAATTCCATGGCCGCTTTCTTAAGGAGGGTGTCTGTCACCGATAACATGCCGTTGTCGTTGCACCAATGGTGGAGAGCGGCAACTGAAGTGTGAAAAATGGCCTGGTTGGAAGCATGTTCGTGCCGCACCCTTTCCCACTGAAGTGAAAACGGCACGGATGAGGACTTTTATTCTGCACGTCTTGTAGAATGTCATCTGATGTCCCCGTCGATGGATGATATGGGTAATCAAACCAGAAATTATTGCCGTTTATAATGAAGATAGGCAAGGCGGTGAATTCAGTGGCCGCTTTCTTAAGGAGGGTGTCTGTCACCGAAAACATGCCGTTGTCGTTGCACCAATGGTGGAGAGCAGCAACTGAAGTGTGAAAAATGGCCTTGGTGGAAGCATGTTCGTGCCGCAGCCTTTCCCACTGAAGTAAAAACGGCACGGATGGGGCCTTTTATGCTGCACGTCTTTAACAATGTCGTGTGATGTCCCTGTCGATGGATGACATGGGTAATCAAACCATGATAATTGTCGTTTATAATGAAGATCTGCAAGGCGGTGAATTCCATCACCGCTTTCTTAAATAGGGTGTGTCTGTCACCGAAAACATGTCGTTGTCGTTGCACCAATGGTGGAGATCAGCAACTGAAGTGTGAAAAATATCCTTGGTGGAAGCATGTTCGTGCCGCAGACTTTCCAACTGAAGTAAAAACGGCACGGATGAAGCCTTTTATGCCGCACGTCTTGTAGAATGTCGTGTGATGTCCACGTCTATGGATGACATGGGTAATGAAACCAGGATCATTGCCGTTTGTAATGAAGATCTGAGAGGCGGTGAATTCCATGGCCGCTTTCTTAAGGAGGGTGTCTGTCACCGAAAACATGCCGTTGTCGTTGCACCAATGGTGGAGAGCAGCAACTGAAGTCTGAAAAATGGCCTTGGTGGAAGCATGTTCGTGCCGCAGCATTTCCCGCTGAAGAAAAAACGGCACGGATGCGGCCTTTTATGCTGCACGTCTTGTAGAATGTCGTGTGATGTCCCCGTCGATGGATGATAAAGGTAATCAAACCAGCATTATTGCCGTTTATAATGAAGATCTGCAAGGCGATGAATTCCATGGCCGCTTTCTTAAGGATGGTGTGTCTGTCACCGAAAACATGCCGTTGTCGTTGCACCAATGGTGGAGAGCAGCAACTGAACTGGGAAAAATGGCCTGGTTGGAAGCATGTTCGTGCCGCACCCTTTCCCACTGAAGTGAAAACGGCACGGATGAGGACTTTTATTCTGCACGTCTTGTAGAATGTCATCTGATGTCCCCGTCGATGGATGATATGGGTAATCAAACCAGAAATTATTGCCGTTTATAATGAAGATAGGCAAGGCGGTGAATTCAGTGGCCGCTTTCTTAAGGAGGGTGTCTGTCACCGAAAACATGCCGTTGTCGTTGCACCAATGGTGGAGAGCAGCAACTGAAGTGTGAAAAATGGCCTTGGTGGAAGCATGTTCGTGCCGCAGCCTTTCCCACTGAAGTAAAAACGGCACGGATGGGGCCTTTTATGCTGCACGTCTTTAACAATGTCGTGTGATGTCCCTGTCGATGGATGACATGGGTAATCAAACCATGATAATTGTCGTTTATAATGAAGATCTGCAAGGCGGTGAATTCCATCACCGCTTTCTTAAATAGGGTGTGTCTGTCACCGAAAACATGCCGTTGTCGTTGCACCAATGGTGGAGAGCAGCAACTGAACTGGGAAAAATGGCCTGGTTGGAAGCATGTTCGTGGCGCAGCCTTTCCCACTGAAGTAAAAACGGCACGGATGGGGCCTTTTATGCTGCACGTCTTGTAGAATGTCGTGTGATGTCCCCGTCGATGGATGACATGGGTAATCAAACCATGATTATTGTCGTTTATAATGAAGATCTGCAAGGCGGTGAATTCCATGGCCGCTTTCTTAAATAGGGTGTGTCTGTCACCGAAAACATGCCGTTGTCGTTGCACCAATGGTGGAGAGCAGCAACTGAAGTGTGAAAAATGGCCTTGGTGGAAGCATGTTCGTGGCGCAGCCTTTCCCACTGAAGTAAAAACGGCACGGATGGGGCCTTTTATGCTGCACGTCTTGTAGAATGTCGTGTGATGTCCCCGTCGATGGATGACATGGGTAATCAAACCATGATTATTGTCGTTTATAATGAAGATCTGCAAGGCGGTGAATTCCATCACCGCTTTCTTAAATAGGGTGTGTCTGTCACCGAAAACATGCCGTTGTCGTTGCACCAATGGTGGAGAGCAGCAACTGAAGTGTGAAAAATGGCCTTGGTGGAAGCATGTTCGTGGCGCAGCCTTTCCCACTGAAGTAAAAACGGCACGGATGGGGCCTTTTATGCTGCACGTCTTGTAGAATGTCGTGTGATGTCCCCGTCGATGGATGACATGGGTAATCAAACCATGATTATTGTCGTTTATAATGAAGATCTGCAAGGCGGTGAATTCCATGGCCGCTTTCTTAAGGAGGGTGTGTCTGTCACCGAAAACATGCCGTTGTCGTTGCACCAATGGTGGAGAGCAGCAGCTGAAGTGTGAAAAATGGCCTGGTTGGAAGCATGTTCGTGGCGCAGCCTTACCCACTGAAGTAAAAACGGCACGGATAGGGCCTTCTATGCTGCTCGTCTTGTAGAATGTCGTGCGATGTCCCCGTATATGGATGACATGGGCAATCAAACCAGGATCATTGCCGTTTGTAATGAAGATCTGCAAGGGGGTGAATTCCATGGGCGCTTTCTTAAGGAGGGTGTGTCTGTCACCGAAAACATGCCTTTGTCTTTGCACCAGTGGTGGAGAGCAACAACTGAAGTGTGAAAAATGGCCTGGCTGGAAGCATGTTCGTGCCGCAGCCCTTCCCACTGAAGTATAAACGGCACGGATGGGGTTTTTTATGCTGCACGTCTTGTAGAATGTCGTGTGATGTCATCCCCGTCTATGGATGATAAAGGTAATCAAACCAGGATTATTACCGTTTATATTGAAGAAATGCAATGTGGTGATTTCCATTGCCGCTTTATTAAGGAGGGTGTGTCTGTCATCGAAAACATGCTTTTGTCGCGTCAGCAATGGTGGAGAGCAGCAACTTAAGTGTAAAAAATGGCCTGGTTGGAAGCATGTTCGTGGCGCAGCTTTTCCCACTGAAGTAAAGACGGCACGGATGGGGCCTTTTATGCTGCACGTCTTGTAGAATGTCGTGTGATGTCCCCGTCGATGGATGATATTGGTAATCAAACCAGCATTATTGCCGTTTATAAGGAATATCTGCAAGGCGGTGAATTCCGTGGCCGCTTTCTTAAGGAGGGTGTGTCTGCCACCGAAAACAAGCCGTAGTCGTTGCACCAATGGTGGAGATCAGCAACAGAAGTGTGAAAAATGGCCTGTTTGGAAGCATGTTCGTGGCGCAGCCTTTCCTAGTGAAGCAAAAACGGCACGGATTGGGCCTTTTATGCTGCACGTCTTGTAGAATGTCGTGTGATGTCCCTGTCGATGGATGACATGGGTAATCAAACCAGGATTATTGTGGTTTATAATGAAGTTCTGCAAGGCGGTGAATTCCATGGCCGCTTTCTTAAGAAGGGTGTCTGTCACCGAAAACATGCCGTTGTCGTTGCACCAATGGTGGAGAGCAGCAACTGAAGTGTGAAAAATGGCCTTGGTGGAAGCATGTTCGTGCCGCAGCCTTTCCCACTGAAGTAAAAATGGCACGGATGGGGCCTTTTATGCTGCACGTCTTTTAGAATGTCGAGTGATGTCCCCGTCGATGGATGATATGGGTAACCAAACCAGGATCATTGCCGTTTGTAATGAAGATCTGAGAGGCGGTGAATTCCTTGGCCACTTTCTTAAGGAGGCTGTGTCTGTCACCGATAACATGTTGTTGTCGTGGCACCAATGGTGGAGAGCAGCAACTGAAGTATGAAAAATGGCCTGGTTGGAAGCATGTTCGTGCCGCAGCCTTTCCCACTGAAGTAAAAACGGCACGGATGCGGCCTTTTATGCTGCATGTCTTGTAGAATGTCGTGTGATGTCCCCGTATATGGATGACATGGGCAATCAAACCAGGATTATTGCCGTTTATAGTGAAGATCTGCAAGGCGGTCAATTCCATGGCCGCTTTCTTAAGGACGGTGTGTCTTTGTCACCGAAAACATGCCGTTGTCGTTGCACCAATGGTGGAGAGCAGCAACTGAAGTGTGAAAAATGGCCTGGTTTGAAGCATGTTCGTGGCGCAGACTTTCCAACTGAAGTAATAACTGCACAGATGGGGCCTTTTATGCTGCACGTCTTGTAGAATGTCATGTGATGTCCCCGTGTATGGATGACATGGGCAATCAAACCAGGATCATTGCCGTTTGTAATGAAGATCTGAGAGGCGGTGAATTCCATGGCCGCTTTCTTAAGGAGGGTGTCTGTCACCGATAACATGCCGTTGTCGTTGCACCAATGGTGGAGAGCGGCAACTGAAGTGTGAAAAATGGCCTGGTTGGAAGCATGTTCGTGCCGCACCCTTTCCCACTGAAGTGAAAACGGCACGGATGAGGACTTTTATTCTGCACGTCTTGTAGAATGTCATCTGATGTCCCCGTCGATGGATGATATGGGTAATCAAACCAGAAATTATTGCCGTTTATAATGAAGATAGGCAAGGCGGTGAATTCAGTGGCCGCTTTCTTAAGGAGGGTGTCTGTCACCGAAAACATGCCGTTGTCGTTGCACCAATGGTGGAGAGCAGCAACTGAAGTGTGAAAAATGGCCTTGGTGGAAGCATGTTCGTGCCGCAGCCTTTCCCACTGAAGTAAAAACGGCACGGATGGGGCCTTTTATGCTGCACGTCTTTAACAATGTCGTGTGATGTCCCTGTCGATGGATGACATGGGTAATCAAACCATGATAATTGTCGTTTATAATGAAGATCTGCAAGGCGGTGAATTCCATCACCGCTTTCTTAAATAGGGTGTGTCTGTCACCGAAAACATGTCGTTGTCGTTGCACCAATGGTGGAGATCAGCAACTGAAGTGTGAAAAATATCCTTGGTGGAAGCATGTTCGTGCCGCAGACTTTCCAACTGAAGTAAAAACGGCACGGATGAAGCCTTTTATGCCGCACGTCTTGTAGAATGTCGTGTGATGTCCACGTCTATGGATGACATGGGTAATGAAACCAGGATCATTGCCGTTTGTAATGAAGATCTGAGAGGCGGTGAATTCCATGGCCGCTTTCTTAAGGAGGGTGTCTGTCACCGAAAACATGCCGTTGTCGTTGCACCAATGGTGGAGAGCAGCAACTGAAGTCTGAAAAATGGCCTTGGTGGAAGCATGTTCGTGCCGCAGCATTTCCCGCTGAAGAAAAAACGGCACGGATGCGGCCTTTTATGCTGCACGTCTTGTAGAATGTCGTGTGATGTCCCCGTCGATGGATGATAAAGGTAATCAAACCAGCATTATTGCCGTTTATAATGAAGATCTGCAAGGCGATGAATTCCATGGCCGCTTTCTTAAGGATGGTGTGTCTGTCACCGAAAACATGCCGTTGTCGTTGCACCAATGGTGGAGAGCAGCAACTGAACTGGGAAAAATGGCCTGGTTGGAAGCATGTTCGTGGCGCAGCCTTTCCCACTGAAGTAAAAACGGCACGGATGCGGCCTTTTATGCTGCACGTCTTCTAGAATGTCGTCTGATGTCCCCATAGATGGATGATGTGGGTAATCAAACCAGGATTATTGCCGTTTATAATGAAGATCTGCAAGGTGGTGAATTCATGGTCGCTTTCTTAAGGAGGGTGTGTCTGTCACCGAAAACATGCCGTTGTCGTTGCACCAGTGGTGGAGAGCAGCAACTGAAGTGTGAAAAATGGCCTGGTTGGAAGCATGTTCGTGCCGGACCCTATCCCACTGAAGTAAAAGCGGCACGGATGAGAACTTTTACGCTGCACGTCTTCTAGAATGTCGTCTGATGTCCCCATAGATGGATGATGTGGGTAATCAAACCAGGATTATTGCCGTTTATAATGAAGATCGGCAAGGCGGTGAATTCAATGGCCGCTTTCTTAAGGAGGGTGTGTTTGTCACCGATAACATGCCGTTGTCGTTGCACCATTGGTGGAGAGCAGCAACTGAAGTATGAAAAATGGCCTGGCTGGAAGCATGTTCGTGGCGCAGCCTTTCCCACTGAAGTAAAAACGGCACGGATGGGGCCTTTTATGCTGCACGTCTTGTAGAATGTCGTGTGATGTCCCCGTCGATGGATGACATGGGTAATCAAACCATGATTATTGTCGTTTATAATGAAGATCTGCAAGGCGGTGAATTCCATGGCCGCTTTCTTAAGGAGGGTGTGTCTGTCACCGAAAACATGCCGTTGTCGTTGCACCAATGGTGGAGAGCAGCAGCTGAAGTGTGAAAAATGGCCTGGTTGGAAGCATGTTCGTGGCGCAGCCTTTCCCACTGAAGTAAAAACGGCACGGATAGGGCCTTCTATGCTGCTCGTCTTGTAGAATGTCGTGCAATGTCCCCGTATATGGATGACATGGGCAATCAAACCAGGATCATTGCCGTTTGTAATGAAGATCTGCAAGGCGGTGAATTCCATGGGCGCTTTCTTAAGGAGGGTGTGTCTGTCACCGAAAACATGCCTTTGTCTTTGCACCAGTGGTGGAGAGCAACAACTGAAGTGTGAAAAATGGCCTTGCTGGAAGCATGTTCGTGCCGCAGCCCTTCCCACTGAAGTATAAACGGCACGGATGGGGTTTTTTTATGCTGCACGTCTTGTAGAATGTCGTGTGAGGTCCCCGTCGATGGATGATAAAGGTAATCAAACCAGGATTATTACCGTTTATATTGAAGAAATGCAATGTGGTGAATTCCATTGCCGCTTTATTAAGGAGGGTGTGTCTGTCATCGAAAACATGCTTTTGTCGTTGCAGCAATGGTGGAGAGCAGCAACTGAAGTGTGAAAAATGGCCTGGTTGGAAGCATGTTCGTGGCGCAGCTTTTCCCACTGAAGTAAAAACGGCACGGATGGGGCCTTTTATGCTGCACGTCTTGTAGAATGTCGTGTGATGTCCCCGTCGATGGATGATATGGGTAATCAAACCAGCATTATTGCCGTTTATAAGGAAGATCTGAGAGGCGGTGAATTCCATGGCCACTTTCTTAAGGAGGGTGTCTGTTACCGAAACATGCCGTTGTCGTTGCACCAATGGTGGAGAGCAGCAACTGAAGTGTGAAAAATGGCCTTGGTGGAAGCATGTTCGTGCCGCAGCCTTTCCCACTGAAGCAAAAACGGCACGGATGGGGTGTTTTATGCTGCACGTCTTGTAGAATGTCGTGTGATGTTCACGTCGATGGATGATATGGGTAATCAAACCTGGATTATTGCCGTTTATAATGAAGATCTGCAAGGCGGTGAATTCAATGGCCGCTTTCTTAAGGAGGGTGTGTCTGTCACCGAAAAGATGCCATTGTCGTTGCACCAATGGTGGACAGCAGCAACTGAAGTGTGAAAAATGGCCTGGTTGGAAGCATGTTCGTGGCGCAGCTTTTCCCACTGAAGTAAAAACGGCACGGATGGGGCCTTTTATGCTGCACGTCTTGTAGAATGTCGTGTGATGTCCCCGTCGATGGATGATATGGGTAATCAAACCAGCATTATTGCCGTTTATAAGGAAGATCTGAGAGGCGGTGAATTCCATGGCCACTTTCTTAAGGAGGGTGTCTGTTACCGAAACATGCCGTTGTCGTTGCACCAATGGTGGAGAGCAGCAACTGAAGTGTGAAAAATGGCTTTGGTGGAAGCATGTTCGTGGCGCAGCCTTTCCCACTGAAGTAAAAACGGCACGGATGGGGCCTTTTTATTCTGCACGTCTTGTAGAATGTAGTGTGATGTACCCGTCTATTGATGACATGGGTAATCAAACCAGGATCATTGCCGTTTGTAATGAAGATCTGAGAGGCGGTGAATTCCATGGCCACTTTCTTAAGCAGGGTGTGTCTGTCACCGATAACATGTCGTTGTCGTGGCACCAATGGTGGAGAGAAGCAACAGAAGTATGAAAAATGGCCTGGTTGGAAGCATGTTCGGGGCGCAGCCTTTCCCACTGAAGTAAAAACGGCACGTGTGGGGCCTTTTATGCTGCACGTCTTGTAGAATGTCGTGTGATGTCCCTGTCGATGGATGACATGGGTAATCAAACCATGATTATTGTCGTTTATAATAAAGATCTGCAAGGCGACGAATTCCAGGGCCACTTTCTTAAGGAGGGTGTGTCTGTCACCGAAAACATGTCGTTGTCGTTGCACCAATGATGAAGAGCAGCAGCTGAAGTGTGAAAAATGGCCTGGTTGGAAGCATGTTCGTGCCGCAGCCTTTCCCACTGAAGTTAAAACGGCACGGAGGGGGCCTTTTATGCTGCACGTCTTGTAGAATGTCGTGTGATGTCCCCGTCGATGGATGATAAAGGTAATAAAACCAGGATTATTGCCGTTTATAATGAAGATCTGCAAGGCGGTGAATTCCTTGGCTGCTTTCTAAAGGAGGGCGTGTCTGTCACCGAAAACATGCCGTAGTCGTTGCACCAATGGTGGAGATCAGCAACTGAAGTCTGAAAAATGGCCTTGGTGGAAGCATGTTCGTGCCGCAGACTTTCCAACTGGAGTAAAAACGACACGGATGAAGCCTTTTATGCCGCACGTCTTGTAGAATGTCGTGTGATGTCCACGTCTATGGATGACATGGGTAATCAAACCAGGATCATTGCCGTTTGTAATGAAGATCTGAGAGGCGGTGAATTCCATGGCCGCTTTCATAAGGAGGGTGTCTGTTACCGAAAACATGCCGTTGTCGTTGCACCAATGGTGGAGAGCAGCAACTGAAGTGTGAAAAATGGCCTTGGTGGAAGCATGTTCGTGCCGCAGCTTTTCCCGCTGAAGAAAAAACGGCACGGATGCGGCCTTTTATGCTGCACGTCTTGTAGAATGTCGTGTGATGTCCCCGTATATGGATGACATGGGCAATCAAACCAGGATCATTGCCGTTTGTAATGAAGATCTGAGAGGCGGTGAATTCCATGGCCGCTTTCTTAAGGAGGGTGTGTCTGTCACCGAAAACATGCCGTTGTCGTTGCGCCAGTGGTAGAGAGCAGCAACTGAAGCGTGAAAAATGGCCTGGTTGGAAGAAGGTTCGTGCCGCAGCCTTTCCCACTGAAGTAAAAACTGCACGGATGAGGCCTTTTATGCTGCACGTCTTGTAGAATGTCGTGTGATGTCCCCGTCGATGGATGATAAAGGTAATCAAACCAGCATTATTGCCGTTTATAATGAAGATCTGCAAGGCGATGAATTCCATGGCCGCTTTCTTAACGAGGGTGTGTCCGTCACCGAAAACATGCCGTTGCCAGTGATGGAGAGCAGCAACTGGAGTGTGAAAAATGGCCTAGCTGGAAGCATGTTCGTGCCGCAGCCCTTCCCACTGAAGTAAAAACTGCACGGATGAGGCCTTTTATGCTGCACGTCTTGTAGAATGTCGTGTGATGTCCCCGTCGATGGATGATAAAGGTAATCAAACCAGCATTATTGCCGTTTATAATGAAGATCTGCAAGGCGATGAATTCCATGGCCGCTTTCTTAACGAGGGTGTGTCCGTCACCGAAAACATGCCGTTGCCAGTGATGGAGAGCAGCAACTGAAGCGTGAAAAATGGCCTGGCTGGAAGCATGTTCGTGCCGCAGCCCTTCCCACTGAAGTAAAAACGGCACGGATGTGGTTTTTTATGCTGCACTCTTGTAGAATGTCGTGTGATGTCCCCGTCGATGGATGATAAAGGTAATCAAACCAGGATTATTACCGTTTATAATGAAGAACTGCAAGGCGGTGAATTCCATGGCCGCGTTCTTAAGGAGGGTGTGTCTGTCACCGAAAACATGCCGTTTTCGTTGCAGCAATGGTGGAGAGCAGCAACTGAAGTGTGAAAAATGGCCTGGTTGGAAGCATGTTCGTGCCGGACCCTATCCCACTGAAGTAAAAGCGGCACGGATGAGGCCTTTTATGCTGCACGTCTTGTAGAATGTCGTGTGATGTCCCCGTCGATGGATGATAAAGGTAATCAAACCAGCATTATTGCCGTTTATAATGAAGATCTGCAAGGCGATGAATTCCATGGCCGCTTTCTTAACGAGGGTGTGTCTGTCACCGAAAACATGCCGTTGCCAGTGATGGAGAGCAGCAACTGGAGTGTGAAAAATGGCCTAGCTGGAAGCATGTTCGTGCCGCAGCCCTTCCCACTGAAGTAAAAACGGCACGGATGGGGTTTTTTATGCTGCACGTCTTGTAGAATGTCGTGTGATGTCCCCGTCGATGGATGATAAAGGTAATCAAACCAGGATTATTACCGTTTATAATGAAGAACTGCAAGGCGGTGAATTTCATGGCCGCGTTCTTAAGGAGGGTGTGTCTGTCACCGAAAACATGCCGTTTTCTTTGCAGCAATGGCGGAGAGCAGCAACTGAAGTGTGAAAAATGGCCTGGTTGGAAGCATGTTCGTGCCGGACCCTATCCCACTGAAGTAAAAGCGGCACGGATGAGAACTTTTACGCTGCACGTCTTCTAGAATGTCGTCTGATGTCCCCGTAGATGGATGATGTGGGTAATCAAACCAGGATTATTGACGTTTATAATGAAGATCTGCAAGGCGGTGAATTCCTTGGCCGCTTTTTTAAGGAGGGCGTGTCTGTCACCGAAAACATGCCGTAGTCGTTGCACCAATGGTGGAGATCAGCAACTGAAGTGTGCAAAATGGCCTTGGTGGAAGCATGATCGTGCCGCAGACTTCCCAACTGAAGTAAAAACGGCGCGGATGAAGCCTTTTATGCCGCACGTCTTGTAGAATGTCGTGTGATGTCCACGTCTATGGATAACATGGGTAATGAAACCAGGATCATTGCCGTTTGTAATGAAGATCTGAGAGGCGGTGAATTCCATGGCCGCTTTCTTAAGGAGGGTGTCTGTCACCGAAAACATGCCGTTGTCGTTGCACCAATGGTGGAGAGCAGCAACTGAAGTGTGAAAAATGGCCTTGGTGGAAGCATGTTCGTGCCGCAGCATTTCCCGCTGAAGAAAAAACGGCACGGATGCGGCCTTTTATGCTGCACGTCTTGTAGAATGTCGTGTGATGTCCCCGTATATGGATGACTTGGGCAATCAAACCAGGATCATTGCCGTTTGTAATGAAGATCTGAGAGGCGGTGAATTCCATGGCCGCTTTCTTAAGGAGGGTGTGTCTGTCACCGAAAACATGCCGTTGTCGTTGCACCAGTGGTAGAGAGCAGCAACTGAAGCGTGAAAAATGGCCTGGTTGGAAGAAGGTTCGTGCCGCAGCCTTTCCCACTGAAGTAAAAACTGCACGGATGAGGCCTTTTATGCTGCACGTCTTGTAGAATGTCGTGTGATGTCCCCGTCGATGGATGATAAAGGTAATCAAACCAGCATTATTGCCGTTTATAATGAAGATCTGCAAGGCGATGAATTCCATGGCCGCTTTCTTAAGGATGGTGTGTCTGTCACCGAAAACATGCCGTTGTCGTTGCACCAATGGTGGAGAGCAGCAACTGAAGTGTGAAAAATGGCCTTGGTGGAAGCATGTTCGTGCCGCACCCTTTCCCACTGAAGTAAAAGCGGCACGGATGAGGGCTTTCACGCTGCACGTCTTCTAGAATGTCGTCTGTTGACCCCGTAGATGGATGATATGGGTAATCAAACCTGGATTATTGCCGTTTATAATGAAGATCTGCAAGGCGGTGAATTCAATGGCCGCTTTCTTAAGGAGGGTGTGTCTGTCACCGAAAAGATGCCATTGTCGTTGCACCAATGGTGGAGAGCAGCAACTGAAGTGTGAAAAATGGCCTGGTTGGAAGCATGTTCGTGGCGCAGCTTTTCCCACTGAAGTAAAAACGGCACGGATGAGGCCTTTTATGCTGCACGTCTTGTAGAATGTCGTGTGATGTCCCCGTCGATGGATGATATGGGTAATCAAACCAGCATTATTGCCGTTTATAAGGAAGATCTGAGAGGCGGTGAATTCCATGGCCACTTTCTTAAGGAGGGTGTCTGTTACCGAAACATGCCGTTGTCGTTGCACCAATGGTGGAGAGCAGCAACTGAAGTGTGAAAAATGGCCTTGGTGGAAGCATGTTCGTGCCGCAGCCTTTCCCACTGAAGCAAAAACGGCACGGATGGGGCGTTTTATGCTGCACGTCTTGTAGAATGTCGTGTGATGTCCACGTCGATGGATGATATGGGTAACCAAACCAGGATCATTGCCGTTTGTAATGAAGATCAGCAAGGCGGTGAATTCCATGGCCGCTTTCTTAAGGAGGGCGTGTCAGTCACCGAAAGCATGCCGTTGTCGTTGCACCAATGGTGGAGAGCAG
Source organism: Amblyomma americanum (assembly GCF_052857255.1). NCBI lineage: Eukaryota > Metazoa > Arthropoda > Arachnida > Ixodida > Ixodidae > Amblyomma > Amblyomma americanum. Next base: position 37,706,268 of record NC_135499.1, on the reverse strand, counting down.
CAACTGAAGTGTGAAAAATGGCTTTGGTGGAAGCATGTTCGTGGCGCAGCCTTTCCCACTGAAGTAAAAACGGCACGGATGGGGCCTTTTTATTCTGCACGTCTTGTAGAATGTCGTGTGATGTACCCGTCTATTGATGACATGGGTAATCAAACCAGGATCATTGCCGTTTGTAATGAAGATCTGAGAGGCGGTGAATTCCATGGCCACTTTCTTAAGCAGGGTGTGTCTGTCACCGATAACATGTCGTTGTCGTTGCACCAATGATGGAGAGCAGCAGCTGAAGTGTGAAAAATGGCCTGGTTGGAAGCATGTTCGTGGCGCAGCTTTTCCCACTGAAGTAAAAACGGCACGGATGGGGCCTTTTATGCTGCACGTCTTGTAGAATGTCGTGTGATGTCCCCGTCGATGGATGATATGGGTAATCAAACCAGCATTATTGCCGTTTATAAGGAAGATCTGAGAGGCGGTGAATTCCATGGCCACTTTCTTAAGGAGGGTGTCTGTTACCGAAACATGCCATTGTCGTGGCACCAATGGTGGAGAGAAGCAACAGAAGTATGAAAAATGGCCTGGTTGGAAGCATGTTCGGGGCGCAGCCTTTCCCACTGAAGTAAAAACGGCACGTGTGGGGCCTTTTATGCTGCACGTCTTGTAGAATGTCGTGTGATGTCCCTGTCGATGGATGACATGGGTAATCAAACCATGATTATTGTCGTTTATAATGAAGATCTGCAAGGCGGCGAATTCCAGGGCCACTTTCTTAAGGAGGGTGTGTCTGTCACCGAAAACATGTCGTTGTCGTTGCACCAATGATGGAGAGCAGCAGCTGAAGTGTGAAAAATGGCCTGGTTGGAAGCATGTTCGTGCCGCAGCCTTTCCCACTGAAGTTAAAACGGCACGGAGGGGGCCTTTTATGCTGCACGTCTTGTAGAATGTCGTGTGATGTCCCCGTCGATGGATGATAAAGGTAATAAAACCAGGATTATTGCCGTTTATAATGAAGATCTGCAAGGCGGTGAATTCCTTGGCTGCTTTCTTAAGAAGGGCGTGTCTGTCACCGAAAACATGCCGTAGTCGTTGCACCAATGGTGGAGATCCGCAACTGAAGTCTGAAAAATGGCCTTGGTGGAAGCATGTTCGTGCCGCAGACTTTCCAACTGGAGTAAAAACGACACGGATGAAGCCTTTTATGCCGCACGTCTTGTAGAATGTCGTGTGATGTCCACGTCTATGGATGACATGGGTAATCAAACCAGGATCATTGCCGTTTGTAATGAAGATCTGAGAGGCGGTGAATTCCATGGCCGCTTTCTTAAGGAGGGTGTGTCTGTCACCGAAAACATGCCGTTGTCGTTGCACCAGTGGTGGAGAGCAGCAGCTGAAGTGTGAAAAATGGCCTGGTTGGAAGCATGTTCGTGGCGCAGCTTTTCCCAGTGAAGTAAAAACGGCACGGATGGGGCCTTTTATGCTGCACGTCTTGTAGAATGTCGTGTGATGTCCCCGTCGATGGATGATATGGGTAATCAAACCAGCATCATTGCCGTTTATAAGGAAGATCTGAGAGGCGGTGAATTCCATGGCCACTTTCTTAAGGAGGGTGTCTGTTACCGAAACATGCCATTGTCGTGGCACCAATGGTGGAGAGAAGCAACAGAAGTATGAAAAATGGCCTGGTTGGAAGCATGTTCGGGGCGCAGCCTTTCCCACTGAAGTAAAAACGGCACGTGTGGGGCCTTTTATGCTGCACGTCTTGTAGAATGTCGTGTGATGTCCCTGTCGATGGATGACATGGGTAATCAAACCATGATTATTGTCGTTTATAATGAAGATCTGCAAGGCGGTGAATTCCATGGCCGCTTTCTTAAGGAGGGTGTGTCTGTCACCGAAAACATGCCGTTGTCGTTGCACCAATGGTGGAGAGCAGCAGCTGAAGTGTGAAAAATGGCCTGGTTGGAAGCATGTTCGTGGCGCAGCCTTTCCCACTGAAGTAAAAACGGCACGGATAGGGCCTTTTATGCTGCTCGTCTTGTAGAATGTCGTGCGATGTCCCCGTATATGGATGAAATGGGCAATAAAACCAGGATCATTGCCGTTTGTAATGAAGATAAGAGAGGCGGTGAATTCCATGGCCGCTTTCTTAAGGAGGGTGTCTGCCACCGTAAACATGCCGTTGTCGTTGCACCAATGGTGGAGAGCAGCAACTGAAGTGTGAAAAATGGCCTTGGTGGAAGCATGTTCGTGCCGCACCCTTTCCCACTGAAGTAAAAGCGGCACGGATGAGGGCTTTTACGCTGCACGTCTTCTAGAATGTCGTCTGTTGACCCCGTAGATGGATGATATGGGTAATCAAACCTGGATTATTGCCGTTTATAATGAAGATCTGCAAGGCGGTGAATTCAATGGCCGCTTTCTTAAGGAGGGTGTGTCTGTCAACGAAAAGATGCCATTGTCGTTGCACCAATGGTGGAGAGCAGCAACTGAAGTGTGAAAAATGGCCTTGGTGGAAGCATGTTCGTGCCGCAGCCTTTCCCACTGAAGCAAAAACGGCACGGATGGGGTGTTTTATGCTGCACGTCTTGTAGAATGTCGTGTGATGTTCACGTCGATGGATGATATGGGTAATCAAACCTGGATTATTGCCGTTTATAATGAAGATCTGCAAGGCGGTGAATTCAATGGCCGCTTTCTTAAGGAGGGTGTGTCTGTCACCGAAAAGATGCCATTGTCGTTGCACCAATGGTGGACAGCAGCAACTGAAGTGTGAAAAATGGCCTGGTTGGAAGCATGTTCGTGGCGCAGCTTTTCCCACTGAAGTAAAAACGGCACGGATGGGGCCTTTTATGCTGCACGTCTTGTAGAATGTCGTGTGATGTCCCCGTCGATGGATGATATGGGTAATCAAACCAGCATTATTGCTGTTTATAAGGAAGATCTGAGAGGCGGTGAATTCCATGGCCACTTTCTTAAGGAGGGTGTCTGTTACCGAAACATGCCGTTGTCGTTGCACCAATGGTGGAGAGCAGCAACTGAAGTGTGAAAAATGGCTTTGGTGGAAGCATGTTCGTGGCGCAGCCTTTCCCACTGAAGTAAAAACGGCACGGATGGGGCCTTTTTATTCTGCACGTCTTGTAGAATGTCGTGTGATGTACCCGTCTATTGATGACATGGGTAATCAAACCAGGATCATTGCCGTTTGTAATGAAGATCTGAGAGGCGGTGAATTCCATGGCCACTTTCTTAAGCAGGGTGTGTCTGTCACCGATAACATGTCGTTGTCGTGGCACCAATGGTGGAGAGAAGCAACAGAAGTATGAAAAATGGCCTGGTTGGAAGCATGTTCGGGGCGCAGCCTTTCCCACTGAAGTAAAAACGGCCCGTGTGGGGCCTTTTATGCTGCACGTCTTGTAGAATGTCGTGTGATGTCCCTGTCGATGGATGACATGGGTAATCAAACCATGATTATTGTCGTTTATAATAAAGATCTGCAAGGCGACGAATTCCAGGGCCACTTTCTTAAGGAGGGTGTGTCTGTCACCGAAAACATGTCGTTGTCGTTGCACCAATGATGAAGAGCAGCAGCTGAAGTGTGAAAAATGGCCTGGTTGGAAGCATGTTCGTGCCGCAGCCTTTCCCACTGAAGTTAAAACGGCACGGAGGGGGCCTTTTATGCTGCACGTCTTGTAGAATGTCGTGTGATGTCCCCGTCGATGGATGATAAAGGTAATAAAACCAGGATTATTGCCGTTTATAATGAAGATCTGCAAGGCGGTGAATTCCTTGGCTGCTTTCTAAAGGAGGGCGTGTCTGTCACCGAAAACATGCCGTAGTCGTTGCACCAATGGTGGAGATCAGCAACTGAAGTCTGAAAAATGGCCTTGGTGGAAGCATGTTCGTGCCGCAGACTTTCCAACTGGAGTAAAAACGACACGGATGAAGCCTTTTATGCCGCACGTCTTGTAGAATGTCGTGTGATGTCCACGTCTATGGATGACATGGGTAATCAAACCAGGATCATTGCCGTTTGTAATGAAGATCTGAGAGGCGGTGAATTCCATGGCCGCTTTCATAAGGAGGGTGTCTGTTACCGAAAACATGCCGTTGTCGTTGCACCAATGGTGGAGAGCAGCAACTGAAGTGTGAAAAATGGCCTTGGTGGAAGCATGTTCGTGCCGCAGCTTTTCCCGCTGAAGAAAAAACGGCACGGATGCGGCCTTTTATGCTGCACGTCTTGTAGAATGTCGTGTGATGTCCCCGTATATGGATGACATGGGCAATCAAACCAGGATCATTGCCGTTTGTAATGAAGATCTGAGAGGCGGTGAATTCCATGGCCGCTTTCTTAAGGAGGGTGTGTCTGTCACCGAAAACATGCCGTTGTCGTTGCGCCAGTGGTAGAGAGCAGCAACTGAAGCGTGAAAAATGGCCTGGTTGGAAGAAGGTTCGTGCCGCAGCCTTTCCCACTGAAGTAAAAACTGCACGGATGAGGCCTTTTATGCTGCACGTCTTGTAGAATGTCGTGTGATGTCCCCGTCGATGGATGATAAAGGTAATCAAACCAGCATTATTGCCGTTTATAATGAAGATCTGCAAGGCGATGAATTCCATGGCCGCTTTCTTAACGAGGGTGTGTCCGTCACCGAAAACATGCCGTTGCCAGTGATGGAGAGCAGCAACTGGAGTGTGAAAAATGGCCTAGCTGGAAGCATGTTCGTGCCGCAGCCCTTCCCACTGAAGTAAAAACTGCACGGATGAGGCCTTTTATGCTGCACGTCTTGTAGAATGTCGTGTGATGTCCCCGTCGATGGATGATAAAGGTAATCAAACCAGCATTATTGCCGTTTATAATGAAGATCTGCAAGGCGATGAATTCCATGGCCGCTTTCTTAACGAGGGTGTGTCCGTCACCGAAAACATGCCGTTGCCAGTGATGGAGAGCAGCAACTGAAGCGTGAAAAATGGCCTGGCTGGAAGCATGTTCGTGCCGCAGCCCTTCCCACTGAAGTAAAAACGGCACGGATGTGGTTTTTTATGCTGCACTCTTGTAGAATGTCGTGTGATGTCCCCGTCGATGGATGATAAAGGTAATCAAACCAGGATTATTACCGTTTATAATGAAGAACTGCAAGGCGGTGAATTCCATGGCCGCGTTCTTAAGGAGGGTGTGTCTGTCACCGAAAACATGCCGTTTTCGTTGCAGCAATGGTGGAGAGCAGCAACTGAAGTGTGAAAAATGGCCTGGTTGGAAGCATGTTCGTGCCGGACCCTATCCCACTGAAGTAAAAGCGGCACGGATGAGGCCTTTTATGCTGCACGTCTTGTAGAATGTCGTGTGATGTCCCCGTCGATGGATGATAAAGGTAATCAAACCAGCATTATTGCCGTTTATAATGAAGATCTGCAAGGCGATGAATTCCATGGCCGCTTTCTTAACGAGGGTGTGTCTGTCACCGAAAACATGCCGTTGCCAGTGATGGAGAGCAGCAACTGGAGTGTGAAAAATGGCCTAGCTGGAAGCATGTTCGTGCCGCAGCCCTTCCCACTGAAGTAAAAACGGCACGGATGGGGTTTTTTATGCTGCACGTCTTGTAGAATGTCGTGTGATGTCCCCGTCGATGGATGATAAAGGTAATCAAACCAGGATTATTACCGTTTATAATGAAGAACTGCAAGGCGGTGAATTTCATGGCCGCGTTCTTAAGGAGGGTGTGTCTGTCACCGAAAACATGCCGTTTTCTTTGCAGCAATGGCGGAGAGCAGCAACTGAAGTGTGAAAAATGGCCTGGTTGGAAGCATGTTCGTGCCGGACCCTATCCCACTGAAGTAAAAGCGGCACGGATGAGAACTTTTACGCTGCACGTCTTCTAGAATGTCGTCTGATGTCCCCGTAGATGGATGATGTGGGTAATCAAACCAGGATTATTGACGTTTATAATGAAGATCTGCAAGGCGGTGAATTCCTTGGCCGCTTTTTTAAGGAGGGCGTGTCTGTCACCGAAAACATGCCGTAGTCGTTGCACCAATGGTGGAGATCAGCAACTGAAGTGTGCAAAATGGCCTTGGTGGAAGCATGATCGTGCCGCAGACTTCCCAACTGAAGTAAAAACGGCGCGGATGAAGCCTTTTATGCCGCACGTCTTGTAGAATGTCGTGTGATGTCCACGTCTATGGATGACATGGGTAATGAAACCAGGATCATTGCCGTTTGTAATGAAGATCTGAGAGGCGGTGAATTCCATGGCCGCTTTCTTAAGGAGGGTGTCTGTCACCGAAAACATGCCGTTGTCGTTGCACCAATGGTGGAGAGCAGCAACTGAAGTGTGAAAAATGGCCTTGGTGGAAGCATGTTCGTGCCGCAGCATTTCCCGCTGAAGAAAAAACGGCACGGATGCGGCCTTTTATGCTGCACGTCTTGTAGAATGTCGTGTGATGTCCCCGTATATGGATGACTTGGGCAATCAAACCAGGATCATTGCCGTTTGTAATGAAGATCTGAGAGGCGGTGAATTCCATGGCCGCTTTCTTAAGGAGGGTGTGTCTGTCACCGAAAACATGCCGTTGTCGTTGCACCAGTGGTAGAGAGCAGCAACTGAAGCGTGAAAAATGGCCTGGTTGGAAGAAGGTTCGTGCCGCAGCCTTTCCCACTGAAGTAAAAACTGCACGGATGAGGCCTTTTATGCTGCACGTCTTGTAGAATGTCGTGTGATGTCCCCGTCGATGGATGATAAAGGTAATCAAACCAGCATTATTGCCGTTTATAATGAAGATCTGCAAGGCGATGAATTCCATGGCCGCTTTCTTAAGGATGGTGTGTCTGTCACCGAAAACATGCCGTTGTCGTTGCACCAATGGTGGAGAGCAGCAACTGAAGTGTGAAAAATGGCCTTGGTGGAAGCATGTTCGTGCCGCACCCTTTCCCACTGAAGTAAAAGCGGCACGGATGAGGGCTTTCACGCTGCACGTCTTCTAGAATGTCGTCTGTTGACCCCGTAGATGGATGATATGGGTAATCAAACCTGGATTATTGCCGTTTATAATGAAGATCTGCAAGGCGGTGAATTCAATGGCCGCTTTCTTAAGGAGGGTGTGTCTGTCACCGAAAAGATGCCATTGTCGTTGCACCAATGGTGGAGAGCAGCAACTGAAGTGTGAAAAATGGCCTGGTTGGAAGCATGTTCGTGGCGCAGCTTTTCCCACTGAAGTAAAAACGGCACGGATGGGGCCTTTTATGCTGCACGTCTTGTAGAATGTCGTGTGATGTCCCCGTCGATGGATGATATGGGTAATCAAACCAGCATTATTGCCGTTTATAAGGAAGATCTGAGAGGCGGTGAATTCCATGGCCACTTTCTTAAGGAGGGTGTCTGTTACCGAAACATGCCGTTGTCGTTGCACCAATGGTGGAGAGCAGCAACTGAAGTGTGAAAAATGGCCTTGGTGGAAGCATGTTCGTGCCGCAGCCTTTCCCACTGAAGCAAAAACGGCACGGATGGGGCGTTTTATGCTGCACGTCTTGTAGAATGTCGTGTGATGTCCACGTCGATGGATGATATGGGTAACCAAACCAGGATCATTGCCGTTTGTAATGAAGATCAGCAAGGCGGTGAATTCCATGGCCGCTTTCTTAAGGAGGGCGTGTCAGTCACCGAAAGCATGCCGTTGTCGTTGCACCAATGGTGGAGAGCAGCAACTGAAGTGTGAAAAATGCCTTTGGTGGAAGCATGTTCGTGGCGCAGCCTTTCCCACTGAAGTAAAAACGGCACGGATGGGGCCTTTTTATTCTGCACGTCTTGTAGAATGTCGTGTGATGTACCCGTCTATTGATGACATGGGTAATCAAACCAGGATCATTGCCGTTTGTAATGAAAATCTGAGAGGCGGTGAATTCCATGGCCACTTTCTTAAGCAGGGTGTGTCTGTCACCGATAACATGTCGTTGTCGTTGCACCAATGATGGAGAGCAGCAGCTGAAGTGTGAAAAATGGCCTGGTTGGAAGCATGTTCGTGGCGCAGCTTTTCCCACTGAAGTAAAAACGGCACGGATGGGGCCTTTTATGCTGCACGTCTTGTAGAATGTCGTGTGATGTCCCCGTCGATGGATGATATGGGTAATCAAACCAGCATTATTGCCGTTTATAAGGAAGATCTGAGAGGCGGTGAATTCCATGGCCACTTTCTTAAGGAGGGTGTCTGTTACCGAAACATGCCATTGTCGTGGCACCAATGGTGGAGAGAAGCAACAGAAGTATGAAAAATGGCCTGGTTGGAAGCATGTTCGGGGCGCAGCCTTTCCCACTGAAGTAAAAACGGCACGTGTGGGGCCTTTTATGCTGCACGTCTTGTAGAATGTCGTGTGATGTCCCTGTCGATGGATGACATGGGTAATCAAACCATGATTATTGTCGTTTATAATGAAGATCTGCAAGGCGGCGAATTCCAGGGCCACTTTCTTAAGGAGGGTGTGTCTGTCACCGAAAACATGTCGTTGTCGTTGCACCAATGATGGAGAGCAGCAGCTGAAGTGTGAAAAATGGCCTGGTTGGAAGCATATTCGTGCCGCAGCCTTTCCCACTGAAGTTAAAACGGCACGGAGGGGGCCTTTTATGCTGCACGTCTTGTAGAATGTCGTGTGATGTCCCCGTCGATGGATGATAAAGGTAATAAAACCAGGATTATTGCCGTTTATAATGAAGATCTGCAAGGCGGTGAATTCCTTGGCTGCTTTCTTAAGAAGGGCGTGTCTGTCACCGAAAACATGCCGTAGTCGTTGCACCAATGGTGGAGATCAGCAACTGAAGTCTGAAAAATGGCCTTGGTGGAAGCATGTTCGTGCCGCAGACTTTCCAACTGGAGTAAAAACGACACGGATGAAGCCTTTTATGCCGCACGTCTTGTAGAATGTCGTGTGATGTCCACGTCTATGGATGACATGGGTAATCAAACCAGGATCATTGCCGTTTGTAATGAAGATCTGAGAGGCGGTGAATTCCATGGCCGCTTTCTTAAGGAGGGTGTGTCTGTCACCGAAAACATGCCGTTGTCGTTGCACCAGTGGTGGAGAGCAGCAGCTGAAGTGTGAAAAATGGCCTGGTTGGAAGCATGTTCGTGGCGCAGCTTTTCCCACTGAAGTAAAAACGGCACGGATGGGGCCTTTTATGCTGCACGTCTTGTAGAATGTCGTGTGATGTCCCCGTCGATGGATGATATGGGTAATCAAACCAGCATCATTGCCGTTTATAAGGAAGATCTGAGAGGCGGTGAATTCCATGGCCACTTTCTTAAGGAGGGTGTCTGTTACCGAAACATGCCATTGTCGTGGCACCAATGGTGGAGAGAAGCAACAGAAGTATGAAAAATGGCCTGGTTGGAAGCATGTTCGGGGCGCAGCTTTTCCCACTGAAGTAAAAACGGCACGTGTGGGGCCTTTTATGCTGCACGTCTTGTAGAATGTCGTGTGATGTCCCTGTCGATGGATGACATGGGTAATCAAACCATGATTATTGTCGTTTATAATGAAGATCTGCAAGGCGGCGAATTCCAGGGCCACTTTCTTAAGGAGGGTGTGTCTGTCACCGAAAACATGTCGTTGTCGTTGCACCAATGATGGAGAGCAGCAGCTGAAGTGTGAAAAATGGCCTGGTTGGAAGCATGTTCGTGCCGCAGCCTTTCCCACTGAAGTTAAAACGGCACGGAGGGGGCCTTTTATGCTGCACGTCTTGTAGAATGTCGTGTGATGTCCCCGTCGATGGATGATAAAGGTAATAAAACCAGGATTATTGCCGTTTATAATGAAGATCTGCAAGGCGGTGAATTCCTTGGCTGCTTTCTTAAGAAGGGCGTGTCTGTCACCGAAAACATGCCGTAGTCGTGGCACCAATGGTGGAGAGCAGCAACTGAAGCGTGAAAAATGGCCTGGTTGAAAGAAGGTTCGTGCCGCAGCCTTTCCCACTGAAGTAAAAACTGCACGGATGAGGCCTTTTATGCTGCACGTCTTGTAGAATGTCGTGTGATGTCCCCGTCGATGGATGATAAAGGTAATCAAACCAGCATTATTGCCGTTTATAATGAAGATCTGCAAGGCGATGAATTCCATTGCCGCTTTCTTAACGAGGGTGTGTCCGTCACCGAAAACATGCCGTTGCCAGTGATGGAGAGCAGCAACTGGAGTGTGAAAAATGGCCTGGCTGGAAGCATGTTCGTGCCGCAGCTTTTCCCACTGAAGTAAAAACGGCACGGATGTGGTTTTTTATGCTGCACGTCTTGTAGAATGTCGTGTGATGTCCCCGTCGATGGATGATAAAGGTAATCAAACCAGGATTATTACCGTTTTTAATGAAGAACTGCAAGGCGGTGAATTCCATGGCCGCGTTCTTAAGGAGGGTGTGTCTGTCACCGAAAACATGCCGTTTTCGTTGCAGCAATGGTGGAGAGCAGCAACTGAAGTGTGAAAAATGGCCTGGTTGGAAGCATGTTCGTGCCGGACCCTATCCCACTGAAGTAAAAGCGGCACGGATGAGGCCTTTTATGCTGCACGTCTTGTAGAATGTCGTGTGATGTCCCCGTCGATGGATGATAAAGGTAATCAAACCAGCATTATTGCCGTTTATAATGAAGATCTGCAAGGCGATGAATTCCATGGCCGCTTTCTTAACGAGGGTGTGTCTGTCACCGAAAACATGCCGTTGCCAGTGATGGAGAGCAGCAACTGGAGTGTGAAAAATGGCCTGGCTGGAAGCATGTTCGTGCCGCAGCCCTTCCCACTGAAGTAAAAACGGCACGGATGGGGTTTTTTATGCTGCACGTCTTGTAGAATGTCGTGTGATGTCCCCGTCGATGGATGATAAAGGTAATCAAACCAGGATTATTACCGTTTATAATGAAGAACTGCAAGGCGGTGAATTTCATGGCCGCGTTCTTTAGGAGGGTGTGTCTGTCACCGAAAACATGCCGTTTTCTTTGCAGCAATGGCGGAGAGCAGCAACTGAAGTGTGAAAAATGGCCTGGTTGGAAGCATGTTCGTGCCGGACCCTATCCCACTGAAGTAAAAGCGGCACGGATGAGAACTTTTACGCTGCACGTCTTCTAGAATGTTGTCTGATGTCCCCGTAGATGGATGATGTGGGTAATCAAACCAGGATTATTGACGTTTATAATGAAGATCTGCAAGGCGGTGAATTCCTTGGCCGCTTTCTTAAGGAGGGCGTGTCTGTCACCGAAAACATGCCGTAGTCGTTGCACCAATGGTGGAGATCAGCAACTGAAGTGTGCAAAATGGCCTTGGTGGAAGCATGTTCGTGCCGCAGCCTTTCCCACTGAAGTAAAAACTGCACGGATGAGGCCTTTTATGCTGCACGCCTTGTAGAATGTCGTGTGATGTCCCCGTCGATGGATGATAAAGGTAATCAAACCAGCATCATTGCCGTTTATAATGAAGATCTGCAAGGCGATGAATTCCATGGCCGCTTTCTTAAGGATGGTGTGTCTGTCACCGAAAACATGCCGTTGTCGTTGCACCAATGGTGGAGAGCAGCAACTGAACTGGGAAAAATGGCCTGGTTGGAAGCATGTTCGTGGCGCAGCCTTTCCCACTGAAGTAAAAACGGCACGGATGCGGCCTTTTATGCTGCACGTCTTCTAGAATGTCGTCTGATGTCCCCTTAGATGGATGATGTGGGTAATCAAACCAGGATTATTGCCGTTTATAATGAAGATCTGCAAGGCGGTGAATTCATGGCCGCTTTCTTAAGGAGGGTGTGTCTGTCACCGAAAGCATGCCGTTGTCGTTGCACCAATGGTGGAGAGCAGCAACTGAAGTGTGAAAAATGGCTTTGGTGGAAGCATGTTCGTGGCGCATCCTTTCCCACTGAAGTAAAAACGGCACGGATGGGGCCTTTTATGCTGCACGTCTTGTAGAATGTCGTGTGATGTACCCGTCTATGGATGACATGGGTAATCAAACCATGATTATTGTCGTTTATAATGAAGATCTGCAAAGCGGTGAATTACATGGCCGCTTTCTTAAGGAGGGTGTGTCTGTCACCGAAAACATGCCGTTGTCGTTGCACCAATGGTGGAGAGCAGCAGCTGAAGTGTGAAAAATGGCCTGGTTGGAAGCATGTTCGTGCCGCAGCCTTTCCCACTGAAGTAAAAACGGCACGGATGGGGCCTTTTATGCTGCACGTCTTTTAGAATGTCGAGTGATGTCTCCGTCGATGGATGATATGGGTAACCAAACCAGGATCATTGCCGTTTGTAATGAAGATCTGAGAGGCGGTGAATTCCATGGCCACTTTCTTAAGCAGGGTGTGTCTGTCACCGAAAACATGCCGTTGTCGTTGCACCAATGGTGGAGAGCAGCAGCTGAAGTGTGAAAAATGGCCTGGTTGGAAGCATGTTCGTGGCGCAGCCTTTCCCACTGAAGTAAAAACGGCACGGATAGGGCCTTTTATGCTGCTCGTCTTGTAGAATGTCGTGCGATGTCCCCGTATATGGATGAAATGGGCAATAAAACCAGGATCATTGCCGTTTGTAATGAAGATAAGAGAGGCGGTGAATTCCATGGCCGCTTTCTTAAGGAGGGTGTCTGTCACCGAAAACATGTCGTTGTCGTTGCACCAATGATGGAGAGCAGCAGCTGAAGTGTGAAAAATGGCCTGGTTGGAAGCATGTTCGTGCCGCAGCCTTTCCCACTGAAGTTAAAACGGCACGGAGGGGGCCTTTTATGCTGCACGTCTTGTAGAATGTCGTGTGATGTCCCCGTATATGGATGACATGGGCAATCAAACCAGGATCATTGCCGTTAGTAATGAAGATATGAGAGGCGGTGAATTCCATGGCCGCTTTCTTAAGGAGGGTGTCTGTCACCGTAAACATGCCGTTGTCGTTGCACCAATGGTGGAGAGCAGCAACTGAAGTGTGAAAAATGGCCTTGGTGGAAGCATGTTCGTGCCGCACCCTTTCCCACTGAAGTAAAAGCGGCACGGATGAGGGCTTTTACGCTGCACGTCTTCTAGAATGTCGTCTGTTGACCCCGTAGATGGATGATATGGGTAATCAAACCTGGATTATTGCCGTTTATAATGAAGATCTGCAAGGCGGTGAATTCAATGGCCGCTTTATTAAGGAGGGTGTGTTTGTCACCGATAACATGCCGTTGTCGTTGCACCATTGGTGGAGAGCAGCAACTGAAGTATGAAAAATGGCCTGGTTGGAAGCATGTTCGTGGCGCAGCCTTTCCCACTGAAGTAAAAACGGCACGGATGGGGCCTTTTATGCTGCACGTCTTGTAGAATGTCGTGTGATGTCCCTGTCGATGGATGACATGGGTAATCAAACCATGATTATTGTCGTTTATAATGAAGATCTGCAAGGCGGTGAATTCCATGGCCGCTTTCTTAAGGAGGGTGTGTCTGTCACCGAAAACATGCCGTTGTCGTTGCACCAATGGTGGAGAGCAGCAGCTGAAGTGTGAAAAATGGCCTGGTTGGAAGCATGTTCGTGGCGCAGCCTTTCCCACTGAAGTAAAAACGGCACGGATAGGGCCTTTTATGCTGCTCGTCTTGTAGAATGTCGTGCGATGTCCCCGTATATGGATGAAATGGGAATAAAACCAGGATCATTGCCGTTTGTAATGAAGATAAGAGAGGCGGTGAATTCCATGGCCGCTTTCTTAAGGAGGGTGTCTGTCACCGTAAACATGCCGTTGTCGTTGCACCAATGGTGGAGAGCAGCAACTGAAGTGTGAAAAATGGCCTTGGTGGAAGCATGTTCGTGCCGCACCCTTTCCCACTGAAGTAAAAGCGGCACGGATGAGGGCTTTTACGCTGCACGTCTTCTAGAATGTCGTCTGTTGACCCCGTAGATGGATGATATGGGTAATCAAACCTGGATTATTGCCGTTTATAATGAAGATCTGCAAGGCGGTGAATTCAATGGCCGCTTTCTTAAGGAGGGTGTGTCTGTCACCGAAAAGATGCCATTGTCGTTGCACCAATGGTGGAGAGCAGTCTCTGAAGTGTGAAAAATGGCCTGGTTGGAAACTTGTTCGTGGCGCAGCCTTTTCCACTGAAGTAAAAACGGCACGGATAGGGCCTTTTATGCTGCTCGTCTTGTAGAATGTCGTGCGATGTCCCCGTATATGGATGAGATGGGCAATCAAACCAGGATCATTGCCGTTTGTAATGAAGATATGAGAGGCGGTGAATTCCATGGCCGCTTTCTTAAGGAGGGTGTCTGTCACCGAAAACATGCCGTTGTCGTTGCACCAATGGTGGAGAGCAGCAACTGAAGTGTGAAAAATGGCCTTGGTGGAAGCATGTTCGTGCCGCAGCCTTTCCCACTGAAGTAAAAACGGCACGGATGGGGCCTTTTATGCTGCACGTCTTGTAGAATGCGTGTGATGTCCCCGTATATGGATGAAATGGGCAATAAAACCAGGATCATTGCCGTTTGTAATGAAGATATGAGAGGCGATGAATTCCATGGCCGCTTTCTTAAGGAGGGTGTCTGTCACCGAAAACATGCCGTTGTCGTTGCACCAATGGTGGAGAGCAGCAACTGAACTGTGAAAAATGGCCTGGTTGGAAGCATGTTCGTGCCGCACCCTTTCCCACTGAAGTAAAAGCGGCACGGATGAGAACTTTTACGCTGCACGTCTTCTAGAATGTCGTCTGATGTCCCCGTAGATGGATGATGTGGGTAATCAAACCAGGATTATTGCCGTTTATAATGAAGATCGGCAAGGCGGTGAATTCAATGGCCGCTTTCTTAAGGAGGGTGTGTCTGTCACCGAAAACATGCCATTGTCGTTTGTCAATGGTGGAGAGCAGCAACTGAAGTGTGAAAAATGGCCTGGTTGGAAGCATGTTCGTGGCGCACCCTTTCCCACTGAAGTAAAAACGGCACGGATAGGGCCTTTTATGCTGCTCGTCTTTTAGAATGTCGTGCGATGTCCCCGTATATGGATGACATGGGCAATCAAACCATGATTATTGTCGTTTATAATGAAGATCTGCAAGGCAGTGAATTCCATGGCCGCTTTCTTAAGGAGGGTGTGTCTGTCACCGAAAACATGCCGTTGTCGTTGCACCAATGGTGGAGAGCAGCAGCTGAAGTGTGAAGAATGGCCTGGTTGGAAGCATGTTCGTGGCGCAGCCTTTCCCACTGAAGTAAAAACGGCACGGATAGGGCCTTTTATGCTGCTCGTCTTGTAGAATGTCGTGCGATGTCCCCGTATATGGATGAAATGGGCAATAAAACCAGGATCATTGCCGTTTGTAATGAAGATATGACAGGCGGTGAATTCCATGGCCGCTTTCTTAAGGAGGGTGTCTCACCGAAAACATGCCGTTGTCGTTGCACCAATGGTGGAGAGCAGCAGCTGAAGTGTGAAAAATGGCCTGGTTGGAAGCATGCTCGTGGCGCAGCCTTTCCCACTGAAGTATAAACGGCACGGATGGGGCGTTTTATGCTGCACGTCTTGTAGAATGTCGGGTGATGTCCACGTCGATGGATGATATAGGTAACCAAACCAGGATCATTGCCGTTTGTAATGAAGATCAGCAAGGCGGTGAATTCCATGGCCGCTTTCTTAAGGAGGGCGTGCAGTCACCGAAAACATGCCGTAGTCGTTGCACGAATGGTGGAGATCAGCAACTGAAGTGTGAAAAGTGGCCTTGGTGGAAGCATGTTCGTGCCGCAGACTTTCCAACTGATGTAAAAACAGCACGGATGAAGCCTTTTATGCCGCACGTTTTGTAGAATATCGTGTGATTTCCTCGTCTATGGATGACATGGGTAATCAAACCAGGATTATTGCCGTTTGTAATGAAGATCTGAGAGGCGGTGAATTCCATGGCCGCTTTCTTAAGGAGGGTGTCTGTCACCGAAAGCATGCCGTTGTCGTTGCACCAATGGTGGAGAGCAGCAACTGAAGTGTGAAAAATGGCTTTGGTGGAAGCATGTTCATGGCGCAGCCTTTCCCACTGAAGTAAAAACGGCACGGATGGGCCTTTTATGCTGCACGTCTTGTAGAATGTCGTGTGATGTACCCGTCTATGGATGACATGGGTAATCAAACCATGATTATTGTCGTTTATAATGAAGATCTGCAAAGCGGTGAATTACATGGCCGCTTTTTTAAGGAGGGTGTGTCTGTCACCGAAAACATGCCGTTGTCGTTGCACCAATGGTGGAGAGCAGCAGCTGAAGTGTGAAAAATGGCCTGGTTGGAAGCATGTTCGTGCCGCAGCCTTTCCCACTGAAGTAAAAACGGCACGGATGGGGCCTTTTATGCTGCACGTCTTTTAGAATGTCGAGTGATGTCTCCGTCGATGGATGATATGGGTAACCAAACCAGGATCATTGCCGTTTGTAATGAAGATCTGAGAGGCGGTGAATTCCATGGCCACTTTCTTAAGCAGGGTGTGTCTGTCACCGAAAACATGCCGTTGTCGTTGCACCAATGGTGGAGAGCAGCAGCTGAAGTGTGAAAAATGGCCTGGTTGGAAGCATGTTCGTGGCGCAGCCTTTCCCACTGAAGTAAAAACGGCACGGATAGGGCCTTTTATGCTGCTCGTCTTGTAGAATGTCGTGCGATGTCCCCGTATATGGATGAAATGGGCAATAAAACCAGGATCATTGCCGTTTGTAATGAAGATAAGAGAGGCGGTGAATTCCATGGCCGCTTTCTTAAGGAGGGTGTCTGTCACCGAAAACATGTCGTTGTCGTTGCACCAATGATGGAGAGCAGCAGCTGAAGTGTGAAAAATGGCCTTGTTGGAAGCATGTTCGTGCCGCAGCCTTTCCCACTGAAGTTAAAACGGCACGGAGGGGGCCTTTTATGCTGCACGTCTTGTAGAATGTCGTGTGATGTCCCCGTCGATGGATGATAAAGGTAATAAAACCAGGATTATTGGCGTTTATAATGAAGATCTGCAAGGCGGTGAATTCCTTGGCTGCTTTCTTAAGAAGGGCGTGTCTGTCACCGAAAACATGCCGTAGTCGTTGCACCAATGGTGGAGATCAGCAACTGAAGTCTGAAAAATGGCCTTGGTGGAAGCATGTTCGTGCCGCAGACTTTCCAACTGGAGTAAAAACGACACGGATGAAGCCTTTTATGCCGCACGTCTTGTAGAATGTCGTGTGATGTCCACGTCTATGGATGACATGGGTAATCAAACAAGGATCATTGCCGTTTGTAATGAAGATCTGAGAGGCGGTGAATTCCATGTCCGCTTTCTTAAGGAGGGTGTCTGTTACCGAAAACATGCCGTTGTCGTTGCACCAATGGTGGAGAGCAGCAACTGAAGTGTGAAAAATGGCCTTGGTGGAAGCATGTTCGTGCCGCAGCTTTTCCCGCTGAAGAAAAAACGGCACGGATGCGGCCTTTATGCTGCACGTCTTGTAGAATGTCGTGTGATGTCCCCGTATATGGATGACATGGGCAATCAAACCAGGATCATTGCCGTTTGTAGGAAGATCTGAGAGGCGGTGAATTACATGGCCACTTTCTTAAGGAGGGTGTGTCTGTCACCGAAAACATGCCGTTGTCGTTGCGCCAGTGGTAGAGAGCAGCAACTGAAGCGTGAGAAATGGCCTGGTTGGAAGAAGGTTCGTGCCGCAGCCTTTCCCACTGAAGTAAAACAGCACGGATGAGGCCTTTTATGCTGCACGTCTTGTAGAATGTCGTGTGATGTCCCCGTCGATGGATGATAAAGGTAATCAAACCAGCATTATTGCCGTTTATAATGAAGATCTGCAAGGCGATGAATTCCATGGCCGCTTTCTTAACGAGGGTGTGTCTGTCACCGAAAACATGCCGTTGTCGTTGCACCAGTGATGGAGAGCAGCAACTGGAGTGTGAAAAATGGCCTGGCTGGAAGCATGTTCGTGCCGCAGCCCTTCCCACTGAAGTAAAAACGGCACGGATGGGGTTTTTTATGCTGCACGTCTTGTAGAATGTCGTGTGATGTCCCCGTCGATGGATGATAAAGGTAATCAAACCAGGATTATTACCGTTTATAATGAAGAACTGCAAGGCGGTGAATTCCATGGCCGCGTTCTTAAGGAGGGTGTGTCTGTCACCGAAAACATGCCGTTTTTGTTGCAGCAATGGTGGAGAGCAGCAACTTAAGTGTGAAAAATGGCCTGGTTGGAAGCATGTTCGTGCCACACCCTTTCCCACTGAAGTAAAAGCGGCACGGATGAGGACTTTTACGCTGCACGTCTTCTAGAATGTCGTCTGTTGTCCCCGTAGATGGATGATATGGGTAATGAACTGCAGGAGGTGAACTGCAAATCATGATCAACGAGTTGGACAGGCAGAGCAGATCGATGGGTCTAAAAATTAACATGCAGAAAACCAAGGTAATGTTCAACAGCCTAGCAAGGGAACAACAGTTCACAATTGGCAGCGAGAGCCTAGAAATGGTGCCGGAATACGTCTACTTAGGGCAGGTAGTGACAGCTGATTCGGATCATGAGAGGGAGATAACTAGAAGGATAAGAATGGGGTGGAGCGCATATGGCAAATTCTCGCAGATCATGAGTGGCAGTTTACCAATTTCCCTCAAGAGGAAAGTGTACAACAGCATAATCTTACCGGTACTCACCTACGGGGCAGAAACGTGGAGGCTAACGAAAAGAGTTCAGCTTAAGTTAAGGACAACGCAGCGAGCCATGGAAAGAAAAATGATAGGTGTAACGTTAAGAGATCGGAAGCGGGCAGAGTGGGTGAGGGAACAAACACGGGTTAATGACATCCTAGTCGAAATCAAGAGAAAGAAATGGGCTTGGGCAGGGCATGTAATGCGAAGGCAAGATAACCGCTGGTCTTTAAGGGTAACGGAGTGGGTTCCAAGAGAAAGTAAGCGTAGCAGGGGGCGGCAGAAGGTTAGATGGGCGGATGAGATTAAGAAGTTTGCAGGCAAAGGGTGGATGCAGCTGGCAAAGGATAGGGTTAATTGGAGAGACATGGGAGAGGCCTTTGCCCTGCAGTGGGTGTAGTAGGGCTGATGATGATGATGATGATGGGTAATCAAACCACGATTATTGCCGTTTATAATGAAGATCTGCAAGGCGGTGAATTCAATGGCCGCTTTCTTAAGGAGGGTGTGTCTGTCACCGAAAAGATGCCATTGTCTTTGCACCAATGGTGGAGAGACGCAACTGAAGTGTGAAAAATGGCCTGGTTGGAAGCATGTTCGTGGCGCAGCTTTTCCCACTGAAGTAAAAACGGCACGGATATGGCCTTTTATGCTGCACGTCTTGTAGAATGTCGTGTGATGTCCCCGTCGATGGATGATATGGGTAATCAAACCAGCATTATTGCCGTTTGTAATGAAGATATGTGAGGCGGTGAATTCGATGGCCGTTTTCTTAAGGAGGGTGTCTGTCACCGAATACATGCCGTTGTCGTTGCACCAATGGTGGAGAGCAGCAACTGAAGTGTGAAAAATGGCCTTGGTGGAAGCATGTTCGTGCCGCAGCCTTTCCCACTGAAGTAAAAACAGCACGGATGGGGAGTTTTATGCTGCACGTCTTGTAGAATGTCGTGTGATGTGCCCGTCGATGGATGATATGGGTAACCAAACCAGGATAATTGCCGTTTGTAATGAAGATCAGCAAGGCGGTGAATTCCATGGCCGCTTTCTTAAGGAGGGCGTGTCAGTCACCGAAAACATGCCGTAGTCGTTGCACCAATGGTGGAGATCAGCAACTGAAGTGTGAAAAATAGCCTTGGTGGAAGCATGTTCGTGCCGCAGACTCCAACTGAAGTAAAAACGGCACGGATGAAGCCTTTTATGCCGCACATTTTGTAGAATGTCGTGTGATGTCCTCGTCTATGGATGACATGGGTAATCAAACCAGGATCATTGCCGTTTGTAATGAAGATCTGAGAGGCGGTGAATTCTATGGCCACTCTCTTAAGGAGGGTGTCTGTCACCGAAAACATGCCTTTGTCGTTGCACCAGTGGTGGAGAGCAGCAACTGAAGTGTGAAAAATGGCCTGGCTGGAAGCATGTTCGTGCCGCAGCCCTTCCCACTCAAGTATAAACGGCACGGATGGGGTTTTTTATGCTGCACGTCTTGTAGAATGTCGTGTGATGTCCCCGTCGATGGATGATAAAGGTAATCAAACCAGGATTATTACCGTTTATAATGAAGAACTGAAAGGTGGAGAATTCCATTGCCGCTTTATTAAGGAGGGTGTGTCTGTCACCGAAAACATGCTTTTGTCGTTGCAGCAATGGTGGAGAGCAGCAACTTAAGGGTAAAAAATGGCCTGGTTGGAAGCATGTTCGTGCCGCACCCTTTCCCACTGAAGTAAAAGCGGCACCGATGAGGACGTTTACGCTCCACGTCTTCTAGTATTGCCCTTTATAATGAAGATCTGCAAGGCGGTGAATTCCGTGGCCGCTTTCTTAAGGAGGGTGTGTCTGCCACCGAAAACAAGCCGTAGTCGTTGCACCAATGGTGGAGATCAGCAACTGAAGTGTGAAAAGTGGCCTTGGTGGAAGCATGATCGTGCCGCAGACTTTCCAACTGAAGTAAATACGGCACGGATGGGGCCTTTTATGCTGCACGCCTTGTAGAATGTCGTGTGATGTCCCCGTCTATGGATGACATGGGTAATCAAACCAGGATCATTGCCGTTTGTAATGAAGATCTGAGAGGCGGTGAATTCCATGTCCGCTTTCTTAAGCAGGTTGTGTCTGTCACCGATAACATGCCGTTGTCGTTGCACCAATGGTGGAGATCAGCAACTGAAGTGTGAAAAATGGCCTTGGTGGAAGCATGTTCGTGCCGGAGCCTTTCCCACTGAAGTAAAAACGGCACGGATGGGGCCTTTTATGCTGCACGTCTTTTAGAATGTCGAGTGATGTCCCCGTCGATGGATGATATGGGTAACCAAACCAGGATCATTGCCGTTTGTAATGAAGATCTGAGAGGCGGTGAATTCCATGGCCACTTTCTTAAGGAGGGTGTGTCTGTCACCGATAACATGTCGTTGTCGTGGCACCAATGGTGGAGATCAGCAACTGAAGTGTGAAAAATGGCCTGGTGGAAGCATGTTCGTGGCGCAGCCTTTCCCACTGAAGTAAAAACGGCACGGATGGGGCCTTTTATGCTGCACGTCTTGTAGAATGTCGTGTGATGTCCCCGTCGATGGATGATAAAGGTAATAAAACCAGGATTATTGCCGTTTATAATGAAGATCTGCAAGGCGGTGAATTCCTTGGCCGCTTTCTTAAAGAGGGCGTGTCTGTCACCGAAAACATGCCGTAGTCGTTGCACCAATGGTGGAGATCAGCAACTGAAGTGTGAAAAATGGCCTTGGTGGAAGCATGTTCGTGCCGCACCCTTTCCCACTGAAGTAAAAGCGGCACGGATGAGGACTTTTACGCTGCACGTCTTCTAGAATGTCGTCTGTTGTCCCCGTAGATGGATGATATGGGTAATCAAACCAGGATTATTGCCGTTTATAATGAAGATCTCCAAGGCGGTGAATTCAATGGCCGCTTTCTTAAGGAGGGTGTGTCTGTCACCGAAAAGATGCCATTGTCTTTGCACCAATGGTGGAGAGCAGCAACTGAAGTGTGAAAAATGGCCTGGTTGGAAGCATGTTCGTGGCGCAGCTTTTCCCACTGAAGTAAAAACGGCACGGATGGGGCCTTTTATGCTGCACGTCTTGTAGAATGTCGTGTGATGTCCCCGTCGATGGATGATATGGGTAATCAAACCAGAATTATTGCCGTTTATAAGGAAGATCTGAGAGGCGGTGAATTCCATGGCCACTTTCTTAAGGAGGGTGTGTCTGTCACCGATAACATGTCGTTGTCGTGGCACCAATGGTGGAGAGCAGCAACAGAAGTATGAAAAATGGCCTGGTTGGAAGCATGTTCGTGGCGCAGCCTTTCCCACTGAAGTAAAAACGGCACGGATGGGGCCTTTTATGCTGCACGTCTTGTAGAATGTCGTGTGATGTCCCTGTCGATGGATGACATGGGTAATCAAACCATGATTATTGTCGTTTATAATGAAGATCTGCAAGGCGGTGAATTCCATGGCCGCTGTCTTAAGGAGGGTGTGTCTGTCACCGATAACATGCCGTTGTCGTTGCACCAATGGTGGAGGGCAGCAACTGAAGTATGAAAAATGGCCTGGTTGGAAGCATGTTCGTGGCGCAGCCTTTCCCACTGAAGTAAAAACGGCACGGATAGGGCCTTTTATGCTGCTCGTCTTGTAGAATGTCGTGCGATGTCCCCGTATATGGATGAAATGGGCAATCAAACCAGGATCATTGCCGTTTGTAATGAAGATATGTGAGGCGGTGAATTCGATGGCCGCTTTCTTAAGGAGGGTGTCTGTCACCGAATACATGCCGTTGTCGTTGCACCAATGGTGGAGAGCAGCAACTGAAGTGTGAAAAATGGCCTTGGTGGAAGCATGTTCGTGCCGCAGCCTTTCCCACTGAAGTAAAAACAGCACGGATGGGGCGTTTTATGCTGCACGTCTTGTAGAATGTCGTGTGATGTCCCCGTCGATGGATGATATGGGTAACCAAACCAGGATAATTGCCGTTTGTAATGAAGATCAGCAAGGCGGTGAATTCCATGGCCGCTTTCTTAAGGAGGGCGTGTCAGTCACCGAAAACATGCCGTAGTCGTTGCACCAATGGTGGATATCAGCAACTGAAGTGTGAAAAATGGCCTTGGTGGAAGCATGTTCGTGCCGCAGACTCCAACTGAAGTAAAAACGGCACGGATGAAGCCTTTTATGCCGCACGTTTTGTAGAATGTCGTGTGATGTCCTCGTCCATGGATGACATGGGTAATCAAACCAGGATCATTGCCGTTTGTAATGAAGATCTGAGAGGCGGTGAATTCTATGGCCACTCTCCTAAGGAGGGTGTCTGTCACCGAAAACATGCCTTTGTCGTTGCACCAGTGGTGGAGAGCAGCAACTGAAGTGTGAAAAATGGCCTGGCTGGAAGCATGTTCGTGCCGCAGCCCTTCCCACTGAAGTATAAACGGCACGTATGGGGTTTTTTATGCTGCACGTCTTGTAGAATGTCGTGTGATGTCCCCGTCGATGGATGATAAAGGTAATCAAACCAGGATTATTACCGTTTATAATGAAGAACTGAAAGGTGGAGAATTCCATTGCCGCTTTATTAAGGAGGGTGTGTCTGTCACCGAAAACATGCTTTTGTCGTTGCAGCAATGGTGGAGAGCAGCAACTTAAGTGTAAAAAATGGCCTGGTTGGAAGCATGTTCGTGCCGCACCCTTTCCCACTGAAGTAAAAGCGGCACCGATGAGGACGTTTACGCTGCACGTCTTCTAGAATGTCGTCTGTTGTCCCCGTAGATGGATGATATGGGTAATCAAACCAGGATTATTGCCCTTTATAATGAAGATCTGCAAGGCGGTGAATTCTATGGCCGCTTTCTTAAGGAGGGTGTGTCTTTCACCGAAAAGATGCCATTGTCGTAGCACTAATGGTGGAGAGCAGCAACTGAAGTGTGAAAAATGGCCTGGTTGGAAGCATGTTCGTGGCGCAGCTTTTCCCACTGAAGTAAAAACGGCACGGATGGGGCCTTTTATGCTGCACGTCTTGTAGAATGTCGTGTGATGTCCCCGTCGATGGATGATATTGGTAATCAAACCAGCATTATTGCCGTTTATAAGGAAGATCTGCAAGGCGGTGAATTCCGTGGCCGCTTTCTTAAGGAGGGTGTGTCTGCCACCGAAAACAAGCCGTAGTCGTTGCAACAATGGTGGAGATCAGCAACTGAAGTGTGAAAAATGGCCTTGGTGGAAGCATGATCGTGCCGCAGCCTTTCCAACTGAAGTAAAAACGGCACGGATGGGGCCTTTTATGCCGCACGTCTTGTAGAATGTCGTGTGATGTCCCCGTATATGGATGACATGGGCAATCAAACCAGGATCATTGCCGTTTGTAATGAAGATCTGCAAGGCGGTGAATTCCATGGGCGCTGTCTTAAGGAGGGTGTGTCTGTCACCGATAACATGCCGTTGTCGTTGCACCAATGGTGGAGGGCAGCAACTGAAGTGTGAAAAATGGCCTTGGTGGAAGCATGTTCGTGCCGCAGACTTTCCAACTGAAGTAAAAAGGGCACGGATGAAGCCTTTTATGCCGCACGTCTTGTAGAATGTCGTGCGATGTCCACGTCTATGGATGACATGGGTAATCAAACCAGGATCATTGCCGTTTGTAATGAAGGTCTGAGAGGCGGTGAATTCCATGGCCGCTGTCTTAAGGAGGGTGTGTCTGTCACCGAAAACATGCCTTTGTCGTTGCACCAGTGGTGGAGAGCAGCAACTGAAGTGTGAAAAATGGCCTGGCTGGAAGCATGTTTGTGCCGCAGCCCTTCCCACTGAAGTATAAACGGCACGGATGGGGTTTTTTATGCCGCACGTCTTGTAGAATGTCGTGTGATGTCCACGTCTATGGATGACATGGGTAATCAAACCAGGATCATTGCCGTTTGTAATGAAGATCTGCAAGGCGGTGAATTCCATGGGCGCTTTCTTAAGGAGGGTGTGTCTGTCACCGAAAACATGCCTTTGTCCTTGCACCAGTGGTGGAGAGCAGCAACTGAAGTGTGAAAAATGGCCTGGCTGGAAGCATGTTTGTGCCGCAGCCCTTCCCACTGAAGTATAAACGGCACGGATGGGGTTTTTTATGCTGCACGTCTTGTAGAATGTCGTGTGATGTCCCCGTCGATGAATGATAAAGGTAATCAAACCAGGATTATTATCGTTTATAATGAAGAACTGCAAGGTGGTGAATTCCATTGCCGCTTTATTAAGGAGGGTGTGTCTGTCACCGAAAACATGCTTTTGTCGTTGCAGCAATGGTGGAGAGCAGCAACTTAAGTGTAAAAAATGGCCTGGTTGGAAGCATGTTCGTGCCGCACCCTTTCCCACTGAAGTAAAAGCGGCACGGATGAGGACGTTTACGCTGCACGTCTTCTAGAATGTCGTCTGTTGTCCCCGTAGATGGATGATATGGGTAATCAAACCAGGATTATTGCCCTTTATAATGAAGATCTGCAAGGCGGTGAATTCTATGGCCGCTTTCTTAAGGAGGGTGTGTCTGTCACCGATAACATGCCGTTGTCGTTGCACCAATGGTGGAGGGCAGCAACTGAAGTATGAAAAATGGCCTGGTTGGAAGCATGTTCGTGGCGCAGCCTTTCCCACTGAAGTAAAAACGGCACGGATAGGGCCTTTTATGCTGCTCGTCTTGTAGAATGTCGTGCGATGTCCCCGTATATGGATGAAATGGGCAATCAAACCAGGATCATTGCCGTTTGTAATGAAGATATGTGAGGCGGTGAATTCGATGGCCGCTTTCTTAAGGAGGGTGTCTGTCACCGAATACATGCCGTTGTCGTTGCACCAATGGTGGAGAGCAGCAACTGAAGTGTGAAAAATGGCCTTGGTGGAAGCATGTTCGTGGCGCAGCCTTTCCCACTGAAGTAAAAACGGCACGGATGGGGCCTTTTATGCCGCACGTCTTGTAGAATGTCGTGTGATGTCCCCGTATATGGATGACATGGGCAATCAAACCAGGATCATTGCCGTTTGTAATGAAGATCTGCAAGGCGGTGAATTCCATGGGCGCTTTCTTAAGGAGGGTGTGTCTGTCACCGAAAACATGCCTTTGTCGTTGCACCAGTGGTGGAGAGCAGCAACTGAAGTGTGAAAAATGGCCTGGCTGGAAGCATGTTTGTGCCGCAGCCCTTCCCACTGAAGTATAAACGGCACGGATGGGGTTTTTTATGCTGCACGTCTTGTAGAATGTCGTGTGATGTCCCCGTCGATGAATGATAAAGGTAATCAAACCAGGATTATTATCGTTTATAATGAAGAACTGCAAGGTGGTGAATTCCATTGCCGCTTTATTAAGGAGGGTGTGTCTGTCACCGAAATTATGCTTTTGTCGTTGCAGCAATGGTGGAGAGCAGCAACTTAAGTGTAAAAAATGGCCTGGTTGGAAGCATGTTCGTGCCGCACCCTTTCCCACTGAAGTAAAAGCGGCACGGATGAGGACTTTTACGCTGCACGTCTTCTAGAATGTCGTCTGTTGTCCCCGTAGATGGATGATATGGGTAATCAAACCAGGATTATTGCCCTTTATAATGAAGATCTGCAAGGCGGTGAATTCTATGGCCGCTTTCTTAAGGAGGGTGTGTCTGTCACCGAAAAGATGCCATTGTCGTTGCACTAATGGTGGAGAGCAGCAACTGAAGTGTGAAAAATGGCCTGGTTGGAAGCATGTTCGTGGCGCAGCTTTTCCCACTGAAGTAAAAACGGCACGGATGGGGCCTTTTATGCTGCACGTCTTGTAGAATGTCGTGTGATGTCCCCGTCGATGGATGATATTGGTAATCAAACCAGCATTATTGCCGTTTATAACGAAGATCTGCAAGGCGGTGAATTCCGTGGCCGCTTTCTTAAGGAGGGTGTGTCTGTCACCGAAAAGATGCCATTGTCGTTGCACTAATGGTGGAGAGCAGCAACTGAAGTGTGAAAAATGGCCTGGTTGGAAGCATGTTCGTGGCGCAGCCTTTCCCACTGAAGCAAAAACGGCACGGATTGGGCCTTTTATGCTGCACATCTTGTAGAATGTCGTGTGATGTCCCTGTCGATGGATGACATGGGTAATCAAACCAGGATTATTGTGGTTTATAATGAAGATCTGCAAAGCGGTGAATTCCATGGCCGCTTTCTTAAGGAGGGTGTGTCTGTCACCGAAAACATGTCGTTGTCGTTGCACCAATGATGGAGAGCAGCAGCTGAAGTGTGAAAAATGGCCTGGTTGGAAGCATGTTCGTGCCGGAGCCTTTCCCACTGAAGTAAAAACGGCACGGATGGGGCCTTTTATGCTGCACGTCTTGTAGAATGTCTTGTGATGTCCCCGTCGATGGATGATAAAGGTAATAAAACCAGGATTATTGCCGTTTATAATGAAGATCTGCAAGGCGGTGAATTCCTTGGCCGCTTTCTTAAAGAGGGCGTGTCTGTCACCGAAAACATGCCGTAGTCGTTGCACCAATGGTGGAGATCAGCAACTGAAGTGTGAAAAATGGCCTTGGTGGAAGCATGTTCGTGCCGCAGACTTTCCAACTGGAGTAAAAACGGCACGGATGAAGCCTTTTATGCCGCACGTCTTGTAGAATGTCGTGTGATGTCCACGTCTATGGATGACATGGGTAATCAAACCAGGATCATTGCCATTTGTAATGAAGGTCTGAGAGGCGGTGAATTCCATGGCCGCTGTCTTAAGGAGGGTGTGTCTGTCACCGATAACATGCCGTTGTCGTTGCACCAATGGTGGAGGGCAGCAACTGAAGTATGAAAAATGGCCTGGTTGGAAGCATGTTCGTGGCGCAGCCTTTCCCACTGAAGTAAAAACGGCACGGATGGGGCCTTTTATGCTGCACGTCTTGTAGAAAGTCGTGTGATGTCCCTGTCGATGGATGACATGGGTAATCAAACCATGATTATTGTCGTTTATAATGAAGATCTGCAAGGCGGTGAATTCCATGGCCGCTTTCTTAAGGAGGGTGTGTCTGTCACCGAAAACATGCCGTTGTCGTTGCACCAATGTTGGAGAGCAGCAGCTGAAGTGTGAAAAATGGCCTGGTTGGAAGCATGTTCGTGGCGCAGCCTTTCCCACTGAAGTAAAAACGGCACGGATAGGGCCTTTTATGCTGCTCGTCTTGTAGAATGTCGTGCGATGTCCCCGTATATGGATGAAATGGGCAATAAAACCAGGATCATTGCCGTTTGTAATGAAGATATGTGAGGCGGTGAATTCGATGGCCGCTTTCTTAAGGAGGGTGTCTGTCACCGAATACATGCCGTTGTCGTTGCACCAATGGTGGAGAGCAGCAACTGAAGTGTGAAAAATGGCCTGGTTGGAAGCATGTTCGTGGCGCAGCCTTTCCCACTGAAGTAAAAACGGCACGGATAGGGCCTTTTATGCTGCTCGTCTTGTAGAATGTCGTGCGATGTCCCCGTATATGGATGAAATGGGCAATAAAACCAGGATCATTGCCGTTTGTAATGAAGATATGTGAGGCGGTGAATTCGATGGCCGCTTTCTTAAGGAGGGTGTCTGTCACCGAATACATGCCGTTGTCGTTGCACCAATGGTGGAGAGCAGCAACTGAAGTGTGAAAAATGGCCTTGGTGGAAGCATGTTCGTGCCGCAGCCTTTCCCACTGAAGTAAAACGAGCACGGATGGGGCGTTTTATGCTGCACGTCTTGTAGAATGTCGTGTGATGTCCCCGTCGATGGATGATATGGGTAACCAAACCAGGATAATTGCCGTTTGTAATGAAGATCAGCAAGGCGGTGAATTCCATGGCCGCTTTCTTAAGGACGGCGTGTCAGTCAACGAAAACATGCCGTAGTCGTTGCACCAATGGTGGAGATCAGCAACTGAAGTGTGAAAAATGGCCTTGGTGGAAGCATGTTCGTGCCGCAGACTCCAACTGAAGTAAAAACGGCACGGATGAAGCCTTTTATGCCGCACGTTTTGTAGAATGTCGTGTGATGTCCTCGTCTATGAATGACATGGGTAATCAAACCAGGATCATTGCCGTTTGTAATGAAGATCTGAGAGGCGGTGAATTCTATGGCCACTTTCTTAAGGAGGGTGTCTGTCACCGAAAACATGCCGTTGTCGTTGCACCAATGGTGGAGAGCAGCACCTGAAGTGTGAAAAATGGCCTTGGTGGAAGCATGTTCGTGCCACAGCTTTTCCCACTAAAGTAAAAACGGCACGGATGCGGCCTTTTATGCTGCACGTCTTGTAGAATGTCGTGTGATGTCCCCGTTGATAGATGAAATGGGTAATCAAGCCAGGATTATTGCCGTTTATAATGAAGATATGCAAGGCGGTGAATTCCATGGCCGCTTTCTTAAGGAGGGTGTGTCTGTCACCGAAAACATGCCTTTGTCGTTGCACCAGTGGTGGAGAGCAGCAACTGAAGTGTGAAAAATGGCCTGGCTGGAAGCATGTTCGTGCCGCAGCCCTTCCCACTGAAGTATAAACGGCACGGATGGGGTTTTTTTATGCTGCACGTCTTGTACAATGTCGTGTGATGTCCCCGTCGATGGATGATAAAGGTAATCAAACCAGGATTATTACCGTTTATAATAAAGAACTGCAAGGTGAATTCCATTGCCGCTTTATTAAGGAGGGTGTGTCTGTCACCGAAAACATGCTTTTGTCGTTGCAGCAATGGTGGAGAGCAGCAACTTAAGTGTAAAAAATGGCCTGGTTGGAAGCATGTTCGTGCCGCACCCTTTCCCACTGAAGTAAAAGCGGCACGGATGAGGACTTTTACGCTGCACGTCTTCTAGAATATCGTCTGTTGTCCCCGTAGATGGATGATATGGGTAATCAAACCAGGAATATTGCCCTTTATAATGAAATCTGGAAGGCGGTGAATTCTATGGCCGCTTTCTTAAGGAGGGTGTGTCTGTCACCGAAAAGATGCCATTGTCGTTGCACTAATGGTGGAGAGCAGCAACTGAAGTGTGAAAAATGGCCTGGTTGGAAGCATGTTCGTGGCGCAGCTTTTCCCACTGAAGTAAAAACGGCACGGATGGGGCCTTTTATGCTGCACGTCTTGTAGAATGTCGTGTGATGTCCCCGTCGATGGATGATATTGGTAATCAAACCAGCATTATTGCCGTTTATAACGAAGATCTGCAAGGCGGTGAATTCCGTGGCCGCTTTCTTAAGGAGGGTGTGTCTGCCACCGAAAACAAGCCGTAGTCGTTGCACCAATGGTGGAGATCAGCAACTGAAGTGTGAAAAATGGCCTGGTTGGAAGCATGTTCGTGGCGCAGCCTTTCCCACTGAAGCAAAAACGGCACGGATTGGGCCTTTTATGCTGCACATCTTGTAGAATGTCGTGTGATGTCCCTGTCGATGGATGACATGGGTAATCAAACCAGGATTATTGTGGTTTATAATGAAGATCTGCAAGGCGGTGAATTCCATGGCCGCTTTCTTAAGGAGGGTGTGTCTGTCACCGAAAACATGTCGTTGTCGTTGCACCAATGATGGAGAGCAGCAGCTGAAGTGTGAAAAATGGCCTGGTTGGAAGCATGTTCGTGCCGGAGCCTTTCCCACTGAAGTAAAAACGGCACGGATGGGGCCTTTTATGCTGCACGTCTTGTAGAATGTCGTGTGATGTCCCCGTCGATGGATGATAAAGGTAATATAACCAGGATTATTGCCGTTTATAATGAAGATCTGCAAGGCGGTGAATTCCTTGGCCGCTTTCTTAAAGAGGGCGTGTCTGTCACCGAAAACATGCCGTAGTCGTTGCACCAATGGTGGAGATCAGCAACTGAAGTGTGAAAAATGGCCTTGGTGGAAGCATGTTCGTGCCGCAGACTTTCCAACTGGAGTAAAAACGGCACGGATGAAGCCTTTTATGCCGCACGTCTTGTAGAATGTCGTGTGATGTCCACGTCTATGGATGACATGGGTAATCAAACCAGGATCATTGCCATTTGTAATGAAGGTCTGAGAGGCGGTGAATTCCATGGCCGCTGTCTTAAGGAGGGTGTGTCTGTCACCGATAACATGCCGTTGTCGTTGCACCAATGGTGGAGGGCAGCAACTGAAGTATGAAAAATGGCCTGGTTGGAAGCATGTTCGTGGCGCAGCCTTTCCCACTGAAGTAAAAACGGCACGGATGGGGCCTTTTATGCTGCACGTCTTGTAGAAAGTCGTGTGATGTCCCTGTCGATGGATGACATGGGTAATCAAACCATGATTATTGTCGTTTATAATGAAGATCTGCAAGGCGGTGAATTCCATGGCCGCTTTCTTAAGGAGGGTGTGTCTGTCACCGAAAACATGCCGTTGTCGTTGCACCAATGTTGGAGAGCAGCAGCTGAAGTGTGAAAAATGGCCTGGTTGGAAGCATGTTCGTGGCGCAGCCTTTCCCACTGAAGTAAAAACGGCACGGATAGGGCCTTTTATGCTGCTCGTCTTGTAGAATGTCGTGCGATGTCCCCGTATATGGATGAAATGGGCAATAAAACCAGGATCATTGCCGTTTGTAATGAAGATATGTGAGGCGGTGAATTCGATGGCCGCTTTCTTAAGGAGGGTGTCTGTCACCGAATACATGCCGTTGTCGTTGCACCAATGGTGGAGAGCAGCAACTGAAGTGTGAAAAATGGCCTGGTTGGAAGCATGTTCGTGGCGCAGCCTTTCCCACTGAAGTAAAAACGGCACGGATAGGGCCTTTTATGCTGCTCGTCTTGTAGAATGTCGTGCGATGTCCCCGTATATGGATGAAATGGGCAATAAAACCAGGATCATTGCCGTTTGTAATGAAGATATGTGAGGCGGTGAATTCGATGGCCGCTTTCTTAAGGAGGGTGTCTGTCACCGAATACATGCCGTTGTCGTTGCACCAATGGTGGAGAGCAGCAACTGAAGTGTGAAAAATGGCCTTGGTGGAAGCATGTTCGTGCCGCAGCCTTTCCCACTGAAGTAAAAACAGCACGGATGGGGCGTTTTATGCTGCACGTCTTGTAGAATGTCGTGTGATGTCCCCGTCGATGGATGATATGGGTAACCAAACCAGGATAATTGCCGTTTGTAATGAAGATCAGCAAGGCGGTGAATTCCATGGCCGCTTTCTTAAGGACGGCGTGTCAGTCACCGAAAACATGCCGTAGTCGTTGCACCAATGGTGGAGATCAGCAACTGAAGTGTGAAAAATGGCCTTGGTGGAAGCATGTTCGTGCCGCAGACTCCAACTGAAGTAAAAAAAGCACGGATGAAGCCTTTTATGCCGCACGTTTTGTAGAATGTCGTGTGATGTCCTCGTCTATGGATGACATGGGTAATCAAACCAGGATCATTACCATTTGTAATGAAGGTCTGAGAGGCGGTGAATTCCATGGCCGCTGTCTTAAGGAGGGTGTGTCTGTCACCGATAACATGCCGTTGTCGTTGCACCAATGGTGGAGGGCAGCAACTGAAGTATGAAAAATGGCCTGGTTGGAAGCATGTTCGTGCCGCAGCCTTTCCCACTGAAGTAAAAACGGCACGGATGGGGCCTTTTATGCTGCTTGTCTTGTAGAATGTCGTGCGATGTCCCCGCATATGGATGAGATGGGCAATCAAACCAGGATCATTGCCGTTTGTAATGAAGATATGAGAGGCGGTGAATTCTATGGCCGCTTTCTTAAGGAGGGTGTCTGTCACCGAAAACACGCCGTTGTCGTTGCACCAATGGTGGAGAGCAGCAACTGAAGTGTGAAAAATGGCCTTGGTGGAAGCATGTTCGTGGCGCAGCCTTTCCCACTGAAGCAAAAACGGCACGGATTGGGCCTTTTATGCTGCACGTCTTGTAGAATGTCGTGTGATGTCCCTGTCGATGGATGACATGGGTAATCAAACCAGGATTATTGTGGTTTATAATGAAGATCTGCAAGGCGGTGAATTCCATGGCCGCTTTCTTAAGGAGGGTGTGTCTGTCACCGAAAACATGTCGTTGTCGTTGCACCAATGATGGAGAGCAGCAGCTGAAGTGTGAAAAATGGCCTGGTTGGAAGCATGTTCGTGCCGGAGCCTTTCCCACTGAAGTAAAAACGGCACGGATGGGGCCTTTTATGCTGCACGTCTTGTAGAATGTCGTGTGATGTCCCCGTCGATGGATGATAAAGGTAATAAAACCAGGATTATTGCCGTTTATAATGAAGATCTGCAAGGCGGTGAATTCCTTGGCCGCTTTCTTAAAGAGGGCGTGTCTGTCACCGAAAACATGCCGTAGTCGTTGCACCAATGGTGGAGATCAGCAACTGAAGTGTGAAAAATGGCCTTGGTGGAAGCATGTTCGTGCCGCAGACTTTCCAACTGAAGTAAAAACGGCACGGATGAAGCCTTTTATGCCGCACGTCTTGTAGAATGTCGTGTGATGTCCACGTCTATGGATGACATGGGTAATCAAACCAGGATCATTGCCATTTGTAATGAAGGTCTGAGAGGCGGTGAATTCCATTGCCGCTGTCTTAAGGAGGGTGTGTCTGTCACCGATAACATGCCGTTGTCGTTGCACCAATGGTGGAGGGCAGCAACTGAAGTATGAAAAATGGCCTGGTTGGAAGCATGTTCGTGGCGCAGCCTTTCCCACTGAAGTAAAAACGGCACGGATGGGGCCTTTTATGCTGCACGTCTTGTAGAAAGTCGTGTGATGTCCCTGTCGATGGATGACATGGGTAATCAAACCATGATTATTGTCGTTTATAATGAAGATCTGCAAGGCGGTGAATTCCATGGCCGCTTTCTTAAGGAGGGTGTGTCTGTCACCGAAAACATGCCGTTGTCGTTGCACCAATGTTGGAGAGCAGCAGCTGAAGTGTGAAAAATGGCCTGGTTGGAAGCATGTTCGTGGCGCAGCCTTTCCCACTGAAGTAAAAACGGCACGGATAGGGCCTTTTATGCTGCTCGTCTTGTAGAATGTCGTGCGATGTCCCCGTAAATGGATGAAATGGGCAATAAAACCAGGATCATTGCCGTTTGTAATGAAGATATGTGAGGCGGTGAATTCGATGGCCGCTTTCTTAAGGAGGGTGTCTGTCACCGAATACATGCCGTTGTCGTTGCACCAATGGTGGAGAGCAGCAACTGAAGTGTGAAAAATGGCCTGGTTGGAAGCATGTTCGTGGCGCAGCCTTTCCCACTGAAGTAAAAACGGCACGGATAGGGCCTTTTATGCTGCTCGTCTTGTAGAATGTCGTGCGATGTCCCCGTATATGGATGAAATGGGCAATAAAACCAGGATCATTGCCGTTTGTAATGAAGATATGTGAGGCGGTGAATTCGATGGCCGCTTTCTTAAGGAGGGTGTCTGTCACCGAATACATGCCGTTGTCGTTGCACCAATGGTGGAGAGCAGCAACTGAAGTGTGAAAAATGGCCTTGGTGGAAGCATGTTCGTGCCGCAGCCTTTCCCACTGAAGTAAAAACAGCACGGATGGGGCGTTTTATGCTGCACGTCTTGTAGAATGTCGTGTGATGTCCCCGTCGATGGATGATATGGGTAACCAAACCAGGATAATTGCCGTTTGTAATGAAGATCAGCAAGGCGGTGAATTCCATGGCCGCTTTCTTAAGGACGGCGTGTCAGTCACCGAAAACATGCCGTAGTCGTTGCACCAATGGTGGAGATCAGCAACTGAAGTGTGAAAAATGGCCTTGGTGGAAGCATGTTCGTGCCGCAGACTCCAACTGAAGTAAAAAAAGCACGGATGAAGCCTTTTATGCCGCACGTTTTGTAGAATGTCGTGTGATGTCCTCGTCTATGGATGACATGGGTAATCAAACCAGGATCATTACCATTTGTAATGAAGGTCTGAGAGGCGGTGAATTCCATGGCCGCTGTCTTAAGGAGGGTGTGTCTGTCACCGATAACATGCCGTTGTCGTTGCACCAATGGTGGAGGGCAGCAACTGAAGTATGAAAAATGGCCTGGTTGGAAGCATGTTCGTGCCGCAGCCTTTCCCACTGAAGTAAAAACGGCACGGATGGGGCCTTTTATGCTGCTTGTCTTGTAGAATGTCGTGCGATGTCCCCGCATATGGATGAGATGGGCAATCAAACCAGGATCATTGCCGTTTGTAATGAAGATATGAGAGGCGGTGAATTCTATGGCCGCTTTCTTAAGGAGGGTGTCTGTCACCGAAAACACGCCGTTGTCGTTGCACCAATGGTGGAGAGCAGCAACTGAAGTGTGAAAAATGGCCTTGGTGGAAGCATGTTCGTGGCGCAGCCTTTCCCACTGAAGCAAAAACGGCACGGATTGGGCCTTTTATGCTGCACGTCTTGTAGAATGTCGTGTGATGTCCCTGTCGATGGATGACATGGGTAATCAAACCAGGATTATTGTGGTTTATAATGAAGATCTGCAAGGCGGTGAATTCCATGGCCGCTTTCTTAAGGAGGGTGTGTCTGTCACCGAAAACATGTCGTTGTCGTTGCACCAATGATGGAGAGCAGCAGCTGAAGTGTGAAAAATGGCCTGGTTGGAAGCATGTTCGTGCCGGAGCCTTTCCCACTGAAGTAAAAACGGCACGGATGGGGCCTTTTATGCTGCACGTCTTGTAGAATGTCGTGTGATGTCCCCGTCGATGGATGATAAAGGTAATAAAACCAGGATTATTGCCGTTTATAATGAAGATCTGCAAGGCGGTGAATTCCTTGGCCGCTTTCTTAAAGAGGGCGTGTCTGTCACCGAAACCATGCCGTAGTCGTTGCACCAATGGTGGAGATCAGCAACTGAAGTGTGAAAAATGGCCTTGGTGGAAGCATGTTCGTGCCGCAGACTTTCCAACTGAAGTAAAAACGGCACGGATGAAGCCTTTTATGCCGCACGTCTTGTAGAATGTCGTGTGATGTCCACGTCTATGGATGACATGGGTAATCAAACCAGGATCATTGCCATTTGTAATGAAGGTCTGAGAGGCGGTGAATTCCATGGCCGCTGAGGGTGTGTCTGTCACCGAAAACATGCCGTAGTCGTTGCACCAATGGTGGAGATCAGCAACTGAAGTGTGAAAAATGGCCTTGGTGGAAGCATGTTCGTGGCGCAGCCTTTCCCACTGAAGTAAAAACGGCACGGATAGGGCCTTTTATGCTGCTTGTCTTGTAGAATGTCGTGCGATGTCCCCGCATATGGATGAGATGGGCAATCAAACCAGGATCATTGCCGTTTGTAATGAAGATATGAGAGGCGGTGAATTCTATGGCCGCTTTCTTAAGGAGGGTGTCTGTCACCGAAAACACGCCGTTGTCGTTGCACCAATGGTGGAGAGCAGCAACTGAAGTGTGAAAAATGGCCTTGGTGGAAGCATGTTCGTGCCGCAGCCTTTCCCACTGAAGTAAAAACGGCACGGATGGGGCCTTTTATGCTGCACGTCTTGTAGAAAGTCGTGTGATGTCCCTGTCGATGGATGACATGGGTAATCAAACCGTGATTATTGTCGTTTATAATGAAGATCTGCAAGGCGGTGAATTCCATGGCCGCTTTCTTAAGGAGGGTGTGTCTGTCACCGAAAACATGCCGTTGTCGTTGCACCAATGTTGGAGAGCAGCAGCTGAAGTGTGAAAAATGGCCTGGTTGGAAGCATGTTCGTGGCGCAGCCTTTCCCACTGAAGTAAAAACGGCACGGATAGGGCCTTTTATGCTGCTCGTCTTGTAGAATGTCGTGCGATGTCCCCGTATATGGATGAAATGGGCAATAAAACCAGGATCATTGCCGTTTGTAATGAAGATATGTGAGGCGGTGAATTCGATGGCCGCTTTCTTAAGGAGGGTGTCTGTCACCGAATACATGCCGTTGTCGTTGCACCAATGGTGGAGAGCAGCAACTGAAGTGTGAAAAATGGCCTTGGTGGAAGCATGTTCGTGCCGCAGCCTTTCCCACTGAAGTAAAAACAGCACGGATGGGGCGTTTTATGCTGCACGTCTTGTAGAATGTCGTGTGATGTCCCCGTCGATGGATGATATGGGTAACCAAACCAGGATAATTGCCGTTTGTAATGAAGATCAGCAAGGCGGTGAATTCCATGGCCGCTCTCTTAAGGACGGCGTGTCAGTCACCGAAAACATGCCGTAGTCGTTGCACCAATGGTGGAGATCAGCAACTGAAGTGTGAAAAATGGCCTTGGTGGAAGCATGTTCGTGCCGCAGACTCCAACTGAAGTAAAAACGGCACGGATGAAGCCTTTTATGCCGCACGTTTTGTAGAATGTCGTGTGATGTCCTCGTCTATAGATGACATGGGTAATCAAACCAGGATCATTGCCGTTTGTAATGAAGATCTGAGAGGCGGTGAATTCTATGGCCACTTTCTTAAGGAGGGTGTCTGTCACCGAAAACATGCCGTTGTCGTTGCACCAATGGTGGAGAGCAGCACCTGAAGTGTGAAAAATGGCCTTGGTGGAAGCATGTTCGTGCCACAGCTTTTCCCACTGAAGTAAAAACGGCACGGACGCGGCATTTTATGCTGCACGTCTTGTAGAATGTCGTGTGATGTCCCCGTTGATAGATGAAATGGGTAATCAAGCCAGGATTATTGCCGTTTATAATGAAGATCTGCAAGGCGGTGAATTCCATGGCCGCTTTCTTAAGGAGGGTGTGTCTGTCACCGAAAACATGCCTTTGTCGTTGCACCAGTGGTGGAGAGCAGCAACTGAAGTGTGAAAAATGGCCTGGCTGGAAGCATGTTCGTGCCGCAGCCCTTCCCACTGAAGTATAAACGGCACGGATGGGGTTTTTTATGCTGCACGTCTTGTACAATGTCGTGTGATGTCCCCGTCGATGGATGATAAAGGTAATCAAACCAGGATTATTACCGTTTATAATGAAGAACTGCAAGGGGAATTCCATTGCCGCTTTATTAAGGAGGGTGTGTCTGTCACCGAAAACATGCTTTTGTCGTTGCAGCAATGGTGGAGAGCAGCAACTTAAGTGTAAAAAATGGCCTGGTTGGAAGCATGTTCGTGCCGCACCCTTTCCCACTGAAGTAAAAGCGGCACGGATGAGGACTTTTACGCTGCACGTCTTCTAGAATGTCGTCTGTTGTCCCCGTAGATGGATGATATGGGTAATCAAACCAGGATTATTGCCATTTATAATGAAGATCTGCAAGGCGGTGAATTCTATGGCCGCTTTCTTAAGGAGGGTGTGTCTGTCACCGAAAAGATGCCATTGTCGTTGCACTAATGGTGGAGAGCAGCAAGAATTTCCAGGCAGCAATTGACCTTGCAATATTCTGATTATGCTGCTGTCAGTGTTGGTTCTGTGTCTCGGGTGCAATCAGAATGCTTTCATCTTTTTGGAAGTTCTTATCATTTTTCTGTAAGTTTTATTTCTGTTTTGTTCTCTTGTGCTGTATTGAATTTTACTGTTAATGTACTTACCCCCCCCCCCTACAATAATGCCTCTCAAGGCGCTGTAGGTA
This sequence comes from Amblyomma americanum, assembly GCF_052857255.1. Taxonomy (NCBI): domain Eukaryota; kingdom Metazoa; phylum Arthropoda; class Arachnida; order Ixodida; family Ixodidae; genus Amblyomma; species Amblyomma americanum. Next base: position 37,668,224 of record NC_135499.1, on the reverse strand, counting down.
CCCTGAATAAATAAATAAACTGAAGTGTGAAAAATGGCCTGGTTGGAAGCATGTTCGTGGCGCAGCTTTTCCCACTGAAGTAAAAACGGCACGGATGGGGCCTTTTATGCTGCACGTCTTGTAGAATGTCGTGTGATGTCCCCGTCGATGGATGATATTGGTAATCAAACCAGCATTATTGCCGTTTATAAGGAAGATCTGCAAGGCGGTGAATTCCGTGGCCGCTTTCTTAAGGAGGGTGTGTCTGCCACCGAAAACAAGCCGTAGTTGTTGCACCAATGGTGGAGATCAGCAACTGAAGTTTGAAAAATGGCCTTGGTGGAAGCATGTTCGTGCCGCAGCCTTTCCCACTGAAGTAAAAACGGCACGGATGGGGCCTTTTATGCTGCACGTCTTTTAGAATGTCGAGTGATGTCCCCGTCGATGGATGATATGGGTAACCAAACCAGGATCATTGCCGTTTGTAATGAAGATCTGAGAGGCGGTGAATTCCATGGCCACTTTCTTAAGGAGGGTGTGTCTGTCACCGATAACATGTCGTTGTCGTGGCACCAATGGTGGAGAGCAGCAACTGAAGTATGAAAAATGGCCTGGTTGGAAGCATGTTCGTGGCGCAGCCTTTCCCACTGAAGTAAAAACGGCACGGATGGGGCCTTTTATGCTGCACGTCTTGTAGAATGTCGTGTGATGTCCCCGTATATGGATGACATGGGCAATCAAACCAGGATCATTGCCGTTTGTAATGAAGATCTGCAAGGCGGTGAATTCCATGGGCGCTTTCTTAAGGAGGGTGTGTCTGTCACCGAAAACATGCCTTTGTCTTTGCACCAATGGTGGAGAGCAGCAACTGAAGTGTGAAAAATGGCTTTGGTGGAAGCATGTTCGTGGCGCAGCCTTTCCCACTGAAGTAAAAACGGCACGGATGGGGCCTTTTATGCTGCACGTCTTGTAGAATGTCGTGTGATGTCCCCGTTGATAGATGAAATGGGTAATCAAGTCAGGATTATTGCCGTTTATAATGAAGATCTTCAAGGCGGTGAATTCCATGGCCGCTTTCTTATGGAGGGTGTCTGTCACCGAAAACATGCCGTTGTCGTTGCACCAATGGTGGAGAGCAGCAACTGAAGTGTGAAAAATGGCCTTGGTTGAAGCATGTTCGTGCAACAGCTTTTCCCACTGAAGTAAAAACGGCACGGATGCGGCCTTTTATGCTGCACGTCTTGTAGACTGTCGTGTGATGTCCCCGTTGATAGATGAAATGGGTAATCAAGCCAGGATTATTGCCGTTGTGACATTACTTGTGTGCTACGAGGTACATTCCTTGTGTGTGCATCGAGTTGGGGCTTAAGGCCGCCCCTCTTTTCCAGCTGCATACCTTTGCAGAAAGCAGGACGCCGGCACACGCGGAAACCGCTCCCCAGTATAAGCGAGAGCCCCGAGTACATACCGGGAACGAAAATTGTCGCTTGACGCACGGACCCGCCACCCCCTTACGACGTGGGCTATCGCCGGGAAGGCACCCACAGCTTCCCGCGGTGCCTCGTGAACAAAAGCGCATTCCCAGAAGGGCCGTGACGGACACCTGTCAGACAGACAGGCAGTACTCGCCATGAATGTGGAAAGACAGGCGCAAGTGAACAAAAGCGCATTCCCAGGATGGCCGTGACGGACACCTGTCATGGTGGACAGGCAAGACTCGCCAAGAATGTGGGAAAACAGGGGCGACCCTTAATCTGGTTTCCCGGAGCGACAGACGAACCCCTTCATGATTATTAGCTGTGTCCCGCCGTCGGTAGCGGGGCAGCATCGAGGGCGCTTTCGCCCCCTCCTCTGTTGATGACGAACGACGCGGACCGATGGTGGGTGGCGGTATGCATGCCTGAGGCAAGGATTAGCTCCGAAGGGAGAGCCTGTGGACACTCTCACTTGAGAGAGAGTGGTGACATTTTTGTTGTTTATTTAGTTTGTATTGTTAACAAGAATCTGGGTTCGAGGCTAAGCCCAACCCAAGGGGTTGTCCCCATCTCGCATGTTATTTTTCATTGGAGAATTGATGCTTTGGGCGGGCCACTGAAAATGACCGCCCTTCGTCCTTTGTTAATCAAGTGCTTAAAAGCGCATGTAAACGGATGCAGTCCAGTCTGAGCTGGGGCTCCATGTTTAGCATGTAATGTGATGCTACTTAGGCACTAACCTGCCCGGTCGATGAGTAAAGTAGTGCAAAGTTTGTTCTTTTGTAAATTCAGTTCTGCTTTTTCCAGTTTAACTCTCTGTATATGTATGTTGTAAAATTATGCTCTGCTGTCATCATCTACAAGCTCGCCTCCTGTTCATCTTCCAAGCCGAACGACACTAGAGGAAGGGTTTGTGAACCATCCTCGAAGAAACGGACGACTATTGAAATTCTACTGCATACACGCTCAGGACGACATCGTTCGCCAAGAGGGCCTTCAGCGCCGAAGCCCGACGGCGTGCAGCTTCTGCCAGCAACCGCTCGAGCCCAACTCCGGAGCCACTCCATCGCCCCCATGAAGTCGTCGGCACTTAAGCTCGGACGCCCCAGCCTCTGATGTATAATCTTAATCATGTGTAATTATTGAATATACCTGTTTGTTTAAACTGAGCCATACGGTGTCTCTTTGCCTCTCCGTCCCGTGTGGACCTGCGCATTATGGGGGTCATCACACTGGTGTCAGAAGTGGGGTCTCAAAAGCAAATGTCCTCTGAATGCTGCGACATTCATGACTTCAAAATTGTAATCAAAAGGGAATCACGGGACTGATTGTGGGACTTTTACCCCCATTTGAGAGGCTTGAGGCACCGGAGGGCTTGAAAAAAAAATGTCTTTATCTGAGGGAGCTCCCACTCCACAGCCGTCGCTCGGAGCAAGCATGCTGGCATTAGGAAGCGTCATTCCGACGTTTACGGGAGATAAGACAGGGGTTCCAATCTGCGATTTCTTTTCCATGCTAGAAGAGATTGGGAAAATGGGGGGATGATCCGATGCTCAAATGCTGGGAATGGCGAGGTGTAAGATGGCAGGAGCTGCTCATGATTTTGCATGGCGAGACGAAAAAGTAAAATCCACAAAATCATTTGCGGAATTTAAGAAGCTCGCGTTTGAGCATTTCGACACTGAACCACGTCACGTGCGGGTACAGAGGTTCCGTGACGCCGGACAGATGGTAGGGGAGGACGTGCGAACATTTGCGTCGCGGCTTCAGCGCCTAGCGCACGATACGTTAAGCAGGGAGGAGGAAGGAGACCAGCTTAAGAAGAAATACGCGGAGGATATACTTAAAGAGGAAATGACCGCTTTGTTCGTGGCTGGTCTGCAAGACCCCGTGCGCCGGTTCGTGCTCTCGCGCAAGCCGAGCAATTTCGACCAAGCCGTGGAGGCCGCATTGGATAAGGAACAAAATGAGGCGTTAACGACAGCCGCAGCGAGAGTACGCGTCATAGAGAGAGCGGTGCTCAACCCTGAGGTTGCTCTCTTGACAGAGCGGTTAGATCGCTTAGAACAGCTGCTATCTCAGCAGGTAGAACGCCAGGTTGAAGAGCGCGCTCAACAGCGCCCATTCGCGGGAAACCGGAGACCGCCACAAAGCTACAGGCGCGGTATGCGAGATTTTAAAGAAATCGTATGCTTCGCTTGCCAGGGTCGCGGACACATCGCCAGGTTCTGCCAAAACGTGCGCCGTGGGGAGCCACAAAGAGAAGCAGGCGAGACACGCCCTAAGCAAGCCTACAGCGGGGCTCCAGATACCGAGTCAAAAAACTAGTTAGTCCTCCCCAGCCTGAGGAGCGTGGGGAGGGAGCAGTAGATGATGAGGTGGTGGTAGTTTGTGTGGCCGACGAGGCATGCCCTGTTGTGCGTTCAAAGTTAAATGGTTGTTGTATGGAATTGTTGATAGATACGGGGTCAAAGGTGACATTGCTTAAGGAGAGCAGTTTTAACACGCTTCGAAGGAAGGGGGACCGCGAGGTGTTGGAAGCGTCTGGTGGTATGGCAACCAAATTTGTAGGCATAACGGGGGATCCTCTTGGCATAAGTGGACTCTACCGGTTACACTTCTCTCTCGGCGGAATTGCATTGGAGCACCCCTGCTACGTATGCCCGGACACGGTGTCTCTGCCAAACGGAGTGTCAGGTATATTAGGGCAGGATTTTTTGAGAAAAGGGAAGGTAGTAGTCTCATTCTCTGAGGAAGAGGTTAATGCGGGCGGCTCAAAAGTTCCGTTTTTGAACAGGAGAGGGGCTGAGATTCGCATTACCGATATTGACACCCGTCAAACAGTGGGATCATTGGAGAAGGTATATTCGCGGGTTGCCGTCCGGCTGGTCGAGGAGGCGGTCGTCCTTCCTTGGTCGGAGCACATTTTGTACGCGTTTGTGCCTTCAGATGTAGAGAGCGGCGCCGTGGGAGTGCTTGAGCCGGTCGACTCTCTCAGCAATGGCCTGAAGGCAGCCGCGTGCCTCGTGACAGTTAATGACGCCCACAGAGTGCCCCTACGGGTGGTTAACTGTAGCCAGCAGCCACTGAGCCTTCCCAAGAACAAAACATTGGCTTTCTTCACCTCTGCGATAGAGAAACGTGAGCCCACCGATACGGTACTCGCAACTGTAGAGCATGCTAGTCCTTCGGCTGCTCCAAAGGTGTCGTTCGATCTTTCTCACGTAAAATTCAGGGAGAGGGAGGCTCTGGCTGGTTTGCTGAACGACTACTCGGAGGTATTCGCCGCGTCCAACCTGGATTTGGGCTGCTGTGGCGTTATAAAGCACAGGATAGAAACCGGCACTTCATCGCCCGTTTACCAGCGTGCGTACAGGATTCCTTACTCCCAACGTGAGGAGATGGAGCGGCAGGTGCAGGACCTGATTGATCGCGGCATTGTCGAACACTCAAAGTCACCCTGGGGAGCACCAGCACTATTGGTGGAAAAGCCAGATGGCTCGTATCGATTGGTAGTGGACTACCGCAAACTAAATGCCGTAACTCGCATCGATCCATACCCCATCCCCAATATACAGGAGACGCTTTCTCAGCTGGGCTCTGCCAGGTACTTCACGGTAGTGGACATGGCGGCGGGATTCTGGCAGATAGCAATGGATCCGGCAGATGCCGAGAAAACGGCATTCAACACGCCCTCAGGGCACTATGAATGGAAAAGAATGCCGATGGGTCTGGCCAACAGCCCTGCTGTCTGGCAGAGAACCGCTGATGTTATCCTGGCAGGTCTTCTGGGGAGGCTGTGCTTCGTGTATATGGATGACATTATCATATATAGTGACAGTTTTGATAACCATTTGCGCGATATTGAGCAGGTTTTGGTGCGACTAAGAGCAGCGGGTCTCAAGCTGAAGCCCTCTAAGTGCCAATTCCTCAAAAACGAGGTGAAATACCTCGGGCACGTTGTTTCAGCTGACGGCGTGCGACCGGACCCTGAGAAACTAAGGTGTGTCTCGGATTTTCCATCCCCGACTAGCGTCCGCCAGGTCCGGCAGTTTCTCGGCCTGATCGGTTACTACCGAAGCCACGTAGAGGAGTTCGCCAAGCTCGCTAAGCCGCTCACCGCCTTAACAGCCAAAAATGTCGCCTTTCGCTGGGACGAAAACGCGGAGAATGCTTTTGGGGCCCTGAAAAGGAAGCTAATGAGTGCACCGCTGTTGCGTCACCCGGATTTTAGTTTGCCCTTCGTTATGGCCACAGATGCGTCAAAGTTTGCAGTTGGTGCCGTGCTATCTCAGGTTATCGAGGGCAAAGAACATCCCGTTGCTTTTGCTAGCCGACAGCTGAGCCCCACAGAGCAAAAGTACGGAGCTACGGAAAGGGAGTGCCTCGCCGTTGTCTGGGCAGTAAAGCACTTCAGATGCTACCTTTACGGCCGCAAATTCAAGCTAGTCACAGACTGCCATCCTCTGAAATGGGTGATGAGTGTCAGGGACCCTAGCTCGCGACTCGCTAGATGGAATCTACACCTGCAGGAATACTGCTTTGAAGTTGAGCACAAGTCAGGAAAGACACATCTGAATGCTGATGCACTCAGCCACACAGCTGCCGTGGCAGCTATAGATGAGTTTGTCCCCGTAGTCGACCCCGCCGAATTACGCACAGAGCAGTGCAAAGATCCTGACCTGAAGCGAATAATCGAAAGTTTAGAGGGCGCACCGTCTCACCCCGAACAGCTAGGTTATTTCATTGACAAAGACGGCACCCTGTGTCGGCGCACGAGGCCAACCAGGAAAGGGAGATTAGAGAAAACCGCTTGGGAGAGAGTCGTCATACCTCGGTCGTGGACAGAAAGGGTTCTTCGCGCGTTTCACGATGCGCCATGCGCCGGTCATTTTGGCGTAGCGAAGACACGCAGGCGTGTGGAGCGTTTGTACTTTTGGAGTGGCATGCGACAGGATGTTAGAGACTACTGTGCGAAGTGTCATTCCTGTCTCGAAAGAAAAACACCCAAGGGACGAAGACCAGCTCCAATTCAGCCGTTCTCTGAGGTTTCGGCTCCCTTCGAGCGGACAGGTATGGACATAATGGGCCCATTGCCCACGACCACTTCCGGAAACAAGTACATTTTAGTATTTGTCGATCACCTTTCAAAATACGCGGAAGCGGTAGCACTCCCAGATCAGAAGGCAGACACGGTTGCAAGAGCATTTGTCGAACAGATCGTGCTCCGACATGGACCCCCGAGGCAACTCTTGACAGATCGGGGAACGAACTTCGTGTCGCAGCTAATGAGGAGAGTTTGCGAGCTGCTTAAGATCGCTAAGAAGCAGACAACACCGTACCATCCGGCTTGCAACGGCGCGGTGGAGCGACTGAACCAAACCGTGGCCGGGTTCCTGTCGCATTTTGTTTCGCGCGACCAGCGGGACTGGGATTTGTGGCTCCCGTATGCAATGTTTGCCTACAATTCCGCAGCACACGAGAGCACGGGCGAATCGCCATTCTTTCTTCTCTACGGCCGAGACCCGGACCAGCCTAGTGAAGTGCCAGAGGGCCCCCGTCGTGTCCCATACGCTTCACTGGACGACTATAAGGTGGAGCTAGAATCGCGCTTGCAAGTGGCGAGGGACATCGCAAAGGAGGCCTTAAAGAAAGCGGCGAAGCGCAGGAAGGAGGTGCACGATCGCAGTGCTAGAGACGCGCCGTTTAATGTGGGGGACAGCGTGTACATTGAAAACTGCCAAAGGCAGATTGGGCTAGCTCGTAAGTTCCAGACGAAGTGGAGAGGACCGTGCGAGGTTGTCGAGAAGCTTTCTCCGGTAAACTTCAGAGTCCGAGACGTGAACCGGCGCTTGATAAGGATACACGCAAATCGCCTCAAGTCGGCACCGGTTCAGTATTCACGAAATGAGGAAAGGGAAAGCGCGGATTTTGATGGGGACAGAAGTGAAGCGGAGCGCGCAGATAGTTCGCAAGAAACGCCCTCTCCTGCATTTGTTCGGCAGGCGCCAGAGGTGACGGCCAGAATGCCACCGGATTTACTTCATGCATTGCTAGAAGAAGAAGCGCGCGAGGTTGCCGCGCAGATAACGCCAGGAGAGGCTCCTGCCACGAGCCCTCGCGAGTCCCAAAGCAGACACAGGGGCACAGACTTACTTAGTATGACTCATGAAGGCCGATATCCGCTGCGAAATCGGAAAGCTAAGTCGGACTAATGGCGTAAACAGAGCGGAGTTTTGAACTGGTCAGAATTGTGTAATGCCACAGCTCATAACATTGCTATGTGCTTATGTGTTAAGTTATCGGAGTTGGTAGTTAAACCTTTCTGTCATTAAGTAACACCTTCACAGGAGAGCATGCGGAGCGCATGCAGAACCTGCCCTACTTCCTTTCGTTATCTATTTTTTGTCTGTGCCGTGATCGTGCTAGAAGTGGGAGCTCCTTTATAACTGTGGTAAATTTATTTCGTCCAGTTTGGACTAGAAAAGAGAGGCTTGGGTGCTGAGTTTCATGTTTATCTGTAAAAGAAGATCAGTGCTGCCCCTGGAGACGCCAGTTATGACAGCGGAGGCATATGGTGTTGTGCAGTGGTGTTGAGTGCAGCGAAAAGTGTTTTGTCGGACGCACTGTGCGAGGCGATTCAGAAAGACAAGGGGAGCTGCAAGGACTCAAATGTTCGGAGAACATTCTTCTGGAGGGTGAGCGAGTGTGACATTCCTTGTGTGCTACGAGGTACATTCCTTGTGTGTGCATCGAGTTGGGGCTTAAGGCCGCCCCTCTTTTCCAGCTGCATACCTTTGCAGAAAGCAGGACGCCGGCACACGCGGAAACCGCTCCCCAGTATAAGCGAGAGCCCCGAGTACATACCGGGAACGAAAATTGTCGCTTGACGCACGGACCCCCCACCCCCTTACGACGTGGGCTATCGCCGGGAAGGCACCCACAGCTTCCCGCGGTGCCTCGTGAACAAAAGCGCATTCCCAGAAGGGCCGCGACGGACACCTGTCAGACAGACAGGCAGTACTCGCCAAGAATGTGGAAAGACAGGCGCAAGTGAACAAAAGCGCATTCCCAGGATGGCCGTGACGGACACCTGTCATGGCGGACAGGCAAGACTCGCCAAGAATGTGGGAAAACAGGGGCGACCCTTAATCTGGTTTCCCGGAGCGACAGACGAACCCCTTCATGATTATTAGCTGTGTCCCGCCGTCGGTAGCGCGGCAGCATCGAGGGCGCTTTCGCCCCCTCCTCTGTTGCTGACGAACGACGCGGACCGATGGTGGGTGGCGGTATGCATGCCTGAGGCAAGGATTAGCTCCGAAGGGAGAGCCTGTGGATACTCTCACTTGAGAGAGAGTGGTGACGTTTTTGTTGTTTATTTAGTTTTTATTGTTAACAAGAATCTGGGTTCGAGGCTAAGCCCAACCCAAGGGGATGTCCCCATCTCGCATGTTATTTTTCATTGGAGAATTGATGCTTTGGGCGGGCCACTGAAAATGACCGCCCTTAGTCCTTTGTTAATCAAGTGCTTAAAAGCGCATGTAAACGGTTGCAGTCCAGTCTGAGCTGGGGCTCCATGCTTAGCATGTAATGTGACGCTACTTAGGCACTAACCTGCCCGGTCGATGAGTAAAGTAGTGCAAAGTTTGTTCTTTTGTAAATTCAGTTCTGCTTTTTCCAGTTTAACTCTCTGTATATGTATGTTGTAAAATTATGCTCTGCTGTCATCATCTACAAGCTCGCCTCCTGTTCATCTTCCAAGCCGAACGACACTAGAGGAAGGGTTTGTGAACCATCCTCGAAGAAACGGACGACTATTGAAATTCTACTGCATACACGCTCAGGACGACATCGTTCGCCAAGAGGGCCTTCAGCGCCGAAGCCCGACGGCGTGCAGCTTCTGCCAGCAACCGCTCGAGCCCAACTCCGGAGCCACTCCATCGCCCCCATGAAGTCGTCGGCACGTAAGCTCGGACGCCCCAGCCTCTGATGTATAATCTTAATCATGTGTAATTATTGAATATACCTGTTTGTTTAAACTGAGCCATACGGTGTCTCTTTGCCTCTCCGTCCCGTGTGGACCTGCGCATTATGGGGGTCATCACACCGTTTATAATGAAGATCTACAAGGCGGTGAATTCCATGGCCGCTTTCTTAACGAGGGTGTGTCTGTCACCGAAAACATGCCGTTGTCGTTGCACCAGTGATGGAGAGCAGCAACTGGAGTGTGAAAAATGGCCTGGCTGGAAGCGTGTTCGTGCCGCAGCCCTTCCCACTGAAGTAAAAACGGCACGGATGGGTTTTTTTATGCTGCACGTCTTGTAGAATGTCGTGTGATGTCCCCGTCGATGGATGATAAAGGTAATCAAACCAGGATTATTACCGTTTATAATGAAGAACTGCAAGGCGGTGAATTCCATGGCCGCTTTCTTAAGGAGGGTTTGTCTGTCACCGAAAACATGCCATTTTCGTTGCAGCAATGGTGGAGAGCAGCAACTTAAGTGTGAAAAATGGCCTGGTTGGAAGCATGTTCGTGGCGCAGCCTTTCCCACTGAAGTAAAAACGGCACGGATGGGGCCTTTTATGCTGCACGTCTTGTAGAATGTCGTGTGATGTCCACGTCTATGGATGACATGGGTAATCAAACCAGGATCATTGCCGTTTGTAATGAAGGTCTGAGAGGCGGTGAATTCCATGGCCGCTTTCTTAAGGAGGGTGTCTGTTACCGAAAACATGCCGTTGTCGTTGCACCAATGGTGGAGAGCAGCAACTGAAGTGTGAAAAATGGCCTTGGTGGAAGCATGTTCGTGCCGCAGCTTTTCCCGCTGAAGAAAAAACGGCACGGATGCGGCCTTTTATGCTGCACGTCTTGTAGAATGTCGTGTGATGTCCCCGTATATGGATGAGATGGGCCATCAAACCAGAATCATTGCCGTTTGTAATGAAGATATGAGAGGCGGTCCATTCCATGGCCGCTTTCTTAAGGAGGGTGTCTGTCACCGAAAACACGCCGTTGTCGTTGCACCAATGGTGGAGAGCAGCAACTGAAGTGTGAAAAATGGCCTTGGTGGAAGCATGTTCGTGCCGCAGCCTTTCCCACTGAAGTAAAAACGGCACGGATGGGGCCTTTTATGCTGCACGTCTTGTAGAATGTCGTGTGATGTCTCCGTCGATGGATGATAGGGGTAACCAAACCAGGATCATTGCCGTTTGTAATGAAGATCTGAGAGGCGGTGAATTCCATGGCCGCTGTCTTAAGGAGGGTGTGTCTGTCACCGATAACATGCCGTTGTCGTTGCACCAATGGTGGAGGGCAGCAACTGAAGTATGAAAAACGGCCTGGTTGGAAGCATGTTCGTGGCGCAGCCTTTCCCACTGAAGTAAAAACGGCACGGATGGGGCCTTTTATGCTGCACGTCTTGTAGAAAGTCGTGTGATGTCCCTGTCGATGGATGACATGGGTAATCAAACCATGATTATTGTCGTTTATAATGAAGATCGGCAAGGCGGTGAATTCCATGGCCGCTTTCTTAAGGAGGGTGTGTCTGTCACCGAAAACATGCCGTTGTCGTTGCACCAATGTTGGAGAGCAGCAGCTGAAGTGTGAAAAATGGCCTGGTTGGAAGCATGTTCGTGGCGCAGCCTTTCCCACTGAAGTAAAAACGGCACGGATAGGGCCTTTTATGCTGCTCGTCTTGTAGAATGTCGTGCGATGTCCCCGTATATGGATGAAATGGGCAATAAAACCAGGATCATTGCCGTTTGTAATGAAGATATGAGAGGCGGTGAATTCGATGGCCGCTTTCTTAAGGATGGTGTCTGACACCGAATACATGCCGTTGTCGTTGCACCAATGGTGGAGAGCAGCAACTGAAGTGTGAAAAATGGCCTTGGTGGAAGCATGTTCGTGCCGCAGCCTTTCCCACTGAAGTAAAAACAGCACGGATGGGGCGTTTTATGCTGCACGTCTTGTAGAATGTCGTGTGATGTCCCCGTCGATGGATGATATGGGTAACCAAACCAGGATAATTGCCGTTTGTAATGAAGATCAGCAAGGCGGTGAATTCGATGGCCGCTTTCTTAAGGAGGGCGTGTCAGTCACCGAAAACATGCCGTAGTCGTTGCACCAATGGTTGAGATCAGCAACTTAAGTGTGAAAAATGGCCCTGGTGGAAGCATGTTCGTGCCGCAGACTCCAACTGAAGTAGAAACGGCACGGATGAAGCCTTTTATGCCGCACGTTTTGTAGAATGTCGTGTGATATCCTCGTCTATGGATGACATGGGTAATCAAACCAGGATCATTGCCGTTTGTAATGAAGATCTGAGAGGCGGTGAATTCTATGGCCACTTTCGTAAGTAGGGTGTCTGTCACCGAAAACATGCCGTTGTCGTTGCACCAATGGTGGAGAGCAGCACCTGAAGCGTGAAAAATGGCCTGGCTGGAAGCATGTTCGTGCCGCAGCCCTTCCCACTGAAGTATAAACGGCACGGATGGGGTTTTTTATGCTGCACGTCTTGTAGAATGTCGTGTGATGTCCCCGTCGATGGATGATAAAGGTAATCAAACCAGGATTATTACCGTTTATAATGAACAACTGCAAGGTGGTGAATTCCATTGCCGCTTTATTAAGGAGGGTGTGTCTGTCACCGAAAACATGCTTTTGTCGTTGCAGCAATGGTGGAGAGCAGCAACTTAAGTGTAAAAAATGGCCTGGTTGGAAGCATGTTCGTGCCGCACCCTTTCCCACTGAAGTAAAAGCGGCACGGGTGAGGACTTTTACGCTGCACGTCTTCTAGAATGTCGTCTGTTGTCCCCGTAGATGGATGATATGGGTAATCAAACCAGGATTATTGCTCTTTATAATGAAGATCTGCAAGGCGGTTAATTCTATGGCCGCTTTCTTAAGGAGGGTGTGTCTGTCACCGAAAATATGCCATTGTCGTTGCACTAATGGTGGAGAGCAGCAACTGAAGTGTGAAAAATGGCCTGGTTGGAAGCATGTTCGTGGCGCAGCTTTTCCCACTGAAGTAAAAACGGCACGGATGGGGCCTTTTATGCTGCACGTCTTGTAGAATGTCGTGTGATGTCCCCGTCGATGGATGATATTGGTAATCAAACCAGCATTATTGCCGTTTATAAGGAAGATCTGCAAGGCGGTGAATTCCGTGGCCGCTTTCTTAAGGAGGGTGTGTCTGCCACCGAAAACAAGCCGTAGTCGTTGCACCAATGGTGGAGATCAGCAACTGAAGTGTGAAAAATGGCCTTGGTGGAAGCATGATCGTGCCGCATTTTTTCCAACTGAAGTAAAAACGGCACGGATGGGGCCTTTTATGCTGCACGCCTTGTAGAATGTCGTGTGATGTCCCCGTCTATGGATGACATGGGTAATCAAACCAGGATCATTGCCGTTTGTAATGAAGATCTGAGAGGCTGTGAATTCCATGTCCGCTTTCTTAAGCAGGTTGTGTCTGTCACCGATAACATGCCGTTGTCGTTGCACCAATGGTGGAGAGCAGCAACTGAAGTGTGAAAAATGGCCTGGTTGAAAGGATGTTCGTGCCGCACCCTTTCCCACTGAAGTGAAAACGGCACGGATGAGGACTTTTATGCTGCACGTCTTGTAGAATGTCGTCTGATGTCCCCGTCGATGGATGATAAAGGTAATCAAACCAGCATTATTGCCGTTTATAATGAAGATCTGCAAGGCGATGATTTCCATGGCCGCTTTATTAAGGATGGTGTGTCTGTCAACGAAAACATGCCGTTGTCGTTGCACCAATGGTGGAGAGCAGCAACTGAACTGTGAAAAATGGCCTGGTTGGAAGCATGTTCGTGGCGCAGCCTTTCCTACTGAAGTAAAAACGGCACGGATTGGGCCTTTTATGCTGCACGTCTTGTAGAATGTCGTGTGATGTCCCTGTCGATGGATGACATGGGTAATCAAACCAGGATTATTGTGGTTTATAATGAAGATCTGCAAGGCGGTGAATTCCATGGCCGCTTTCCTAAGGAGGGTGTCTGTCACCGAAAACATGCCGTTGTCATGCACCAATGGTGGAGAGCAGCAACTGAAGTGTGAAAAATGGCCTTGGTGGAAGCATGTTCGTGCCGCAGCCTTTCCCACTGAAGTAAAAATGGCACGGATGGGGCCTTTTATGCTGCACGTCTTTTAGAATGTCGAGTGATGTCCCCGTCGATTGATGATATGGGTAACCAAACCAGGATTATTGCCGTTTGTAATGAAGATCTGCAAGGCGGTGAATTCCATGGCCGCTTTCTTAAGGAGTGTGTGTCTGTCACCGAAAACAAGTCGCTGTCGTTGCACCAATGATGGAGAGCAGCAGCTGAAGTGTGAAAAATGGCCTTGGTGGAAGCATGTTCGTGCCGCAGCCTTTCCCACTGAAGTAAAAATGGCACGGATGGGGCCTTTTATGCTGCACGTCTTTTAGAATGTCGAGTGATGTCCCCGTCGATGGATGATATGGGTAACCAAACCAGGATCATTGCCGTTTGTAATGAAGATCTGAGAGGCGGTGAATTCCATGGCCACTTTCTTAAGGAGGGTGTGTCTGTCACCGATAAGATGTCGTTGTCGTGGCACCAATGGTGGAGAGCAGCAACTGAAGTATAAAAAATGGCCTGGTTGGAAGCATGTTCGTGGCGCAGCCTTTCCCACTGAAGTAAAAACGGCACGGATGGGGCCTTTTATGCTGCACGTCTTGTAGAATGTCGTGTGATGTCCCCGTATATGGATGACATGGGCAATCAAACCAGGATTATTGCCGTTTGTAATGAAGATCTGCAAGGCGGTGAATTCCATGGCCGCTTTCTTAAGGAGGGTGTGTCTGTCACCGAAAACAAGCCGTAGTCGTTGCACCAATGGTGGAGATCAGCAACTGAAGTGTGAAAAATGGCCTTGGTGGAAGCATGATCGTGCCGCAGACTTTCCAACTGAAGTAAAAACGGCACGGATGGAGCCTTTTATGCTGCACGCCTTGTAGAAGGTCGTGTGATGTCCCCGTCTATGGATGACATGGGTAAACAAACCAGGATTATTGCCGTTTGTAATGAAGATCTGAGAGGCGGTGAATTCCATGTCCGCTTTCTTAAGCAGGTTGTGTCTGTCACCGATAACATGCCGTTGTCGTTGCACCAATGGTGGAGAGCAGCAACTGAAGTGTGAAAAATGGCCTTGGTGGAAGCATGTTCGTGCCGCAGCCTTTCCTACTGAAGTAAAAACGGCACGGATGCGGCCTTTTATGCTGCACGTCTTGTAGAATGTCGTGTGATGTCCCCGTATATGGATGACATGGGCAATTAAACCAGGATCATTGCCGTTTTTAATGAAGATCTGAGAGGCGGTGAATTCCATGGCCGCTTTCTTAAGGAGGGTGTGTCAGTCACCGGAAACATGCCGTTGTCGTTGCACCAGTGGTAGAGAGCAGCAACTGAAGCGTGAAAATGGCCTGGTTGGAAGCATGTTCGCGCCGCAGCCTTTCCCACTGATGTAAAATCGGCGCGGATGGGGTTTTTTATGCTGCACGTCTTGTAGAATGTCGTGTGATGTCCCCGTCGATGGATGATAAAGGTAATCAAACCAGCATTATTGCCGTTTATAATGAAGATCTGCAAGGCGGTGAATTCCATGGCCGCTTTCTTAAGGAGGGTGTCTGTCACCGAAAACATGCCGTTGTCATGCACCAATGGTGGAGAGCAGCAACTGAAGTGTGAAAAATGGCCTTGGTGGAAGCATGTTCGTGCCGCAGCCTTTCCCACTGAAGTAAAAATGGCACGGATGGGGCCTTTTATGCTGCACGTCTTTTAGAATGTCGAGTGATGTCCCCGTCGATGGATGATATGGGTAACCAAACCAGGATCATTGCCGTTTGTAATGAAGATCTGAGAGGCGGTGAATTCCATGGCCACTTTCTTAAGGAGGGTGTGTCTGTCACCGAAAACATGCCGTTGTCGTTGCACCAATGGTGGAGAGCAGCAACTGAAGTGTGAAAAATGGCCTTGGTGGAAGCATGTTCGTGCCGCAGCCTTTCCCACTGAAGTAAAAACGGCGCGGATGGGGCCTTTTATGCTGCACGTCTTGTAGTATGTCGTGTGATGTCCCTGTCGATGGATGACATGGGTAATCAAACCATGATTATTGTTGTTTATAATGAAGATCTGCAAGGCGGTTAATTCCATGGCCGCTTTCTTAAGGAGTGTGTGTCTGTCACCGAAAACATGTCGTTGTCGTTGCACCAATGATGGAGAGCAGCAGCTGAAGTGTGAAAAATGGCCTGGTTGGAAGCATGTTCGTGCCGCAGCCTTTCCCACTGAAGTAAAAACGGCACGGATGAGGACTTTTACGCTGCACGTCTTCTAGAATGTCGTCTGTTGTCCCCGTAGATGGATGATATGGGTAATCAAACTAGGATTATTGCCGTTTATAATGAAGATCTGCAAGGCGGTGAATTCAATGGCCGCTTTCTTAAGGAGGGTGTGTCTCTCACCGAAAAGATGCCATTGTCGTTGCACCAATGGTGGAGAGCAGCAACTGAAGTGTGAAAAATGGCCTGGTTGGAAGCATGTTCGTGGCGCAGCTTTTCCCACTGAAGTAAAAACGGCACGGATGGGGCCTTTTATGCTGCACGTCTTGTAGAATGTCGTGTGATGTCCCCGTCGATGGATGATATGGGTAATCAAACCAGCATTTTGCCGTTTATAAGGAAGATCTGAGAGGCGGTGAATTCCATGGCCACTTTCTTAAGGAGGGTGTGTCTGTCACCGATAACATGTCGTTGTCGTGGCACCAATGGTGGAGAGCAGCAACAGAAGTATGAAAAATGGCCTGATTGGAAGCATGTTCGTGGCGCAGCCTTTCCCACTGAAGTAAAAACGGCACGGATGGGGCCTTTTATGCTGCACGTCTTGTAGAATGTCGTGTGATGTCCCTGTCGATGGATGACATGGGTAATCAAACCATGATTATTGTCGTTTATAATGAAGATCTGCAAGGCGGTGAATTCCATGGCCGGTTTCTTAAGGAGGGTGTGTCTGTCACCGAAATCATGTCTTGGTCGTTGCACCAATGGTGGAGATCAGCAACTGAAGTGTGAAAAATGGCCTTGGTGGAAGCATGTTCGTGCCACAATTTTTCCCACTGAAGTAAAAACGGCACGAATGCGGCCTTTTATGCTGCACGTCTTGTA
This sequence comes from Amblyomma americanum, assembly GCF_052857255.1. Taxonomy (NCBI): domain Eukaryota; kingdom Metazoa; phylum Arthropoda; class Arachnida; order Ixodida; family Ixodidae; genus Amblyomma; species Amblyomma americanum. Next base: position 37,651,564 of record NC_135499.1, on the reverse strand, counting down.
GAATGTCGTGTGATGTCCCCGTTGATAGATGAAATGAGTAATCAAGCCAGGATTATTGCCGTTTATAATGAAGAACTGCAAGGCGGTGAATTCCATGGCCGCTTTCTTAAGGAGGGTGTGTCTGTCACCGAAAACATGCCGTTTTCGTTGCAGCAAGGGTGGAGAGCAGCAACTTAAGTGTGAAAAATGGCCTGGTAGGAAGCATGTTCGTGCCGCACCCTTTCCCACTGAAGTAAAAGCGGCACGGATGAGGACTTTTACGCTGCACGTCTTCTAGAATGTCGTCTGTTGTCCCCGTAGATGGATGATATGGATAATCAAATCAGGATTATTGCCGTTTATAATGAAGATCTGCAAGGCGGTGAATTCAATGGCCGCTTTCTTAAATAGGGTGGGTCTGTCACCGAAAAGATGCCATTGTCGTTGCACCAATGGTGGAGAGCAGCAACTGAAGTGTGAAAAATGGCCTGGTTGGAAGCATGTTCGTGGCGCAGCTTTTCCCACTGAAGTAAAAACGGCACGGATGGGGCCTTTTATGCTGCACGTCTTGTAGAATGTCGTGTGATGTCCCCGTCGATGGATGATATGGGTAATCAAACCAGCATTTTGCCGTTTATAAGGAAGATCTGAGAGGCGGTGAATTCCATGGCCACTTTCTTAAGGAGGGTGTGTCTGTCACCGATAACATGTCGTTGTCGTGGCACCAATGGTGGAGAGCAGCAACAGAAGTATGAAAAATGGCCTGGTTGGAAGCATGTTCGTGGCGCAGCCTTTCCCACTGAAGTAAAAACGGCACGGATGGGGCCTTTTTTGCTGCACGTCTTGTAGAATGTCGTGTGATGTCCCTGTCGATGGATGACATGGGTAATCAAACCATGATTATCGTCGTTTATAATGAAGATCTGCAAGGCGGTGAATTCCATGGCCGGTTTCTTAAGGAGGGTGTGTCTGTCACCGAAATCATGTCTTTGTCGTTGCACCAATGGTGGAGATCAGCAACTGAAGTGTGAAAAATGGCCTTGGTGGAAGCATGTTCGTGCCGCAGACTTTCCAACTGAAGTAAAAACGGCACGGATGAAGCCTTTTATGCCGCACGTCTTGTAGAATGTCGTGTGATGTCCCCGTCGATGGATGATAAAGGTAATCAAACCAGCATTATTGCCGTTTATAATGAAGATCTGCAAGGCGGTGAATTCCATGGCCGCTTTCTTAAGGAGGGTGTCTGTCACCGAAAACATGCCGTTGTCATGCACCAATGGTGGAGAGCAGCAACTGAAGTGTGAAAAATGGCCTTGGTGGAAGCATGTTCGTGCCGCAGCCTTTCCCACTGAAGTAAAAATGGCACGGATGGGGCCTTTTATGCTGCACGTCTTTTAGAATGTCGAGTGATGTCCCCGTCGATGGATGATATGGGTAACCAAACCAGGATCATTGCCGTTTGTAATGAAGATCTGAGAGGCGGTGAATTCCATGGCCACTTTCTTAAGGAGGGTGTGTCTGTCACCGAAAACATGCCGTTGTCGTTGCACCAATGGTGGAGAGCAGCAACTGAAGTGTGAAAAATGGCCTTGGTGGAAGCATGTTCGTGCCGCAGCCTTTCCCACTGAAGTAAAAACGGCGCGGATGGGGCCTTTTATGCTGCACGTCTTGTAGTATGTCGTGTGATGTCCCTGTCGATGGATGACATGGGTAATCAAACCATGATTATTGTTGTTTATAATGAAGATCTGCAAGGCGGTTAATTCCATGGCCGCTTTCTTAAGGAGTGTGTGTCTGTCACCGAAAACATGTCGTTGTCGTTGCACCAATGATGGAGAGCAGCAGCTGAAGTGTGAAAAATGGCCTGGTTGGAAGCATGTTCGTGCCGCAGCCTTTCCCACTGAAGTAAAAACGGCACGGATGAGGACTTTTACGCTGCACGTCTTCCAGAATGTCGTCTGTTGTCCCCGTAGATGGATGATATGGGTAATCAAACTAGGATTATTGCCGTTTATAATGAAGATCTGCAAGGCGGTGAATTCAATGGCCGCTTTCTTAAGGAGGGTGTGTCTCTCACCGAAAAGATGCCATTGTCGTTGCACCAATGGTGGAGAGCAGCAACTGAAGTGTGAAAAATGGCCTGGTTGGAAGCATGTTCGTGGCGCAGCTTTTCCCACTGAAGTAAAAACGGCACGGATGGGGCCTTTTATGCTGCACGTCTTGTAGAATGTCGTGTGATGTCCCCGTCGATGGATGATATGGGTAATCAAACCAGCATTTTGCCGTTTATAAGGAAGATCTGAGAGGCGGTGAATTCCATGGCCACTTTCTTAAGGAGGGTGTGTCTGTCACCGATAACATGTCGTTGTCGTGGCACCAATGGTGGAGAGCAGCAACAGAAGTATGAAAAATGGCCTGATTGGAAGCATGTTCGTGGCGCAGCCTTTCCCACTGAAGTAAAAACGGCACGGATGGGGCCTTTTATGCTGCACGTCTTGTGGAATGTCGTGTGATGTCCCTGTCGATGGATGACATGGGTAATCAAACCATGATTATTGTCGTTTATAATGAAGATCTGCAAGGCGGTGAATTCCATGGCCGGTTTCTTAAGGAGGGTGTGTCTGTCACCGAAATCATGTCTTGGTCGTTGCACCAATGGTGGAGATCAGCAACTGAAGTGTGAAAAATGGCCTTGGTGGAAGCATGTTCGTGCCACAATTTTTCCCACTGAAGTAAAAACGGCACGGATGCGGCCTTTTATGCTGCACGTCTTGTAGAATGTCGTGTGATGTCCCCGTTGATAGATGAAATGAGTAATCAAGCCAGGATTATTGCCGTTTATAATGAAGAACTGCAAGGCGGTGAATTCCATGGCCGCTTTCTTAAGGAGGGTGTGTCTGTCACCGAAAACATGCCGTTTTCGTTGCAGCAAGGGTGGAGAGCAGCAACTTAAGTGTGAAAAATGGCCTGGTAGGAAGCATGTTCGTGCCGCACCCTTTCCCACTGAAGTAAAAGCGGCACGGATGAGGACTTTTACGCTGCACGACTTCTAGAATGTCGTCTGTTGTCCCCGTAGATGGATGATATGGGTAATCAAATCAGGATTATTGCCGTTTATAATGAAGATCTGCAAGGCGGTGAATTCAATGGCCGCTTTCTTAAGGAGGGTGGGTCTGTCACCGAAAAGATGCCATTGTCGTTGCACCAATGGTGGAGAGCAGCAACTGAAGTGTGAAAAATGGCCTGGTTGGAAGCATGTTCGTGGCGCAGCTTTTCCCACTGAAGTAAAAACGGCACGGATGGGGCCTTTTATGCTGCACGTCTTGTAGAATGTCGTGTGATGTCCCCGTCGATGGATGATATGGGTAATCAAACCAGCATTTTGCCGTTTATAAGGAAGATCTGAGAGGCGGTGAATTCCATGGCCACTTTCTTAAGGAGGGTGTGTCTGTCACCGATAACATGTCGTTGTCGTGGCACCAATGGTGGAGAGCAGCAACAGAAGTATGAAAAATGGCCTGGTTGGAAGCATGTTCGTGGCGCAGCCTTTCCCACTGAAGTAAAAACGGCACGGATGGGGCCTTTTTTGCTGCACGTCTTGTAGAATGTCGTGTGATGTCCCTGTCGATGGATGACATGGGTAATCAAACCATGATTATTGTCGTTTATAATGAAGATCTGCAAGGCGGTGAATTCCATGGCCGGTTTCTTAAGGAGGGTGTGTCTGTCACCGAAATCATGTCTTTGTCGTTGCACCAATGGTGGAGATCAGCAACTGAAGTGTGAAAAATGGCCTTGGTGGAAGCATGTTCGTGCCGCAGACTTTCCAACTGAAGTAAAAACGGCACGGATGAAGCCTTTTATGCCGCACGTCTTGTAGAATGTCGTGTGATGTCCCCGTCGATGGATGATATTGGTAATCAAACCAGCATTATTGCCGTTTATAAGGAAGATCTGCGAGGCGGTGAATTCCGTGGCCGCTTTCTTAAGGAGGGTGTGTCTGTCACCGAAAAGATGCCATTGTCGTTGCACCAATGGTGGAGAGCAGCAACTGAAGTGTGAAAAATGGCCTTGGTGGAAGCATGTTCGTGCCGCAGCTTTTCCCGCTGAAGAAAAAACGGCACGGATGCGGCCTTTTATGCTGCACGTCTTGTAGAATGTCGTGTGATGTCCCCGTATATGGATGACAGGGGGAATCAAACCAGGATCATTGCCGTTTGTAATGAAGATCTGAGAGGCGGTGAATTAAATGGCCGCTTTCTTAAGGAGGGTGTGTCTGTCACCGAAAACATGCCGTTGTCGTTGCACCAGTGGTAGAGAGCAGCAACTGAAGCGTGAAAAATGGCCTGGTTGGAAGAAGGTTCGTGCCGCAGCCTTTCCCACTGAAGTAAAAACGGCACGGATGCGGCCTTTTATGCTGCACGTCTTGTAGAATGTCGTGTGATGTCCCCGTTCATAGATGAAATGGGTAATCAAGCCAGGATTATTGACGTTTATAATGAAGATCGGCAAGGCGGTGAATTCAATGGCCGCTTTCTTAAGGAGGGTGTGTCTGTCACCGAAAATATGCCATTGTCGTTGCACCAATGGTGGAGAGCAGCAACTGAAGTGTGAAAAATGGCCTGGTTGGAAGCATGTTCGTGGCGCAGCCTTTCCCACTGAAGTAAAAACGGCACGGATAGGGCCTTTTATGCTGCTCGTCTTGTAGAATGTCGTGTGATGTCCCCGTATATGGATGAGATGGGCAATCAAACCAGGATCATTGCCGTTTGTAATGAAGATATGAGAGGCGGTGAATTCCATGGCCGCTTTATTAAGGAGGGTGTGTCTGTCACCGAAAACATGCTTTTGTCGTTGCAGCAATGGTGTAGTGCAGCAACGTAAGTGTAAAAAATGGCCCGGTTGGAAGCATGTTCGTGGCGCAGCCTTTCCCACTGAAGTAAAAACGGCACGGATGAGGACTTTTACGCTGCACGTCTTCTAGAATGTCGTCTGTTGTCCCCGTAGATGGATGATATGGGTAACCAAACCAGGATCATTGCCGTTTGTAATGAAGATCTGAGAGGCGGTGAATTCCATGACCGCTGTCTTAAGGAGGGTGTGTCTGTCACCGAAAAGATGCCATTGTCGTTGCACTAATGGTGGAGAGCAGCAACTGAAGTGTGAAAAATGGCCTGGTTGGAAGCATGTTCGTGGCGCAGCTTTTCCCACTGAAGTAAAAACGGCACGGATGGGGCCTTTTATGCTGCACGTCTTGTAGAATGTCGTGTGATGTCCCCGTCGATGGATGATATTGGTAATCAAACCAGCATTATTGCCGTTTATAAGGAAGATCTGCAAGGCGGTGAATTCCATGGCCGCTTTCTTAAGGAGGGTGTGTCTGCCACCGAAAACAAGCCGTAGTCGTTGCACCAATGGTGGAGATCAGCAACTGAAGTGTGAAAAATGGCCTGGTTGGAAGCATGTTCGTGGCGCAGCCTTTCCCACTGAAGTAAAAACGGCACGGATTGGGCCTTTTATGCTGCAAGTCTTGTAGAATGTCGTGTGATGTCCCTGTCGATGGATGACATGGGTAATCAAACCAGGATTATTGTGGTTTATAATGAAGATCTGCAAGGCGGTGAATTCCATGGCCGCTTTCTTAAGGAGGGTGTCTGTCACCGAAAAACATGCCGTTGTCGTTGCACCAATGTTGGAGAGCAGCAACTGAAGTGTGAAAAATGGCCTTGGTGGAAGCATGTTCGTGCCGCAGCCTTTCCGACTGAAGTAAAAATGGCACGGTTGGGGCCTTTTATGCTGCACGTCTTTTAGAATGTCGAGTGATGTCCCCGTCGATGGATGATATGGGTAACCATACCAGGATAATTGCCGTTTGTAATGAAGATCTGAGAGGCGGTGAATTCCATGGCCACTTTCTTAAGGAGGGTGTGCCTGTCACCGATAACATGTCGTTGTCGTGGCACCAATGGTAGAGAGCAGCAGCTGAAGTGTGATAAATGGCCTGGTTGGAAGCATGTTCGTGCCGCAGCCTTTCCCACTGAAGTAAAAACGGCACGGATGCGGCCTTTTATGCTGCACGTCTTGTAGAATGTCGTGTGATGTCCCCGTATATGGATGACATGGGCAATCAAACCAGGATCATTGCCATTTATAATGAAGATCAGCAAGGCGGTGAATTCCATGGCCGCTTTCTTAAGGAGGGCGTGTCAGTCACCGAAAACATGCCGTAGTCGTTGCTCCAATGGTGGAGATCAGCAACTGAAGTGTGAAAAATGGCCTTGGTGGAAGCATGTTCGTGCCGCAGACTTTTCAACTGAAGTAAAAACGGCACGGATGAAGCCTTTTATGCCGTACGTTTTGTAGAATGTCGTGTGATGTCCTCGTCTATGGATGACATGGGTAATCAAACCAGGATCATTGCCGTTTGTAATGAAGATCTGAGAGGCGCTGAATTCTATGGCCGCTTTCTTAAGGAAGGTGTCTGTCACCTAAAACATGCCGTTGTCGTTGCACCAATGGTGGAGAGCAGCAACTGAAGTGTGAAAAATGGCCTTGGTTGAAGCATGTTCGTGCAACAACTTTTCCCACTGAAGTAAAAACGGCACGGATGCGGCCTTTTGTGCTGCACGTCTTGTAGACTGTCGTGTGATGTCTCCGTTGATAGATGAAATGGGTAATCAAGCCAGGATTATTGCCGTTTATAATGAAGATCTACAAGGCGGTGAATTCCATGGCCGCTTTCTTAACGAGGGTGTGTCTGTCACCGAAAACATGCCGTTGTCGTTGCACCAGTGATGGAGAGCAGCAACTGGAGTGTGAAAAATGGCCTTGGTGGAAGCATGTTCGTGCCACAATTTTTCCCACTGAAGTAAAAACGGCACGGATGCGGACTTTTATGCTGCACGTCTTGTAGAATGTCGTGTGATGTCCCCGTTGATAGATGAAATGAGTAATCAAGCCAGGATTATTGCCGTTTATAATGAAGATCTGCAAGGCGGTGAATTCCATGGCCGCTTTCTTAAGGAGGGTGTGTCTGTCACCGAAAACATGCCTTTGTCGTTGCACCAGTGGTGGAGAGCAGCAACTGAAGTGTGAACAATGGCCTGGCTGGAAGCATGTTCGTGCCGCTGCCCTTCCCACTGAAGTATAAACGGCACGGATGGGGTTTTTTATGCTGCACGTCTTGTAGAATGTCGTGTGATGTCCCCGTCGATGGATGATAAAGGTAATCAAACCAGGATTATTACCGTTTATAATGAAGAACTGCAAGGTGGTGAATTCCATTGCCGCTTTATTAAGGAGGGTGTGTCTGTCACCGAAAACATGCTTTTGTCGTTGCAGCAATGGTGGAGAGCAGCAACTTAAGTGTAAAAAATGGCCTGGTTGGAAGCATGTTCGTGCCGCACCCTTTCCCACTGAAGTAAAAGCGGCCCGGATGAGGACTTTTACGCTGCACGTCTTCTAGAATGTCGTCTGTTGTCCCCGTAGATGGATGATATGGGTAATCAAACCAGGATTATTGCCCTTTATAATGAAGATCTGCAAGGCGGTGAATTCTATGGCCGCTTTCTTAAGGAGGGTGTGTCTGTCACCGAAAAGATGCCATTGTCGTTGCACTAATGGTGGAGAGCAGCAACTGAAGTGTGAAAAATGGCCTGGTTGGAAGCATGTTCGTGGCGCAGCTTTTCCCACTGAAGTAAAAACGGCACGGATGGGGCCTTTTATGCAGCACGTCTTGTAGAATGTCGTGTGATGTCCCCGTCGATGGATGATGATGGTAATCAAACCAGCATTATTGCCGTTTATAAGGAAGATCTGCAAGGCGGTGAATTCCGTGGCCGCTTTCTTAAGGAGGGTGTGTCTGCCACCGAAAACAAGGCGTAGTCGTTGCACCAATGGTGGAGATCAGCAACTGAAGTGTGAAACATGGCCTTGGTCGAAGCATGATCGTGCCGCAGACTTTTCAACTGAAGTAAAAACGGCACGGATGGGGCCTTTTATGCCGCACGTCTTGTAGAATGTCGTGTGATGTCCCCGTCGATGGATGATATTAGTAATCAAACCCGCAATATTGCCGTTTATAAGGAAGATCTGCAAGGCGGTGAATTCCGTGGCCGCTTTCTTAAGGAGGGTGTGTCTGTCACCGAAAAGATGCCATTGTCGTTGCACCAATGGTGGAGAGCAGCAACTGAAGTGTGAAAAATGGCCTTGGTGGAAGCAGGTTCGTGCCGCAGCTTTTCCCGCTGAAGAAAAAACGGCACGGATGCGGCCTTTTATGCTGCACGTCTTGTAGACTGTCGTGTGATGTCCCCATTGATAGATCAAATGGGTAATCAAGCCAGGATTATTGCCGTTTATAATGAAGATCTACAAGGCGGTGAATTCCATGGCCGCTTTCTTAACGAGGGTGTGTCTGTCACCGAAAACATGCCGTTGTCGTTGCACCAATGGTGGAGAGCAGCAACTGAAGTGTGAAAAATGGCCTTGGTGGAAGCATGTTCGTGCAACAATTTTTCCCACTGAAGTAAAAACGGCACGGATGCGGCCTTTTATGCTGCACGTCTTGTAGAATGTCGTGTGATGTCCCCGTTGATAGATGAAATGAGTAATCAAGCCAGGATTATTGCCGTTTATAATGAAGATCTGCAAGGCGGTGAATTCCATGGCCGCTTTCTTAAGGAGGGTGTGTCTGTCACCGAAAACATGCCGTTGTCGTTGCACCAATGGTGGAGAGCAGCAACTGAAGAGTGAAAAATGGCCTTGGTGGAAGCATGTTCGTGCCGAAGCCTTTCCTACTGAAGTAAAAACGGCACGGATGCGGCCTTTTATGCTGCACGTCTTGTAGAATGTCGTGTGATGTCGCCGTATATGGATGACATGGGCAATAACACCAGGATCATTGCCGTTTTTAATGAAGATCTGAGAGGCGGTGAATTCCATGGCCGCTTTCTTAAGGAGGGTGTGTCAGTCACCGAAAACATGCCGTTGTCGTTGCACCAGTGGTAGAGAGCAGCAACTGAAGCGTGAAAATGGCCTGGTTGGAAGCATGTTCGCGCCGCAGCCTTTCCCACTGATGTAAAATCGGCGCGGATGGGGTTTTTTATGCTGCACGTCTTGTAGAATGTCGTGTGATGTCCCCGTCGATGGATGATAAAGGTAATCAAACCAGCATTATTGCCGTTTGTAATGAAGATCTGAGAGGCGGTGAATTCCATGGCCACTTTCTTAAGGAGGGTGTGTCTGTCACCGAAAACATGCCGTTGTCGTTGCACCAATGGTGGAGAGCAGCAACTGAAGTGTGAAAAATGGCCTTGGTGGAAGCATGTTCGTGCCGCAGCCTTTCCCACTGAAGTAAAAACGGCGCGGATGGGGCCTTTTATGCGGCACGTCTTGTAGATTGTCGTGTGATGTCCCTGTCGATGGATGACATGGGTAATCAAACCATGATTATTGTCGTTTATAATGAAGATCTGCAAGGCGGTTAATTCCATGGCCGCTTTCTTAAGGAGTGTGTGTCTGTCACCGAAAACATGTCGTTGTCGTTGCACCAATGATGGAGAGCAGCAGCTGAAGTGTGAAAAATGGCCTGGTTGGAAGCATGTTCTTGCCGCAGCCTTTCCCACTGAAGTAAAAACGGCACGGATGGGGCCTTTTATGCTGCACGTCTTGTAGAATGTCGTGTGATGTCCCCGTCGATGGATGATATTGGTAATCAAACCAGCATTATTGCCGTTTATAAGGAAGATCTGCAAAGCGGTGAATTCCGTGGCCGCTTTCTTAAGGAGGGTGTGTCTGTCACCGAAAAGATGCCATTGTCGTTGCACCAATGGTGGAGAGCAGTAACTGAAGTGTGAAAAATGGCCTGGTTGGAAGCATGTTCGTGGCGCAGCTTTTCCCACTGAAGTAAAAACGGCACGGATGGGGCCTTTTATGCTGCACGTCTTGTAGAATGTCGTGTGATGTCCCCGTCGATGGATGATATGGGTAATCAAACCAGGATTTTGCCGTTTATAAGAAAGATCTGAGAGGCGGTGAATTCCATGGCCACTTTCTTAAGGAGGGTGTGTCTGTCACCGATAACATGTCGTTGTCGTGGCACCAATGGTGGAGAGCAGCAACAGAAGTATGAAAAATGGCCTGGTTGGAAGCATGTTCGTGGCGCAGCCTTTCCCACTGAAGTAAAAACGGCACGGATGGGGCCTTTTATGCTGCACGTCTTGTAGAATGTCGTGTGATGTCCCTGTCGATGGATGACATGGGTAATCAAACCATGATTATTGTCGTTTATAATGAAGATCTGCAAGGCGGTTAATTCCATGGCCGCTTTCTTAAGGAGTGTGTGTCTGTCACCGAAAACATGTCGTTGTCGTTGCACCAATGATGGAGAGCAGCAGCTGAAGTGTGAAAAATGGCCTGGTTGGAAGCATGTTCTTGCCCCAGCCTTTCCCACTGAAGTAAAAACGTCACGGATGGGGCCTTTTATGCTGCACGTCTTGTAGAATGTCGTGTGATGTCCCCGTCGATGGATGATATTGGTAATCAAACCAGCATTATTGCCGTTTATAAGGAAGATCTGCAAAGCGGTGAATTCCGTGGCCGCTTTCTTAAGGAGGGTGTGTCTGTCACCGAAAAGATGCCATTGTCGTTGCACCAATGGTGGAGAGCAGTAACTGAAGTGTGAAAAATGGCCTGGTTGGAAGCATGTTCGTGGCGCAGCTTTTCCCACTGAAGTAAAAACGGCACGGATGGGGCCTTTTATGCTGCACGTCTTGTAGAATGTCGTGTGATGTCCCCGTCGATGGATGATATGGGTAATCAAACCAGGATTTTGCCGTTTATAAGAAAGATCTGAGAGGCGGTGAATTCCATGGCCACTTTCTTAAGGAGGGTGTGTCTGTCACCGATAACATGTCGTTGTCGTGGCACCAATGGTGGAGAGCAGCAACAGAAGTATGAAAAATGGCCTGGTTGGAAGCATGTTCGTGGCGCAGCCTTTCCCACTGAAGTAAAAACGGCACGGATGGGGCCTTTTATGCTGCACGTCTTGTAGAATGTCGTGTGATGTCCCTGTCGATGGATGACATGGGTAATCAAACCATGATTATTGTCGTTTATAATGAAGATCTGCAAGGCGGTGAATTCCATGGCCGGTTTCTTAAGGAGGGTGTGTCTGTCACCGAAATCATGTCTTTGTCGTTGCACCAATGGTGGAGATCAGCAACTGAAGTGTGAAAAATGGCCTTGGTGGAAGCATGTTCGTGCCACAATTTTTCCCACTGAAGTAAAAACGGCGCGGATGGGGCCTTTTATGCTGCACGTCTTGTAGAATGTCGTGTGATGTCCCTGTCGATGGATGACATGGGTAATCAAACCATGATTATTGTCGTTTATAATGAAGATCTGCAAGGCGGTTAATTCCATGGCCGCTTTCTTAAGGAGTGTGTGTCTGTCACCGAAAACATGTCGTTGTCGTTGCACCAATGATGGAGAGCAGCAGCTGAAGTGTGAAAAATGGCCTGGTTGGAAGCATGTTCGTGCCGCAGCCTTTCCCACTGAAGTAAAAACGGCACGGATGGGGCCTTTTATGCTGCACGTCTTGTAGAATGTCGTGTGATGTCCCCGTCGATGGATGATATGGGTAATCAAACCAGCATTTTGCCGTTTATAAGGAAGATCTGAGAGGCGGTGAATTCCATGGCCACTTTCTTAAGGAGGGTGTGTCTGTCACCGAAAACATGCTTTTGTCGTTGCAGCAATGGTGGAGAGCAGCAACTTAAGTGTAAAAAATGGCCTGGTTGGAAGCATGTTCGTGCCGCACCCTTTCCCACTGAAGTAAATGCGGCCCGGATGAGGACTTTTACGCTGCACGTCTTCTAGAATGTCGTCTGTTGTCCCCGTAGATGGATGATATGGGTAATCAAACCAGGATTATTGCCCTTTATAATGAAGATCTGCAAGGCGGTGAATTCTATGGCCGCTTTCTTAAGGAGGGTGTGTCTGTCACCGAAAAGATGCCATTGTCGTTGCACTAATGGTGGAGAGCAGCAACTGAAGTGTGAAAAATGGCCTGGTTGGAAGCATGTTCGTGGCGCAGCTTTTCCCACTGAAGTAAAAACGGCACGGATGGGGCCTTTTATGCAGCACGTCTTGTAGAATGTCGTGTGATGTCCCCTTCGATGGATGATAATGGTAATCAAACCAGCATTATTGCCGTTTATAAGGAAGATCTGCAAGGCGGTGAATTCCGTGGCCGCTTTCTTAAGGAGGGTGTGTCTGCCACCGAAAACAAGCCGTAGTCGTTGCACCAATGGTGGAGATCAGCAACTGAAGTGTGAAAAATGGCCTTGGTCGAAGCATGATCGTGCCGCAGACTTTTCAACTGAAGTAAAAACGGCACGGATGGGGCCTTTTATGCCGCACGTCTTGTAGAATGTCGTGTGATGTCCCCGTCGATGGATGATATTAGTAATCAAACCAGCAATATTGCCGTTTATAAGGAAGATCTGCAAGGCGGTGAATTCTGTGGCCGCTTTCTTAAGGAGGGTGTGTCTGTCACCGAAAAGATGCCATTGTCGTTGCACCAATGGTGGAGAGCAGCAACTGAAGTGTGAAAAATGGCCTTGGTGGAAGCAGGTTCGTGCCGCAGCTTTTCCCGCTGAAGAAAAAACGGCACGGATGCGGCCTTTTATGCTGCACGTCTTGTAGACTGTCGTGTAATGTCCCCGTTGATAGATGAAATGGGTAATCAAGCCAGGATTATTGCCGTTTATAATGAAGATCTGCAAGGCGGTGAATTCCATGGCCGCTTTCTTAAGGAGGGTGTGTCTGTCACCGAAAACATGCCGTTGTCGTTGCACCAATGGTGGAGAGCAGCAACTGAAGAGTGAAAAATGGCCTTGGTGGAAGCATGTTCGTGCCGCAGCCTTTCCTACTGAAGTAAAAACGGCACGGATGCGGCCTTTTATGCTGCACGTCTTGTAGAATGTCGTGTGATGTCCCCGTATATGGATGACATGGGCAATAAAACCAGGATCATTGCCGTTTTTAATGAAGATCTGAGAGGCGGTGAATTCCATGGCCGCTTTCTTAAGGAGGGTGTGTCAGTCACCGAAAACATGCCGTTGTCGTTGCACCAGTGGTAGAGAGCAGCAACTGAAGCGTGAAAATGGCCTGGTTGGAAGCATGTTCGCGCCGCAGCCTTTCCCACTGATGTAAAATCGGCGCGGATGGGGTTTTTTATGCTGCACGTCTTGTAGAATGTCGTGTGATGTCCCTGTCGATGGATGATAAAGGTAATCAAACCAGCATTATTGCCGTTTATAATGAAGATCTGCAAGGCGGTGAATTCCATGGCCGCTTTCTTAAGGAGGGTGTGTCTGTCACCGAAAAGATGCCATTGTCGTTGCACTAATGGTGGAGAGCAGCAACTGAAGTGTGAAAAATGGCCTGGTTGGAAGCATGTTCGTGGCGCAGCTTTTCCCACTGAAGTAAAAACGGCACGGATGGGGCCTTTTATGCAGCACGTCTTGTAGAATGTCGTGTGATGTCCCCGTCGATGGATGATAATGGTAATCAAACCAGCATTATTGCCGTTTATAAGGAAGATCTGCAAGGCGGTGAATTCCGTGGCCGCTTTCTTAAGGAGGGTGTGTCTGCCACCGAAAACAAGCCGTAGTCGTTGCACCAATGGTGGAGATCAGCAACTGAAGTGTGAAAAATGGCCTTGGTCGAAGCATGATCGTGCCGCAGACTTTTCAACTGAAGTAAAAACGGCACGGATGGGGCCTTTTATGCCGCACGTCTTGTAGAATGTCGTGTGATGTCCCCGTCGATGGATGATATTAGTAATCAAACCAGCAATATTGCCGTTTATAAGGAAGATCTGCAAGGCGGTGAATTCTGTGGCCGCTTTCTTAAGGAGGGTGTGTCTGTCACCGAAAAGATGCCATTGTCGTTGCACCAATGGTGGAGAGCAGCAACTGAAGTGTGAAAAATGGCCTTGGTGGAAGCAGGTTCGTGCCGCAGCTTTTCCCGCTGAAGAAAAAACGGCACGGATGCGGCCTTTTATGCTGCACGTCTTGTAGACTGTCGTGTAATGTCCCCGTTGATAGATGAAATGGGTAATCAAGCCAGGATTATTGCCGTTTATAATGAAGATCTGCAAGGCGGTGAATTCCATGGCCGCTTTCTTAAGGAGGGTGTGTCTGTCACCGAAAACATGCCGTTGTCGTTGCACCAATGGTGGAGAGCAGCAACTGAAGAGTGAAAAATGGCCTTGGTGGAAGCATGTTCGTGCCGCAGCCTTTCCTACTGAAGTAAAAACGGCACGGATGCGGCCTTTTATGCTGCACGTCTTGTAGAATGTCGTGTGATGTCCCCGTATATGGATGACATGGGCAATAAAACCAGGATCATTGCCGTTTTTAATGAAGATCTGAGAGGCGGTGAATTCCATGGCCGCTTTCTTAAGGAGGGTGTGTCAGTCACCGAAAACATGCCGTTGTCGTTGCACCAGTGGTAGAGAGCAGCAACTGAAGCGTGAAAATGGCCTGGTTGGAAGCATGTTCGCGCCGCAGCCTTTCCCACTGATGTAAAATCGGCGCGGATGGGGTTTTTTATGCTGCACGTCTTGTAGAATGTCGTGTGATGTCCCTGTCGATGGATGATAAAGGTAATCAAACCAGCATTATTGCCGTTTATAATGAAGATCTGCAAGGCGGTGAATTCCATGGCCGCTTTCTTAAGGAGGTTGTCTGTCACCGAAAACATGCCGTTGACATGCACCAATGGTGGAGAGCAGCAACTGAAGTGTGAAAAATGGCCTGGTTGGAAGCATGTTCGTGGCGCAGCCTTTCCCACTGAAGTAAAAACGGCACGGATGGGGCCTTTTATGCTGCACGTCTTGTAGAATGTCGTGTGATGTCCCCGTATATGGATGATATGGGCAATCAAACCAGGATCATTGCCGTTTGTAATGAAGATCTGCAAGGCGGTGAATTCCATGGCCGCTTTCTTAAGGAGGGTGTGTCTGTCACCGAAAACATGCCGTTTTCGTTGCACCAATGGTGGAGAGCAGCAACTGAAGTGTGAAAAATGGCCTTGGTGGAAGCATGTTCGTGCCGCAGCCTTTCCCACTGATGTAAAAACGGCGCGGATGGGTCCTTTTATGCTGCACGTCTTGTAGAATGTCGTGTGATGTCCCTGTCGATGGATGACATGGGTAATCAAACCATGATTATTGTCGTTTATAATGAAGATCTGCATGGCGGTTAATTCCATGGCCGCTTTCTTAAGGAGTGTGTGTCTGTCACCGAAAACATGTCGTTGTCGTTGCACCAATGATGGAGAGCAGCAGCTGAAGTGTGAAAAATGGCCTGGTTGGAAGCATGTTCGTGCCGCAGCCTTTCCCACTGAAGTAAAAACGGCACGGATGGGGCCTTTTATGCTGCACGTCTTGTAGAATGTCGTGTGATGTCCCCGTCGATGGATGATATTGGTAATCAAACCAGCATTATTGCCGTTTATAAGGAAGATCTGCAAGGCGGTGAATTCCGTGGCCGCTTTCTTAAGGAGGGTGTGTCTGTCACCGAAAAGATGCCATTGTCGTTGCACCAATGGTGGAGAGCAGCAACTGAAGTGTGAAAAATGGCCTGGTTGGAAGCATGTTCGTGGCGCAGCTTTTCCCACTGAAGTAAAAACGGCACGGATGGGGCCTTTTATGCTGCACGTCTTGTAGAATGTCGTGTGATGTCCCCGTCGATGGATGATATGGGTAATCAAACCAGCATTTTGCCGTTTATAAGAAAGATCTGAGAGGCGGTGAATTCCATGGCCACTTTCTTAAGGAGGGTGTGTCTGTCACCGATAACATTTAGTTGTCGTGGCAGCAATGGTGGAGAGCAGCAACAGAAGTATGAAAAATGGCCTGGTTGGAAGCATGTTCGTGGCGCAGCCTTTCCCACTGAAGTAAAAACGGCACGGATGGGGCCTTTTATGCTGCACGTCTTGTAGAATGTCGTGTGATGTCCCTGTCGATGGATGACATGGGTAATCAAACCATGATTATTGTCGTTTATAATGAAGATCTGCAAGGCGGTGAATTCCATGGCCGGTTTCTTAAGGAGGGTGTGTCTGTCCACGAAATCATGTCTTTGTCGTTGCACCAATGGTGGAGATCAGCAACTGAAGTGTGAAAAATGGCCTTGGTGGAAGCATGTTCGTGCCACAATTTTTCCCACTGAAGTAAAAACGGCACGGATGCGGCCTTTTATGCTGCAGGTCTTGTAGAATGTCGTGTGATGTCCCCGTTGATATATGAAATGAGTAATCAAGCCAGGATTATTGCCGTTTATAATGAAGAACTGCAAGGCGGTGAATTCCATGGCCGCTTTCTTAAGGAGGGTGTGTCTGTCACCGAAAACATGCCGTTTTCGTTGCAGCAAGGGTGGAGAGCAGCAACTTAAGTGTGAAAAATGGCCTGGTAGGAAGCATGTTCGTGCCGCACCCTTTCCCACTGAAGTAAAAGCGGCACGGATGAGGACTTTTACGCTGCACGTCTTCTAGAATGTCGTCTGTTGTCCCCGTAGATGGATGATATGGGTAATCAAACCAGGATTATTGCCGTTTATAATGAAGATCTGCAAGGCGGTGAATTCAATGGCCGCTTTCTTAAGGAGGGTGTGTCTGTCACCGAAAAGATGCCATTGTCGTTGCACCAATGGTGGAGAGCAGCAACTGAAGTGTGAAAAATGGCCTGGTTGGAAGCATGTTCGTGGCGCAGCTTTTCCCACTGAAGTAAAAACGGCACGGATGGGGCCTTTTATGCTGCACGTCTTGTAGAATGTCGTGTGATGTCCCCGTCGATGGATGATATGGGTAATCAAACTAGCATTTTGCCGTTTATAAGGAAGATCTGAGAGGCGGTGAATTCCATGGCCACTTTCTTAAGGAGGGTGTGTCTGTCACTGATAACATGTCGTTGTCGTTGCACCAATGGTGGAGATCAGCAACTGAAGTGTGAAAAATGGCCTTGGTGGAAGCATGTTCGTGCCGCAGACTTTCCAACTGAAGTAAAAACGGCACCGATGAAGCCTTTTATGCCGCACGTCTTGTAGAATGTCGTGTGATGTCCCCGTCGATGTATGATATTGGTAATCAAACCAGCATTATTGCCGTTTATAAGGAAGATCTGCGAGGCGGTGAATTCCGTGGCCGCTTTCTTAAGGAGGGTGTGTCTGTCACCGAAAAGATGCCATTGTCGTTGCACCAATGGTGGAGAGCAGCAACTGAAGTGTGAAAAATGGCCTTGGTGGAAGCATGTTCGTGCCGCAGCTTTTCCCGCTAAAGAAAAAACGGCACGGATGCGGCCTTTTATGCTGCACGTCTTGTAGAATGTCGTGTGATGTCCCCGTATATAGATGACATGGGGAATCAAACCAGGATCATTGCCGTTTGTAATGAAAATCTGAGAAGCGGTGAATTAAATGGCCGCTTTCTTAAGGAGGGTGTGTCTGTCACCGAAAACATGCCGTTGTCGTTGCACCAGTGGTAGAGAGCAGCAACTGAAGCGTGAAAAATGGCCTGGTTGGAAGAAGGTTCGTGCCGCAGCCTTTCCAACTGAAGTAAAAACGGCACGGATGCGGCCTTTTATGCTGCACGTCTTGTAGAATGTCGTGTGATGTCCCCGTTCATAGATGAAATGGGTAATCAAGCCAGGATTATTGACGTTTATAATGAAGATCGGCAAGGCGGTGAATTCAATGGCCGCTTTCTTAAGGAGGGTGTGTCTGTCACCGAAAATATGCCATTGTCGTTGCACCAATGGTGGAGAGCAGCAACTGAAGTGTGAAAAATGGCCTGGTTGGAAGCATGTTCGTGGCGCAGCCTTTCCCACTGAAGTAAAAACGGCACGGATAGGGCCTTTTATGCTGCTGGTCTTGTAGAATGTCGTGCGATGTCCCCGTATATGGATGAGATGGGCAATCAAACCAGGATCATTGCCGTTTGTAATGAAGATATGAGAGGCGGTGAATTCCGTGGCCGCTTTATTAAGGAGGGTGTGTCTGTCACCGAAAACATGCTTTTGTCGTTGCAGCAATGGTGGAGAGCAGCAACGTAAGTGTAAAAAATGGCCTGGTTGGAAGCATGTTCGTGGCGCAGCCTTTCCCGCTGAAGTAAAAACGGCACGGATGAGGACTTTTATGCTGCACGTCTTGTAGAATGTCGTGTGATGTCCCTGTCGATGGATGACATGGGTAATCAAACCATGATTATTGTCGTTTATAATGAAGATCTGCAAGGCGGTGAATTCCATGGCCGCTTTCTTAAGGAGGGTGTATCTGTCACCGAAAACATATCGTTGTCGTTGCACCAATGATGGAGAGCAGCAGCTGAAGTGTGAAAAATGGCCTGGTTGGAAGCATGTTCGTGCCGCAGCCTTTCCCACTGAAGTAAAAACGGCACGGATGCGGCCTTTTATGCCGCACGTCTTGTAGAATGTCGTCTGTTGTCCCTGTAGATGGATGATATGGGTAACCAAACCAGGATCATTGCCGTTTGTAATGAAGATCTGAGAGGCGGTGAATTCCATGACCGCTGTCTTAAGGAGGGTGTGTCTGTCACCGAAAAGATGCCATTGTCGTTGCACTAATGGTGGAGAGCAGCAACTGAAGTGTGAAAAATGGCCTGGTTGGAAGCATGTTCGTGGCGCAGCTTTTCCCACTGAAGTAAAAACGGCACGGATGGGGCCTTTTATGCTGCACGTCTTGTAGAATGTCGTGTGATGTCCCCGTCGAAGGATGATATTGGTAATCAAACAAGCATTATTGCCGTTTATAAGGAAGATCTGCAAGGCGGTGAATTCCATGGCCGCTTTCTTAAGGAGGGTGTGTCTGCCACCGAAAACAAGCCGTAGTCGTTGCACCAATGGTGGAGATCAGCAACTGAAGTGTGAAAAATGGCCTGGTTGGAAGCATGTTCGTGGCGCAGCCTTTCCCACTGAAGTAAAAACGGCACGGATTGGGCCTTTTATGCTGCACGTCTTGTAGAATGTCGTGTGATGTCCCTGTCGATGGATGACATGGGTAATCAAACCAGGATTATTGTGGTTTATAATGAAGATCTGCAAGGCGGTGAATTCCATGGCCGCTTTCTTAAGGAGGGTGTCTGTCACCGAAAAACATGCCGTTGTCGTTGCACCAATGTTGGAGAGCAGCAACTGAAGTGTGAAAAATGGCCTTGGTGGAAGCATGTTCGTGCCGCAGCCTTTCCGACTGAAGTAAAAATGGCACGGTTGGGGCCTTTTATGCTGCACGTCTTTTAGAATGTCGAGTGATGTCCCCGTCGATGGATGATATGGGTAACCATACCAGGATAATTGCCGCATGTAATGAAGATCTGAGAGGCGGTGAATTCCATGGCCACTTTCTTAAGGAGGGTGTGCCTGTCACCGATAACATGTCGTTGTCGTGGCACCAATGGTAGAGAGCAGCAACTGAAGTATGAAAAATGGCCTGGTTGGAAGCATGTTCGTGGCGCAGCCTTTCCCACTGAAGTAAAAACGGCACGGATGGGGCCTTTTATGCTGCACGTCTTGTAGAATGTCGTGTGATGTCCCCGTATATGGATGATATGGGCAATCAAACCAGGATCATTGCCGTTTGTAATGAAGATCTGCAAGGCGGTGAATTCCATGGCCGCTTTCTTAAGGAGGGTGTGTCTGTCACCGAAAACATGCCGTTTTCGTTGCACCAATGGTGGAGAGCAGCAACTGAAGTGTGAAAAATGGCCTTGGTGGAAGCATGTTCGTGCCGCAGCCTTTCCCACTGAAGTAAAAACGGCACGGATGCGGCCTTTTATGCTGCACGTCTTGTAGAATGTCGTGTGATGTCCCCGTATATGGATGACATGGGCAATCAAACCAGGATCATTGCCGTTTATAATGAAGATCAGCAAGGCGGTGAATTCCATGGCCGCTTTCTTAAGGAGGGCGTGTCAGTCACCGAAAACATGCCGTAGTCGTTGCTCCAATGGTGGAGATCAGCAACTGAAGTGTGAAAAATGGCCTTGGTGGAAGCATGTTCGTGCCGCAGACTTTTCAACTGAAGTAAAAACGGCACGGATGAAGCCTTTTATGCCGTACGTTTTGTAGAATGTCGTGTGATGTCCTCGTCTATGGATGACATGGGTAATCAAACCAGGATCATTGCCGTTTGTAATGATGATCTGAGAGGCGCTGAATTCTATGGCCGCTTTCCTAAGGAAGGTGGTTGTCACCTAAAACATGCCGTTGTCGTTGCACCAATGGTGGAGAGCAGCAACTGAAGTGTGAAAAATGGCCTTGGTTGAAGCATGTTCGTGCAACAGCTTTTCCCACTGAAGTAAAAACGGCACGGATGCGGCCTTTTATGCTGCACGTCTTGTAGAATGTCGTGTGATGTCCCCGTTGATAGATGAAATGAGTAATCAAGCCAGGATTATTGCCGTTTATAATGAAGATCTGCAAGGCGGTGAATTCCATGGCCGCTTTCTTAAGGAGGGTGTGTCTGTCACCGAAAACATGCCTTTGTCGTTGCACCAGTGGTGGAGAGCAGCAACTGAAGCGTGTACAATGGCCTGGCTGGAAGCATGTTCGTGCCGCTGCCCTTCCCACTGAAGTATAAACGGCACGGATGGGTTTTTTTATGCTGCACGTCTTGTAGAATGTCGTGTGATGTCCCCGTCGATGGATGATAAAGGTAATCAAACCAGGATTATTACCGTTTATAATGAAGAACTGCAAGGTGGAGAATTCCATTGCCGCTTTATTATGGAGGGTGTGTCTGTCACCGAAAACATGCTTTTGTCGTTGCAGCAATGGTGGAGAGCAGCAACTTAAGTGTAAAAAATGGCCTGGTTGGAAGCATGTTCGTGCCGCACCCTTTCCCACTGAAGTAAAAGCGGCCCGGATGAGGACTTTTACGCTGCACGTCTTCTAGAATGTCGTCTGTTGTCCCCGTAGATGGATGATATGGGTAATCAAACCAGGATTATTGCCCTTTATAATGAAGATCTGCAAGGCGGTGAATTCTATGGCCGCTTTCTTAAGGAGGGTGTGTCTGTCACCGAAAAGATGCCATTGTCGTTGCACTAATGGTGGAGAGCAGAAACTGAAGTGTGAAAAATGGCCTGGTTGGAAGCATGTTCGTGGCGCAGCTTTTCCCACTGAAGTAAAAACGGCACGGATGGGGCCTTTTATGCAGCACGTCTTGTAGAATGTCGTGTGATGTCCCCGTCGATGGATGATAATGGTAATCAAACCAGCATTATTGCCGTTTATAAGGAAGATCTGCAAGGCGGTGAATTCCGTGGCCGCTTTCTTAAGGAGGGTGTGTCTGCCACCGAAAACAAGCCGTAGTCGTTGCACCAATGGTGGAGATCAGCAACTGAAGTGTGAAAAATGGCCTTGGTCGAAGCATGATCGTGCCGCAGACTTTTCAACTGAAGTAAAAACGGCACGGATGGGGCCTTTTATGCCGCACGTCTTGTAGAATGTCGTGTGATGTCCCCGTCGATGGATGATATTAGTAATCAAACCAGCAATATTGCCGTTTATAAGGAAGATCTGCAAGGCGGTGAATTCCGTGGCCGCTTTCTTAAGGAGGGTGTGTCTGTCACCGAAAAGATGCCATTGTCGTTGCACCAATGGTGGAGAGCAGCAACTGAAGTGTGAAAAATGGCCTTGGTGGAAGCAGGTTCGTGCCGCAGCTTTTCCCGCTGAAGAAAAAACGGCACGGATGCGGCCTTTTATGCTGCACGTCTTGTAGACTGTCGTGTGATGTCCCCGTTGATAGATGAAATGGGTAATCAAGCCAGGATTATTGCCGTTTATAATGAAGATCTACAAGGCGGTGAATTCCATGGCCGCTTTCTTAACGAGGGTGTGTCTGTCACCAAAAACATGCCGTTGTCGTTGCACCAATGGTGGAGAGCAGCAACTGAAGTGTGAAAAATGGCCTTGGTGGAAGCATGTTCGTGCCACAATTTTTCCCACTGAAGTAAAAACGGCACGGATGCGGCCTTTTATGCTGCACGTCTTGTAGAATGTCGTGTGATGTCCCCGTTGATAGATGAAATGAGTAATCAAGCCAGGATTATTGCCGTTTATAATGAAGATCTGCGAGGCGGTGAATTCCATGGCCTCTTTCTTAAGGAGGGTGTGTCTGTCACCGAAAACATGCCGTTGTCGTTGCACCAATGATGGAGAGCAGCAGCTGAAGTGTGAAAAATGGCCTGGTTGGAAGCATGTTCGTGCCGCAGCCTTTCCTACTGAAGTAAAAACGGCACGGATGCGGCCTTTTATGCTGCACGTCTTGTAGAATGTCGTGTGATGTCCCCGTATATGGATGACATGGGCAATAAAACCAGGATCATTGCCGTTTTTAATGAAGATCTGAGAGGCGGTGAATTCCATGGCCGCTTTCTTAAGGAGGGTGTGTCAGTCACCGAAAACATGCCGTTGTCGTTGCACCAGTGGTAGAGAGCAGCAACAGAAGCGTGAAAATGGCCTGGTTGGAAGCATGTTCGTGCCGCAGCCTTTCCCACTGAAGTAAAAATGGCACGGATGGGGCCTTTTATGCTGCACGTCTTTTAGAATGTCGAGTGTTGTCCCCGTCGATGGATGATATGGGTAACCAAACCAGGATCATTGCCGTTTGTAATGAAGATCTGAGAGGCGGTGAATTCCATGGCCACTTTCTTAAGGAGGGTGTGTCTGTCACCGAAAACATGCCGTTGTCGTTGCACCAATGGTGGAGAGCAGCAACTGAAGTGTGAAAAATGGCCTTGGTGGAAGCATGTTCGTGCCGCAGCCTTTCCTACTGAAGTAAAAACGGCACGGATGCGGCCTTTTATGCTGCACGTCTTGTAGAATGTCGTGTGATGTCCCCGTATATGGATGACATGGGCAATAAAACCAGGATCATTGCCGTTTTTAATGAAGATCTGAGAGGCGGTGAATTCCATGGCCGCTTTCTTAAGGAGGGTGTGTCAGTCACCGAAAACATGCCGTTGTCGTTGCACCAGTGGTAGAGAGCAGCAACAGAAGCGTGAAAATGGCCTGGTTGGAAGCATATTCGTGCCGCAGCCTTTCCCACTGAAGTAAAAATGGCACGGATGGGGCCTTTTATGCTGCACGTCTTTTAGAATGTCGAGTGTTGTCCCCGTCGATGGATGATATGGGTAACCAAACCAGGATCATTGCCGTTTGTAATGAAGATCTGAGAGGCGGTGAATTCCATGGCCACTTTCTTAAGGAGGGTGTGTCTGTCACCGAAAACATGCCGTTGTCGTTGCACCAATGGTGGAGAGCAGCAACTGAAGTGTGAAAAATGGCCTTGGTGGAAGCATGTTCGTGCCGCAGCCTTTCCCACTGAAGTAAAAACGGCGCGGATGGGGCCTTTTATGCTGCACGTCTTGTAGAATGTCGTGTGATGTCCCTGTCGATGGATGACATGGGTAATCAAACCATGATTATTGTCGTTTATAATGAAGATCTGCAAGGCGGTTAATTCCATGGCCGCTTTCTTAAGGAGTGTGTGTCTGTCACCGAAAACATGTCGTTGTCGTTGCACCAATGATGGAGAGCAGCAGCTGAAGTGTGAAAAATGGCCTGGTTGGAAGCATGTTCGTGCCGCAGCCTTTCCCACTGAAGTAAAAACGGCACGGATGGGGCCTTTTATGCTGCACGTCTTGTAGAATGTCGTGTGATGTCCCCGTCGATGGATGATATTGGTAATCAAACCAGCATTATTGCCGTTTATAAGGAAGATCTGCAAGGCGGTGAATTCCGTGGCCGCTTTCTTAAGGAGGGTGTGTCTGTCACCGAAAAGATGCCATTGTCGTTGCACCAATGGTGGAGAGCAGCAACTGAAGTGTGAAAAATGGCCTGGTTGGAAGCATGATCGTGGCGCAGCTTTCCCCACTGAAGTAAAAACGGCACGGATGCGGCCTTTTATGCTGCACGTCTTGTAGAATGTCGTGTGATGTCCCCGTCGATGGATGATATGGGTAATCAAACCAGCATTTTGCCGTTTATAAGGAAGATCTGAGAGTCGGTGAATTCCATGGCCACTTTCTTAGGGAGGGTGTGTCTGTCACCGATAACATGTCGTTGTCGTGGCACCAATGGTGGAGAGCAGCAACAGAAGTATGAAAAATGGCCTGGTTGGAAGCATGTTCGTGGCGCAGCCTTTCCCACTGAAGTAAAAACGGCACGGATGGGGCCTTTTATGCTGCACGTCTTGTAGAATGTCGTGTGATGTCCCTGTCGATGGATGACATGGGTAATCAAACCATGATTATTGTCGTTTATAATGAAGATCTGCAAGGCGGTGAATTCCATGGCCGGTTTCTTAAGGAGGGTGTGTCTGTCACCGAAAAGATGCCATTGTCGTTGCACCAATGGTGGAGAGCAGCAACTGAAGTGTGAAAAATGGCCTTGGTGGAAGCATGTTCGTGCCGCAGCTTTTCCCGCTGAAGAAAAAACGGCACGGATGCGGCCTTTTATGCTGCACGTCTTGTAGAATGTCGTGTGATGTCCCCGTATATGGATGACATGGGGAATCAAACCAGGATCATTGCCGTTTGTAATGAAGATCTGAGAGGCGGTGAACTAAATGGCCGCTTTCTTAAGGAGGGTGTGTCTGTCACCGAAAACATGCCGTTGTCGTTGCACCAGTGGTAGAGAGCAGCAACTGAAGCGTGAAAAATGGCCTGGTTGGAAGAAGGTTCGTGCCGCAGCCTTTCCCACTGAAGTAAAAACGGCACGGATGCGGCCTTTTATGCTGCACGTCTTGTAGAATGTCGTGTGATGTCCCCGTTCATAGATGAAATGGGTAATCAAGCCAGGATTATTGACGTTTATAATGAAGATCGGCAAGGCGGTGAATTCAATGGCCGCTTTCTTAAGGAGGGTGTGTCTGTCACCGAAAATATGCCATTGTCGTTGCACCAATGGTGGAGAGCAGCAACTGAAGTGTGAAAAATGGCCTGGTTGGAAGCATGTTCGTGGCGCAGCCTTTCCCACTGAAGTAAAAACGGCACGGATAGGGCCTTTTATGCTGCTCGTCTTGTAGAATGTCGTGCGATGTCCCCGTATATGGATGAGATGGGCAATCAAACCAGGATCATTGCCGTTTGTAATGAAGATATGAGAGGCGGTGAATTCCATGGCCGCTTTATTAAGGAGGGTGTGTCTGTCACCGAAAACATGCTTTTGTCGTTGCAGCAATGGTGGAGAGCAGCAACGTAAGTGTAAAAAATGGCCTGGTTGGAAGCATGTTCGTGGCGCAGCCTTTCCCACTGAAGTAAAAACGCCACGGATGAGGACTTTTACGCTGCACGTCTTCTAGAATGTCGTCTGTTGTCCCCGTAGATGGATGATATGGGTAACCAAACCAGGATCATTGCCGTTTGTAATGAAGATCTGAGAGGCGGTGAATTCCATGACCGCTGTCTTAAGGAGGGTGTGTCTGTCACCGAAAAGATGCCATTGTCGTTGCACTAATGTTGGAGAGCAGCAACTGAAGTGTGAAAAATGGCCTGGTTGGAAGCATGTTCGTGGCGCAGCTTTTCCCACTGAAGTAAAAACGGCACGGATGGGGCCTTTTATGCTGCACGTCTTGTAGAATGTCGTGTGATGTCCCCGTCGATGGATGATATTGGTAATCAAACCAGCATTATTGCCGTTTATAAGGAAGATCTGCAAGGCGGTGAATTCCATGGCCGCTTTCCTAAGGAGGGTGTGTCTGCCACCGAAAACAAGCCGTAGTCGTTGCACCAATGGTGGAGATCAGCAACTGAAGTGTGAAAAATGGCCTGGTTGGAAGCATGTTCGTGGCGCAGCCTTTCTCACTGAAGTAAAAACGGCACGGATTGGGCCTTTTATGCTGCACGTCTTGTAGAATGTCGTGTGATGTCCTTGTCGATGGATGACATGGGTAATCAAACCAGGATTATTGTGGTTTAAAATGAAGATCTGCAAGGCGGTGAATTCCATGGCCGCTTTCTTAAGGAGGGTGTCTGTCACCGAAAAACATGCCGTTGTCGTTGCACCAATGTTGGAGAGCAGCAACTGAAGTGTGAAAAATGGCCTTGGTGGAAGCATGTTCGTGCCGCAGCCTTTCCGACTGAAGTAAAAATGGCACGGTTGGGGCCTTTTATGCTGCACGTCTTTTAGAATGTCGAGTGATGTCCCCGTCGATGGATGATATGGGTAACCATACCAGGATAATTGCCGTTTGTAATGAAGATCTGAGAGGCGGTGAATTCCATGGCCACTTTCTTAAGGAGGGTGTGCCTGTCACCGATAACATGTCGTTGTCGTGGCACCAATGGTAGAGAGCAGCAACTGAAGTATGAAAAATGGCATGGTTGGAAGCATGTTCGTGGCGCAGCCTTTCCCACTGAAGTAAAAACGGCACGGATGGGGCCTTTTATGCTGCACGTCTTGTAGAATGTCGTGTGATGTCCCCGTATATGGATGATATGGGCAATCAAACCAGGATCATTGCCGTTTGTAATGAAGATCTGCAAGGCGGTGAATTCCATGGCCGCTTTCTTAAGGAGGGTGTGTCTGTCACCGAAAACATGCCGTTTTCGTTGCACCTATGGTGGAGAGCAGCAACTGAAGTGTGAAAAATGGCCTTGGTGGAAGCATGTTCGTGCCGCAGCCTTTCCCACTGAAGTAAAAACGGCGCGGATGGGTCCTTTTATGCTGCACGTCTTGTAGAATGTCGTGTGATGTCCCTGTCGATGGATGACATGGGTAATCAAACCATGATTATTGTCGTTTATAATGAAGATCTGCAAGGCGGTGAATTCCATGGCCGCTTTCTTAAGGAGGGTGTATCTGTCACCGAAAACATATCGTTGTCGTTGCACCAATGATGGAGAGCAGCAGCTGAAGTGTGAAAAATGGCCTGGTTGGAAGCATGTTCGTGCCGCAGCCTTTCCCACTGAAGTAAAAGCGGCCCGGATGAGGACTTTTACGCTGCACGTCTTCTAGAATGTCGTCTGTTGTCCCCGTAGATGGATGATATGGGTAATCAAACCAGGATTATTGCCCTTTATAATGAAGATCTGCAAGGCGGTGAATTCTATGGCCGCTTTCTTAAGGAGGGTTTGTCTGTCACCGAAAAGATGCCATTGTCGTTGCACTAATGGTGGAGAGCAGCAACTGAAGTGTGAAAAATGGCCTGGTTGGAAGCATGTTCGTGGCGCAGCTTTTCCCACTGAAGTAAAAACGGCACGGATGGGGCCTTTTATGCTGCACGTCTTGTAGAATGTCGTGTGATGTCCCCGTCGATGGATGATATTGGTAATCAAACCAGCATTATTGCCGTTTATAAGGAAGATCTGCAAGGCGGTGAATTCCGTGGCCGCTTTCTTAAGGAGGGTGTGTCTGCCACCGAAAACAAGCCGTAGTCGTTGCACCAATGGTGGAGATCAGCAACTGAAGTGTGAAAAATGGCCTTGGTGGAAGCATGATCGTGCCGCAGACTTTTCAACTGAAGTAAAAACGGCACGGATGGGGCCTTTTATGCCGCACGTCTTGTAGAATGTCGTGTGATGTCCCCGTCGATGGATGATATTAGTAATCAAACCAGCAATATTGCCGTTTATAAGGAAGATCTGCAAGGCGGTGAATTCCGTGGCCGCTTTCTTAAGGAGGGTGTGTCTGTCACCGAAAAGATGCCATTGTCGTTGCACCAATGGTGGAGAGCAGCAACTGAAGTGTGAAAAATGGCCTTGGTGGAAGCATGTTCGTGCCGCAGCTTTTCCCGCTGAAGAAAAAACGGCACGGATGCGGCCTTTTATGCTGCACGTCTTGTAGACTGTCGTGTGATGTCCCCGTTGATAGATGAAATGGGTAATCAAGCCAGGATTATTGCCGTTTATAATGAAGATCTACAAGGCGGTGAATTCCATGGCCGCTTTCTTAACGAGGGTGTGTCTGTCACCGAAAACATGCCGTTGTCGTTGCACCAGTGATGGAGAGCAGCAACTGGAGTGTGAAAAATGGCCTTGGTGGAAGCATGTTCGTGCCACAATTTTTCCCACTGAAGTAAAAACGGCACGGATGCGGCCTTTTATGCTGCACGTCTTGTAGAATGTCGTGTGATGTCCCCGTTGATAGATGAAATGAGTAATCAAGCCAGGATTATTGCCGTTTATAATGAAGATCTGCAAGGCGGTGAATTCCATGGCCGCTTTCTTAAGGAGGGTGTGTCTGTCACCGAAAACATGCCTTTGTCGTTGCACCAGTGGTGGAGAGCAGCAACTGAAGTGTGAACAATGGCCTGGCTGGAAGCATGTTCGTGCCGCAGCCCTTCCCACTGAAGTATAAACGGCACGGATGGCGTTTTTTATGCTGCACGTCTTGTAGAATGTCGTGTGATGTCCCCGTCGATGGATGATAAAGGTAATCAAACCAGGATTATTACCGTTTATAATGAAGAACTGCAAGGTGGTGAATTCCATTGCCGCTTTATTAAGGAGGGTGTGTCTGTCACCGAAAACATGCTTTTGTCGTTGCAGCAAGTGTGGAGAGCAGCAACTTAAGTGTAAAAATGGCCTGGTTGGAAGCATGTTCGTGCCGCATTTTTCCCACTGAAGTAAAAGCGGCACGGATGAGGACTTTTACGCTGCACGTCTTCTAGAATGTCGTCTGTTGTCCCCGTAGATGGATGATATGGGTAATCAAACCAGGATTATTGCCCTTTATAATGAAGATCTGCAAGGCGGTGAATTCTATGGCCGCTTTCTTAAGGAGGGTGTGTCTGTCACCGAAAAGATGCCATTGTCGTTGCACTAATGGTGGAGAGCAGCAACTGAAGTGTGAAAAATGGCCTGGCTGGAAGCATGTTCGTGCCGCAGCCCTTCCCACTGAAGTATAAACGGCACAGATGGGGTTTTTTATGCTGCACGTCTTGTAGAATGTCGTGTGATGTCCCCGTCGATGGATGATATTGGTAATCAAACCAGCATTATTGCCGTTTGCCGTTTATAAGGAAGATCTGCAAGGCGGTGAATTCCGTGGCCGCTTTCTTAAGGAGGGTGTGTCTGCCACCGAAAACAAGCCGTAGTCGTTGCACCAATGGTGGAGATCAGCAACTGAAGTGTGAAAAATGGCCTTGGTGGAAGCATGATCGTGCCGCAGACTTTCCAACTGAAGTAAAAACGGCACGGATGGGGTCTTTTATGCCGCACGTCTTGTAGAATGTCGTGTGATGTCCCCGTCGATGGATGATATTGGTAATCAAACCAGCATTATTCCCGTTTATAAGGAAGATCTGCAAGGCGGTGAATTCCGTGGCCGCTTTCTTAAGGAGGGTGTGTCTGTCACCGAAAAGATGCCATTGTCGTTGCAACAATGGTGGAGAGCAGCAACTGAAGTGTGAAAAATGGCCTTGGTGGAAGCATGTTCGTGCCGCAGCTTTTCCCGCTGAAGAAAAAACGGCACGGATGCGGCCTTTTATGCTGCACGTCTTGTAGAA
This sequence comes from Amblyomma americanum, assembly GCF_052857255.1. Taxonomy (NCBI): domain Eukaryota; kingdom Metazoa; phylum Arthropoda; class Arachnida; order Ixodida; family Ixodidae; genus Amblyomma; species Amblyomma americanum. The sequence goes on along the minus strand of NC_135499.1, from coordinate 37,622,051 downwards.
TGTCGTGTGATGTCCCCGTATATGGATGACATGGGGAATCAAACCAGGATCATTGCCGTTTGTAATGAAGATCTTAGAGGCGGTGAATTCCATGGCCGCTTTCTTAAGGAGGGTGTGTCTGTCACCGAAAACATGCCGTTGTCGTTGCACCAGTGGTAGAGAGCAGCAACTGAAGCGTGAAAAAAGGCCTGGTTGGAAGAAGGTTCGTGCCGCAGCCTTTCCCACTGAAGTAAAAACGGCACGGATGCGGCCTTTTATGCTGCACGTCTTGTAGAATGTCGTGTGATGTCCCCGTCGATGGATGATATGGGTAACCAAACCAGGATTATTGCCGTTTGTAATGAAGATCTGAGAGGCGGTGAATTCCATGACCGCTGTCTTAAGGAGGGTGTGTCTGTCACCGATAAAATGCCGTTGTCGTTGCACCAATGGTGGAGGGCAGCAACTGAAGTATGAAAAATGGCCTGGTTGGAAGCATGTTCGTGGCGCAGCCTTTCCCACTGAAGTAAAAACGGTACGGATGGGGCCTTTTATGCTGCACGTCTTGTAGAAAGTCGTGTGATGTCCCTGTCGATGGATGACAAGGGTAATCAAACCATGATTATTGTCGTTTATAATGAAGATCTGCAAGGCGGTGAATTCCATGGCCGCTTTCTTGAGGAGTGTGTGTCTGTGACCGAAAACATGCCGTTGTCGTTGCACCAATGTTGGAGAGCAGCAGCTGAAGTGTGAAAAATGGCCTGGTTGGAAGCATGTTCGTTGCGCAGCCTTTCCCACTGAAGTAAAACCGGCACGGATAGGGCCTTTTATGCTGCTCGTCTTGTAGAATGTCATGCGATGTCCCCGTATATGGATGAAATGGGCAATAAAACCAGGATCATTGCCGTTTGTAATGAAGATATGAGAGGCGGTGAATTCGATGGCCGCTTTCTTAAGGAGGGTGTCTGTCACCGAATACATGCCGTTGTCGTTGCACCAATGGTGGAGAGCAGCAACTGAAGTGTGAAAAATGGCCTTGGTGGTAGCATGTTCGTGCCGCAGCCTTTCCCACTGAAGTAAAAACAGCACGGATGGGGCGTTTTATGCTGCACGTCTTGTAGAATGTCGTGTGATGTCCCCGTTGATAGATGAAATGAGTAATCAAGCCAGGATTATTGCCGTTTATAATGAAGATCTGCAAGGCGGTGAATTCCATGGCCGCTTTCTTAAGGAGGGTGTGTCTGTCACCGAAAACATGCCTTTGTCGTTGCACCAGTGGTGGAGAGCAGCAACTGAAGCGTGTACAATGGCCTGGCTGGAAGCATGTTCGTGCCGCTGCCCTTCCCACTGAAGTATAAACGGCACGGATGGGTTTTTTTATGCTGCACGTCTTGTAGAATGTCGTGTGAGGTCCCCGTCGATGGATGATAAAGGTAATCAAACCAGGATTATTACCGTTTATATAGAAGAACTGCAAGGTGGTGAATTCCATTGCCGCTTTATTATGGAGGGTGTGTCTGTCAACGAAAACATGCTTTTGTCGTAGCAGCAATGGTGGAGAGCAGCAACTTAAGTGTAAAAAATGGCCTGGTTGGAAGCATGTTCGTGCCGCACCCTTTCCCACTGAAGTAAAAGCGGCCCGGATGAGGACTTTTACGCTGCACGTCTTCTAGAATGTCGTCTTTTGTCCCCGTAGATGGATGATATTGGTAATCAAACCAGGATTATTGCCCTTTATAATGAAGATCTGCAAGGCGGTGAATTCTATGGCCGCTTTCTTAAGGAGGGTGTGTCTGTCACCGAAAAGATGCCATTGTCGTTGCACTAATGGTGGAGAGCAGCAACTGAAGTGTGAAAAATGGCCTGGTTGGAAGCATGTTCGTGGCGCAGCTTTTCCCACTGAAGTAAAAACGGCACGGATGGGGCCTTTTATGCTGCACGTCTTGTAGAATGTCGTGTGATGTCCCCGTCGATGGATGATATTGGTAATCAAACGAGCATTATTGCCGTTTATAAGGAAGATCTGCAAGGCGGTGAATTCCGTGGCCGCTTTCTTAAGGAGGGTGTGTCTGCCACCGAAAACAAGCCGTAGTCTTTGCACCAATGGTGGAGATCAGCAACTGAAGTGTGAAAAATGGCCTTGGTGGAAGCATGATCGTGCCGCAGACTTTTCAACTGAAGTAAAAACGGCACGGATGGGGCCTTTTATGCCGCACGTCTTGTAGAATGTCGTGTGATGTCCCCGTCGATGGATGATATTAGTAATCAAACCAGCAATATTGCCGTTTATAAGGAAGATCTGCAAGGCGGTGAATTCCGTGGCCGCTTTCTTAAGGAGGGTGTGTCTGTCACCGAAAAGATGCCATTGTCGTTGCACATATGGTGGAGAGCAGCAACTGAAGAGTGAAAAATGGCCTTGGTGGAAGCATGTTCGTGCCGCAGCCTTTCCTACTGAAGTAAAAACGGCACGGATGCGGCCTTTTATGCTGCACGTCTTGTAGAATGTCGTGTGATGTCCCCGTATATGGATGACATGGGCAATAAAACCAGGATCATTGCCGTTTTTAATGAAGATCTGAGAGGCGGTGAATTCCATGGCCGCTTTCTTAAGGAGGGTGTGTCAGTCACCGAAAACATGCCGTTGTCGTTGCACCAGTGGTAGAGAGCAGCAACTGAAGCGTGAAAATGGCCTGGCTGGAAGCATGTTCGCGCCGCAGCCTTTCCCACTGATGTAAAATCGGCGCGGATGGGGTTGTTTATGCTGCACGTCTTGTAGAATGTCGTGTGATGTCCCCGTCGATGGATGATAAAGGTAATCAAACCAGCATTATTGCCGTTTATAATGAAGATCTGCAAGGCGGTGAATTCCATGGCCGCTTTCTTAATGAGGGTGTCTGTCACCGAAAACATGCCGTTGTCATGCACCAATGGTGGAGAGGAGCAACTGAAGTGTGAAAAATGGCCTTGGTGGAAGCATGTTCGTGCCGCCGCCTTTCCCACTGAAGTAAAAATGGCACGGATGGGGCCTTTTATGCTGCACGTCTTTTAGAATGTCGAGTGATGTCCCCGTCGATGGATGATATGGGTAACCAAACCAGGATCATTGCCGTTTGTAATGAAGATCTGAGAGGCGGTGAATTCCATGGCCACTTTCTTAAGGAGGGTGTGTCTGTCACCGAAAACATGCCGTTGTCGTTGCACCAATGGTGGAGAGCAGCAACTGAAGTGTGAAAAATGGCCTTGGTGGAAGCATGTTCGTGCCGCAGCCTTTCCCACTGAAGTAAAAACGGCGCGGATGGGGCCTTTTATGCTGCACGTCTTGTAGAATGTCGTGTGATGTCCCTGTCGATGGATGACATGGGTAATCAAACCATGATTATTGTCGTTTATAATGAAGATCTGCAAGGCGGTTAATTCCATGGCCGCTTTCTTAAGGAGTGTGTGTCTGTCACCGAAAACATGTCGTTGTCGTTGCACCAATGATGGAGAGCAGCAGCTGAAGTGTGAAAAATGGCCTGGTTGGAAGCATGTTCGTGCCGCAGCCTTTCCCACTGAAGTAAAAACGGCACGGATGGGGCCTTTTATGCTGCACGTCTTGTAGAATGTCGTGTGATGTCCCCGTCGATGGATGATATTGGTAATCAAACCAGCATTATTGCCGTTTATAAGGAAGATCTGCAAGGCGGTGAATTCCGTGGCCGCTTTCTTAAGGAGGGTGTGTCTGTCACCGAAAAGATGCCATTGTCGTTGCACCAATGGTGGAGAGCAGCAACTGAAGTGTGAAAAATGGCCTGGTTGGAAGCATGTTCGTGGCGCAGCTTTTCCCACTGAAGTAAAAACGGCACGGATGGGGCCTTTTATGCTGCACGTCTTGTAGAATGTCGTGTGATGTCCCCGTCGATGAATGATATGGGTAATCAAACCAGCATTTTGCCGTTTATAAGAAAGATCTGAGAGGCGGTGAATTCCATGGCCACTTTCTTAAGGAGGGCGTGTCTGTCACCGATAACATGTCGTTGTCGTGGCACCAATGGTGGAGAGCAGCAACACAAGTATGAAAAATGGCCTGGTTGGAAGCATGTTCGTGGCGCAGCCTTTCTCACTGAAGTAAAAACGGCACGGATGGGGCCTTTTATGCTGCACGTCTTGTAGAATGTCGTGTGATGTCCCTGTCGATGGATGACATGGGTAATCAAACCATGATTATTGTCGTTTATAATGAAGATCTGCAAGGCGGTGAATTCCATGGCCGGTTTCTTAAGGAGGGTGTGTCTGTCACCGAAATCATGTCTTTGTCGTTGCACCAATGGTGGAGATCAGCAACTGAAGTGTGAAAAATGGCCTTGGTGGAAGCATGTTCGTGCCACAATTTTTCCCACTGAAGTAAACACGGCACGGATGCGGCCTTTTATGCTGCACGTCTTGTAGAATGTCGTGTGATGTCCCCGTTGATAGATGAAATGAGTAATCAAGCCAGGATTATTGCCGTTTATAATGAAGAACTGCAAGGCGGTGAATTCCATGGCCGCTTTCTTAAGGAGGGTGTGTCTGTCACCGAAAACATGCCGTTTTCGTTGCAGCAAGGGTGGAGAGCAGCAACTTAAGTGTGAAAAATGGCCTGGTAGGAAGCATGTTCGTGCCGCACCCTTTCCCACTGAAGTAAAAGCGGCACGGATGAGGACTTTTACGCTGCACGTCTTCTAGAATGTCGTCTGTTGTCCCCGTACATGGATGATATGGGTAATCAAACCAGGATTATTGCCGTTTATAATGAAGATCTGCAAGGCGGTGAATTCAATGGCCGCTTTCTTAAGGAGGGTGTGTCTGTCACCGAAAAGATGCCATTGTCGTTGCACCAATGGTGGAGAGCAGCAACTGAAGTGTGAAAAATGGCCTTGGTGGAAGCATGTTCGTGCCACAATTTTTCCCACTGAAGTAAAAACGGCACGGATGCGGCCTTTTATGCTGCACGTCTTGTAGAATGTCGTGTGATGTCCCCGTTGATAGATGAAATGAGTAATCAAGCCAGGATAATTGCCGTTTATAATGAAGATCTGCAAGGCGGTGAATTCCATGGCCGCTTTCTTAAGGAGGGTGTGTCTGTCACCGAAAACATGCCGTTGTCGTTGCACCAATGGTGGAGAGCAGCAACAGAAGAGTGAAAAATGGCCTTGGTGGAAGCATGTTCGTGCCGCAGCCTTTCCTACTGAAGTAAAAACGGCACGGATGCGGCCTTTTATGCTGCACGTCTTGTAGAATGTCGTGTGATGTCCCCGTATATGGATGACATGGGCAATAAAACCAGGATCATTGCCGTTTTTAATGAAGATCTGAGAGGCGGTGAATTCCATGGCCGCTTTCTTAAGGAGGGTGTGTCAGTCACCGAAAACATGCCGTTGTCGTTGCACCAGTGGTAGAGAGCAGCAACAGAAGCGTGAAAATGGCCTGGTTGGAAGCATGTTCGCGCCGCAGCCTTTCCCACTGATGTAAAATCGGCGCGGATGGGGTTTTTTATGCTGCACGTCTTGTAGAATGTCGTGTGATGTCCCCGTCGATGGATGATAAAGGTAATCAAACCAGCATTATTGCCGTTTATAATGAAGATCTGCAAGGCGGTGAATTCCATGGCCGCTTTCTTAAGGAGGGTGTCTGTCACCGAAAACATGCCGTTGTCATGCACCAATGGTGGAGAGCAGCAACTGAAGTGTGAAAAATGGCCTTGGTGGAAGCATGTTCGTGCCGCAGCCTTTCCCACTGAAGTAAAAATGGCACGGATGGGGCCTTTTATGCTGCACGTCTTTTAGAATGTCGAGTGTTGTCCCCGTCGATGGATGATATGGGTAACCAAACCAGGATCATTGCCGTTTGTAATGAAGATCTGAGAGGCGGTGAATTCCATGGCCACTTTCTTAAGGAGGGTGTGTCTGTCACCGAAAACATGCCGTTGTCGTTGCACCAATGGTGGAGAGCAGCAACTGAAGTGTGAAAAATGGCCTTGGTGGAAGCATGTTCGTGCCGCAGCCTTTCCCACTCAAGTAAAAACGGCGCGGATGGGGCCTTTTATGCTGCACGTCTTGTAGAATGTCGTGTGATGTCCCTGTCGATGGATGACATGGGTAATCAAACCATGATTATTGTCGTTTATAATGAAGATCTGCAAGGCGGTTAATTCCATGGCCGCTTTCTTAAGGAGTGTGTGTCTGTCACCGAAAACATGTCGTTGTCGTTGCACCAATGATGGAGAGCAGCAGCTGAAGTGTGAAAAATGGCCTGGTTGGAAGCATGTTCGTGCCGCAGCCTTTCCCACTGAAGTAAAAACGGCACGGATGGGGCCTTTTATGCTGCACGTCTTGTAGAATGTCGTGTGATGTCCCCGTCGATGGATGATATTGGTAATCAAACCAGCATTATTGCCGTTTATAAGGAAGATCTGCAAGGCGGTGAATTCCGTGGCCGCTTTCTTAAGGAGGGTGTGTCTGTCACCGAAAAGATGCCATTGTCGTTGCACCAATGGTGGAGAGCAGCAACTGAAGTGTGAAAAATGGCCTGGTTGGAAGCATGATCGTGGCGCAGCTTTCCCCACTGAAGTAAAAACGGCACGGATGGGGCCTTTTATGCTGCACGTCTTGTAGAATGTCGTGTGATGTCCCCGTCGATGGATGATATGGGTAATCAAACCAGCATTTTGCCGTTTATAAGAAAGATCTGAGAGGCGGTGAATTCCATGGCCACTTTCTTAAGGAGGGTGTGTCTGTCACCGATAACATGTCGTTGTCGTGGCACCAATGGTGGAGAGCAGCAACAGAAGTATGAAAAATGGCCTGGTTGGAAGCATGTTCGTGGCGCAGCCTTTCCCACTGAAGTAAAAACGGCACGGATGGGGCCTTTTATGCTGCACGTCTTGTAGAATGTCGTGTGATGTCCCTGTCGATGGATGACATGGGTAATCAAACCATGATTATTGTCGTTTATAATGAAGATCTGCAAGGCGGTGAATTCCATGGCCGGTTTCTTAAGGAGGGTGTGTCTGTCACCGAAATCATGTCTTTGTCGTTGCACCAATGGTGGAGATCAGCAACTGAAGTGTGAAAAATGGCCTTGGTGGAAGCATGTTCGTGCCACAATTTTTCCACTGAAGTAAAAACGGCACGGATGCGGCCTTTTATGCTGCACGTCTTGTAGAATGTCGTGTGATGTCCCCGTTGATAGATGAAATGAGTAATCAAGCCAGGATTATTGCCGTTTATAATGAAGAACTGCAAGGCGGTGAATTCCATGGCCGCTTTCTTAAGGAGGGTGTGTCTGTCACCGAAAACATGCCGTTTTCGTTGCAGCAAGGGTGGAGAGCAGCAACTTAAGTGTGAAAAATGGCCTGGTAGGAAGCATGTTCGTGCCGCACCCTTTCCCACTGAAGTAAAAGCGGCACGGATGAGGACTTTTACGCTGCACGTCTTCTAGAATGTCGTCTGTTGTCCCCGTAGATGGATGATATGGGTAATCAAACCAGGATTATTGCCGTTTATAATGAAGATCTGCAAGGCGGTGAATTCAATGGCCGCTTTCTTAAGGAGGGTGTGTCTGTCACCGAAAAGATGCCATTGTCGTTGCACCAATGGTGGAGAGCAGCAACTGAAGTGTGAAAAATGGCCTGGTTGGAAGCATGTTCGTGGCGCAGCTTTTCCCACTGAAGTAAAAACGGCACGGATGGGGCCTTTTATGCTGCACGTCTTGTAGAATGTCGTGTGATGTCCCCGTCGATGGATGATATGGGTAATCAAACCAGCATTTTGCCGTTTATAAGGAAGATCTGAGAGGCGGTGAATTCCATGGCCACTTTCTTAGGGAGGGTGTGTCTGTCACCGATAACATGTCGTTGTCGTGGCACCAATGGTGGAGAGCAGCAACAGAAGTATGAAAAATGGCCTGGTTGGAAGCATGTTCGTGGCGCAGCCTTTCCCACTGAAGTAAAAACGGCACGGATGGGGCCTTTTATGCTGCACGTCTTGTAGAATGTCGTGTGATGTCCCTGTCGATGGATGACATGGGTAATCAAACCATGATTATTGTCGTTTATAATGACGATCTGCAAGGCGGTGAATTCCATGGCCGGTTTCTTAAGGAGGGTGTGTCTGTCACCGAAAAGATGCCATTGTCGTTGCACCAATGGTGGAGAGCAGCAACTGAAGTGTGAAAAATGGCCTTGGTGGAAGCATGTTCGTGCCGCAGCTTTTCCCGCTGAAGAAAAAACGGCACGGATGCGGCCTTTTATGCTGCACGTCTTGTAGAATGTCGTGTGATGTCCCCGTATATGGATGACATGGGGAATCAAACCAGGATCATTGCCGTTTGTAATGAAGATCTGAGAGGCGGTGAATTAAATGGCCGCTTTCTTAAGGAGGGTGTGTCTGTCACCGAAAACATGCCGTTGTCGTTGCACCAGTGGTAGAGAGCAGCAACTGAAGCGTGAAAAATGGCCTGGTTGGAAGAAGGTTCGTGCCGCAGCCTTTCCCACTGAAGTAAAAACGGCACGGATGCGGCCTTTTATGCTGCACGTCTTGTAGAATGTCGTGTGATGTCCCCGTTCATAGATGAAATGGGTAATCAAGCCAGGATTATTGACGTTTATAATGAAGATCGGCAAGGCGGTGAATTCAATGGCCGCTTTCTTAAGGAGGGTGTGTCTGTCACCGAAAATATGCCATTGTCGTTGCACCAATGGTGGAGAGCAGCAACTGAAGTGTGAAAAATGGCCTGGTTGGAAGCATGTTCGTGGCGCAGCCTTTCCCACTGAAGTAAAAACGGCACGGATAGGGCCTTTTATGCTGCTCGTCTTGTAGAATGTCGTGCGATGTCCCCGTATATGGATGAGATGGGCAATCAAACCAGGATCATTGCCGTTTGTAATGAAGATATGAGAGGCGGTGAATTCCATGGCCGCTTTATTAAGGAGGGTGTGTCTGTCACCGAAAACATGCTTTTGTCGTTGCAGCAATGGTGGAGAGCAGCAACGTAAGTGTAAAAAATGGCCTGGTTGGAAGCATGTTCGTGGCGCAGCCTTTCCCACTGAAGTAAAAACGGCACGGATGAGGACTTTTACGCTGCACGTCTTCTAGAATGTCGTCTGTTGTCCCCGTAGATGGATGATATGGGTAACCAAACCAGGATCATTGCCGTTTGTAATGAAGATCTGAGAGGCGGTGAATTCCATGACCGCTGTCTTAAGGAGGGTGTGTCTGTCACCGAAAAGATGCCATTGTCGTTGCACTAATGTTGGAGAGCAGCAACTGAAGTGTGAAAAATGGCCTGATTGGAAGCATGTTCGTGGCGCAGCTTTTCCCACTGAAGTAAAAACGGCACGGATGGGGCCTTTTATGCTGCACGTCTTGTAGAATGTCGTGTGATGTCCCCGTCGATGGATGATATTGGTAATCAAACCAGCATTATTGCCGTTTATAAGGAAGATCTGCAAGGCGGTGAATTCCATGGCCGCTTTCCTAAGGAGGGTGTGTCTGCCACCGAAAACAAGCCGTAGTCGTTGCACCAATGGTGGAGATCAGCAACTGAAGTGTGAAAAATGGCCTGGTTTGAAGCATGTTCGTGGCGCAGCCTTTCCCACTGAAGTAAAAACGGCACGGATTGGGCCTTTTATGCTGCACGTCTTGTAGAATGTCGTGTGATGTCCCTGTCGATGGATGACATGGGTAATCAAACCAGGATTATTGTGGTTTATAATGAAGATCTGCAAGGCGGTGAATTCCATGGCCGCTTTCTTAAGGAGGGTGTCTGTCACCGAAAAACATGCCGTTGTCGTTGCACCAATGTTGGAGAGCAGCAACTGAAGTGTGAAAAATGGCCTTGGTGGAAGCATGTTCGTGCCGCAGCCTTTCCGACTGAAGTAAAAATGGCACGGTTGGGGCCTTTTATGCTGCACGTCTTTTAGAATGTCGAGTGATGTCCCCGTCGATGGATGATATGGGTAACCATACCAGGATAATTGCCGTTTGTAATGAAGATCTGAGAGGCGGTGAATTCCATGGCCACTTTCTTAAGGAGGGTGTGCCTGTCACCGATAACATGTCGTTGTCGTGGCACCAATGGTAGAGAGCAGCAACTGAAGTATGAAAAATGGCATGGTTGGAAGCATGTTCGTGGCGCAGCCTTTCCCACTGAAGTAAAAACGGCACGGATGGGGCCTTTTATGCTGCACGTCTTGTAGAATGTCGTGTGATGTCCCCGTATATGGATGATATGGGCAATCAAACCAGGATCATTGCCGTTTGTAATGAAGATCTGCAAGGCGGTGAATTCCATGGCCGCTTTCTTAAGCAGGGTGTGTCTGTCACCGAAAACATGCCGTTTTCGTTGCACCAATGGTGGAGAGCAGCAACTGAAGTGTGAAAAATGGCCTTGGTGGAAGCATGTTCGTGCCGCAGCCTTTCCCACTGAAGTAAAAACGGCGCGGATGGGTCCTTTTATGCTGCACGTCTTGTAGAATGTCGTGTGATGTCCCTGTCGATGGATGACATGGGTAATCAAACCATGATTATTGTCGTTTATAATGAAGATCTGCAAGGCGGTGAATTCCATGGCCGCTTTCTTAAGGAGGGTGTATCTGTCACCGAAAACATATCGTTGTCGTTGCACCAATGATGGAGAGCAGCAGCTGAAGTGTGAAAAATGGCCTGGTTGGAAGCATGTTCGTGCCGCAGCCTTTCCCACTGAAGTAAAAACGGCACGGATGCGGCCTTTTATGCTGCACGTCTTGTAGAATGTCGTGTGATGTCCCCGTATATGGATGACATGGGCAATCAAACCAGGATCATTGCCGTTTATAATGAAGATCAGCAAGGCGGTGAATTCCATGGCCGCTTTCTTAAGGAGGGCGTGTCAGTCACCGAAAACATGCCGTAGTCGTTGCTCCAATGGTGGAGATCAGCAACTGAAGTGTGAAAAATGGCCTTGGTAGAAGCATGTTCGTGCCGCACCCTTTCCACTTAAGTAAAAGCGGCCCGGATGAGAACTTTTACGCTGCACGTCTTCTAGAATGTCGTCTGTTGTCCCCGTAGATGGATGATATGGGTAATCAAACCAGGATTATTGCCCTTTATAATGAAGATCTGCAAGGCGGTGAATTCTATGGCCGCTTTCTTAAGGAGGGTGTGTCTGTCACCGAAAAGATGCCATTGTCGTTGCACTGATGGTGGAGAGCAGCAACTGAAGTGTGAAAAATGGCCTGGTTGGAAGCATGTTCGTGGCGCAGCTTTTCCCACTGAAGTAAAAACGGCACGGATGGGGCCTTTTATGCTGCACGTCTTGTAGAATGTCGTGTGATGTCCCCGTCGATGGATGATATTGGTAATCAAACCAGCATTATTGCCGTTTATAAGGAAGATCTGCAAGGCGGTGAATTCCGTGGCCGCTTTCTTAAGGAGGGTGTGTCTGCCACCGAAAACAAGCCGTAGTCGTTGCACCAATGGTGGAGATCAGCAACTGAAGTGTGAAAATTGGCCTTGGTGGAAGCATGATCGTGCCGCAGACTTTTCAACTGAAGTAAAAACGGCACGGATGGGGCCTTTTATGCCGCACGTCTTGTAGAATGTCGTGTGATGTCCCCGTCGATGGATGATATTAGTAATCAAACCAGCAATATTGCCGTTTATAAGGAAGATCTGCAAGGCGGTGAATTCCGTGGCCGCTTTCTTAAGGAGGGTGTGTCTGTCACCGAAAAGATGCCATTGTCGTTGCACCAATGGTGGAGAGCAGCAACTGAAGTGTGAAAAATGGCCTTGGTGGAAGCATGTTCGTGCCGCAGCCTTTCCCGCTGAAGAAAAAACGGCACGGATGCGGCCTTTTATGCTGCACGTCTTGTAGACTGTCGTGTGATGTCCCCGTTGATAGATGAAATGGGTAATCAAGCCAGGATTATTGCCGTTTATAATGAAGATCTACAAGGCGGTGAATTCCATGGCCGCTTTCTTAACGAGGGTGTGTCTGTCACCGAAAACATGCCGTTGTCGTTGCACCAGTGATGGAGAGCAGCAACTGGAGTGTGAAAAATGGCCTTGGTGGAAGCATGTTCGTGCCACAATTTTTCCCACTGAAGTAAAAACGGCACGGATGCGGCCTTTTATGCTGCACGTCTTGTAGAATGTCGTGTGATGTCCCCGTTGATAGATGAAATGAGTAATCAAGCCAGGATTATTGCCGTTTATAATGAAGATCTGCAAGGCGGTGAATTCCATGGCCGCTTTCTTAAGGAGGGTGTGTCTGTCACCGAAAACATGCCTTTGTCGTTGCACCAGTGGTGGAGAGCAGCAACTGAAGTGTGAACAATGGCCTGGCTGGAAGCATGTTCGTGCCGCAGCCCTTCCCACTGAAGTATAAACGGCACGTATGGCGTTTTTTATGCTGCACGTCTTGTAGAATGTCGTGTGATGTCCCCGTCGATGGATGATAAAGGTAATCAAACCAGGATTATTACCGTTTATAATGAAGAACTGCAAGGTGGTGAATTCCATTGCCGCTTTATTAAGGAGGGTGTGTCTGTCACCGAAAACATGCTTTTGTCGTTGCAGCAAGTGTGGAGAGCAGCAACTTAAGTGTAAAAAATGGCCTGGTTGGAAGCATGTTCGTGCCGCACCCTTTCCCACTGAAGTAAAAGCCGCACGGATGAGGACGTTTACGCTGCACGTCTTCTAGAATGTCGTCTGTTGTCCCCGTAGATGGATGATATGGGTAATCAAACCAGGATTATTGCCCTTTATAATGAAGATCTGCAAGGCGGTGAATTCTATGGCCGCTTTCTTAAGGAGGGTGTGTCTGTCACCGAAAAGATGCCATTGTCGTTGCACTAATGGTGGAGAGCAGCAACTGAAGTGTGAAAAATGGCCTGGCTGGAAGCATGTTCGTGCCGCAGCCCTTCCCACTGAAGTATAAACGGCACAGATGGGGTTTTTTATGCTGCACGTCTTGTAGAATGTCGTGTGATGTCCCCGTCGATGGATGATATTGGTAATCAAACCAGCATTATTGCCGTTTGCCGTTTATAAGGAAGATCTGCAAGGCGGTGAATTCCGTGGCCGCTTTCTTAAGGAGGGTGTGTCTGCCACCGAAAACAAGCCGTAGTCGTTGCACCAATGGTGGAGATCAGCAACTGAAGTGTGAAAAATGGCCTTGGTGGAAGCATGATCGTGCCGCAGACTTTCCAACTGAAGTAAAAACGGCACGGATGGGGTCTTTTATGCCGCACGTCTTGTAGAATGTCGTGTGATGTCCCCGTCGATGGATGATATTGGTAATCAAACCAGCATTATTGCCGTTTATAAGGAAGATCTGCAAGGCGGTGAATTCCGTGGCCGCTTTCTTAAGGAGGGTGTGTCTGTCACCGAAAAGATGCCATTGTCGTTCCAACAATGGTGGAGAGCAGCAACTGAAGTGTGAAAAATGGCCTTGGTGGAAGCATGTTCGTGCCGCAGCTTTTCCCGCTGAAGAAAAAACGGCACGGATGCGGCCTTTTATGCTGCACGTCTTGTAGAATGTCGTGTGATGTCCCCGTATATGGATGACATGGGGAATCAAACCAGGATCATTGCCGTTTGTAATGAAGATCTTAGAGGCGGTGAATTCCATGGCCGCTTTCTTAAGGAGGGTGTGTCTGTCACCGAAAACATGCCGTTGTCGTTGCACCAGTGGTAGAGAGCAGCAACTGAAGCGTGAAAAAAGGCCTGGTTGGAAGAAGGTTCGTGCCGCAGCCTTTCCCACTGAAGTAAAAACGGCACGGATGCGGCCTTTTATGCTGCACGTCTTGTAGAATGTCGTGTGATGTCCCCGTCGATGGATGATATGGGTAACCAAACCAGGATTATTGCCGTTTGTAATGAAGATCTGAGAGGCGGTGAATTCCATGACCGCTGTCTTAAGGAGGGTGTGTCTGTCACCGATAAAATGCCGTTGTCGTTGCACCAATGGTGGAGGGCAGCAACTGAAGTATGAAAAATGGCCTGGTTGGAAGCATGTTCGTGGCGCAGCCTTTCCCACTGAAGTAAAAACGGTACGGATGGGGCCTTTTATGCTGCACGTCTTGTAGAAAGTCGTGTGATGTCCCTGTCGATGGATGACAAGGGTAATCAAACCATGATTATTGTCGTTTATAATGAAGATCTGCAAGGCGGTGAATTCCATGGCCGCTTTCTTGAGGAGGGTGTGTCTGTGACCGAAAACATGCCGTTGTCGTTGCACCAATGTTGGAGAGCAGCAGCTGAAGTGTGAAAAATGGCCTGGTTGGAAGCATGTTCGTTGCGCAGCCTTTCCCACTGAAGTAAAACCGGCACGGATAGGGCCTTTTATGCTGCTCGTCTTGTAGAATGTCATGCGATGTCCCCGTATATGGATGAAATGGGCAATAAAACCAGGATCATTGCCGTTTGTAATGAAGATATGAGAGGCGGTGAATTCGATGGCCGCTTTCTTAAGGAGGGTGTCTGTCACCGAATACATGCCGTTGTCGTTGCACCAATGGTGGAGAGCAGCAACTGAAGTGTGAAAAATGGCCTTGGTGGAAGCATGTTCGTGCCGCAGCCTTTCCCACTGAAGTAAAAACAGCACGGATGGGGCGTTTTATGCTGCACGTCTTGTAGAATGTCGTGTGATGTCCCCGTCGATGGATGATATGGGTAACCAAACCAGGATCATTGCCGTTTGTAATGAAGATCTGAGAGGCGGTGAATTCTATGGCCACTTTCTTAAGGAGGGTGTCTGTCACCGAAAACATGCCGTTGTCGTTGCACCAATGGTGGAGAGCAGCACCTGAAGTGTGAAAAATGGCCTTGGTGGAAGCATGTTCGTGCCACAATTTTTCCCACTGAAGTAAAAACGGCACGGATGCGGCCTTTTATGCTGCACATCTTGTAGAATGTCGTGTGATCTCCCCGTTGATAGATGAAATGAGTAATCAAGCCAGGATTATTGCCGTTTATAATGAAGATCTGCAAGGCGGTGAATTCCATGGCCGCTTTCTTAAGGAGGGTGTGTCTGTCACCGAAAACATGCCTTTGTCGTTGCACCAGTGGTGGAGAGCAGCAACTGAAGTGTGAAAAATGGCCTGGCTGGAAGCATGTTCATGCCGCAGCCCTTCCCACTGAAGTATAAACGGCACAGATGGGGTTTTTTATGCTGCACGTCTTGTAGAATGTCGTGTGATGTCCCCGTATATGGATGACATGGGGAATAAAACCAGGATCATTGCCGTTTGTAATGAAGATCTGCAAGGCGGTGAATTCCGTGGCCGCTTTCTTAAGGAGGGTGTGTCTGCCACCGAAAACAAGCCGTAGTCGTTGCACCAATGGTGGAGAGCAGCAACTGAAGTGTGAAAAATGGCCTGGTTGGAAGCATGTTCGTGGCGCAGCCTTTCCCACTGAAGTAAAAACGGCACGGATAGGGCCTTTTATGCTGCTCGTCTTGTAGAATGTCGTGCGATGTCCCCGTAGATGGATGATATGGGTAACCAAACCAGGATCATTGCCGTTTGTAATGAAGATCTGAGAGGCGGTGAATTCCATGACCGCTGTCTTAAGGAGGGTGTGACTGTCACCGAAAAGATGCCATTGTAGTTGCACTAATGGTGGAGAGCAGCAACTGAAGTGTGAAAAATGGCCTGGTTGGAAGCATGTTCGTGGCGCAGCTTTTCCCACTGAAGTAAAAACGGCACGGATGGGGCCTTTTATGCTGCACGTCTTGTAGAATGTCGTGTGATGTCCCCGTCGATGGATGATATTGGTAATCAAACCAGCAATATTGCCGTTTATAAGGAAGATCTGCAAGGCGGTGAATTCCATGGCCGCTTTCTTAAGGAGGGTGTGTCTGCCACCGAAAACAAGCCGTAGTCGTTGCACCAATGGTGGAGATCAGCAACTGAAGTGTGAAAAATGGCCTGGTTGGAAGCATGTTCGTGGCGCAGCCTTTCCCACTGAAGTAAAAACGGCACGGATTGGGCCTTTTATGCTGCACGTCTTGTAGAATGTCGTGTGATGTCCCTGTCGATGGATGACATGGGTAATCAAACCAGGATTATTGTGGTTTATAATGAAGATCTGCAAGGCGGTGAATTCCATGGCCGCTTTCTTAAGGAGGGTGTCTGTCACCGAAAAACATGCCGTTGTCGTTGCACCAATGTTGGAGAGCAGCAACTGAAGTGTGAAAAATGGCCTTGGTGGAAGCATGTTCGTGCCGCAGCCTTTCCGACTGAAGTAAAAATGGCACGGTTGGGGCCTTTTATGCTGCACGTATTTTAGAATGACGAGTGATGTCCCCGTCGATGGATGATATGGGTAACCATACCAGGATAATTGCCGTTTGTAATGAAGATCTGAGAGGCGGTGAATTCCATGGCCACTTTCATAAGGAGGGTGGGCCTGTCACCGATAACATGTCGTTGTCGTGGCACCAATGGTAGAGAGCAGCAACTGAAGTATGAAAAATGGCCTGGTTGGAAGCATGTTCGTGGCGCAGCCTTTCCCACTGAAGTAAAAACGGCACGGATGGGGCCTTTTATGCTGCACGTCTTGTAGAATGTCGTGTGATGTCCCCGTATATGGATGATATGGGCAATCAAACCAGGATCATTGCCGTTTGTAATGAAGATCTGCAAGGCGGTGAATTCCATGGCCGCTTTCTTAAGGAGGGTGTGTCTGTCACCGAAAACATGCCGTTTTCGTTGCACCAATGGTGGAGAGCAGCAACTGAAGTGTGAAAAATGGCCTTGGTGGAAGCATGTTCGTGCCGCAGCCTTTCCCACTGAAGTAAAAACGGCGCGGATGGGTCCTTTTATGCTGCACGTCTTGTAGAATGTCGTGTGATGTCCCTGTCGATGGATGACATGGGTAATCAAACCATGATTATTGTCGTTTATAATGAAGATCAGCAAGGCGGTGAATTCCATGGCCGCTTTCTTAAGGAGGGTGTATCTGTCACCGAAAACATATCGTTGTCGTTGCACCAATGATGGAGAGCAGCAGCTGAAGTGTGAAAAATGGCCTGGTTGGAAGCATGTTCGTGCCGCAGCCTTTCCCACTGAAGTAAAAACGGCACGGATGCGGCCTTTTATGCTGCACGTCTTGTAGAATGTCGTGTGATGTCCCCGTATATGGATGACATGGGCAATCAAACCAGGATCATTGCCGTTTATAATGAAGATCAGCAAGGCGGTGAATTCCATGGCCGCTTTCTTAAGGAGGGCGTGTCAGTCACCGAAAACATGCCGTAGTCGTTGCTCCAATGGTGGAGATCAGCAACTGAAGTGTGAAAAATGGCCTTGGTGGAAGCATGTTCGTGCCGCAGACGTTTCAACTGAAGTAAAAACGGCACGGATGGGGCCTTTTATGCCGCACGTCTTGTAGAATGTCGTGTGATGTCCCCGTCGATGGATGATATTAGTAATCAAACCAGCAATATTGCCGTTTATAAGGAAGATCTGCAAGGCGGTGAATTCCGTGGCCGCTTTCTTAAGGAGGGTGTGTCTGTCACCGAAAAGATGCCATTGTCGTTGCACCAATGGTGGAGAGCAGCAACTGAAGTGTGAAAAATGGCCTTGGTGGAAGCATGTTCGTACCGCAGCTTTTCCCGCTGAAGAAAAAACGGCACGGATGCGGCCTTTTATGCTGCACGTCTTGTAGACTGTCGTGTGATGTCCCCGTTGATAGATGAAATGGGTAATCAAGCCAGGATTATTGCCGTTTATAGTGAAGATCTACAAGGCGGTGAATTCCATGGCCGCTTTCTTAACGAGGGTGTGTCTGTCACCGAAAACATGCCGTTGTCGTTGCACCAGTGATGGAGAGCAGCAACTGGAGTGTGAAAAATGGCCTTGGTGGAAGCATGTTCGTGCCACAAGTTTTCCCACTGAAGTAAAAACGGCACGGATGCGGCCTTTTATGCTGCACGTCTTGTAGAATGTCGTGTGATGTCCCCGTTGATAGATGAAATGAGTAATCAAGCTAGGATTATTGCCGTTTATAATGAAGATCTGCAAGGCGGTGAATGCCATGGCCGCTTTCTTAAGGAGGGTGTGTCTGTCACCGAAAACATGCCTTGTCGTTGCACCAGTGGTGGAGAGCAGCAACTGAAGTGTGAACAATGGCCTGGCTGGAAGCATGTTCGTGCCGCAGCCCTTCCCACTGAAGTATAAACGGCACGGATGGGGTTTTTTATGCGGCACGTCTTGTAAAATGTCGTGTGATATCCCCGTCGATGGATGATAAAGGTAATCAAACCAGGATTATTACCGTTTATAATGAAGAACTGCAAGGTGGTGAATTCCATTGCCGCTTTATTAAGAAGGGTGTGTCTGTCACCGAAAACATGCTTTTGTCGTTGCAGCAATGGTGGAGAGCAACAACTTAAGTGTAAAAAATGGCCTGGTTGGAAGCATGTTCGTGCCGCACCATTTCCCACTGAAGTAAAAGCGGCACGGATGAGGACTTTTACGCTGCACGTCTTCTAGAATGTCGTCTGTTGTCCCCGTAGATGGATGATATGGGTAATCAAACCAGGATTATTGCCCTTTATAATGAAGATCTGCAAGGCGGTGAATTCTATGGCCGCTTTCTTAAGGAGGGTGTGTCTGTCACCGAAAAGATGCCATTGTCGTTGCACTAATGGTGGAGAGCAGCAACTGAAGTGTGAAAAATGGCCTGGTTGGAAGCATGTTCGTGGCGCAGCTTTTCCCACTGAAGTAAAAACGGCACGGATGGGGCCTTTTATGCTGCACGTCTTGTAGAATGTCGTGTGATGTCCCCGTCGATGGATGATATTGGTAATCAAACCAGCATTATTGCCGTTTATAAGGAAGATCTGCAAGGCGGTGAATTCCGTGGCCGCTTTCTTAAGGAGGGTGTGTCTGCCACCGAAAACAAGCCGTAGTCGTTGCACCAATGGTGGAGATCAGCAACTGAAGTGTGAAAAATGGCCTTGGTGGAAGCATGATCGTGCCGCAGACTTTTCAACTGAAGTAAAAACGGCACGAATGGGGCCTTTTATGCCGCACGTCTTGTAGAATGTCGTGTGATGTCCCCGTCGATGGATGATATTAGTAATCAAACCAGCAATCTTGCCGTTTATAAGGAAGATCTGCAAGGCGGTGAATTCCGTGGCCGCTTTCTTAAGGAGGGTGTGTCTGTCACCGAAAAGATGCCATTGTCGTTGCACCAATGGTGGAGAGCAGCAACTGAAGTGTGAAAAATGGCCTTGGTGGAAGCATGTTCGTGCCGCAGCTTTTCCCGCTGAAGAAAAAACGGCACGGATGCGGCCTTTTATGCTGCACGTCTTGTAGACTGTCGTGTGATGTCCCCGCTGATAGATGAAATGGGTAATCAAGCCAGGATTATTGCCGTTTATAATGAAGATCTACAAGGCGGTGAATTCCATGGCCGCTTTCTTAACGAGGGTGTGTCTGTCACCGAAAACATGCCGTTGTCGTTGCACCAGTGATGGAGAGCAGCAACTGGAGTGTGAAAAATGGCCTTGGTGGAAGCATGTTCGTGCCACAATTTTTCCCACTGAAGTAAAAACGGCACGGATGCGGCCTTTTATGCTGCACGTCTTGTAGAATGTCGTGTGATGTCCCCGTCGATGGATGATATGGGTAACCAAACCAGGATTATTGCCGTTTGTAATGAAGATCTGAGAGGCGGTGAATTCCATGACCGCTGTCTTAAGGAGGGTGTGTCTGTCACCGATAAAATGCCGTTGTCGTTGCACCAATGGTGGAGGGCAGCAACTGAAGTATGAAAAATGGCCTGGTTGGAAGCATGTTCGTGGCGCAGGCTTTCCCACTGAAGTAAAAACGGCACGGATGGGGCCTTTTATGCTGCACGTTTTGTAGAAAGTCGTGTGATGTCCCTGTCGATGGATGACAAGGGTAATCAAACCATGATTATTGTCGTTTATAATGAAGATCTGCAAGGCGGTGAATTCCATGGCCGCTTTCTTAAGGAGGGTGTGTCTGTCACCGAAAACATGCCGTTGTCGTTGCACCAATGTTGGAGAGCAGCAGCTGAAGTGTGAAAAATGGCCTGGTTGGAAGCATGTTCGTTGCGCAGCCTTTCCCACTGAAGTAAAACCGGCACGGATAGGGCCTTTTATGCTGCTCGTCTTGTAGAATGTCATGCGATGTCCCCGTATATGGATGAAATGGGCAATAAAACCAGGATCATTGCCGTTTGTAATGAAGATATGAGAGGCGGTGAATTCGATGGCCGCTTTCTTAAGGAGGGTGTCTGTCACCGAATACATGCCGTTGTCGTTGCACCAATGGTGGAGAGCAGCAACTGAAGTGTGAAAAATGGCCTTGGTGGTAGCATGTTCGTGCCGCAGCCTTTCCCACTGAAGTAAAAACAGCACAGATGGGGCGTTTTATGCTGCACGTCTTGTAGAATGTCGTGTGATGTCCCCGTCGATGGATGATATGGGTAACCAAACCAGGATAATAGCCGTTTGTAATGAAGATCAGCAAGGCGGTGAATTCCATGGCCGCTTCCTAAGGAGGGCGTGTCAGTCACCGAAAATATGCCGTAGTCGTTGCACCAATGGTGGAGATCAGCAACTGAAGTGTGAAAAATGGCCTTGGTGGAAGCATGTTCGTGCCGCAGACTCCAACTGAAGTAAAAACGGCACGGATGAAGCCTTTTATGCCGCACGTTTTGTAGAATGTCGTGTGATGTCCTCGTCTATGGATGACATGGGTAATCAAACCAGGATCATTGCCGTTTGTAATGAAGATCTGAGAGGCGGTGAATTCTATGGCCACTTTCTTAAGGAGGGTGTCTGTCACCGAAAACATGCCGTTGTCGTTGCACCAATGGTGGAGAGCAGCACCTGAAGTGTGAAAAATGGCCTTGGTGGAAGCATGTTCGTGCCACAATTTTTCCCACTGAAGTAAAAACGGCACGGATGCGGCCTTTTATGCTGCACATCTTGTAGAATGCCGTGTGATGTCCCCGTTGATAGATGAAATGAGTAATCAAGCCAGGATTATTGCCGTTTATAATGAAGATCTGCAAGGCGGTGAATTCCATGGCCGCTTTCTTAAGGAGGGTGTGTCTGTCACCGAAAACATGCCTTTGTCGTTGCACCAGTGGTGGAGAGCAGCAACTGAAGTGTGAAAAATGGCCTGGCTGGAAGCATGTTCGTGCCGCAGCCCTTCCCACTGAAGTATAAACGGCACGGATGGGGTTTTTTATGCTGCACGTCTTGTAGAATGTCGTGTGATGTCCCCGTATATGGATGACATGGGGAATCAAACCAGGATCATTGCCGTTTGTAATGAAGATCTGCAAGGCGGTGAATTCCGTGGCCGCTTTCTTAAGGAGGGTGTGTCTGCCACCGAAAACAAGCCGTAGTCGTTGCACCAATGGTGGAGATCGGCAACTGAAGTGTGAAAAATGGCCTTGGTGGAAGCATGTTCGTGCCACAATTTTTCCCACTGAAGTAAAAACGGCACGGATGCGGCCTTTTATGCTGCACGTCTTGTAGAATTTCGTGTGATGTCCCCGTTGATAGATGAAATGAGTAATCAAGCCAGGATTATTGCCGTTTATAATGAAGATCTGCAAGGCGGTGAATTCCATGGCCGCTTTCTTAAGGAGGGTGTGTCTGTCACCGAAAACATGCCTTTGTCGTTGCACCAGTGGTGGAGAGCAGCAACTGAAGCGTGAACAATGGCCTGGCTGGAAGCATGTTCGTGCCGCAGCCCTTCCCACTGAAGTATAAACGGCACGGATGGGGTTTTTTATGCTGCACGTCTTGTAGAATGTCGTGTGATGTCCCCGTCGATGGATGATAAAGGTAATCAAACCAGGATTATTACCGTTTATAATGAAGAACT
This sequence comes from Amblyomma americanum, assembly GCF_052857255.1. Lineage (NCBI taxonomy): Eukaryota > Metazoa > Arthropoda > Arachnida > Ixodida > Ixodidae > Amblyomma > Amblyomma americanum. The sequence continues at coordinate 37,600,195 of NC_135499.1, read as the reverse complement.
GCAAGGTGGTGAATTCCATTGCCGCTTTATTAAGGAGGGTGTGTCTGTCACCGAAAACATGCTTTTGTCGTTGCAGCAATGGTGGAGAGCAGCAACTTAAGTGTAAAAAATGGCCTGGTTGGAAGCATGTTCGTGCCGCACCTTTTCCCACTGAAGTAAAAGCGGCCCGGATGAGGACTTTTACGCTGCACGTCTTCTAGAATGTCGTCTGTTGTCCCCGTAGATGGATGATATGGGTAATCAAACCAGGATTATTGCCCTTTATTATGAAGATCTGCAAGGCGGTGAATTCTATGGCCGCTTTCTTAAGGAGGGTGTGTCTGTCACCGAAAAGATGCCATTGTCGTTGCACTAATGGTGGAGAGCAGCAACTGAAGTGTGAAAAATGGCCTGGTTGGAAGCATGTTCGTGGCGCAGCTTTTCCCACTGAAGAACGGCACGGATGGGGCCTTTTATGCTGCACGTCTTGTAGAATGTCGTGTGATGTCCCCGTCGATGGATGATATTGGTAATCAAACCAGCATTATTGCCGTTTATAAGGAAGATCTGCAAGGCGGTGAATTCCGTGGCCGCTTTCTTAAGGAGGGTGTGTCTGCCACCGAAAACAAGCCGTAGTCGTTGCACCAATGGTGGAGATCAGCAACTGAAGTGTGAAAAATGGCCTTGGTGGAAGCATGATCGTGCCGCAGACTTTTCAACTGAAGTAAAAACGGCACGGATGGGGTCTTTTATGCCGCACGTCTTGTAGAATGTCGTGTGATGTCCCCGTCGATGGATGATATTAGTAATCAAACCAGCAATATTGCCGTTTATAAGGAAGATCTGCAAGGCGGTGAATTCCGTGGCCGCATTCTTAAGGAGGGTGTGTCTGTCACCGAAAAGATGACATTGTCGTTGCACCAATGGTGGAGAGCAGCAACTGAAGTGTGAAAAATGGCCTTGGTGGAAGCATGTTCGTGCCGCAGCTTTTCCCGCTGAAGAAAAAACGGCACGGATGCGGCCTTTTATGCTGCACGTCTTGTAGACTGTCGTGTGATGTCCCCGTTGATAGATGAAATGGGTAATGAAGCCAGGATTATTGCCGTTTATAATGAAGATCTACAAGGCGGTGAATTCCATGGCCGCTTTCTTAACGAGGGTGTGTCTGTCACCGAAAACATGCCGTTGTCGTTGCACCAGTGATGGAGAGCAGCAACTGGAGTGTGAAAAATGGCCTTGGTGGAAGCATGTTCGTGCCACAATTTTTCCCACTGAAGTAAAAACGGCACGGATGCGGCCTTTTATGCTGCACGTCTTGTAGAATGTCGTGTAATGTCCCCGTTGATAGATGAAATGAGTAATCAAGCCAGGATTATTGCCGTTTATAATGAAGATCTGCAAGGCGGTGAATTCCATGGCCGCTTTCTTAAGGAGGGTGTGTCTGTCACCGAAAACATGCCTTTGTCGTTGCACCAGTGGTGGAGAGCAGCAACTGAAGTGTGAACAATGGCCTGCCTGGAAGCATGTTCGTGCCGCAGCCCTTCCCACTGAAGTATAAACGGCACGGATGGGGTTTTTTATGCTGCACGCCTTGTAGAATGTCGTGTGATGTCCCCGTCGATGGATGATAAAGGTAATCAAACCAGGATTATTACCGTTTATAATGAAGAACTGCAAGGTGGTGAATTCCATTGCCGCTTTATTAAGGAGGGTGTGTCTGTCACCGAAAACATGCTTTTGTCGTTGCAGCAATGGTGGAGAGCAGCAACTTAAGTGTAAAAAATGGCCTGGTTGGAAGCATGTTCGTGCCGCACCCTTTCCCACTGAAGTAAAAGCGGCACGGATGAGGACTTTTACGCTGCACGTCTTCTAGAATGTCGTCTGTTGTCCCCGTAGATGGATGATATGGGTAATCAAACCAGGATTATTGCCCTTTATAATGAAGATCTGCAAGGCGGTGAATTCCGTGGCCGCTTTCTTAAGGAGGGTGTGTCTGTCACCGAAAAGATGCCATTGTCGTTGCACCAATGGTGGAGAGCAGCAACTGAAGTGTGAAAAATGGCCTTGGTGGAAGCATGTTCGTGCCGAAGCTTTTCCCGCTGAAGAAAAAACGGCACGGATGCGGCCTTTTATGCTGCACGTCTTGTAGACCGTCGTGTGATGTCCCCGTTGATAGATGAAATGGGTAATCAAGCCAGGAATATTGCCGTTTATAATGAAGATCTACAAGGCGGTGAATTCCATGGCCGCTTTCTTAACGAGGGTGTGTCTGTCACCGAAAACATGCCGTTGTCGTTGCACCAGTGATGGAGAGCAGCAACTGGAGTGTGAAAAATGGCCTTGGTGGAAGCATGTTCGTGCCACAATTTTTCCCACTGAAGTAAAAACGGCACGGATGCGGCCTTTTATGCTGCACGTCTTGTAGAATGTCGTGTGATGTCCCCGTTGATAGATGAAATGAGTAATCAAGCCAGGATTATTGCCGTTTATAATGAAGATCTGCAAGGCGGTGAATTCCATGGCCGCTTTCTTAAGGAGGGTGTGTCTGTCACCGAAAACATGCCTTTGTCGTTGCACCAGTGGTGGAGAGCAGCAACTGAAGTGTGAACAATGGCCTGGCTGGAAGCATGTTCGTGCCGCAGCCCTTCCCACTGAAGTATAAACGGCACGAATGGGGTTTTTTATGCTGCACGTCTTGTAGAATGTCGTGTGATGTCCCCGTCGATGGATGATAAAGGTAATCAAACCAGGATTATTACCGTTTATAATGAAGAACTGCAAGGTGGTGAATTCTATTGCCGCTTTATTAAGGAGGGTGTGTCTGTCACCGAAAACATGCTTTTGTCGTTGCAGCAATGGTGGAGAGCAGCAACTTAAGTGTAAAAAATGGCCTGGTTGGAAGCATGTTCGTGCCGCACCCTTTCCCACTGAAGTAAAAGCGGCACGGATGAGGACTTTTACGCTGCACGTCTTCTAGAATGTCGTCTGTTGTCCCCGTAGATGGATGATATGGGTAATCAAACCAGGATTATTGCCCTTTATAATGAAGATCTGCAAGGCGGTGAATTCTATGGCCGCTTTCTTAAGGAGGGTGTGTCTGTCACCGAAAAGATGCCATTGTCGTTGCACTAATGGTGGAGAGCAGCAACTGAAGTGTGAAAAATGTCCTGGTTGGAAGCATGTTCGTGGCGCAGCTTTTCCCACTGAAGTAAAAACGGCACGGATGGGGCCTTTTATGCTGCACGTCTTGTAGAATGTCGTGTGATGTCTCCGTCGATGGATGATATTGGTAATCAAACCAGCATTATTGCCGTTTATAAGGAAGATCTGCAAGGCGGTGAATTCCGTGGCCGCTTTCTTAAGGAGGGTGTGTCTGCCACCGAAAACAAGCCGTAGTCGTTGCACCAATGGTGGAGATCAGCAACTGAAGTGTGAAAAATGGCCTTGGTGGAAGCATGATCGTGCCGCAGACTTTCCAACTGAAGTAAAAACGGCACGGATGGGGCCTTTTATGCCGCACGTCTTGTAGAATGTCGTGTGATGTCCCCGTCGATGGATGATATTGGTAATCAAACCAGCATTATTGCCGTTTATAAGGAAGATCTGCAAGGCGGTGAATTCCGTGGCCGCTTTCTTAAGGAGGGTGTGTCTGTCACCGAAAAGATGCCATTGTCGTTGCACCAATGGTGGAGAGCAGCAACTGAAGTGTGAAAAATGGCCTTGGTGGAAGCATGTTCGTGCCGCAGCTTTTCCCGCTGAAGAAAAAACGGCACGGATGCGGCCTTTTATGCTGCACGTCTTGTAGAATGTCGTGTGATGTCCCCGTATATGGATGACATGGAGAATCAAACCAGGATCATTGCCGTTTGTAATGAAGATCTGAGAGGCGGTGAATTCCATGGCCGCTTTCTTAAGGAGGGTGTGTCTGTCACCGAAAACATGCCGTTGTCGTTGCACCAGTGGTAGAGAGCAGCAACTGAAGCGTGAAAAAAGGCCTGGTTGGAAGAAGGTTCGTGCCGCAGCCTTTCCCACTGAAGTAAAAACGGCACGGATGCGGTCTTTTATGCTGCACGTCTTGTAGAATGTCGTGTGATGTCCCCGTCGATGGATGATATGGGTAACCAAACCAGGATTATTGCCGTTTGTAATGAAGATCTGAGAGGCGGTGAATTCCATGACCGCTGTCTTAAGGAGGGTGTGTCTGTCACCGATAAAATGCCGTTGTCGTTGCACCAATGGTGGAGGGCAGCAACTGAAGTATGAAAAATGGCCTGGTTGGAAGCATGTTCGTTGCGCAGCCTTTCCCACTGAAGTAAAAACGGCACGGATGGGGCCTTTTATGCTGCACGTCTTGTAGAAAGTCGTGTGATGTCCCTGTCGATGGATGACAAGGGTAATCAAACCATGATTATTGTCGTTTATAATGAAGATCTGCAAGGCGGTGAATTCCATGGCCGCTTTCTTAAGGATGGTGTGTCTGTCACCGAAAACATGCCGTTGTCGTTGCACGAATGTTGGAGAGCAGCAGCTGAAGTGTGAAAAATGGCCTGGTTGGAAGCATGTTCGTTGCGCAGCCTTTCCCACTGAAGTAAAACCGGCACGGATAGGGCCTTTTATGCTGCTCGTCTTGTAGAATGTCATGCGATGTCCCCGTATATGGATGAAATGGGCAATAAAACCAGGATCATTGCCGTTTGTAATGAAGATATGAGAGGCGGTGAATTCGATGGCCGCTTTCTTAAGGAGGGTGTCTGTCACCGAAAACATGCCGTTGTCGTTGCACCAATGGTGGAGAGAAGCACCTGAAGTGTGAAAAATGGCCTTGGTGGAAGCATGTTCGTGCCACAATGTTTCCCACTGAAGTAAAAACGGCTCGGATGCGGCCTTTTATGCTGCACATCTTGTAGAATGTCGTGTGATGTCCCCGTTGATAGATGAAATGAGTAATCAAGCCAGGATTATTGCCGTTTATAATGAAGATCTGCAAGGCGGTGAATTCCATGGCCGCTTTCTTAAGGAGGGTGTGTCTGTCACCGAAAACATGACTTTGTCGTTGCACCAGTGGTGGAGAGCAGCAACTGAAGTGTGAAAAATGGCCTGGCTGGAAGCATGTTCGTGCCGCAGCCCTTCCCACTGAAGTATAAACGGCACGGATGGGGTTTTTTATGCTGCACGTCTTGTAGAATGTCGTGTGATGTCCCCGTATATGGATGACATGGGGAATCAAACCAGGATCATTGCCGTTTGTAATGAAGATCTGCAAGACGGTGAATTCCGTGGCCGCTTTCTTAAGGAGGGTGTGTCTGCCACCGAAAACAAGCCGTAGTCGTTGCACCAATGGTGGAGATCGGCAACTGAAGTGTGAAAAATGGCCTTGGTGGAAGCATGATCGTGCCGCAGACTTTCCAACTGAAGTAAAAACGGCACGGATGGGGCCTTTTATGCTGCACGCCTTGTAGAATGTCGTGTGATGTCCCCGTCTATGGATGACATGGGTAATCAAACCAGGATCATTGCCGTTTGTAATGAAGATCTGAGAGGCGGTGATTTCCATGTCCGCTTTCTTAAGCAGGTTGTGTCTGTCACCGATAACATGCCGTTGTCGTTGCACCAATGGTGGAGAGCAGCAACTGAAGTGTGAAAAATGGCCTGGTTGAAAGGATGTTCGTGCCGCACCCTTTCCCACTGAAGTAAAAACGGCACGGATGAGGACTTTTATGCTGCACGTCTTGTAGAATGTCGTCTGATGTCCCCGTCGATGGATGATATGTGTAATCAAACCAGAAATTATTGCCGTTTATAATGAAGATAGGCAAGGCGGTGAATTCAATGGCCGCTTTCTTAAGGAGGGTGTCTGTCACCGAAAACATGCCGTTGTCGTTGCACCAATGGTGGAGAGCAGCAACTGAAGTGTGAAAAATGGCCTTGGTGGAAGCATGTTCGTGCCGCAGCCTTTCCCACTGAAGTAAAAACGGCACGGATAGGGCCTTTTATGCTGCTCGTCTTGTAGAATGTCGTGCGACGTCCCCGTATATGGATGAGATGGGCAATCAAACCAGGATCATTGCCGTTTGTAATGAAGATATGAGAGGCGGTGAATTCCATGGCCGCTTTCTTAAGGAGGGTGTCTGTCACCGAAAACACGCCGTTGTCGTTGCACCAATGGTGGAGAGCAGCAACTGAAGTGTGAAAAATGGCCTTGGTGGAAGCATGTTCGTGCCGCAGCCTTTCCCACTGAAGTAAAAACGGCACGGATGGGGCCTTTTATGCTGCACGTCTTGTAGAATGTCGTGTGATGTCCCCGTCGATGGATGATATGGGTAACCAAACCAGGATCATTGCCGTTTGTAATGAAGATCTGAGAGGCGGTGAATTCCATGACCGCTGTCTTAAGGAGGGTGTGTCTGTCACCGATAACATGCCGTTGTCGTTGCACCAATGTTGGAGAGCAGCAGCTGAAGTGTGAAAAATGGCCTGGTTGGAAGCATGTTCGTGGCGCAGCCTTTCCCACTGAAGTAAAAACGGCACGGATAGGGCCTTTTATGCTGCTCGTCTTGTAGAATGTCGTGCGATGTCCCCGTATATGGATGAAATGGGCAATAAAACCAGGATCATTGCCGTTTGTAATGAAGATATGAGAGGCGGTGAATTCGATGGCCGCATTCTTAAGGAGGGTGTCTGTCACCGAATACATGCCGTTGTCGTTGCACCAATGGTGGAGAGCAGCAACTGAAGTGTGAAAAATGGCCTTGGTGGAAGCATGTTCGTGCCGCAGCCTTTCCCACTGAAGTAAAAACAGAACGGATGGGGCGTTTTATGCTGCACGTCTTGTAGAATGTCGTGTGATGTCCCCGTCGATGGATGATATGGGTAACCAAACCAGGATAATTGCCGTTTGTAATGAAGATCAGCAAGGCGGTGAATTCCATGGCCGCTTTCTTAAGGAGGGCGTGTCAGTCACCGAAAACATGCCGTAGTCGTTGCACCAATGGTGGAGATCAGCAACTGAAGTGTGAAAAATGGCCTTGGTGGAAGCATGTTCGTGCCGCAGACTCCAACTGAAGTAAAAACGGCACGGATGAAGCCTTTTATGCCGCACGTTTTGTAGAATGTCGTGTGATGTCCTCGTCTATGGATGACATGGGTAATCAAACCAGGATCATTGCCGTTTGTAATGAAGATCTGAGAGGCGCTGAATTCTATGGCCACTTTCTTAAGGAGGGTGTCTGTCACCGAAAACATGCCGTTGTCGTTGCACCAATGGTGGAGAGCAGCAACTGAACTGTGAAAAATGGCCTGGTTGGAAGCATTTTCGTGGCGCAGTCTTTCCCACTGAAGTAAAAACCGCACGGATTGGGCCTTTTATGCTGCACGTCTTGTAGAATGTCGTGTGATGTCCCCGTTGATAGATGAAATGAGTAATCAAGCCAGGATTATTGCCGTTTATAATGAAGATCTGCAAGGCGGTGAATTCCATGGCCGCTTTCTTAAGGAGGGTGTGTCTGTCACCGAAAACATGCCTTTGTCGTTGCACCAGTGGTGGAGAGCAGCAACTGAAGTGTGAACAATGGCCTGGCTGGAAGCATGTTCGTGCCGCAGCCCTTCCCACTGAAGTATAAACGGCACGGATGGGGTTTTTTATGCTGCACGTCTTGTAGAATGTCGTGTGATGTCCCCGTATATGGATGACATGGGGAATCAAACCAGAAATTATTGCCGTTTATAATGAAGATAGGCAAGGCGGTGAATTCAATGGCCGCTTTCTTAAGGAGGGTGTCTGTCACCGAAAACATGCCGTTGTCGTTGCACTAATGGTGGAGAGCAGCAACTGAAGTGTGAAAAATGGCCTTGGTGGAAGCATGTTCGTGCCGCAGCCTTTCCCACTGAAGTAAAAACGGCACGGATGGGGCCTTTTATGCTGCACGTCTTTTAGAATGTCGAGTGATGTCCCCGTCGATGGATGATATGGGTAACCAAACCAGGATCATTGCCGTTTGTAATGAAGATCTGAGAGGCGGTGAATTCCATGACCGCTGTCTTAAGGAGGGTGTGTCTGTCACCGATAACATGCCGTTGTCGTTGCGCCAATGGTGGAGAGCAGCAACTGAAGTATGAAAAATGGCCTGGTTGGAAGCATGTTCGTGGCGCAGCCTTTCCCACTGAAGCAAAAACGGCACGGATGGGGCCTTTTATGCTGCACGTCTTGTAGAATGTCGTGTGATGTCCCCGTATATGGATGACATGGGCAATAAAACCAGGATCATTGCCGTTTGTAATGAAGATCTGCAAGGCGGTGAATTCCATGGCCGCTTTCTTAAGGAGGGTGTGTCTGTCACCGATAACATGTCGTTGTCGTGGCACCAATGGTGGAGAGCAGCAACTGAAGTGTGAAAAATGTTCTTGGTGGAAGCACGTTCGTGCCGCAGCCTTTCCCACTGAAGTAAAAATGGCGCGGATGGGGCCTTTTATGCTGCACGTCTTGTAGAATGTCGTGTGATGTCCCTGTCGATGGATGACATGGGTAATCAAACCATGATTATTGTCGTTTATAATGAAGATCTGCAAGGCGGTGAATTCCATGGCCGCTTTCTTAAGGAGGGTGTGTCTGTCACCGAAAACATGTCGTTGTCGTTGCACCAATGATGGAGAGCAGCAGCTGAAGTGTGAAAAATGGCCTGGTTGGAAGCATGTTCGTGCCGCAGCCTTTCCCACTGAAGTAAAAACGGCACGGATGCGGCCTTTTATGCTGCACGTCTTGTAGAATGTCGTGTGATGTCCCCGTATATGGATGACATGGGCAATCAAACCAGGATCATTGCCGTTTTTAATGAAGATCTGAGAGGCGGTGAATTCCATGGCCGCTTTCTTAAGGAGGGTGTGTCTGTCACCGAAAACATGCCGTTGTCGTTGCACCAGTGGTAGAGAGCAGCAACTGAAGCGTGAAAAATGGCCTGGTTGGAAGCATGTTCGCGCCGCAGCCTTTCCCACTGAAGTAAAAACGGCGCGGATGGGGTTTTTTATGCTGCACGTCTTGTAGATTGTCGTGTGATGTCCCCGTCGATGGATGATAAAGATAATCAAACCAGCATTATTGCCGTTTATAATGAAGATCTGCAAGGCGATGAATTCCATGGCCGCTTTCTTAAGGATGGTGTGTCTGTCAACGAAAACATGCCGTTGTCGTTGCACCAATGGTGGAAAGCAGCAACTGAACTGTGAAAAATGGCCTGGTTGGAAGCATGTTCGTGGCGCAGCCTTTCCCACTGAAGTAAAAACGGCACGGATGGGGCCTTTTATGCTGCTCGTCTTGTAGAATGTCGTGCGATGTCCCCGTATATGGATGAAATGGGCAATAAAACCAGGATCATTGCCGTTTGTAATGAAGATATGAGAGGCGGTGAATTCGATGGCCGCTTTCTTAAGGAGGGTGTCTGTCACCGAATACATGCCGTTGTCGTTGCACCAATGGTGGAGAGCAGCAACTGAAGTGTGAACAATGGCCTGGCTGGAAGCATGTTCGTGCCGCAGCCCTTCCCACTGAAGTATAAACGGCACGGATGGGGTTTTTTATGCTGCACGCCTTGTAGAATGTCGTGTGATGTCCCCGTCGATGGATGATAAAGGTAATCAAACCAGGATTATTGCCGTTTATAATGAAGATCTTCAAGGCGGTGAATTCTATGGCCGCTTTCTTATGGAGGGTGTCTGTCACCGAAAACATGCTCTTGTCGTTGCACCAATGGTGGAGAGCAGCAACTGAAGTGTGAAAAATGACCTTGTTGGAAGCATTTTCGTGCCGCTGCCTTTCCCACTGAAGTAAAAACGGCACGGATGGGGCCTTTTATGCTGCACGTGTTGTAGAATGTCGTATGATGTCCCCGTCGATGGATGACATGGGTAATCAAACCAGGATTATTGCCGTTTATAATGATGATCTGCAAGGCGGTGAATTCAATGGCCGCTTTTTTAAGGAGGGTGTGTCAGTCACCGAAAACATGCCATTGTCGTTGCACCAGTGGTGGAGAGCAGCAACTGAAGCGTGAAAAATGGCCTGGTTGGAAGCATGTTCGTGCCGCAGCCTTTCCCACTGAAGTAAAAACGGCATGGATTGGGCCTTTTATGCTGCACGTCTTGTAGAATGTCGTGTGATGTCCCCGTTGATGGATGAAATGTGTAATCAAGCCAAGATTATTGCCGTTTATAATGAAGATCTGCAAGGCGATGAATTCCATGGCCGCTTTCTTATGGAGGGTGTCTGTCACCGAAAACATGCTCTTGTCGTTGCACCAATGGTGGAGAGCAGCAACTGAAGTGTGAAAAATGACCTTGTTGGAAGCATGTTCGTGCCGCTGCCTTTCCCACTGAAGTAAAAACTTCACGGATGGGGCCTTTTATGCTGCACGTGTTGTAGAATGTCGTATGATGTCCCCGTCGATGGATGACATGGGTAATCAAACCAGGATTATTGCCGTTTATAATGATGATCTGCAAGGCGGTGAATTCCATGGCCGCTTTCTTAAGGAGGGTGTGTCTGTCACCGAAAACATGCCGTTGTCGTTGCACCAGTAGTGGAGAGCAACAACGGAAGCGTTAAAAATGGCCTGGTTGGAAGCATGTTCGTGCCGCAGCCTTTCCCACTGAAGTAAAAACGGCACGGATGAGGCCTTTTATGCTGCACGTCTTGTAGAATGTCGTCTGATGTCCCCGTCGGTGGATGATATGGGTAATCAAACCAGGATTATTGACGTTTATAATGAACATCTGCATGACGATGAATTCCACGGCCGCTTTCTTAAGGAGGGTGTGTCTGTCACCGAAAACATGCCATTGTCGTTTCACCAATGGTGGAGAGCAGCAACTGAACTGTGAAAAATGGCCTGGTTGGAAGCATTTTCGTAGCGCAGTCTTTCCCACTGAAGTAAAAACGGCACGGATTGGGCCTTTCATGCTGCACGTCTTGTAGAATGTCGTGTGATGTCCCCGTTGATGGATGAAATGGGTAATCAAGCCAGGATTATTGCCGTTTATAATGAAGATCTTCAAGGCGGTGAATTCCATGGCCGCTTTCTTAAGGAGGGTGTGTCAGTCACCGAAAACATGCCGTTGTCGTTGCACCAGTGGTGGAGAGCAGCAACTGAAGCGTGAAAAATGGCCTGGTTGGAAGCATGTTCGTGCCACAGCCTTTCCCACTGAAGTAAAAACGGCACGGATTGGGCCTTTTATGCTGCACGTCTTGTAGAATGTCGTGTGATGTCCCCGTCGATGGATGATATTGGTAATCAAACCAGGATTATTGCCGTTTATAATGAAGATCTGCAACGCGGTGTATTCCATGGCCGCTTTCTTAAGGAGAGTGTGTCAGTCACCGAAAACATGCCGTTGTCGTTGCACCAGTGGTGGAGAGCAGCAACTGAAGCGTGAAAAATGGCCTGGTTGGAAGCATGTTCGTGCCGCAGCCTTTCCCACTGAAGTAAAAACGGCACGGATTGGGCCTCTTATGCTGCACGTCTTGTAAAATGTCGTGTGATGTCCCCGTTGATGGATGAAATGTGTAATCAAGCCAAGATTATTGCCGTTTATAATGAAGATCTGCAAGGCGATGAATTCCATGGTCGCTTTCTTATGGAGGGTGTGTCTGTCACCGAAAACATGCCGTTGTCGTTGCACCAGTGGTGGAGAGCAGCAACTGAAGCGTGCAAAATGGCCTGGTTGGAAGCGTGTTCGTGCCGCAGCCTTCCCCACTGAAGTAAAAACGGCACGGATTGGGCCTTTTATGCTGCACGTCTTGTAGAATGTCGTGTGATGTCCCTGTCGATGGATGACATGGGTAATCAAACCAGGATTATTGTCGTTTATAATGAAGATCTGCAAGGCGGTGAATTCCATGGCCGTTTTCTTAAGGAGGGTGTGTCAGTCACCGAAAACATGCCGTTGTCGTTGCACCAATGGTGGAGAGCAGGAACTGAAGTGCGAAAAATGGCCTGGTTGGAAGCATGTTCGTGCCGCACTCTTTCCCACTGAAGTAAAAGCGGCACGGATGAGGACTTTTATGCTGCACGTCTTCTAGAATGTCGTCTGATGTACCCGTCGATGGATGATATGGGTAATCAAACCAGGATTATTGCCGTTTTTAATGAATATCTGCAAGGCGGTGAATTTCATGGCCGCTTTCTTTAGGTGGGTGTGTCTGTCACCGAAAACATGCTCTTGTCGTTGCACCAATCGTGGACAGCAGCAACTGAAGTGGGAAAAATGGCCTGGTTGGAAGCATGTTCGTGCCGCTGCCTTTCCCACTGAAGTAAAAACGGCACGGATGGGGCCTTTTATGCTGCACGTGTTGTAGAATGTCGTATGATGTCCCCGTCGATGGATGACATGGGTAATCAAACCAGGATTATTGCCGTTTATAATGATGATCTGCAAGGCGGTGAATTCCAAGGCCGCTTTCTTAAGGAGGGTGTGTCTGTCACCGAAAATATGCCGTTGTCGTTGCACCAGTAGTGGAGAGCAACAACTGAAGCGTGAAAAATGGCCTGGTTGGAAGCATGTTCGTGCCGCAGCCTTTCCTACTGAAGTAAAAACGGCACGGATGAGGCCTTTTATGCTGCACGTCTTGTAGAATGTCGTCTGATGTCCCCGTCGGTGGATGATATGCGTAATCAAACCAGGATTATTGACGTTTATAATGAACATCTGCATGACGATGAATTCCACGGCCGCTTTCTTAAGGAGGGTGTGTCTGTCACCGAAAACATGCCATTGTCGTTGCACCAATGGCGGAGAGCAGCAACTGAACTGTGAAAAATGGCCTGGTTGGAAGCATTTTCGTGCCGCAGCCTTTCCCACTGAAGTAAAAACGGCACGGATGCGGCCTTTCATGCTGCACGTCTTGTAGAATGTCGTGTGATGTCCCCGTTGATGGATGAAATGGGTAATCAAGCCAGGATTATTGCCGTTTATAATGAAGATCTTCAAGGCGGTGAATTCTATGGCCGCTTTCTTATGGAGGGTGTCTGTCACCGAAAACATGCTCTTGTCGTTGCACCAATGGTGGAGAGCAGCAACTGAAGTGTGAAAAATGACCTTGTTGGAAGCATTTTCGTGCCGCTGCCTTTCCCACTGAAGTAAAAACGGCACGGATGGGGCCTTTTATGCTGCACGTGTTGTAAAATGTCGTATGATGTCCCCGTCGATGGATGATATTGGTAATCAAACCAGGATTATTGCCGTTTATAATGAAGATCTGCAACGCGGTGAATTCCATGGCCGCATTCTTAAGGAGGGTGTGTCTGTCACCGAAAACATGCCGTTGTCGTTGCACCAATGGTGGAGAGCAGCAACTGAAGTGTTAAAAATGGCCTGGTTGGAAGTATGTTCGTGCCGCTGCCTTTCCACTGAAGTAAAAACGGCACGGATTGGGCCTCTTATGCTGCACGTCTTGTAGAATGTCGTGTGATGTCCCCGTTGATGGATGAAATGTGTAATCAAGCCAAGATTATTGCCGTTTATAATGAAGATCTGCAAGGCGATGAATTCCATGGTCGCTTTCTTATGGAGGGTGTGTCTGTCAGCGAAAACAACATGCCGTTGTTGTTGCACCAGTGGTGGAGTGCAGCAACTGAAGCGTGCAAAAGGGCCTGGTTGGAAGCATGTTCGTCCCGCAGCCTTTCCCACTGAAGTAAAAACGGCACGGATGCGGCCTTTCATGCTGCACGTCTTGTAGAATGTCGTGTGATGTCCCCGTTGATGAATGAAATGTGTAATCAAGCCAAGATTATTGCCGTTTATAATGAAGATCTGCAAGGCGATGAATTCCATGGTCGCTTTCTTATGGAGGGTGTGTCTGTCACCGAAAACATGCCGTTGTCGTTGCACCAGTGGTGGAGAGCAGCAACTGAAGCGTGCCAAATGGCCTGGTTGGAAGCGTGTTCGTGCCGCAGCCTTTCCCACTGAAGTAAAAACGGCACGGATGGGGCCTTTTATGCTGCACGTGTTGTACAATGTCGTATGATGTCCCCGTCGATGGATGACATGGGTAATCAAACCAGGATTATTGTCGTTTATAATGAAGATCTGCAAGGCGGTGAATTCCATGGCCGTTTTCTTAAGGAGGGTGTGTCAGTCACCGAAAACATGCCGTTGTCGTTGCACCAATGGTGGAGAGCAGGAACTGAAGTGCGAAAAATGGCCTGGTTGGAAGCATGTTCGTGCCGCACTCTTTCCCACTGAAGTAAAAGCGGCACGGATGAGGACTTTTATGCTGCACGTCTTCTACAATGTCGTCTGATGTACCCGTCGATGGATGATATGGGTAATCAAACCAGGATTATTGCCGTTTTTAATGAAGGTCTGCAAGGCGGTGAATTCCATGGCCGCTTTCGTAAGGAGGGTGTGTCTGTCACCGAAAACATGCCTTTGTCGTTGCACCAATGGTGGAGAGCAGCAACTGAAGTGTGAAAAATGACCTTGTTGGAAGCATGTTCGTGCCACTGCCTTTCCCACTGAAGTAAAAAGGGCGCGGATGGGGCATTTTATGCTGCACGTCTTGTAGAATATCCTGTGAGGTACCCGTCGATGGATGACATGGGTAATCAAACCAGGTTTATTGCGGTTTATAATGAATATCTGCAAGGCGGTGAATTTCATGGCCGCTTTCTTTAGGTGGGTGTGTCTGTCACCGAAAACATGCTCTTGTCGTTGCACCAATCGTGGACAGCAGCAACTGAAGTGCGAAAAATGGCCTGGTTGGAAGCATGTTCGTGCCGCTGCCTTTCCCACTGAAGTAAAAACGGCACGGATGGGGCCTTTTATGCTGCACGTGTTGTAGAAAGTCGTATGATGTCCCCGTCGATGGATGACATGGGTAATCAAACCTGGATTATTGCCGTTTATAATGATGATCTGCAAGGCGGTCAATTCCACGGCCGCTTTCTTAAGGAGGGTGTGTCTGTCACCGAAAACATGCCATTGTCGTTGCACCAATGGTGGAGAGCAGCAACTGAACTGTGAAAAATGGCCTGGTTGGAAGCATTTTCGTGCCGCAGCCTTTCCCACTGAAGTAAAAACGGCACGGATGCGGCCTTTCATGCTGCACGTCTTGTAGAATGTCGTGTGATGTCCCCGTTGATGGATGAAATGGGTAATCAAGCCAGGATTATTGCCGTTTATAATGAAGATCTTCAAGGCGGTGAATTCTATGGCCGCTTTCTTATGGAGGGTGTCTGTCACCGAAAACATGCTCTTGTCGTTGCACCAGTGGTGGAGTGCAGCAACTGAAGCGTGCAAAATGGCCTGGTTGGAAGCATGTTCGTGCCGCAGCCTTTCCTACTGAAGTAAAAACGGCACGGATGAGGCCTTTTATGCTGCACGTGTTTTTACAATGTCGTATGATGTCCCCGTCGATGGATGACATGGGTAATCAAGCCAAGATTATTGCCGTTTATAATGAAGATCTGCAAGGCGATGAATTCCATGGTCGCTTTCTTATGGAGGGTGTGTCTGTCAGCGAAAACATGCCGTTGTCGTTGCACCAGTGGTGGAGTGCAGCAACTGAAGCGTGCAAAATGGCCTGGTTGGAAGCATGTTCGTGCCGCAGCCTTTCCCACTGAAGTAAAAAACGGCACGGATGCGGCCTTTCATGCTGCACGTCTTGTAGAATGTCGTGTGATGTCCCCATTGATAGATGAAATGGGTAATCAAGCCAGGATTATTGCCGTTTATAATGAAGATCTTCAAGGCGGTGAATTCCATGGCCGCTTTCTTATGGAGGGTGTCTGTCACCGAAAACATGCTCTTGTCGTTGCACCAATGGTGGAGAGCAGCAACTGAAGTGTGAAAAATGACCTTGTTGGAAGCATGTTCGTGCCGCTGCTTTTCCCACTGAAGTAAAAACGGCACGGATGGGGCCTTTTATGCTGCACGTGTTGTAGAATGTCGTATGATGTCCCCGTCGATGGATGATATGGGTAACCAATCCAGGATCATTGTCGTTTATAATGAAGATCTGCAAGGCGGTGAATTCCATGGCCGCTTTCTTAAGGAGGGTGTGTCAGTCACCGAAAACATGCCGTTGTCGTTGCACCAGTGGTGGAGAGCAGCAACTGAAGCGTGAAAAATGGCCTGGTTGGAAGCATGTTCGTGCCGCAGCCTTTCCCACTGAAGTAAAAACGGCACGGATTGGGCCTTTTATGCTGCACGTCTTGTAGAATGTCGTGTGATGTCCCCGTCGATGGATGATATTGGTAATCAAACCAGGATCATTGCCGTTTATAATGAAGATCTGCAACGCGGTGAATTCCATGGCCGCTTTCTTAAGGAGGGTGTGTCAGTCACCGAAAACATGCCGTTGTCGTTGCACCAGTGGTGGAGAGCAGCAACTGAAGCGTGAAAAATGGCCTGGTTGGAAGCATGTTCGTGCCGCAGCCTTTCCCACTGAAGTAAAAACGGCACGGATTGGGCCTTTTATGCTGCACGTCTTGTAGAATGTCGTGTGATGTCCCCGTCGATGGATGATATTGGTAATCAAACCAGGATTATTGCCGTTTATAATGAAGATCTGCTACGCGGTGAATTCCATGGCCGCATTCTTATGGAGGGTGTGTCTGACACCGAAAACATGCCGTTGTCGTTGCACCAGTGGTGGAGAGCAGCAACTGAAGCGTGCAAAATGGCCTGGTTGGAAGCATGTTCGTGCCGCAGCCTTTCCCACTGAAGTAAAAACGGCACGGATTGGGCCTTTTATGCTGCACGTCTTGTAGAATGTCGTGTGATGTCCCCGTCGATGGATGATATTGGTAATCAAACCAGGATCATTGCCGTTTATAATGAAGATCTGCAACGCGGTGAATTCCATGGCCGCATTCTTATGGAGGGTGTGTCTGTCACCGAAAACATGCCATTGTCGTTTCACCAATGGTGGAGAGCAGCAACTGAACTGTGAAAAATGGCCTGGTTGGAAGCATGTTCGTGCCGCACTCTTTCCCACTGAAGTAAAAGCGGCACGGATGAGGACTTTTATGCTGCACGTCTTCTAGAATGTCGTCTGATGTACCCGTCGATGGATGATATGGGTAATCAAGCCAGGATTATTGCCGTTTATAATGAAGATCTTCAAGGCGGTGAATTCCATGGCCGCTTTCTTATGGAGGGTGTCTGTCACCGAAAACATGCTCTTGTCGTTGCACCAATGGTGGAGAGCAGCAACTGAAGCGTGAAAAATGGCCTGGTTGGAAGCATGTTCGTGCCGCAGCCTTTCCCACTGAAGTAAAAACGGCACGGATTGGGCCTTTTATGCTGCACGTCTTGTAGAATGTCGTGTGATGTCCCCGTCGATGGATGATATTGGTAATCAAACCAGGATCTTTGCCGTTTATAATGAAGATCTGCAACGCCGTGAATTCCATGGCCGCTTTCTTAAGGAGGGTGTGTCAGTTACCGAAAACATGCCGTTGTCGTTGCACCAGTGGTGGAGAGCAGCAACTGAAGCGTGAAAAATGGCCTGGTTGGAAGCATTTTCGTGGCGCAGTCTTCCCACTGAAGTAAAAACGGCACGGATTGGGCCTTTTATGCTGTACGTCTTGTAGAAAGTCGTGTGATGTCCCTGTCGATGGATGACATGGGTAATCAAACCAGGATTATTGTCGTTTATAATGAGGATCTGCAAGGCGGTGAATTCCATGGCCGCGTTCTTAAGGAGGGTGTGTCTGTCACCGAAAACATGCCGTTGTCGTTGCACCAGTGGTGGAGAGCAGCAACTGAAGCGTGCAAAATGGCCTGGTTGGAAGCGTGTTCGTGCCGCAGCCTTTCCCACTGAAGTAAAAACGGCACGGATTGGGCCTTTTATGCTGCACGTCTTGTAGAATGTCGTGTGATGTCCCTGTCGATGGATGACATGGGTAATCAAACCAGGATTATTGTCGTTTATAATGAAGATCTGCAAGGCGGTGAATTCCATGGCCGCTTTCTTAAGGAGGGTGTGTCAGTCACCGAAAACATGCCGTTGTCGTTGCACCAATGGTGGAGAGCAGGAACTGAAGTGCGAAAAATGGCCTGGTTGGAAGCATGTTCGTGCCGCACTCTTTCCCACTGAAGTAAAAGCGGCACGGATGAGGACTTTTATGCTGCACGTCTTCTAGAATGTCGTCTGATGTACCCGTCGATGGATGATATGGGTCATCAAACCAGGATTATTGCCGTTTTTAATGAAGATCTGCAAGGCGGTGAATTCCATGGCCGCTTTCGTAAGGAGGGTGTGTCTGTCACCGAAAACATGCCATTGTCGTTGCACCAATGGTGGAGAGCAGCAACTGAAGTGTGAAAAATGACCTTGTTGGAAGCATGTTCGTGCCGCTGCCTTTCCCACTGAAGTAAAAAGGGCGCGGATGGGGCATTTTATGCTGCACGTCTTGTAGAATATCCTGTGAGGTCCCCGTCGATGGATGAAATGGGTAATCAAGCCAGGATTATTGCCGTTTATAATGAAGATCTTCAAGGCGGTGAATTCCATGGCCGCTTTCTTATGGAGGGTGTCTGTCACCGAAAACATGCTCTTGCCGTTGCACCAATGGTGGAGAGCAGCAACTGAAGTGTGAAAAATGACCTTGTTGGAAGCATGTTCGTGCCGCTGCCTTCCCACTGAAGTAAAAACGGCACGGATGGGGCCTTTTATGCTGCTTATGCTGCACGTGTTGTAGAATGTCGTATGATGTCCCCGTCGATGGATGACATGGGTAATCAAACCAGGATTATTGCCGTTTATAATGATGATCTGCAAGGCGGTGAATTCCATGGCCGATTTCTTAAGGAGGGTGTGTCTGTCACCGAAAACATGCCGTTGTCGTTGCACCAGTAGTGGAGAGCAACAACTGAAGCGTGAAAAATGGCCTGGTTGGAAGCATGTTCGTGCCGCAGCCTTTCCCTCTGAAATAAAAACGGCACGGATGAGGCCTTTTATGCTGCACGTCTTGTAGAATGTCGTCTGATGTCCCCGTCGGTGGATGATATGTGTAATCAAACCAGGATTATTGACGTTTATAATGAACATCTGCATGACGATGAATTCCACGGCCGCTTTCTTAAGGAGGGTGTGTCTGTCACCGAAATCATGCCATTGTCGTTGCACCAGTGGTGGAGAGCAGCAACTGAACTGTGAAAAATGGCCTGGTTGGAAGCATTTTTGTGCCGCAGCCTTTCCCACTGAAGTAAAAACGGCACGGATGCGGCCTTTCATGCTGCACGTCTTGTAGAATGTCGTGTGATGTCCCCGTTGATGGATGAAATGGGTAATCAAGCCAGGATTATTGCCGTTTATAATGAAGATCTTCAAGGCGGTGAATTCTAAGGCCGCTTTCTTATGGAGGGTGTCTGTCACCGAAAACATGCTCTTGTCGTTGCACCAATGGTGGAGAGCAGCAACTGAAGTGTGAAAAATGACCTTGTTGGAAGCATTTTCGTGCCGCTGCCTTTCCCACTGAAGTAAAAACGGCACGGATGGGGCCTTTTATGCTGCACGTGTTGTAGAATGTCGTATGATGTCCCCGTCGATGGATGACATGGGTAATCAAACCAGGATTATTGCCGTTTATAATGATGATCTGCAAGGCGATGAATTCAATGGCCGCTTTTTTAAGGAGGGTGTGTCAGTCACCGAAAACATGCCATTGTCGTTGCACCAGTGGTGGAGAGCAGCAACTGAAGCGTGAAAAATGGCCTGGTTGGAAGCATGTTCGTGCCGCAGCCTTTCCCACTGAAGTAAAAACGGCACGGATTGGGCCTTTTATGCTGCACGTCTTGTAGAATGTCGTGTGATGTCCCCGTTGATGGATGAAATGTGTATTCAAGCCAAGATTATTGCCGTTTATAATGAAGATCTGCAAGGCGATGAATTCCATGGTCGCATTCTTATGGAGGGTGTGTCTGTCACCGAAAACATGCCGTTGTCGTTGCACCAGTGGTGGAGTGCAGCAACTGAAGCGTGCAAAATGGCCTGGTTGGAAGCATGTTCGTGCTGCAGCCTTTCCCACTGAAGTAAAAACGGCACGGATGCGGCCTTTCATGCTGCACGTCTTGTAGAATGTCGTGTGATGTCCCCGTTGATAGATGAAATGGGTAATCAAGTCAGGATTATTGCCGTTTATAATGAAGATCTTCAAGGCGGTGAATTCCATGGCCGCTTTCTTATGGAGGGTGTCTGTCACCGAAAACATGCTCTTGTCGTTGCACCAATGGTGGAGAGCAGCAACTTAAGTGTGAAAAATGACCTTGTTGGAAGCATGTTCGTGCCGCTGCCTTTCCCACTGAAGTAAAAACGGCACGGATGGGGCCTTTTATGCTGCACGTGTTGTTGATTGTCGTATGATGTCCCCGTCGATGGATGACATGGGTAATCAAACCAGGAATATTGCCGTTTATAATGATGATCTGCAAGGCGGTGAATTCCATGGCCGCTTTCTTAAGGAGGTTGTGTCTGTCACCGAAAACATGCCGTTGTCGTTGCACCAGTAGTGGAGAGCAACAACTGAAGCGTGAAAAATGGCCTGGTTGGAAGCATGTTCGTGCCGCAGCCTTTCCCACTGAAGTAAAAACTGCACGGATGAGGCCTTTTATGCTGCACGTCTTGTAGAATGTCGTCTGATGTCCCCGTCGGTGGATGGTATGGGTAATCAAACCAGGATTATTGACGTTTATAACGAACATCTGCAAGACGAAGAATTCCACGGCCGCTTCCTAAGGAGGGTGTGTCTGTCACCGAAAACATGCCATTGTCGTTTCACCAATGGTGGAGAGCAGCAACTGAACTGTGAAAAATGGCCTGGTTGGAAGCATTTTCGTGGCGCAGTCTTTCCCACTGAAGTAAAAACGGCACGGATTGGGCCTTTTATGCTGCACGTCTTGTAGAATGTCGTGTGATGTCCCTGTCGATGGATGACATGGGTAATCAAACCAGGATTATTGTCGTTTATAATGAGGATCTGCAAGGCGGTGAATTCCATGGCCGCTTTCTTAAGGAGGGTGTGTCAGTCACCGAAAACATGCCGTTGTCGTTGCACCAGTGGTGGAGAGCAGCAACTGAAGCGTGAAAAATGGCCTGGTTGGAAGCATGTTCGTGCCGCAGCCTTTCCCACTGAAGTAAAAACGGCACGGATTGGGCCTTTTATGCTGCACGTCTTGTAGAATGTCGTGTGATGTCCCCGTCGATGGATGATATTGGTAATCAAACCAGGATTATTGCCGTTTATAATGAAGATCTGCAACACGGTGAATTCCATGGCCGCTTTCTTAAAGAGGGTGTGTCAGTCACCGAAAACATGCCGTTGTCTTTGCACCAGTGGTGGAGAGCAGCAACTGAAGCGTGAAAAATGGCCTGGTTGGAAGCATGTTCGTGCCGCAGCCTTTCCCACTGAAGTAAAAACGGCACGGATTGGGCCTTTTATGCTGCACGTCTTGTAGAATGTCGTGTGATGTCCCCGTTGATGGATGAAATGTATAATCAAGCCAAGATTATTGCCGTTTATAATGAAGATCTGCAAGGCGATGAATTCCATGGTCGCTTTCTTATGGAGGGTGTGTCTGTCACCGAAAACATGCCGTTGTCGTTGCACCAGTGGTGGAGAGCAGCAACTGAAGCGTGCAAAATGGCATGGTTGGAAGCATGTTCGTGCCGCAGCCTTTCCCACTGAAGTAAAAACGGCATTGATGCGGCCTTTCATGCTGCACGTCTTGTAGAATGTCGTGTGATGTCCTCGTTGATGGATGAAATGGGTAATCAAGCCAGGATTATTGCCGTTTATAATGAAGATCTTCAAGGCGGTGAATTCCATGGCCGCTTTCTTAAGGAGGGTGTGTCTCTCACCGAAAACATGCCGTTGTCGTTGCACCAATGGTGGGGAGCAGCAACTGAAATGTGAAAAATGACCTTGTTGGAAGCATGTTCGTGCCGCTGCCTTTCCCACTGAAGTAAAAACGGCACGGATGGGGCCTTTTATGCTGCACGTGTTGTAGAATGTCGTATGATGTCCCCGTCGATGGATGACATGTGTAATCAAACCAGGATTATTGCCGTTTATAATGATGATCTGCAAGGCGGTGAACTCTATGGCCGCTTTCTTAAGGAGGGTGTGTCTGTCACCGAAAACATGCCGTTGTCGTTGCACCAGTAGTGGAGAGCAACAACTGAAGCGTGAAAAATGGCCTGGTTGGAAGCATGTTCGTGCCGCAGCCTTTCCCACTGAAGTAAAAGCGGCACGGATGAGGACGTTTATGCTGCACGTCTTCTAGAATGTCGTCTGATGTACCCGTCGGTGGATGATATGGGTAATCAAACCAGGATTATTGACGTTTATAATGAACATCTGCATGACGATGTACTCCACGGCCGCTTTCTTAAGGAGGGTGTGTCTGTCACCGAAAACATGCTCTTGTCGTTGCACCAATGGTGGAGAGCAGCAACTGAAGTTTGAAAAATGACCTTGTTGGAAGCATTTTCGTGCCGCTGCCTTTCCCACTGAAGTAAAAACGGCACGGATGGGGCCTTTCATGCTGCACGTGTTGTAGAATGTCGTATGATGTCCCCGTCGATGGATGACATGGGTAATCAAACCAGGATTATTGCCGTTTAAAATGAAGATCTGCAAGGCGGTGAATTCCATGGCCGCTTTCTTAAGGAGGGTGTGTCAGTCACCGAAAACATGCCGTTGTCGTTGCACCAATGGTGGAGAGCAGGAACTGAAGTGCGAAAAATGGCCTGGTTGGAAGCATGTTCGTGCCGCACTCTTTCCCACTGAAGTAAAAGCGGCACGGATGAGGACGTTTATGCTGCACGTCTTCTAGAATGTCGTCTGATGTACCCGTCGATGGATGATATGGGTAATCAAACCAGGATTATTGCCGTTTTTAATGAAGATCTGCAAGGCGGTGAATTCCATGGCCGCTTTCGTAAGGAGGGTGTGTCTGTCACCGAAAACATGCCATTGTCGTTGCACCAATGGTGGAGAGCAGCAACTGAAGTGTGAAAAATGACCTTGTTGGAAGCATGTTCGTGCCGCTGCCTTTCCCACTGAAGTAAAAAGGGCGCGGATGGGGCATTTTATGCTGCACGTCTTGTAGAATATCCTGTGAGGTCCCCGTCGGTGGATGACATGCGTAATCAAACCAGGATTATTGCGGTTTATAATGAATATCTGCAAGGCGGTGAATTTCATGGCCGCTTTCTTTAGGTGGGTGTGTCTGTCACCGAAAACATGCTCTTGTCGTTGCACCAATCGTGGAGAGCAGCAACTGAAGTGCGAAAAATGGCCTGGTTGGAAGCATGTTCGTGCCGCTGCCTTTCCCACTGAAGTAAAAACGGCACGGATGGGGCCTTTTATGCTGCACGTGTTGTAGAATGTCGTATGATGTCCCCGTCGATGGATAACATGGGTAATCAAACCAGGATTATTGCCGTTTATAATGATGATCTGCAAGGCGGTGAATTCCATGGCCGCTTTCTTAAGGAGGGTGTGTCTGTCACCGAAAACATGCCGTTGTCGTTGCACCAGTAGTGGAGAGCAACAACTGAAGCGTGAAAAATGGCCTGGTTGGAAGCATGTTCGTGCCGCAGCCTTTCCCACTGAAGTAAAAACGGCACGGATGAGGCCTTTTATGCTGCACGTCTTGTAGAATGTCGTCTGATGTCCCCGTCGGTGGATGATATGGGTAATCAAACCAGGATTATTGACGTTTATAATGAACATCTGCATGACGATGAATTCCACGGCCGCGTTCTTAAGGAGGGTGTGTCTGTCACCGAAAACATGCCATTGTCGTTGCACCAATGGTGGAGAGCAGCAACTGAAGTGTGAAAAATGACCTTGTTGGAAGCATGTTCGTGCCGCTGCCTTTCCCACTGAAGTAAAAAGGGCGCGGATGGGGCATTTTATGCTGCACGTGTTGTAGAATGTCGTATGATGTCCCCGTCGATGGATGACATGGGTAATCAAGCCAGGATTATTGCCGTTTATAATGAAGATCTTCAAGGCGGTGAATTCCATGGCCGCTTTCTTATGGAGGGTGTCTGTCACCGAAAACATGCTCTTGTCGTTGCACCAATGGTGGAGAGCAGCAACTGAAGCTTGAAAAATGGCCTGGTTGGAAGCATGTTCGTGCCGCAGCCTTTCCCACTGAAGTAAAAACGGCACGGATTGGGCCTTTTATGCTGCACGTCTTGTAGAATGTCGTGTGATGTCCCTGTCGATGGATGATATTGGTAATCAAACCAGGATCATTGCCGTTTATAATGAAGATCTGCAACGCGGTGAATTCCATGGCCGCTTTCTTAAGGAGGGTGTGTCAGTCACCGAAAACATGCCGTTGTCGTTGCACCAGTGGTGGAGAGCAGCAACTGAAGCGTGAAAAATGGCCTGGGTAGAAGCATTTTCGTGGCGCAGTCTTCCCACTGAAGTAAAAACGGCACGGATTGGGCCTTTTATGCTGTACGTCTTGTAGAATGTCGTGTGATGTCCCTGTCGATGGATGACATGGGTAATCAAACCAGGATTATTGCCGTTTATAATGATGATCTGCAAGGCGATGAATTCAATGGCCGCTTTTTTAAGGAGGGTGTGTCAGTCACCGAAAACATGCCATTGTCGTTGCACCAGTGGTGGAGAGCAGCAACTGAAGCGTGAAAAATGGCCTGGTTGGAAGCATGTTCGTGCCGCAGCCTTTCCCACTGAAGTAAAAACGGCACGGATTGGGCCTTTTATGCTGCACGTCTTGTAGAATGTCGTGTGATGTCCCCGTTGATGGATGAAATGTGTAATCAAGCCAAGATTATTGCCGTTTATAATGAAGATCTGCAAGGTGATGAATTCCATGGTCGCATTCTTATGGAGGGTGTGTCTGTCACCGAAAACATGCCGTTGTCGTTGCACCAGTGGTGGAGTGCAGCAACTGAAGCGTGCAAAATGGCCTGGTTGGAAGCATGTTCGTGCCGCAGCCTTTCCCACTGAAGTAAAAACGGCACGGATGCTGCCTTTCATGCTGCACGTCTTGTAGAATGTCGTGTGATGTCCCCGTTGATAGATGAAATGGGTAATCAAGTCAGGATTATTGCCGTTTATAATGAAGATCTTCAAGGCGGTGAATTCCATGGCCGCTTTCTTATGGAGGGTGTCTGTCACCGAAAACATGCTCTTGTCGTTGCACCAATGGTGGAGAGCAGCAACTTAAGTGTGAAAAATGACCTTGTTGGAAGCATGTTCGTGCCGCTGCCTTTCCCACTGAAGTAAAAACGGCACGGATGGGGCCTTTTATGCTGCACGTGTTGTTGATTGTCGTATGATGTCCCCGTCGATGGATGACATGGGTAATCAAACCAGGAATATTGCCGTTTATAATGATGATCTGCAAGGCGGTGAATTCCATGGCCGCTTTCTTAAGGAGGTTGTGTCTGTCACCGAAAACATGCCGTTGTCGTTGCACCAGTAGTGGAGAGCAACAACTGAAGCGTGAAAAATGGCCTGGTTGGAAGCATGTTCGTGCCGCAGCCTTTCCCACTGAAGTAAAAACTGCACGGATGAGGCCTTTTATGCTGCACGTCTTGTAGAATGTCGTCTGATGTCCCCGTCGGTGGATGGTATGGGTAATCAAACCAGGATTATTGACGTTTATAACGAACATCTGCAAGACGAAGAATTCCACGGCCGCTTTCTTAAGGAGGGTGTGTCTGTCACCGAAAACATGCCATTGTCGTTTCACCAATGGTGGAGAGCAGCAACTGAACTGTGAAAAATGGCCTGGTTGGAAGCATTTTCGTGGCGCAGTCTTTCCCACTGAAGTAAAAACGGCACGGATTGGGCCTTTTATGCTGCACGTCTTGTAGAATGTCGTGTGATGTCCCTGTCGATGGATGACATGGGTAATCAAGCCAGGATTATTGCCGTTTATAATGAAGATCTTCAAGGCGGTGAATTCCATGGCCGCTTTCTTAAGGAGGGTGTGTCTCTCACCGAAAACATGCCGTTGTCGTCTCACCAATGGTGGGGAGCAGCAACTGAAATGTGAAAAATGACCTTGTTGGAAGCATGTTCGTGCCGCTGCCTTTCCCACTGAAGTAAAAACGGCACGGATGGGGCCTTTTATGCTGCACGTGTTGTAGAATGTCGTATGATGTCCCCGTCGATGGATGACATGTGTAATCAAACCAGGATTATTGCCGTTTATAATGATGATCTGCAAGGCGGTGAATTCTATGGCCGCTTTCTTAAGGAGGGTGTGTCTGTCACCGAAAACATGCCGTTGTCGTTGCACCAGTAGTGGAGAGCAACAACTGAAGCGTGAAAAATGGCCTGGTTGGAAGCATGTTCGTGCCGCAGCCTTTCCCACTGAAGTAAAAGCGGCACGGATGAGGACGTTTATGCTGCACGTCTTCTAGAATGTCGTCTGATGTACCCGTCGGTGGATGATATGGGTAATCAAACCAGGATTATTGACGTTTATAATGAACATCTGCATGACGATGTACTCCACGGCCGCTTTCTTAAGGAGGGTGTGTCTGTCACCGAAAACATGCTCTTGTCGTTGCACCAATGGTGGAGAGCAGCAACTGAAGTTTGAAAAATGACCTTGTTGGAAGCATTTTCGTGCCGCTGCCTTTCCCACTGAAGTAAAAACGGCACGGATGGGGCCTTTCATGCTGCACGTGTTGTAGAATGTCGTATGATGTCCCCGTCGATGGATGACATGGGTAATCAAACCAGGATTATTGCCGTTTATAATGAAGATCTGCAAGGCGGTGAATTCCATGGCCGCTTTCTTAAGGAGGGTGTGTCAGTCACCGAAAACATGCCGTTGTCGTTGCACCAATGGTGGAGAGCAGGAACTGAAGTGCGAAAAATGGCCTGGTTGGAAGCATGTTCGTGCCGCACTCTTTCCCACTGAAGTAAAAGCGGCACGGATGAGGACGTTTATGCTGCACGTCTTCTAGAATGTCGTCTGATGTACCCGTCGATGGATGATATGGGTAATCAAACCAGGATTATTGCCGTTTTTAATGAAGATCAGCAAGGCGGTGAATTCCATGGCCGCTTTCGTAAGGAGGGTGTGTCTGTCACCGAAAACATGCCATTGTCGTTGCACCAATGGTGGAGAGCAGCAACTGAAGTGTGAAAAATGACCTTGTTGGAAGCATGTTCGTGCCGCTGCCTTTCCCACTGAAGTAAAAAGGGCGCGGATGGGGCATTTTATGCTGCACGTCTTGTAGAATATCCTGTGAGGTCCCCGTCGGTGGATGACATGCGTAATCAAACCAGGATTATTGCGGTTTATAATGAATATCTGCAAGGCGGTGAATTTCATGGCCGCTTTCTTTAGGTGGGTGTGTCTGTCACCGAAAACATGCTCTTGTCGTTGCACCAATCGTGGAGAGCAGCAACTGAAGTGCGAAAAATGGCCTGGTTGGAAGCATGTTCGTGCCGCTGCCTTTCCCACTGAAGTAAAAACGGCACGGATGGGGCCTTTTATGCTGCACGTGTTGTAGAATGTCGTATGATGTCCCCGTCGATGGATAACATGGGTAATCAAACCAGGATTATTGCCGTTTATAATGATGATCTGCAAGGCGGTGAATTCCATGGCCGCTTTCTTAAGGAGGGTGTGTCTGTCACCGAAAACATGCCGTTGTCGTTGCACCAGTAGTGGAGAGCAACAACTGAAGCGTGAAAAATGGCCTGGTTGGAAGCATGTTCGTGCCGCAGCCTTTCCCACTGAAGTAAAAACGGCACGGATGAGGCCTTTTATGCTGCACGTCTTGTAGAATGTCGTCTGATGTCCCCGTCGGTGGATGATATGGGTAATCAAACCAGGATTATTGACGTTTATAATGAACATCTGCATGACGATGAATTCCACGGCCGCGTTCTTAAGGAGGGTGTGTCTGTCACCGAAAACATGCCATTGTCGTTGCACCAATGGTGGAGAGCAGCAACTGAAGTGTGAAAAATGACCTTGTTGGAAGCATGTTCGTGCCGCTGCCTTTCCCACTGAAGTAAAAAGGGCGCGGATGGGGCATTTTATGCTGCACGTGTTGTAGAATGTCGTATGATGTCCCCGTCGATGGATGACATGGGTAATCAAGCCAGGATTATTGCCGTTTATAATGAAGATCTTCAAGGCGGTGAATTCCATGGCCGCTTTCTTATGGAGGGTGTCTGTCACCGAAAACATGCTCTTGTCGTTGCACCAATGGTGGAGAGCAGCAACTGAAGCGTGAAAAATGGCCTGGTTGGAAGCATGTTCGTGCCGCAGCCTTTCCCACTGAAGTAAAAACGGCACGGATTGGGCCTTTTATGCTGCACGTCTTGTAGAATGTCGTGTGATGTCCCTGTCGATGGATGATATTGGTAAACAAACCAGGATCATTGCCGTTTATAATGAAGATCTGCAACGCGGTGAATTCCATGGCCGCTTTCTTAAGGAGGGTGTGTCAGTCACCGAAAACATGCCGTTGTCGTTGCACCAGTGGTGGAGAGCAGCAACTGAAGCGTGAAAAATGGCCTGGGTAGAAGCATTTTCGTGGCGCAGTCTTCCCACTGAAGTAAAAACGGCACGGATTGGGCCTTTTATGCTGTACGTCTTGTAGAATGTCGTGTGATGTCCCTGTCGATGGATGACATGGGTAATCAAACCAGGATTATTGTCGTTTATAATGAGGATCTGCAAGGCGGTGAATTCCATGGCCGCGTTCTTAAGGAGGGTGTGTCTGTCACCGAAAACATGCCGTTGTCGTTGCACCAGTGGTGGAGAGCAGCAACTGAAGCGTGCAAAATGGCCTGGTTGGAAGCGTGTTCGTGCCGCAGCCTTTCCCACTGAAGTAAAAACGGCACGGATTGGGCCTTTTATGCTGCACGTCTTGTAGAATGTCGTGTGATGTCCCTGTCGATGGATGACATGGGTAATCAAACCAGGATTATTGTCGTTTATAATGAAGATCTGCAAGGCGGTGAATTCCATGGCCGCTTTCTTAAGGAGGGTGTGTCAGTCACCGAAAACATGCCGTTGTCGTTGCACCAATGGTGGAGAGCAGGAACTGAAGTGCGAAAAATGGCCTGGTTGGAAGCATGTTCGTGCCGCACTCTTTCCCACTGAAGTAAAAGCGGCACGGATGAGGACTTTTATGCTGCACGTCTTCTAGAATGTCGTCTGATGTACCCGTCGATGGATGATATGGGTAATCAAACCAGGATTATTGCCGTTTTTAATGAAGACCTGCAAGGCGGTGAATTCCATGGCCGCTTTCGTAAGGAGGGTGTGTCTGTCACCGAAAACATGCCATTGTCGTTGCACCAATGGTGGAGAGCAGCAACTGAAGTGTGAAAAATGACCTTGTTGGAAGCATGTTCGTGCCGCTGCCTTTCCCACTGAAGTAAAAAGGGCGCGGATGGGGCATTTTATGCTGCACGTCTTGTAGAATATCCTGTGAGGTCCCCGTCGATGGATGAAATGGGTAATCAAGCCAGGATTATTGCCGTTTACAATGAAGATCTTCAAGGCGGTGAATTCCATGGCCGCTTTCTTATGGAGGGTGTCTGTCACCGAAAACATGCTCTTGCCGTTGCACCAATGGTGGAGAGCAGCAACTGAAGTGTGAAAAATGACCTTGTTGGAAGCATGTTCGTGCCGCTGCCTTCCCACTGAAGTAAAAACGGCACGGATGGGGCCTTTTATGCTGCTTATGCTGCACGTGTTGTAGAATGTCGTATGATGTCCCCGTCGATGGATGACATGGGTAATCAAACCAGGATTATTGCCGTTTATAATGATGATCTGCAAGGCGGTGAATTCCATGGCCGATTTCTTAAGGAGGGTGTGTCTGTCACCGAAAACATGCCGTTGTCGTTGCACCAGTAGTGGAGAGCAACAATTGAAGCGTGAAAAATGGCCTGGTTGGAAGCATGTTCGTGCCGCAGCCTTTCCCTCTGAAATAAAAACGGCACGGATGAGGCCTTTTATGCTGCACGTCTTGTAGAATGTCGTCTGATGTCCCCGTCGGTGGATGATATGTGTAATCAAACCAGGATTATTGACGTTTATAATGAACATCTGCATGACGATGAATTCCACGGCCGCTTTCTTAAGGAGGGTGTGTCTGTCACCGAAATCATGCCATTGTCGTTGCACCAGTGGTGGAGAGCAGCAACTGAACTGTGAAAAATGGCCTGGTTGGAAGCATTTTTGTGCCGCAGCCTTTCCCACTGAAGTAAAAACAGCACGGATGCGGCCTTTCATGCTGCACGTCTTGTAGAATGTCGTGTGATGTCCCCGTTGATGGATGAAATGGGTAATCAAGCCAGGATTATTGCCGTTTATAATGAAGATCTTCAAGGCGGTGAATTCTATGGCCGCTTTCTTATGGAGGGTGTCTGTCACCGAAAACATGCTCTTGTCGTTGCACCAATGGTGGAGAGCAGCAACTGAAGTGTGAAAAATGACCTTGTTGGAAGCATTTTCGTGCCGCTGCCTTTCCCACTGAAGTAAAAACGGCACGGATGGGGCCTTTTATGCTGCACGTGTTGTAGAATGTCGTATGATGTCCCCGTCGATGGATGACATGGGTAATCAAACCAGGATTATTGCCGTTTATAATGATGATCTGCAAGGCGATGAATTCAATGGCCGCTTTTTTAAGGAGGGTGTGTCAGTCACCGAAAACATGCCATTGTCGTTGCACCAGTGGTGGAGAGCAGCAACTGAAGCGTGAAAAATGGCCTGGTTGGAAGCATGTTCGTGCCGCAGCCTTTCCCACTGAAGTAAAAACGGCACGGATTGGGCCTTTTATGCTGCACGTCTTGTAGAATGTCGTGTGATGTCCCCGTTGATGGATGAAATGTGTAATCAAGCCAAGATTATTGCCGTTTATAATGAAGATCTGCAAGGTGATGAATTCCATGGTCGCATTCTTATGGAGGGTGTGTCTGTCACCGAAAACATGCCGTTGTCGTTGCACCAGTGGTGGAGTGCAGCAACTGAAGCGTGCAAAATGGCCTGGTTGGAAGCATGTTCGTGCCGCAGCCTTTCCCACTGAAGTAAAAACGGCACGGATGCTGCCTTTCATGCTGCACGTCTTGTAGAATGTCGTGTGATGTCCCCGTTGATAGATGAAATGGGTAATCAAGTCAGGATTATTGCCGTTTATAATGAAGATCTTCAAGGCGGTGAATTCCATGGCCGCTTTCTTATGGAGGGTGTCTGTCACCGAAAACATGCTCTTGTCGTTGCACCAATGGTGGAGAGCAGCAACTTAAGTGTGAAAAATGACCTTGTTGGAAGCATGTTCGTGCCGCTGCCTTTCCCACTGAAGTAAAAACGGCACGGATGGGGCCTTTTATGCTGCACGTGTTGTTGATTGTCGTATGATGTCCCCGTCGATGGATGACATGGGTAATCAAACCAGGAATATTGCCGTTTATAATGATGATCTGCAAGGCGGTGAATTCCATGGCCGCTTTCTTAAGGAGGTTGTGTCTGTCACCGAAAACATGCCGTTGTCGTTGCACCAGTAGTGGAGAGCAACAACTGAAGCGTGAAAAATGGCCTGGTTGGAAGCATGTTCGTGCCGCAGCCTTTCCCACTGAAGTAAAAACGGCACGGATTGGGCCTTTTATGCTGCACGTCTTGTAGAATGTCGTGTGATGTCCCTGTCGATGGATGACATGGGTAATCAAACCAGGATTATTGTCGTTTATAATGAGGATCTGCAAGGCGGTGAATTCCATGGCCGCTTTCTTAAGGAGGGTGTGTCAGTCACCGAAAACATGCCGTTGTCGTTGCACCAGTGGTGGAGAGCAGCAACTGAAGCGTGAAAAATGGCCTAGTTGGAAGCATGTTCGTGCCGCAGCCTTTCCCACTGAAGTAAAAACGGCACGGATTGGGCCTTTTATGCTGCACGTCTTGTAGAATGTCGTGTGATGTCCCCGTCGATGGATGACATGTGTAATCAAACCAGGATTATTGCCGTTTATAATGATGATCTGCAAGGCGGTGAATTCTATGGCCGCTTTCTTAAGGAGGGTGTGTCTGTCACCGAAAACATGCCGTTGTCGTTGCACCAGTAGTGGAGAGCAACAACTGAAGCGTGAAAAATGGCCTGGTTGGAAGCATGTTCGTGCCGCAGCCTTTCCCACTGAAGTAAAAGCGGCACGGATGAGGACGTTTATGCTGCACGTCTTCTAGAATGTCGTCTGATGTACCCGTCGGTGGATGATATGGGTAATCAAACCAGGATTATTGACGTTTATAATGAACATCTGCATGACGATGTACTCCACGGCCGCTTTCTTAAGGAGGGTGTGTCTGTCACCGAAAACATGCTCTTGTCGTTGCACCAATGGTGGAGAGCAGCAACTGAAGTTTGAAAAATGACCTTGTTGGAAGCATTTTCGTGCCGCTGCCTTTCCCACTGAAGTAAAAACGGCACGGATGGGGCCTTTCATGCTGCACGTGTTGTAGAATGTCGTATGATGTCCCCGTCGATGGATGACATGGGTAATCAAACCAGGATTATTGCCGTTTATAATGAAGATCTGCAAGGCGGTGAATTCCATGGCCGCTTTCTTAAGGAGGGTGTGTCAGTCACCGAAAACATGCCGTTGTCGTTGCACCAATGGTGGAGAGCAGGAACTGAAGTGCGAAAAATGGCCTGGTTGGAAGCATGTTCGTGCCGCACTCTTTCCCACTGAAGTAAAAGCGGCACGGATGAGGACGTTTATGCTGCACGTCTTCTAGAATGTCGTCTGATGTACCCGTCGATGGATGATATGGGTAATCAAACCAGGATTATTGCCGTTTTTAATGAAGATCTGCAAGGCGGTGAATTCCATGGCCGCTTTCGTAAGGAGGGTGTGTCTGTCACCGAAAACATGCCATTGTCGTTGCACCAATGGTGGAGAGCAGCAACTGAAGTGTGAAAAATGACCTTGTTGGAAGCATGTTCGTGCCGCTGCCTTTCCCACTGAAGTAAAAAGGGCGCGGATGGGGCATTTTATGCTGCACGTCTTGTAGAATATCCTGTGAGGTCCCCGTCGATGGATGACATGCGTAATCAAACCAGGATTATTGCGGTTTATAATGAATATCTGCAAGGCGGTGAATTTCATGGCCGCTTTCTTTAGGTGGGTGTGTCTGTCACCGAAAACATGCTCTTGTCGTTGCACCAATCGTGGAGAGCAGCAACTGAAGTGCGAAAAATGGCCTGGTTGGAAGCATGTTCGTGCCGCTGCCTTTCCCACTGAAGTAAAAACGGCACGGATGGGGCCTTTTATGCTGCACGTGTTGTAGAATGTCGTATGATGTCCCCGTCGATGGATAACATGGGTAATCAAACCAGGATTATTGCCGTTTATAATGATGATCTGCAAGGCGGTGAATTCCATGGCCGCTTTCTTAAGGAGGGTGTGTCTGTCACCGAAAACATGCCGTTGTCGTTGCACCAGTAGTGGAGAGCAACAACTGAAGCGTGAAAAATGGCCTGGTTGGAAGCATGTTCGTGCCGCAGCCTTTCCCACTGAAGTAAAAACGGCACGGATGAGGCCTTTTATGCTGCACCTCTTGTAGAATGTCGTCTGATGTCCCCGTCGGTGGATGATATGGGTAATCAAACCAGGATTATTGACGTTTATAATGAACATCTGCATGACGATGAATTCCACGGCCGCGTTCTTAAGGAGGGTGTGTCTGTCACCGAAAACATGCCATTGTCGTTTCACCAATGGTGGAGAGCAGCAACTGAAGCGTGCAAAATGGCCTGGTTGGAAGCGTGTTCGTGCCGCAGCCTTTCCCACTGAAGTAAAAACGGCACGGATTGGGCCTTTTATGCTGCACGTCTTGTAGAATGTCGTGTGATGTTCCTGTCGATGGATGACATGGGTAATCAAACCAGGATTATTGTCGTTTATAATGAAAATCTGCAAGGCGGTGAATTCCATGGCCGCTTTCTTAAGGAGGGTGTGTCAGTCACCGAAAACATGCCGTTGTCGTTGCACCAATGGTGGAGAGCAGGAACTGAAGTGCGAAAAATGGCCTGGTTGGAAGCATGTTCGTGCCGCACTCTTTCCCACTGAAGTAAAAGCGGCACGGATGAGGACTTTTATGCTGCACGTCTTCTAGAATGTCGTCTGATGTACCCGTCGATGGATGATATGGGTAATCAAACCAGGATTATTGCCGTTTTTAATGAAGATCTGCAAGGCGGTGAATTCCATGGCCGCTTTCTTAAGGAGGGTGTGTCTGTCACCGAAAACATGCCATTGTCGTTGCACCAATGGTGGAGAGCAGCAATTGAAGTGTGAAAAATGACCTTGTTGGAAGCATTTTCGTGCCGCTGCCTTTCCCACTGAAGTAAAAACGGCACGGATGGGGCCTTTTATGCTGCACGTGTTGTAGAATGTCGTATGATGTCCCCGTCGATGGATGACATGGGTAATCAAACCAGGATTATTGCCGTTTATAATGATGATCTGCAAGGCGATGAATTCAATGGCCGCTTTTTTAAGGAGGGTGTGTCAGTCACCGAAAACATGCCATTGTCGTTGCACCAGTGGTGGAGAGCAGCAACTGAAGCGTGAAAAATGGCCTGGTTGGAAGCATGTTCGTGCCGCAGCCTTTCCCACTGAAGTAAAAACGGCACGTATTGGGCCTTTTATGCTGCACGTCTTGTAGAATGTCGTGTGATGTCCCCGTTGATGGATGAAATGTGTAATCAAGCCAAGATTATTGCCGTTTATAATGAAGATCTGCAAGGCGATGAATTCCATGGTCGCATTCTTATGGAGGGTGTGTCTGTCACCGAAAACATGCCGTTGTCGTTGCACCAGTGGTGGAGTGCAGCAACTGAAGCGTGCAAAATGGCCTGGTTGGAAGCATGTTCGTGCCGCAGCCTTTCCCACTGAAGTAAAAACGGCACGGATGCGGCCTTTCATGCTGCACGTCTTGTAGAATGTCGTGTGATGTCCCCGTTGATAGATGAAATGGGTAATCAAGTCAGGATTATTGCCGTTTATAATGAAGATCTTCAAGGCGGTGAATTCCATGGCCGCTTTCTTATGGAGGGTGTCTGTCACCGAAAACATGCTCTTGTCGTTGCACCAATGGTGGAGAGCAGCAACTTAAGTGTGAAAAATGACCTTGTTGGAAGCATGTTCGTGCCGCTGCCTTTCCCACTGAAGTAAAAACGGCACGGATGAGGCCTTTTATGCTGCACGTGTTGTTGATTGTCGTATGATGTCCCCGTCGATGGATGACATGGGTAATCAAACCAGGATTATTGCCGTTTATAATGATGATCTGCAAGGCGGTGAATTCCATGGCCGCTTTCTTAAGGAGGTTGTGTCTGTCACCGAAAACATGCCGTTGTCGTTGCACCAGTAGTGGAGAGCAACAACTGAAGCGTGAAAAATGGCCTGGTTGGAAGCATGTTCGTGCCGCAGCCTTTCCCACTGAAGTAAAAACTGCACGGATGAGGCCTTTTATGCTGCACGTCTTGTAGAATGTCGTCTGATGTCCCCGTCGGTGGATGGTATGGGTAATCAAACCAGGATTATTGACGTTTATAACGAACATCTGCAAGACGAAGAATTCCACGGCCGCTTTCTTAAGGAGGGTGTGTCTGTCACCGAAAACATGCCATTGTCGTTTCACCAATGGTGGAGAGCAGCAACTGAACTGTGAAAAATGGCCTGGTTGGAAGCATTTTCGTGGCGCAGTCTTTCCCACTGAAGTAAAAACGACACGGATTGGGCCTTTTATGCTGCACGTCTTGTAGAATGTCGTGTGATGTCCCTGTCGATGGATGACATGGGTAATCAAACCAGGATTATTGTCGTTTATAATGAGGATCTGCAAGGCGGTGAATTCCATGGCCGCTTTCTTAAGGAGGGTGTGTCAGTCACCGAAAACATGCCGTTGTCGTTGCACCAGTGGTGGAGAGCAGCAACTGAAGCGTGAAAAATGGCCTGGTTGGAAGCATGTTCGTGCCGCAGCCTTTCCCACTGAAGTAAAAACGGCACGGATTGGGCCTTTTATGCTGCACGTCTTGTAGAATGTCGTGTGATGTCCCCGTCGATGGATGATATTGGAAATCAAACCAGGATTATTGCCGTTTATAATGAAGATCTGCAACACGGTGAATTCCATGGCCGCTTTCTTAAAGAGGGTGTGTCAGTCACCGAAAACATGCCGTTGTCTTTGCACCAGTGGTGGAGAGCAGCAACTGAAGCGTGAAAAATGGCCTGGTTGGAAGCATGTTCGTGCCGCAGCCTTTCCCACTGAAGTAAAAACGGCACGGATTGGGCCTTTTATGCTGCACGTCTTGTAGAATGTCGTGTGATGTCCCCGTTGATGGATGAAATGTATAATCAAGCCAAGATTATTGCCGTTTATAATGAAGATCTGCAAGGCGATGAATTCCATGGTCGCTTTCTTATGGAGGGTGTGTCTGTCACCGAAAACATGCCGTTGTCGTTGCACCAGTGGTGGAGAGCAGCAACTGAAGCGTGCAAAATGGCCTGGTTGGAAGCATGTTCGTGCCGCAGCCTTTCCCACTGAAGTAAAAACGGCATTGATGCGGCCTTTCATGCTGCACGTCTTGTAGAATGTCGTGTGATGTCCCCGTTGATGGATGAAATGGGTAATCAAGCCAGGATTATTGCCGTTTATAATGAAGATCTTCAAGGCGGTGAATTCCATGGCCGCTTTCTTATGGAGGGTGTCTGTCACCGAAAACATGCTCTTGTCGTTGCACCAATGGTGGGGAGCAGCAACTGAAGTGTGAAAAATGACCTTGTTGGAAGCATGTTCGTGCCGCTGCCTTTCCCACTGAAGTAAAAACGGCACGGATGGGGCCTTTTATGCTGCACGTGTTGTAGAATGTCGTATGATGTCCCCGTCGATGGATAACATGGGTAATCAAACCAGGATTATTGCCGTTTATAATGATGATCTGCAAGGCGGTGAATTCTATGGCCGCTTTCTTAAAGAGGGTGTGTCTGTCACCGAAAACATGCCGTTGTCGTTGCACCAGTAGTGGAGAGCAACAACTGAAGCGTGAAAAATGGCCTGGTTGGAAGCATGTTCGTGCCGCAGCCTTTCCCACTGAAGTAAAAACGGCACGGATGAGGCCTTTTATGCTGCACGTCTTGTAGAATGTCGTCTGATGTCCCCGTCGGTGGATGATATGGGTAATCAAACCAGGATTATTGACGTTTATAATGAACATCTGCATGACGATGAATTCCACGGCCGCGTTCTTAAGGAGGGTGTGTCTGTCACCGAAAACAATCCATTGTCGTTTCACCAATGGTGGAGAGCAGCAACTGAAGTGTTAAAAATGGCCTGGTTGGAAGCATGTTCGTGCCGCTTCCTTTCGCACTGAAGTAAAAACGGCACGGATTGGGCCTTTTATGCTGCACGTCTTGTAGAATGTCGTGTGATGTCCCCGTTGATGGATGAAATGTGTAATCAAGCCAAGATTATTGCCGTTTATAATGAAGATCTGCAAGGCGATGAATTCCATGGTCGCTTTCTTATGGAGGGTGTGTCTGTCACCGAAAACATGCCGTTGTCGTTGCACCAGTGGTGGAGAGCCGCAAATGAAGCGTCCAAAATGGCCCGGTTGGAAGCATGTTCGTGCCGCGGCCTTTCCCACTGAAGTAAAAACGGCACGGATGCGGCCTTTCATGCTGCACGTCTTGTAGAATGTGGTGTGATGTCCCCGTTGATGGATGAAATGGGTAATCAAGCCAGGATTATTGCCGTTTATAATAAAGATCTTCAAGGCGGTGAATTCCATGGCCGCTTTCTTATGGAGGGTGTGTCTGTCAGCGAAAACATGCCGTTGTCGTTGCACCAGTGGTGGAGAGCAGCAACTGAAGTGTGAAAAATGACCTAGTTGGAAGCATTTTCGTGCCGCTGCCTTTCCCACTGAAGTAAAAACGGCACGGATGGGGCCTTTTATGCTGCACGTGTTGTAGAATGTCGTATGATGTCCCCGTCGATGGATGACATGGGTAATCAAACCAGGATTATTGCCGTTTATAATGATGATCTGCAAGGCGATGAATTCAATGGCCGCTTTTTTAAGGAGGGTGTGTCAGTCACCGAAAACATGCCATTGTTGTTGCACCAGTGGTGGAGAGCAGCAACTGAAGCGTGAAAAATGGCCTGGTTGGAAGCATGTTCGTGCCGCAGCCTTTCCCACTGAAGTAAAAACGGCACGGATTGGGCCTTTTATGCTGCACGTCTTGTAGAATGTCGTGTGATGTCCCCGTTGATGGATGAAATGTGTAATCAAGCCAAGATTATTGCCGTTTATAATGAAGATCTGCAAGGCGATGAATTCCTTGGTCGCTTTCTTATGGAGGGTGTGTCTGTCACCGAAAACATGCCGTTGTCGTTGCACCAGTGGTGGAGTGCAGCAACTGAAGCGTGCAAAATGGCCTGGTTGGAAGCATGTTCGTGCCGCAGCCTTTCCCACTGAAGTAAAAACGGCACGGATGCGGCCTTTCATGCTGCACGTCTTGTAGAATGTCGTGTGATGTCCCCGTTGATAGATGAAATGGGTAATCAAGCCAGGATTATTGCCGTTTATAATGAAGATCTTCAAGGCGGTGAATTCCATGGCCGCTTTCTTATGGAGGGTGTCTGTCACCGAAAACATGCTCTTGTCGTTGCACCAATGGTGGAGAGCAGCAACTGAAGTGTAAAAAATGACCTTGTTGGAACCATGTTCGTGCCGCTGCCTTTCCCACTGAAGTAAAAACGGCACGGATGGGGCCTTTTATGCTGCACGTGTTGTTGATTGTCGTATGATGTCCCCGTCGATGGATGACATGGGTAATCAAACCAGGATTATTGCCGTTTATAATGATGATCTGCAAGGCGGTGAATTCCATGGCCGCTTTCTTAAGGAGGTTGTGTCTGTCACCGAAAACATGCCGTTGTCGTTGCACCAGTAGTGGAGAGCAACAACTGAAGCGTGAAAAATGGCCTGGTTGGAAGCATGTTCGCACCGCAGCCTTTCCCACTGAAGTAAAAACTGCACGGATGAGGCCTTTTATGCTGCACGTCTTGTAGAATGTCGTCTGATGTCCCCGTCGGTGGATGGTATGGGTAATCAAACCAGGATTATTGACGTTTATAACGAACATCTGCAAGACGAAGAATTCCACGGCCGCTTTCTTAAGGAGGGTGTGTCTGTCACCGAAAACATGCCATTGTCGTTTCACCAATGGTGGAGACCAGCAACTGAACTGTGAAAAATGGCCTGGTTGGAAGCATTTTCGTGGCGCAGTCTTTCCCACTGAAGTAAAAACGGCACGGATTGGGCCTTTTATGCTGCACGTCTTGTAGAATGTCGTGTGATGTCCCTGTCGATGGATGACATGGGTAATCAAACCAGGATTATTGTCGTTTATAATGAGGATCTGCAAGGCGGTGAATTCCATAGCCGCTTTCTTAAGGAGCGTGTGTCAGTCACCGAAAACATGCCGTTGTCGTTGCACCTGTCGTGGAGAGCAGCAACTGAAGCGTGAAAAATGGCCTGGTTGGAAGCATGTTCGTGCCGCAGCCTTTCCCACTGAAGTAAAAACGGCACGGATTGGGCCTTTTATGCTGCACGTCTTGTAGAATGTCGTGTGATGTCCCTGTCGATGGATGACATGGGTAATCAAACCAGGATTATTGCCGTTTGTAATGAAGATCTGCAACACGGTGAATTCCATGGCCGCTTTCTTAAGGAGGGTGTGTCAGTCACCGAAAACATGCCGTTGTCTTTGCACCAGTGGTGGAGAGCAGCAACTGAAGCGTGAAAAATGGCCTGGTTGGAAGCATGTTCGTGCCGCAGCCTTTCCCACTGAAGTAAAAACGGCATGGATGCGGCCTTTCATGCTGCACGTCTTGTAGAATGTCGTGTGATGTCCCCGTTGATAGATGAAATGGGTAATCAAGCCAGGATTATTGCCGTTTACAATGAAGATCTTCAAAGCGGTGAATTCCATGGCCGCTTTCTTATGGAGGGTGTCTGTCACCGAAAACATGCTCTTGTCGTTGCACCAATGGTGGAGAGCAGCAACTGAAGTGTGAAAAATGACCTTGTTGGAAGCATTTTCGTGCCGCTGCCTTTCCCACTGAAGTAAAAACGGCACGGATGGGGCCTTTTATGCTGCACGTCTTGTAGAATGTCGTGTGATGTCCCCGTCGATGGATGATATTGGTAATCAAACCAGGATTATTGCCGTTTATAATGAAGATCTGCAACACGGTGAATTCCATGGCCGCTTTCTTAAGGAGGGTGTGTCAGTCACCGAAAACATGCCGTAGTCTTTGCACCAGTGGTGGAGAGCAGCAACTGAAGCGTGAAAAATGGCCTGGTTGGAAGCATGTTCGTGCCGCAGCCTTTCCCACTGAAGTAAAAACGGCACGGATTGGGCCTTTTATGCTGCACGTCTTGTAGAATGTCGTGTGATGTCCCCGTTGATGGATGAAATGTATAATCAAGCCAAGATTATTGCCGTTTATAATGAAGATCTGCAAGGCGATGAATTCCATGGTCGCTTTCTTATGGAGGGTGTGTCTGTCACCGAAAACATGCCGTTGTCGTTGCACCAGTGGTGGAGAGCAGCAACTGAAGCGTGCAAAATGGCCTGGTTGGAAGCATGTTCGTGCCGGAGCCTTTCCCACTGAAGTAAAAACGGCATTGATGCGGCCTTTCATGCTGCACGTCTTGTAGAATGTCGTGTGATGTCCCCGTTGATGGATGAAATGGGTAATCAAGCCAGGATTATTGCCGTTTATAATGAAGATCTTCAAGGCGGTGAATTCCATGGCCGCTTTCTTATGGAGGGTGTCTGTCACCGAAAACATGCTCTTGTCGTTGCACCAATGGTGGAGAGCAGCAACTGAAGTGTGAAAAATGACCTTGTTGGAAGCATTTTCGTGCCGCTGCCTTTCCCACTGAAGTAAAAACGGCACGGATGGGGCCTTTTATGCTGCACGTGTTGTAGAATGTCGTATGATGTCCCCGTCGATGGATGACATGGGTAATCAAACCAGGATTATTGCCGTTTATAATGATGATCTGCAAGGCGGTGAATTCTATGGCCGCTTTCTTAAGGAGGGTGTGTCTGTCACCGAAAACATGCCGTTGTCGTTGCACCAGTAGTGGAGAGCAACAACTGAAGCGTGAAAAATGGCCTGGTTGGAAGCATGTTCGTGCCGCAGCCTTTCCCACTGAAGTAAAAGCGGCACGGATGAGGACGTTTATGCTGCACGTCTTCTAGAATGTCGTCTGATGTACCCGTCGGTGGATGATATGGGTAATCAAACCAGGATTATTGACGTTTATAATGAACATCTGCATGACGATGTATTCCACGGCCGCTTTCTTAAGGAGGGTGTGTCTGTCACCGAAAACATGCTCTTGTCGTTGCACCAATGGTGGAGAGCAGCAACTGAAGTTTGAAAAATGACCTTGTTGGAAGCATTTTCGTGCCGCTGCCTTTCCCACTGAAGTAAAAACGGCACGGATGGGGCCTTTTATGCTGCACGTGTTGTAGAATGTCGTATGATGTCCCCGTCGATGGATGACATGGGTAATCAAACCAGGATTATTGCCGTTTATAATGATGTTCTGCAAGGCGGTGAAATCTATGGCCGCTTTCTTAAGGAGGGTGTGTCTGTCACCGAAAACATGCCGTTGTCGTTGCACCAGTAGTGGAGAGCAACAACTGAAGCGTGAAAAATGGCCTGGTTGGAAGCACGTTCGTGCCGCAGCCTTTCCCACTGAAGTAAAAGCGGCACGGATGAGGACGTTTATGCTGCACGTCTTCTAGAATGTCGTCTGATGTACCCGTCGGTGGATGATATGGGTAATCAAACCAGGATTATTGACGTTTATAATGAACATCTGCATGACGATGTATTCCATGGCCGCTTCCTATGGAGGGTGTCTGTCACCGAAAACATGCTCTTGTCGTTGCACCAATGGTGGAGAGCAGCAACTGAAGTGTGAAAAATGACCTTGTTGGAAGCATGTTCGTGCCGCTGCCTTTCCCACTGAAGTAAAAACGGCACGGATGGGGCCTTTTATGCTGCACGTGTTGTAGAATGTCGTATGATGTCCCCGTCGATGGATGACATGGGTAATCAAACCAGGATTATTGCCGTTTATAGTGATGATCTGCACGGCGGTGAATTCCATGGCCGCTTTCTTAAGGAGGGTGTGTCTGTCTCCGAAAACATGCCGTTGTCGTTGCACCAGTAGTGGAGAGCAACAACTGAAGCGTGAAAAATGGCCTGGTTGGAAGCATGTTCGTGCCGCAGCCTTTCCCACTGAAGT
Source organism: Amblyomma americanum (assembly GCF_052857255.1). NCBI lineage: Eukaryota > Metazoa > Arthropoda > Arachnida > Ixodida > Ixodidae > Amblyomma > Amblyomma americanum. The sequence continues at coordinate 37,557,855 of NC_135499.1, read as the reverse complement.
AAAAACGGCACGGATGAGGCCTTTTATGCTGCACGTCTTGTAGAATGTCGTCTGATGTCCCCGTCGGTGGATGATATGGGTAATCAAACCAGGATTATTGACGTTTATAATGAACATCTGCATGACGATGAATTCCACGGCCGCTTTCTTAAGGAGGGTGTGTCTGTCACCGAAAACATGCCATTGTCGTTTCACCAATGGTGGAGAGCAGCAACTGAACTGTGAAAAATGGCCTGGTTGGAAGCATTTTCGTGGCGCAGTCTTTCCCACTGAAGTAAAAACGGCACGGATTGGGCCTTTTATGCTGTACGTCTTGTAGAATGTCGTGTGATGTCCCTGTCGATGGATGACATGGGTAATCAAACCAGGATTATTGTCGTTTATAATGAGGATCTGCAAGGCGGTGAATTCCATGGCCGCGTTCTTAAGGAGGGTGTGTCTGTCACCGAAGACATGCCGTTGTCGTTGCACCAGTGGTGGAGAGCAGCAACTGAAGCGTGCAAAATGGCCTGGTTGGAAGCGTGTTCGTGCCGCAGCCTTTCCCACTGAAGTAAAAACGGCACGGATTGGGCCTTTTATGCTGCACGTCTTGTAGAATGTCGTGTGATGTCCCTGTCGATGGATGACATGGGTAATCAAACCAGGATTATTGTCGTTTATAATGAAGATCTGCAAGGCGGTGAATTCCATGGCCGCTTTCTTAAGGAGGGTGTGTCAGTCACCGAAGACATGCCGTTGTCGTTGCACCAGTGGTGGAGAGCAGCAACTGAAGCGTGCAAAATGGCCTGGTTGGAAGCGTGTTCGTGCCGCAGCCTTTCCCACTGAAGTAAAAACGGCACGGATTGGGCCTTTTATGCTGCACGTGTTGTAGAATGTCGTGTGATGTCCCCGTCGATGGATGATATTGGTAATCAAACCAGGATTATTGCCGTTTGTAATGAAGATCTGCAACACGGTGAATTCCATGGCCGCTTTCTTAAGGAGGGTGTGTCAGTCACCGAAAACATGCCGTTGTCTTTGCACCAGTGGTGGAGAGCAGCAACTGAAGCGTGAAAAATGGCCTGGTTGGAAGCATGTTCGTGCCGCAGCCTTTCCCACTGAAGTAAAAACGGCACGGATGCGGCCTTTCATGCTGCACGTCTTGTAGAATATCCTGTGAGGTCCCCGTCGATGGATGAAATGGGTAATCAAGCCAGGATTATTGCCGTTTACAATGAAGATCTTCAAGGCGGTGAATTCCATGGCCGCTTTCTTATGGAGGGTGTCTGTCACCGAAAACATGCTCTTGTCGTTGCACCAATGGTGGAGAGCAGCAACTGAAGTGTGAAAAATGACCTTGTTGGAAGCATTTTCGTGCCGCTGCCTTTCCCACTGAAGTAAAAATGGCACGGATGGGGCCTTTTATGCTGCACGTGTTGTAGAATGTCGTATGATGTCCCAGTCGATGGATGACATGGGTAATCAAACCAGGATTATTGCCGTTTATAATGATGATCTGCAAGGCGATGAATTCAATGGCCGCTTTTTTAAGGAGGGTGTGTCAGTCACCGAAAACATGCCGTTGTCTTTGCACCAGTGGTGGAGAGCAGCAACTGAAGTGTGAAAAATGACCTTGTTGGAAGCATTTTCGTGCCGCTGCCTTTCCCACTGAAGTAAAAACGGCACGGATGGGGCCTTTTATGCTGCACGTGTTGTAGAATGTCGTATGATGTCCCAGTCGATGGATGACATGGGTAATCAAACCAGGATTATTGCCGTTCATAATGATGATCTGCAAGGCGATGAATTCAATGGCCGCTTTTTTAAGGAGGGTGTGTCAGTCACCGAAAACATGCCGTTGTCGTTGCACCAGTGGTGGAGAGCAGCAACTGAAGCGTGAAAAATGGCCTGGTTGGAAGCATGTTCGTGCCGCAGCCTTTCCCACTGAAGTAAAAACGGCACGGATTGGGCCTTTTATGCTGCACGTCTTGTAGAATGTCGTGTGATGTCCCCGTTGATGGATGAAATGTATAATCAAGCCAAGATTATTGCCGTTTATAATGAAGATCTGCAAGGCGATGAATTCCATGGTCGCTTTCTTATGGAGGGTGTGTCTGTCACCGAAAACATGCCGTTGTCGTTGCACCAGTGGTGGAGAGCAGCAACTGAAGCGTGCAAAATGGCCTGGTTGGAAGCATGTTCGTGCCGCAGCCTTTCCCACTGAAGTAAAAACGGCATTGATGCGGCCTTTCATGCTGCACGTCTTGTAGAATGTCGTGTGATGTCCCCGTTGATGGATGACATGGGTAATCAAACCAGGATTATTGCCGTTTATAATGATGATCTGCAAGGCGGTGAATTCTATGGCCGCTTTCTTAAGGAGTGTGTGTCTGTCACCGAAAACATGCCGTTGTCGCTGCACCAGTAGTGGAGAGCAACAACTGAAGCGTGAAAAATGGCCTGGTTGGAAGCATGTTCGTGCCGCAGCCTTTCCCACTGAAGTAAAAGCGGCACGGATGAGGACGTTTATGCTGCACGTCTTCTAGAATGTCGTCTGATGTACCCGTCGGTGGATGATATGGGTAATCAAACCAGGATTATTGACGTTTATAATGAACATCTGCATGACGATGTATTCCACGGCCGCTTTCTTAAGGAGGGTGTGTCTGTCACCGAAAACATGCTCTTGTCGTTGCACCAATGGTGGAGAGCAGCAACTGAAGTTTGAAAAATCACCTTGATGGAAGCATTTTCGTGCCGCTGCCTTTCCCACTGAAGTAAAAACGGCACGGATGGGGCCTTTTATGCTGCACGTGTTGTAGAATGTCGTATGATGTCCCCGTCGATGGATGACATGGGTAATCAAACCAGGATTATTGCCGTTTATAATGAAGATCTGCAAGGCGGTGAATTCCATGGCCGCTTTCTTAAGGAGGGTGTGTCAGTCACCGAAAACATGCCGTTGTCGTTGCACCAGTGGTGGAGAGCAGCAACTGAAGCGTGAAAAATGGCCTGGTTGGAAGCATGTTCGTGCCGCAGCCTTTCCCACTGAAGTAAAAACGGCACGGATTGGGCCTTTTATGCTGCACGTCTTGTAGAATGTCGTGTGATGTCCCCGTTGATGGATGAAATGTATAATCAAGCCAAGATTATTGCCGTTTATAATGAAGATCTGCAAGGCGATGAATTCCATGGTCGCTTTCTTATGGAGGGTGTGTCTGTCACCGAAAACATGCCGTTGTCGTTGCACCAGTGGTGGAGAGCAGCAACTGAAGCGTGCAAAATGGCCTGGTTGGAAGCATGTTCGTGCCGCAGCCTTTCCCACTGAAGTAAAAACGGCATTGATGCGGCCTTTCATGCTGCACGTCTTGTAGAATGTCGTGTGATGTCCCCGTTGATGGATGAAATGGGTAATCAAGCCAGGATTATTGCCGTTTATAATGAAGATCTTCAAGGCGGTGAATTCCATGGCCGCTTTCTTATGGAGGGTGTCTGTCACCGAAAACATGCTCTTGTCGTTGCACCAATGGTGGAGAGCAGCAACTGAAGTGTGAAAAATGACCTTGTTGGAAGCATGTTCGTGCCGCTGCCTTTCCCACTGAAGTAAAAACGGCACGGATGGGGCCTTTTATGCTGCACGTGTTGTAGAATGTCGTATGATGTCCCCGTCGATGGATGACATGGGTAATCAAACCAGGGTTATTGCCGTTTATAATGATGATCTGCAAGGCGGTGAATTCTATGGCCGCTTTCTTAAGGAGTGTGTGTCTGTCACCGAAAACATGCCGTTGTCGCTGCACCAGTAGTGGAGAGCAACAACTGAAGCGTGAAAAATGGCCTGGTTGGAAGCATGTTCGTGCCGCAGCCTTTCCCACTGAAGTAAAAGCGGCACGGATGAGGACGTTTATGCTGCACGTCTTCTAGAATGTCGTCTGATGTACCCGTCGGTGGATGATATGGGTAATCAAACCAGGATTATTGACGTTTATAATGAACATCTGCATGACGATGTATTCCACGGCCGCTTTCTTAAGGAGGGTGTGTCTGTCACCGAAAACATGCTCTTGTCGTTGCACCAATGGTGGAGAGCAGCAACTGAAGTTTGAAAAATCACCTTGATGGAAGCATTTTCGTGCCGCTGCCTTTCCCACTGAAGTAAAAACGGCACGGATGGGGCCTTTTATGCTGCACGTGTTGTAGAATGTCGTATGATGTCCCCGTCGATGGATGACATGGGTAATCAAACCAGGATTATTGCCGTTTATAATGAAGATCTGCAAGGCGGTGAATTCCATGGCCGCTTTCTTAAGGAGGGTGTGTCAGTCACCGAAAACATGCCGTTGTCGTTGCACCAATGGTGGAGAGCAACAACTGAAGCGTGAAAAATGGCCTGGTTGGAAGCATGTTCGTGCCGCAGCCTTTCCCACTGAAGTAAAAGCGGCACGGATGAGGACGTTTATGCTGCACGTCTTCTAGAATGTCGTCTGATGTACCCGTCGGTGGATGATATGGGTAATCAAACCAGGATTATTGACGTTTATAATGAACATCTGCATGACGATGTATTCCATGGCTGTCTGTCACCGAAAACATGCTCTTGTCGTTGCACCAATGGTGGAGAGCAGCAACTGAAGTGTGAAAAATGACCTTGTTGGAAGCATGTTCGTGCCGCTGCCTTCCCACTGCAGTAAAAACGGCACGGATGGGGATTTTTATGCTGCACGTGTTGTAGAATGTCGTCTGATGTCCCCGTCGGTGGATGATATGTGTAATCAAACCAGGATTATTGACGTTTATAATGAACATCTGCATGACGATGAATTCCACGGCCGCTTTCTTAAGGAGGGTGTGTCTGTCACCGAAATCATGCCATTGTCGTTGCACCAGTGGTGGAGAGCAGCAACTGAACTGTGAAAAATGGCCTGGTTGGAAGCATTTTCGTGCCGCAGCCTTTCCCACTGAAGTAAAAACGGCACGGATGCGGCCTTTCATGCTGCACGTCTTGTAGAATGTCGTGTGATGTCCCCGTTGATAGATGAAATGGGTAATCAAGCCAGGATTATTGCCGTTTATAATGAAGATCTGCAAGGCGATGAATTCCATGGTCGCTTTCTTATGGAGGGTGTGTCTGTCACCGAAAACATGCCGTTGTCGTTGCACCAGTAGTGGAGAGCAACAACTGAAGCGTGAAAAATGGCGTGGTTGGAAGCATGTTCGTGCCGCAGCCTTTCCCTCTGAAATAAAAACGGCACAGATGAGGCCTTTTATGCTGCACGTCTTGTAGAATGTCGTCTGATGTCCCCGTCGGTGGATGATATGTGTAATCAAACCAGGATTATTGACGTTTATAATGAACATCTGCATGACGATGAATTCCACGGCCGCTTTCTTAAGGAGGGTGTGTCTGTCACCGAAATCATGCCATTGTCGTTGCACCAGTGGTGGAGAGCAGCAACTGAACTGTGAAAAATGGCCTGGTTGGAAGCATTTTCGTGCCGCAGCCTTTCCCACTGAAGTAAAAACGGCACGGATGCGGCCTTTCATGCTGCACGTCTTGTAGAATGTCGTGTGATGTCCCCGTTGATGGATGAAATGTGTAATCAAGCCAAGATTATTGCCGTTTATAATGAAGATCTGCAAGGCGATGAATTCCATGGTCGCTTTCTAATGGAGGGTGTGTCTGTCACCGAAAACATGCCGTTGTCGTTGCACCAGTGGTGGAGTGCAGCAACTGAAGCGTGCAAAATGGCCTGGTTGGAAGCATGTTCGTGCCGCAGCCTTTCCCACTGAAGTAAAAACGGCACGGATGCGGCCTTTCATGCTGCACGTCTTGTAGAATGTCGTGTGATGTCCCCGTTGATAGATGAAATGGGTAATCAAGCCAGGATTATTGCCGTTTATAATGAAGATCTTCAAGGCGGTGAATTCCATGGCCGCTTTCTTATGGAGGGTGTCTGTCACCGAAAACATGCTCTTGTCGTTGCACCAATGGTGGAGAGCAGCAACTGAAGTGTGAAAAATGACCTTGTTGGAAGCATGTTCGTGCCGCTGCCTTTCCCACTGAAGTAAAAACGGCACGGATGGGGCCTTTTATGCTGCACGTGTTGTTGATTGTCGTATGATGTCCCCGTCGATGGATGACATGGGTAATCAAACCAGGATTATTGCCGTTTATAATGATGATCTGCAAGGCGGTGAATTCCATGGCCGCTTTCTTAAGGAGGTTGTGTCTGTCACCGAAAACATGCCGTTGTCGTTGCACCAGTAGTGGAGAGCAACAACTGAAGCGTGAAAAATGGCCTGGTTGGAAGCATGTTCGTGCCGCAGCCTTTCCCACTGAAGTAAAAGCTGCACGGATGAGGCCTTTTATGCTGCACGTCTTGTAGAATGTCGTCTGATGTCCCCGTCGGTGGATGGTATGGGTAATCAAACCAGGATTATTGACGTTTATAACGAACATCTGCAAGACGAAGAATTCCACGGCCGCTTTCTTAAGGAGGGTGTGTCAGTCACCGAAAACATGCCGTTGTCTTTGCACCAGTGGTGGAGAGCAGCAACTGAAGCGTGAAAAATGGCCTGGTTGGAAGCATGTTCGTGCCGCAGCCTTTCCCACTGAAGTAAAAGCGGCACGGATGAGGACGTTTATGCTGCACGTCTTCTAGAATGTCGTGTGATGTCCCCGTTGATGGATGAAATGGGTAATCAAGCCAGGATTATTGCCGTTTACAATGAAGATCTTCAAGGCGGTGAATTCCATGGCCGCTTTCTTATGGAGGGTGTGTCTGTCAGCGAAAACATGCCGTTGTCGTTGCACCAGTGGTGGAGTGCAGCAACTGAAGCGTGCAAATGGCCTGGTTGGAAGCATGTTCGTGCCGCAGCCTTTCCCACTGAAGTAAAAACGGCACGAATGCGGCCTTTCATGCTGCACGTCTTGTAGAATGTCGTGTGATGTCCCCGTTGATAGATGAAATGGGTAATCAAGCCAGGATTATTGCCGTTTACAATGAAGATCTTCAAGGCGGTGAATTCCATGGCCGCTTTCTTATGGAGGGTGTCTGTCACCGAAAACATGCTCTTGTCGTTGCACCAATGGTGGAGAGCAGCAACTGAAGTGTGAAAAATGACCTTGTTGGAAGCATTTTCGTGCCGCTGCCTTTCCCACTGAAGTAAAAACGGCACGGATGGGGCCTTTTATGCTGCACGTGTTGTAGAATGTCGTATGATGTCCCAGTCGATGGATGACATGGGTAATCAAACCAGGATTATTGCCGTTTATAATGATGATCTGCAAGGCGATGAATTCAATGGCCGCTTTTTTAAGGAGGGTGTGTCTGTCACCGAAAACATGCCGTTGTCGTTGCACCAGTGGTGAAGAGCAGCAACTGAAGCGTGAAAAATGGCCTGGTTGGAAGCATGTTCGTGCCGCAGCCTTTCCCACTGAAGTAAAAACGGCACGGATTGGGCCTTTTATGCTGCACGTCTTGTAGAATGTCGTGTGATGTCCCCGTCGATGGATGATATTGGTAATCAAACCAGGATTATTGCCGTTTATAATGAAGATCTGCAACACGGTGAATTCCATGGCCGCTTTCTTAAGGAGGGTGTGTCAGTCACCGAAAACATGCCGTTGTCTTTGCACCAGTGGTGGAGAGCAGCAACTGAAGCGTGAAAAATGGCCTGGTTGGAAGCATGTTCGTGCCGCAGCCTTTCCCACTGAAGTAAAAATGGCACGGATTGGGCCTTTTATGCTGCACGTCTTGTAGAATGTCGTGTGATGTCCCCGTTGATGGATGAAATGTATAATCAAGCCAAGATTATTGCCGTTTATAATGAAGATCTGCAAGGCGATGAATTCCATGGTCGCTTTCTTATGGAGGGTGTGTCTGTCACCGAAAACATGCCGTTGTCGTTGCACCAGTGGTGGAGAGCAGCAACTGAAGCGTGCAAAATGGCCTGGTTGGAAGCATGTTCGTGCCGCAGCCTTTCCCACTGAAGTAAAAACGGCATTGATGCGGCCTTTCATGCTGCACGTCTTGTAGAATGTCGTGTGATGTCCCCGTTGATGGATGAAATGGGTAATCAAGCCAGGATTATTGCCGTTTATAATGAAGATCTTCAAGGCGGTGAATTCCATGGCCGCTTTCTTATGGAGGGTGTCTGTCACCGAAAACATGCTCTTGTCGTTGCACCAATGGTGGAGAGCAGCAACTGAAGTGTGAAAAATGACCTTGTTGTAAGCATGTTCGTGCCGCTGCCTTTCCCACTGAAGTAAAAACGGCACGGATGGGGCCTTTTATGCTGCACGTGTTGTAGAATGTCGTATGATGTCCCCGTCGATGGATGACATGGGTAATCAAACCAGGATTATTGCCGTTTATAATGATGATCTGCAAGGCGGTGAATTCTATAGCCGCTTTCTTAAGGAGGGTGTGTCTGTCACCGAAAACATGCCGTTGTCGTTGCACCAGTAGTGGAGAGCAACAACTGAAGCGTGAAAAATGGCCTGGTTGGAAGCATGTTCGTGCCGCAGCCTTTCCCACTGAAGTAAAAGCGGCACGGATGAGGACGTTTATGCTGCACGTCTTCTAGAATGTCGTCTGATGTACCCGTCGGTGGATGATATGGGTAATCAAACCAGGATTATTGACGTTTATAATGAACATCTGCATGACGATGTATTCCACGGCCGCTTTCTTAAGGAGGGTGTGTCTGTCACCGAAAACATGCTCTTGTCGTTGCACCAATGGTGGAGAGCAGCAACTGAAGTTTGAAAAATGACTTTGTTGGAAGCATTTTCGTGCCGCTGCCTTTCCCACTGAAGTAAAAACGGCACGGATGGGGCCTTTTATGCTGCACGTGTTGTAGAATGTCGTATGATGTCCCCGTCGATGGATGACATGGGTAATCAAACCAGGATTATTGCCGTTTATAATGAAGATCTGCAAGGCGGTGAATCCATGGCCGCTTTCTTAAGGAGGGTGTGTCAGTCACCGAAAACATGCCGTTGTCGTTGCACCAATGGTGGAGAGCAGGAACTGAAGTGCGAAAAATGGCCTGGTTGGAAGCATGTTCGTGCCGCACTCTTTCCCACTGAAGTAAAAGCGGCACGGATGAGGACGTTTATGCTGCACGTCTTCTAGAATGTCGTCTGATGTACCCGTCGATGGATGATATGGGTAATCAAACCAGGATTATTGCCGTTTTTAATGAAGATCTGCAAGGCGGTGAATTCCATGGCCGCTTTCGTAAGGAGGGTGTGTCTGTCACCGAAAACATGCCATTGTCGTTGCACCAATGGTGGAGAGCAGCAACTGAAGTTTGAAAAATGACCTTGTTGGAAGCATGTTCGTGCCGCTGCCTTTCCCACTGAAGTAAAAAGGGCGCGGATGGGGCATTTTATGCTGCACGTCTTGTAGAATATCCTGTGAGGTCCCCGTCGATGGATGACATGCGTAATCAAACCAGGATTATTGCGGTTTATAATGAATATCTGCAAGGCGGTGAATTTCATGGCCGCTTTCTTTAGGTGGGTGTGTCTGTCACCGAAAACATGCTCTTGTCGTTGCACCAATCATGGAGAGCAGCAACTGAAGTGCGAAAAATGGCCTGGTTGGAAGCATGTTCGTTCCGCTGCCTTTCCCACTGAAGTAAAAACGGCACGGATGGGGCCTTTTATGCTGCACGTGTTGTAGAATGTCGTATGATGTCCCCGTCGTTGGATAACATGGGTAATCAAACCAGGATTATTGCCGTTTATAATGATGATCTGCAAGGCGGTGAATTCCATGGCCGCTTTCTTAAGGAGGGTGTGTCTGTCACCGAAAACATGCCGTTGTCGTTGCACCAGTAGTGGAGAGCAACAACTGAAGCGTGAAAAATGGCCTGGTTGGAAGCATGTTCGTGCCGCAGCCTTTCCCACTGAAGTAAAAACGGCACGGATGAGGCCTTTTATGCTGCACGTCTTGTAGAATGTCGTCTGATGTCCCCGTCGGTGGATGATATGGGTAATCAAACCAGGATTATTGACGTTTATAATGAACATCTGCATGACGATGAATTCCACGGCCGCGTTCTTAAGGAGGGTGTGTCTGTCACCGAAAACATGCCATTGTCGTTTCACCAATGGTGGAGAGCAGCAACTGAAGTGTTAAAAATGGCCTGGTTGGAAGCATGTTCGTGCCGCTTCCTTTCGCACTGAAGTAAAAACGGCACAGATTGGGCCTTTTATGCTGCACGTCTTGTAGAATGTCGTGTGATGTCCCCGTTGATGGATGAAATGTGTAATCAAGCCAAGATTATTGCCGTTTATAATGAAGATCTGCAAGGTGATGAATTCCATGGTCGCTTTCTTATGGAGGGTGTGTCTGTCACCGAAAACATGCCGTGATCGTTGCACCAGTGGTGGAGAGCAGCAAATGAAGCGTGCAAAATGGCCCGGTTGGAAGCATGTTCGTGCCGCGGCCTTTCCCACTTAAGTAAAAACGGCACGGATGCGGCCTTTCATGCTGCACGTCTTGTAGAATGTGGTGTGATGTCCCCGTTGATGGATGAAATGGGTAATCAAGCCAGGATTATTGCCGTTTATAATAAAGATCTTCAAGGCGGTGAATTCCATGGCCGCTTTCTTATGGAGGGTGTGTCTGTCAGCGAAAACATGCCGTTGTCGTTGCACCAGTGGTGGAGTGCAGCAACTGAAGCGTGCAAAATGGCCTGGTTGGAAGCATGTTCGTGCCGCAGCCTTTCCCACTGAAGTAAAAACGGCACGGATGCGGCCTTTCATGCTGCACGTCTTGTAGAATGTCGTGTGATGTCCCCGTTGATAGATGAAATGGGTAATCAAGCCAGGATTATTGCCGTTTACAATGAAGATCTTCAAGGCGGTGAATTCCATGGCCGCTTTCTTATGGAGGGTGTCTGTCACCGAAAACATGCTCTTGTCGTTGCACCAATGGTGGAGAGCAGCAACAGAAGCGTGAAAAATGGCGTGGTTGGAAGCATGTTCGTGCCGCAGCCTTTCCCACTGAAGTAAAAACGGCACGGATGCGGCCTTTTATGCTGCACGTCTTGTAGAATGTCGTCTGATGTCCCCGTCGGTGGATGATATGTGTAATCAAACCAGGATTATTGACGTTTATAATAAACATCTGCATGACGATGAATTCCACGGCCGCTTTCTTAAGGAGGGTGTGTCTGTCACCGAAAACATGCCATTGTCGTTGCACCAGTGGTGGAGAGCAGCAACTGAACTGTGAAAAATGGCCTGGTTGGAAGCATTTTCGTGCCGCAGCCTTTCCCACTGAAGTAAAAACGGCACGAATGCGGCCTTTCATGCTGCACGTCTTGTAGAATGTCGTGTGATGTCCCCGTTGATGGATGAAATGGGTAATCAAGCCAGGATTATTGCCGTTTATAATGAAGATCTTCAAGGCGGTGAATTCTATGGCCGCTTTCTTATGGAGGGTGTCTGTCACCGAAAACATGCTCTTGTCGTTGCACCAATGGTGGAGAGCCGCAACTGAAGTGTGAAAAATGACCTTGTTGGAAGCATTTTCGTGCCGCTGCCTTTCCCACTGAAGTAAAAACGGCACGGATGGGGCCTTTTATGCTGCACGTGTTGTAGAATGTCGTATGATGTCCCAGTCGATGGATGACATGGGTAATCAAACCAGGATTATTGCCGTTTATAATGAAGATCTGCAACACGGTGAATTCCATGGCCGCTTTCTTAAGGAGGGTGTGTCAGTCACCGAAAACATGCCGTTGTCTTTGCACCAGTGGTGGAGAGCAGCAACTGAAGCGTGAAAAATGGCCTGGTTTGAAGCATGTTCGTGCCGCAGCCTTTCCCACTGAAGTAAAAACGGCACGGATTGGGCCTTTTATGCTGCACGTCTTGTAGAATGTCGTGTGATGTCCCCGTTGATGGATGAAATGTATAATCAAGCCAAGATTATTGCCGCTTATAATGAAGATCTGCAAGGCGATGAATTCCATGGTCGCTTTCTTATGGAGGGTGTGTCTGTCACCGAAAACATGCCGTTGTCGTTGCACCAGTGGTGGAGAGCAGCAACTGAAGCGTGCAAAATGGCCTGGTTGGAAGCATGTTCGTGCCGCAGCCTTTCCCACTAAAGTAAAAACGGCATTGATGCGGCCTTTCATGCTGCACGTCTTGTAGAATGTCGTGTGATGTCCCCGTTGGTGGATGAAATGGGTAATCAAGCCAGGATTATTGCCGTTTATAATGAAGATCTTCAAGGCGGTGAATTCCATGGCCGCTTTCTTATGGAGGGTGTCTGTCACCGAAAACATGCTCTTGTCGTTGCACCAATGGTGGAGAGCAGCAACTGAAGTGTGAAAAATGACCTTGTTGGAAGCATGTTCGTGCCGCTGCCTTTCCCACTGAAGTAAAAACGGCACGGATGGGGCCTTTTATGCTGCACGTGTTGTAGAATGTTGTATGATGTCCCCGTCGATGGATGACATGGGTAATCAATCCAGGATTATTGCCGTTTATAATGATGATCTGCAAGGCTGTGAATTCTATGGCCGCTTTCTTAAGGAGGGTGTGTCTGTCACCGAAAACATGCCGTTGTCGTTGCACCAGTAGTGGAGAGCAACAACTGAAGCGTGAAAAATGGCCTGGTTGGAAGCATGTTCGTGCCGCAGCCTTTCCCACTGAAGTAAAAGCGGCACTTATGAGGACGTTTATGCTGCACGTCTTCTAGAATGTCGTCTGATGTACCCGTCGGTGGATGATATGGGTAATCAAACCAGGATTATTGACGTTTATAATGAACATCTGCATGACGATGTATTCCACGGCCGCTTTCTTAAGGAGGGTGTGTCTGTCACCGAAAACATGCTCTTGTCGTTGCAAAAATGGTGGAGAGCAGCAACTGAAGTTTGAAAAATGACCTTGTTGGAAGCATTTTCGTGCCGCTGCCTTTCCCACTGAAGTAAAAACGGCACGGATGGGGCCTTTTATGCTGCACGTGTTGTAGAATGTCGTATGATGTCCCCGTCGATGGATGACATAGGTAATCAAACCAGGATTATTGCCGTTTATAATGAAGATCTGCAAGGCGGTGAATCCATGGCCGCTTTCTTAAGGAGGGTGTGTCAGTCACCGAAAACATGCCGTTGTCGTTGCACCAGTGGTGGAGAGCAGCAACTGAAGTGTGAAAAATGACCTTGTTGGAAGCATGTTCGTGCCGCTGCCTTTCCCACTGAAGTAAAAAGGGCGCGGATGGGGCATTTTATGCTGCACGTCTTGTAGAATATCCTGTGAGGTCCCCGTCGATGGATGACATGCGTAATCAAACCAGGATTATTGCGGTTTATAATGAATATCTGCAAGGCGGTGAATTTCATGGCCGCTTTCTTTAGGTGGGTGTGTCTGTCACCGAAAACATGCTCTTGTCGTTGCACCAATCGTGGAGAGCAGCAACTGAAGTGCGAAAAATGGCCTGGTTGGAAGCATGTTCGTGCCGCTGCCTTTCCCACTGAAGTAAAAACGGCACGGATGGGGCCTTTTATGCTGCACGTGTTGTAGAATGTCGTATGATGTCCCCGTCGTTGGATAACATGGGTAATCAAACCAGGATTATTGCCGTTTATAATGATGATCTGCAAGGCGGTGAATTCCATGGCCGCTTTCTTAAGGAGGGTGTGTCTGTCACCGAAAACATGCCGTTGTCGTTGCACCAGTAGTGGAGAGCAACAACTGAAGCGTGAAAAATGGCCTGGTTGGAAGCATGTTCGTGCCGCAGCCTTTCCCACTGAAGTAAAAACGGCACGGATGAGGCCTTTTATGCTGCACGTCTTGTAGAATGTCGTCTGATGTCCCCGTCGGTGGATGATATGGGTAATCAAACCAGGATTATTGACGTTTATAATGAACATCTGCATGACGATGAATTCCACGGCCGCGTTCTTAAGGAGGGTGTGTCTGTCACCGAAAACATGCCATTGTCGTTTCACCAATGGTGGAGAGCAGCAACTGAAGTGTTAAAAATGGCCTGGTTGGAAGCATGTTCGTGCCGCTTCCTTTCGCACTGAAGTAAAAACGGCACGGATTGGGCCTTTTATGCTGCACGTCTTGTAGAATGTCGTGTGATGTCCCCGTTGATGGATGAAATGTGTAATCAAGCCAAGATTATTGCCGTTTATAATGAAGATCTGCAAGGTGATGAATTCCATGGTCGCTTTCTTATGGAGGGTGTGTCTGTCACCGAAAACATGCCGTTGTCGTTGCACCAGTGGTGGAGTGCAGCAACTGAAGCGTGCAAAATGGCCTGGTTGGAAGCATGTTCGTGCCGCAGCCTTTCCCACTGAAGTAAAAACGGCACGGATGCGGCCTTTCATGCTGCACGTCTTGTAGAATGTCGTGTGATGTCCCCGTTGATAGATGAAATGGGTAATCAAGCCAGGATTATTGCCGTTTACAATGAAGATCTTCAAGGCGGTGAATTCCATGGCCGCTTTCTTATGGAGGGTGTCTGTCACCGAAAACATGCTCTTGTCGTTGCACCAATGGTGGAGAGCAGCAACTGAAGTGTGAAAAATGACCTTGTTGGAAGCATGTTCGTGCCGCTGCCTTCCCACTGAAGTAAAAACGGCACGGATGGGGCCTTTTATGCTGCACGTGTTGTAGAATGTCGTATGATGTCCCCGTCGATGGATGACATGGGTAATCAAACCAGGATTATTGCCGTTTATAATGATGATCTGCAAGGCGGTGAATTCCATGGCCGCTTTCTTAAGGAGGGTGTGTCTGTCACCGAAAACATGCCGTTGTCGTTGCACCAGTAGTGGAGAGCAACAACAGAAGCGTGAAAAATGGCGTGGTTGGAAGCATGTTCGTGCCGCAGCCTTTCCCACTGAAGTAAAAACGGCACGGATTGGGCCTTTTATGCTGCACGTCTTGTAGAATGTCGTGTGATGTCCCCGTCGATGGATGATATTGGTAATCAAACCAGGATTATTGCCGTTTATAATGAAGATCTGCAACACGGTGAATTCCATGGCCGCTTTCTTAAGGAGGGTGTGTCAGTCACCGAAAACATGCCGTTGTCTTTGCACCAGTGGTGGAGAGCAGCAACTGAAGCGTGAAAAATGGCCTGGTTGGAAGCATGTTCGTGCCGCAGCCTTTCCCACTGAAGTAAAAACGGCACGGATTGGGCCTTTTATGCTGCACGTCTTGTAGAATGTCGTGTGATGTCCCCGTTGATGGATGAAATGTATAATCAAGCCAAGATTATTGCCGTTTATAATGAAGATCTGCAAGGCGATGAATTCCATGGTCGCTTTCTTATGGAGGGTGTGTCTGTCACCGAAAACATGCCGTTGTCGTTGCACCAGTGGTGGAGAGCAGCAACTGAAGCGTGCAAAATGGCCTGGTTGGAAGCATGTTCGTGCCGCAGCCTTTCCCACTAAAGTAAAAACGGCATTGATGCGGCCTTTCATGCTGCACGTCTTGTAGAATGTCGTGTGATGTCCCCGTTGATGGATGAAATGGGTAATCAAGCCAGGATTATTGCCGTTTATAATGAAGATCTTCAAGGCGGTGAATTCCATGGCCGCTTTCTTATGGAGGGTGTCTGTCACCGAAAACATGCTCTTGTCGTTGCACCAATGGTGGAGAGCAGCAACTGAATTGTGAAAAATGACCTTGTTGGAAGCATGTTCGTGCCGCTGCCTTTCCCACTGAAGTAAAAACGGCACGGATGGGGCCTTTTATGCTGCACGTGTTGTAGAATGTTGTATGATGTCCCCGTCGATGGATGACATGGGTAATCAATCCAGGATTATTGCCGTTTATAATGATGATCTGCAAGGCTGTGAATTCTATGGCCGCTTTCTTAAGGAGGGTGTGTCTGTCACCGAAAACATGCCGTTGTCGTTGCACCAGTAGTGGAGAGCAACAACTGAAGCGTGAAAAATGGCCTGGTTGGAAGCATGTTCGTGCCGCAGCCTTTCCCACTGAAGTAAAAGCGGCACGGATGAGGACGTTTATGCTGCACGTCTTGTAGAATGTCGTGTGATGTCCCTGTCGATGGATGACATGGGTAATCAAACCAGGATTATTGTCGTTTATAATGAGGATCTGCAAGGCGGTGAATTCCATGGCCGCTTTCTTAAGGAGGGTGTGTCAGTCACCGAAAACATGCCGTTGTCGTTGCACCAGTGGTGGAGAGCAGCAACTGAAGCGTGAAAAATGGCCTGGTTGGAAGCATGTTCGTGCCGCAGCCTTTCCCACTGAAGTAAAAACGGCACGGATTGGGCCTTTTATGCTGCACGTCTTGTAAAATGTCGTGTGATGTCCCCGTTGATGGATGAAGTGTATAATCAAGCCAAGATTATTGCCGTTTATAATGAAGATCTGCAAGGCGATGAATTCCATGGTCGCTTTCTTATGGAGGGTGTGTCTGTCACCGAAAACATGCCGTTGTCGTTGCACCAGTGGTGGAGAGCAGCAACTGAAGCGTGCAAAATGCCTGGTTGGAAGCATGTTCGTGCCGCAGCCTTTCCCACTGAAGTAAAAACGGCACGGATGCGGCCTTTCATGCTGCACGTCTTGTAGAATGTCGTGTGATGTCCCCGTTGATGGATGAAATGGGTAATCAAGCCAGGATTATTGCCGTTTATAATGATGATCTGCAAGGCGGTGAATTCTATGGCCGCTTTCTTATGGAGGGTGTCTGTCACCGAAAACATGCCGTTGTAGTTGCATCAGTAGTGGAGAGCAACAACTGAAGCGTGAAAAATGGCCTGGTTGGAAGCATGTTCGTGCCGCAGCCTTTCCCACTGAAGTAAAAACGGCACGGATGAGGCCTTTTATGCTGCACGTCTTGTAGAATGTCGTCTGATGTCCCCGTCGGTGGATGATATGGGTAATCAAACCAGGATTATTGACGTTTATAATGAACATCTGCATGACGATGTATTCCACGGCCGCTTTCTTAAGGAGGGTGTGTCTGTCACCGAAAACATGCTCTTGTCGTTGCACCAATGGTGGAGAGCAGCAACTGAAGTTTGAAAAATGACCTTGTTGGAAGCATTTTCGTGCCGCTGCCTTTCCCACTGAAGTAAAAACGGCACGGATGGGGCCTTTTATGCTGCACGTGTTGTAGAATGTCGTATGATGTCCCCGTCGATGGATGACATGGGTAATCAAACCAGGATTATTGCCGTTTATAATGATGATCTGCAAGGCGATGAATTCAATGGCCGCTTTTTTAAGGAGGGTGTGTCAGTCACCGAAAACATGCCATTGTCGTTGCACCAGTGGTGGAGAGCAGCAACTGAAGCGTGAAAAATGGCCTGGTTGGAAGCATGTTCGTGCCGCAGCCTTTCCCACTGAAGTAAAAACGGCACCGATTGGGCCTTTTATGCTGCACGTCTTGTAGAATGTCGTCCGATGTCCCCGTCGGTGGATGATATGGGTAATCAAACCAGGATTATTGACGTTTATAATGAACATCTGCATGACGATGTATTCCACGGCCGCTTTCTTAAGGAGGGTGTGTCTGTCACCGAAAACATGCCATTGTCGTTTCACCAATGGTGGAGAGCAGCAACTGAACTGTGAAAAATGGCCTGGTTGGAAGCATTTTCGTGGCGCAGTCTTTCCCACTGAAGTAAAAACGGCACGGATTGGGCCTTTTATGCTGTACGTCTTGTAGAATGTCGTGTGATGTCCCTGTCGATGGATGACATGGGTAATCAAACCAGGATTATTGTCGTTTATAATGAGGATCTGCAAGGCGGTGAATTCCATGGCCGCGTTCTTAAGGAGGGTGTGTCTGTCACCGAAAACATGCCGTTGTCGTTGCACCAGTGGTGGAGAGCAGCAACTGAAGCGTGCAAAATGGCCTGGTTGGAAGCATGTTCGTGCCGCACTCTTTCCCACTGAAGTAAAAGCGGCACGGATGAGGACTTTTATGCTGCACGTCTTCTAGAATGTCGTCTGATGTACCCGTCGATGGATGATATGGGTAATCAAACCAGGATTATTGCCGTTTTAATGAAGATCTGCAAGGCGGTGAATTCCATGGCCGCTTTCTTAAGGAGGGTGTGTCAGTCACCGAAAACATGCCGTTGTCGTTGCACCAATGGTGGAGAGCAGGAACTGAAGTGCGAAAAATGGCCTGGTTGGAAGCATGTTCGTGCCGCACTCTTTCCCACTGAAGTAAAAGCGGCACGGATGAGGACTTTTATGCTGCACGTCTTCTAGAATGTCGTCTGATGTACCCGTCGATGGATGATATGGGTAATCAAACCAGGATTATTGCCGTTTTTAATGAAGATCTGCAAGGCGGTGAATTCCATGGCCGCTTTCGTAAGGAGGGTGTGTCTGTCACCGAAAACATGCCATTGTCGTTTCACCAATGGTGGAGAGCAGCAACTGAACTGTGAAAAATGGCCTGGTTGGAAGCATTTTCGTGGCGCAGTCTTTCCCACTGAAGTAAAAACGGCACGGATTGGGCCTTCTATGCTGTACGTCTTGTAGAATGTCGTGTGATGTCCCTGTCGATGGATGACATGGGTAATCAAACCAGGATTATTGTCGTTTATAATGAGGATCTGCAAGGCGGTGAATTCCATGGCCGCGTTCTTAAGGAGGGTGTGTCTGTCACCGAAAACATGCCGTTGTCGTTGCACCAGTGGTGGAGAGCAGCAACTGAAGCGTGCAAAATGGCCTGGTTGGAAGCATTTTCGTGCCGCAGCCTTTCCCACTGAAGTAAAAACGGCACGGATTGGGCCTTTTATGCTGCACGTCTTGTAGAATGTCGTGTGATGTCCCTGTCGATGGATGACATGGGTAATCAAACCAGGATTATTGTCGTTTATAATGAAGATCTGCAAGGCGGTGAATTCCATGGCCGCTTTCTTAAGGAGGGTGTGTCAGTCACCGAAAACATGCCGTTGTCGTTGCACCAGTAGTGGAGAGCAACAACTGAAGCGTGAAAAATGGTGTGGTTGGAAGCATGTTCGTGCCGCAGCCTTTCCCTCTGAAATAAAAACGGCACGGATGAGGCCTTTTATGCTGCACGTCTTGTAGAATGTCGTATGATGTCCCTGTCGATGGATGACATGGGTAATCAAACCAGGATTATTGTCGTTTATAATGAGGATCTGCAAGGCGGTGAATTCCATGGCCGCTTTCTTAAGGAGGGTGTGTCAGTCACCGAAAACATGCCGTTGTCGTTGCACCAGTGGTGGAGAGCAGCAACTGAAGCGTGAAAAATGGCCTGGTTGGAAGCATGTTCGTGCCGCAGCCTTTCCCACTGAAGTAAAAACGGCACGGATTGGGCCTTTTATGCTGCACGTCTTGTAAAATGTCGTGTGATGTCCCCGTTGATGGATGAAGTGTATAATCAAGCCAAGATTATTGCCGTTTATAATGAAGATCTGCAAGGCGATGAATTCCATGGTCGCTTTCTTATGGAGGGTGTGTCTGTCACCGAAAACATGCCGTTGTCGTTGCACCAGTGGTGGAGAGCAGCAACTGAAGCGTGCAAAATGCCTGGTTGGAAGCATGTTCGTGCCGCAGCCTTTCCCACTGAAGTAAAAACGGCACGGATGCGGCCTTTCATGCTGCACGTCTTGTAGAATGTCGTGTGATGTCCCCGTTGATGGATGAAATGGGTAATCAAGCCAGGATTATTGCCGTTTATAATGATGATCTGCAAGGCGGTGAATTCTATGGCCGCTTTCTTATGGAGGGTGTCTGTCACCGAAAACATGCCGTTGTAGTTGCATCAGTAGTGGAGAGCAACAACTGAAGCGTGAAAAATGGCCTGGTTGGAAGCATGTTCGTGCCGCAGCCTTTCCCACTGAAGTAAAAACGGCACGGATGAGGCCTTTTATGCTGCACGTCTTGTAGAATGTCGTCTGATGTCCCCGTCGGTGGATGATATGGGTAATCAAACCAGGATTATTGACGTTTATAATGAACATCTGCATGACGATGTATTCCACGGCCGCTTTCTTAAGGAGGGTGTGTCTGTCACCGAAAACATGCTCTTGTCGTTGCACCAATGGTGGAGAGCAGCAACTGAAGTTTGAAAAATGACCTTGTTGGAAGCATTTTCGTGCCGCTGCCTTTCCCACTGAAGTAAAAACGGCACGGATGGGGCCTTTTATGCTGCACGTGTTGTAGAATGTCGTATGATGTCCCCGTCGATGGATGACATGGGTAATCAAACCAGGATTATTGCCGTTTATAATGATGATCTGCAAGGCGATGAATTCAATGGCCGCTTTTTTAAGGAGGGTGTGTCAGTCACCGAAAACATGCCATTGTCGTTGCACCAGTGGTGGAGAGCAGCAACTGAAGCGTGAAAAATGGCCTGGTTGGAAGCATGTTCGTGCCGCAGCCTTTCCCACTGAAGTAAAAACGGCACCGATTGGGCCTTTTATGCTGCACGTCTTGTAGAATGTCGTCCGATGTCCCCGTCGGTGGATGATATGGGTAATCAAACCAGGATTATTGACGTTTATAATGAACATCTGCATGACGATGTATTCCACGGCCGCTTTCTTAAGGAGGGTGTGTCTGTCACCGAAAACATGCCATTGTCGTTTCACCAATGGTGGAGAGCAGCAACTGAACTGTGAAAAATGGCCTGGTTGGAAGCATTTTCGTGGCGCAGTCTTTCCCACTGAAGTAAAAACGGCACGGATTGGGCCTTTTATGCTGTACGTCTTGTAGAATGTCGTGTGATGTCCCTGTCGATGGATGACATGGGTAATCAAACCAGGATTATTGTCGTTTATAATGAGGATCTGCAAGGCGGTGAATTCCATGGCCGCGTTCTTAAGGAGGGTGTGTCTGTCACCGAAAACATGCCGTTGTCGTTGCACCAGTGGTGGAGAGCAGCAACTGAAGCGTGCAAAATGGCCTGGTTGGAAGCATGTTCGTGCCGCACTCTTTCCCACTGAAGTAAAAGCGGCACGGATGAGGACTTTTATGCTGCACGTCTTCTAGAATGTCGTCTGATGTACCCGTCGATGGATGATATGGGTAATCAAACCAGGATTATTGCCGTTTTAATGAAGATCTGCAAGGCGGTGAATTCCATGGCCGCTTTCTTAAGGAGGGTGTGTCAGTCACCGAAAACATGCCGTTGTCGTTGCACCAATGGTGGAGAGCAGGAACTGAAGTGCGAAAAATGGCCTGGTTGGAAGCATGTTCGTGCCGCACTCTTTCCCACTGAAGTAAAAGCGGCACGGATGAGGACTTTTATGCTGCACGTCTTCTAGAATGTCGTCTGATGTACCCGTCGATGGATGATATGGGTAATCAAACCAGGATTATTGCCGTTTTTAATGAAGATCTGCAAGGCGGTGAATTCCATGGCCGCTTTCGTAAGGAGGGTGTGTCTGTCACCGAAAACATGCCATTGTCGTTTCACCAATGGTGGAGAGCAGCAACTGAACTGTGAAAAATGGCCTGGTTGGAAGCATTTTCGTGGCGCAGTCTTTCCCACTGAAGTAAAAACGGCACGGATTGGGCCTTCTATGCTGTACGTCTTGTAGAATGTCGTGTGATGTCCCTGTCGATGGATGACATGGGTAATCAAACCAGGATTATTGTCGTTTATAATGAGGATCTGCAAGGCGGTGAATTCCATGGCCGCGTTCTTAAGGAGGGTGTGTCTGTCACCGAAAACATGCCGTTGTCGTTGCACCAGTGGTGGAGAGCAGCAACTGAAGCGTGCAAAATGGCCTGGTTGGAAGCATTTTCGTGCCGCAGCCTTTCCCACTGAAGTAAAAACGGCACGGATTGGGCCTTTTATGCTGCACGTCTTGTAGAATGTCGTGTGATGTCCCTGTCGATGGATGACATGGGTAATCAAACCAGGATTATTGTCGTTTATAATGAAGATCTGCAAGGCGGTGAATTCCATGGCCGCTTTCTTAAGGAGGGTGTGTCAGTCACCGAAAACATGCCGTTGTCGTTGCACCAGTAGTGGAGAGCAACAACTGAAGCGTGAAAAATGGTGTGGTTGGAAGCATGTTCGTGCCGCAGCCTTTCCCTCTGAAATAAAAACGGCACGGATGAGGCCTTTTATGCTGCACGTCTTGTAGAATGTCGTCTGATGTCCCCGTCGGTGGATGATATGTGTAATCAAACCAGGAATATTGACGTTTATAATGAACATCTGCATGACGATGAATTCCACGGCCGCTTTCTTAAGGAGGGTGTGTCTGTCACCGAAATCATGCCATTGTCGTTGCACCAGTGGTGGAGTGCAGCAACTGAAGCGTGCAAAATGGCCTGGTTGGAAGCATGTTCGTGCCGCAGCCTTTCCCACTGAAGTAAAAACGGCACGGATGCGGCCTTTCATGCTGCACGTCTTGTAGAATGTCGTGTGATGTCCCCGTTGATAGATGAAATGGGTAATCAAGCCAGGATTATTGCCGTTAATAATGAAGATCTTCAAGGCGGTGAATTCTATGGCCGCTTTCTTATGGAGGGTGTCTGTCACCGAAAACATGCTCTTGTCGTTGCACCAATGGTGGAGAGCAGCAACTGAAGTGTGAAAAATGACCTTGTTGGAAGCATTTTCGTGCCGCTGCCTTTCCCACTGAAGTAAAAACGGCACGGATGGGGCCTTTTATGCTGCACGTGTTGTAGAATGTCGTATGATGTCCCCGTCGATGGATGACATGGGTAATCAAACCAGGATTATTGCCGTTTATAATGATGATCTGCAAGGCGATGAATTCAATGGCCGCTTTTTTAAGGAAGGTGTGTCAGTCACCGAAAACATGCCATTGTCGTTGCACCAGTGGTGGAGAGCAGCAACTGAAGCGTGAAAAATGGCCTGGTTGGAAGCATGTTCGTGCCGCAGCCTTTCCCACTGAAGTAAAAACGGCACGGATTGGGCCTTTTATGCTGCACGTCTTGTAGAATGTCGTGTGATGTCCCCGTTGATGGATGAAATGTGTAATCAAGCCAAGATTATTGCCGTTTATAATGAAGATCTGCAAGGCGATGAATTCCATGGTCGCTTTCTTATGGAGGGTGTGTCTGTCACCGAAAACATGCCGTTGTCGTTGCACCAGTGGTGGAGTGCAGCAACTGAAGCGTGCAAAATGGCCTGGTTGGAAGCATGTTCGTGCCGCAGCCTTTCCCACTGAAGTAAAAACGGCACGGATGCGGCCTTTCATGCTGCACGTCTTGTAGAATGTCGTGTGATGTCCCCGTTGATAGATGAAATGGGTAATCAAGCCAGGATTATTGCCGTTTATAATGAAGATCTTCAAGGCGGTGAATTACATGGCCGCTTTCTTATGGAGGGTGTCTGTCACCGAAAACATGCTCTTGTCGTTGCACCAATGGTGGAGAGCAGCAACTGAAGCGTGAAAAATGGCCTGGTTGGAAGCATGTTCGTGCCGCAGCCTTTCCCACTGAAGTAAAAACTGCACGGATGAGGCCTTTTATGCTGCACGTCTTGTAGAATGTCGTCTGATGTCCCCGTCGGTGGATGGTATGGGTAATCAAACCAGGATTATTGACGTTTATAACGAACATCTGCAAGACGAAGAATTCCACGGCCGCTTTCTTAAGGAGGGTGTGTCTGTCACCGAAAACATGCCGTTGTCGTTGCACCAGTGGTGGAGTGCAGCAACTGAAGCGTGAAAAATGGCCTGGTTGGAAGCATGTTCGTGCCGCAGCCTTTCCCACTGAAGTAAAAATGGCACGGATTGGGCCTTTTATGCTGCACGTCTTGTAGAATGTCGTGTGATGTCCCTGTCGATGGATGACATGGGTAATCAAACCAGGATTATTGTCGTTTATAATGAGGATCTGCAAGGCGGTGAATTCCATGGCCGCTTTCTTAAGGAGGGTGTGTCAGTCACCGAAAACATGCCGTTGTCGTTGCACCAGTGGTGGAGAGCAGCAACTGAAGCGTGAAAAATGGCCTGGTTGGAAGCATGTTCGTGCCGCAGCCTTTCCCACTGAAGTAAAAGCGGCACGGATGAGGACGTTTATGCTGCACGTCTTCTAGAATGTCGTCTGATGTACCCGTCGGTGGATGATATGGGTAATCAAACCAGGATTATTGACGTTCATAATGAACATCTGCATGACGATGTATTCCACGGCCGCTTTCTTAAGGAGGGTGTGTCTGTCACCGAAAACATGCTCTTGTCGTTGCACCAATGGTGGAGAGCAGCAACTGAAGTTTGAAAAATGACCTTGTTGGAAGCATTTTCGTGCCGCTGCCTTTCCCACTGAAGTAAAAACAGCACGGATGGGGCCTTTCATGCTGCACGTGTTGTAGAATGTCGTATGATGTCCCCGTCTATGGATGACATGGGTAATCAAACCAGGATTATTGCCGTTTATAATGAAGATCTGCAAGGCGGTGAATTCCATGGCCGCTTTCTTAAGGAGGGTGTGTCAGTCACCGAAAACATGCCGTTGTCGTTGCACCAATGGTGGAGAGCAGGAACTGAAGTGCGAAAAATGGCCTGGTTGGAAGCATATTCGTGCCGCACTCTTTCCCACTGAAGTAAAAGCGGCACGGATGAGGACGTTTATGCTGCACGTCTTCTAGAATGTCGTCTGATGTACCCGTCGATGGTTGATATGGGTAATCAAACCAGGATTATTGCCGTTTTTAATGAAGATCTGCAAGGCGGTGAATTCGATGGCCGCTTTCGTAAGGAGGGTGTATCTGTCACCGAAAACATGCCATTGTCGTTGCACCAATCGTGGAGAGCAGCAACTGAAGTGCGAAAAATGGCCTGGTTGGAAGCATGTTCGTGCCGCTGCCTTTCCCACTGAAGTAAAAACGGCGCGGATGGGGCCTTTTATGCTGCACGTGTTGTAGAATGTCGTATGATGTCCCCGTCGATGGATAACATGGGTAATCAAACCAGGATTATTGCCGTTTATAATGATGATCTGCAAGGCGGTGAATTCCATGGCCGCTTTCTTAAGGAGGGTGTGTCTGTCACCGAAAACATGCCGTTGTCGTTGCACCAGTAGTGGAGAGCAACAACTGAAGCGTGAAAAATGGGCTGGTTGGAAGCATGTTCGTGCCGCAGCCTTTCCCACTGAAGTAAAAACGGCACGGATGAGGCCTTTTATGCTGCACGTCTTGTAGAATGTCGTCTGATGTCCCCGTCGGTGGATGATATGGGTAATCAAACCAGGATTATTGACGTTTATAATGAACATCTGCATGACGATGAATTCCACGGCCGCGTTCTTAAGGAGGGTGTGTCTGTCACCGAAAACATGCCATTGTCGTTTCACCAATGGTGGAGAGCAGCAACTGAAGTGTTAAAAATGGCCTGGTTGGAAGCATGTTCGTGCAGCTTCCTTTCGCACTGAAGTAAAAACGGCACGGATTGGGCCTTTTATGCTGCACGTCTTGTAGAATGTCGTGTGATGTCCCCGTTGATGGATGAAATGTGTAATCAAGCCAAGATTATTGCCGTTTATAATGAAGATCTGCAAGGCGATGAATTCCATGGTCGCTTTCTTATGGAGGGTGTGTCTGTCACCGAAAACATGCCGTTGTCGTTGCACCAGTGGTGGAGAGCAGCAAATGAAGCGTGCAAAATGGCCCGGTTGGAAGCATGTTCGTGCCGCGGCCTTTCCCACTGAAGTAAAAACGGCACGGATGCGGCCTTTCATGCTGCACGTCTTGTAGAATGTGGTGTGATGTCCCCGTTGATGGATGAAATGGGTAATCAAGCCAGGATTATTGCCGTTTATAATAAAGATCTTCAAGGCGGTGAATTCCATGGCCGCTTTCTTATGGAGGGTGTGTCTGTCAGCGAAAACATGCCGTTGTCGTTGCACCAGTGGTGGAGTGCAGCAACTGAAGCGTGCAAAATGGCCTGGTTGGAAGCATGTTCGTGCCGCAGCCTTTCCCACTGAAGTAAAAACGGCACGGATGCGGCCTTTCATGCTGCACGTCTTGTAGAATGTCGTGTGATGTCCCCGTTGATAGATGAAATGGGTAATCAAGCCAGGATTATTGCCGTTTACAATGAAGATCTTCAAGGCGGTGAATTCCATGGCCGCTTTCTTATGGAGGGTGTCTGTCACCGAAAACATGCCATTGTCGTTGCACCAATCGTGGAGAGCAGCAACTGAAGTGCGAAAAATGGCCTGGTTGGAAGCATGTTCGTGCCGCTGCCTTTCCCACTGAAGTAAAAACGGCGCGGATGGGGCCTTTTATGCTGCACGTGTTGTAGAATGTCGTATGATGTCCCCGTCGATGGATAACATGGGTAATCAAACCAGGATTATTGCCGTTTATAATGATGATCTGCAAGGCGGTGAATTCCATGGCCGCTTTCTTAAGGAGGGTGTGTCTGTCACCGAAAACATGCCGTTGTCGTTGCACCAGTAGTGGAGAGCAACAACTGAAGCGTGAAAAATGGCCTGGTTGGAAGCATTTTCGTGCCGCTGCCTTTCCCACTGAAGTAAAAACTGCACGGATGGGGCCTTTCATGCTGCACGTGTTGTAGAATGTCGTATGATGTCCCCGTCTATGGATGACATGGGTAATCAAACCAGGATTATTGCCGTTTATAATGAAGATCTGCAAGGCGGTGAATTCCATGGCCGCTTTCTTAAGGAGGGTGTGTCAGTCACCGAAAACATGCCGTTGTCGTTGCACCAATGGTGGAGAGCAGGAACTGAAGTGCGAAAAATGGCCTGGTTGGAAGCATGTTCGTGCCGCACTCTTTTTCACTGAAGTAAAAGCGGCACGGATGAGGACGTTTATGCTGCACGTCTTCTAGAATGTCGTCTGATGTACCCGTCGATGGATGATATGGGTAATCAAACCAGGATTATTGCCGTTTTTATTGAAGATCTGCAAGGCGGTGAATTCGATGGCCGCTTTCGTAAGGAGGGTGTATCTGTCACCGAAAACATGCCATTGTCGTTGCACCAATCGTGGAGAGCAGCAACTGAAGTGCGAAAAATGGCCTGGTTGGAAGCATGTTCGTGCCGCTGCCTTTCCCACTGAAGTAAAAACGGCGCGGATGGGGCCTTTTATGCTGCACGTGTTGTAGAATGTCGTATGATGTCCCCGTCGATGGATAACATGGGTAATCAAACCAGGATTATTGCCGTTTATAATGATGATCTGCAAGGCGGTGAATTCCATGGCCGCTTTCTTAAGGAGGGTGTGTCTGTCACCGAAAACATGCCGTTGTCGTTGCACCAGTAGTGGAGAGCAACAACTGAAGCGTGAAAAATGGGCTGGTTGGAAGCATGTTCGTGCCGCAGCCTTTCCCACTGAAGTAAAAACGGCACGGATGAGGCCTTTTATGCTGCACGTCTTGTAGAATGTCGTCTGATGTCCCCGTCGGTGGATGATATGGGTAATCAAACCAGGATTATTGACGTTTATAATGAACATCTGCATGACGATGAATTCCACGGCCGCGTTCTTAAGGAGGGTGTGTCTGTCACCGAAAACATGCCATTGTCGTTTCACCAATGGTGGAGAGCAGCAACTGAAGTGTTAAAAATGGCCTGGTTGGAAGCATGTTCGTGCAGCTTCCTTTCGCACTGAAGTAAAAACGGCACGGATTGGGCCTTTTATGCTGCACGTCTTGTAGAATGTCGTGTGATGTCCCCGTTGATGGATGAAATGTGTAATCAAGCCAAGATTATTGCCGTTTATAATGAAGATCTGCAAGGCGATGAATTCCATGGTCGCTTTCTTATGGAGGGTGTGTCTGTCACCGAAAACATGCCGTTGTCGTTGCACCAGTGGTGGAGAGCAGCAAATGAAGCGTGCAAAATGGCCCGGTTGGAAGCATGTTCGTGCCGCGGCCTTTCCCACTGAAGTAAAAACGGCACGGATGCGGCCTTTCATGCTGCACGTCTTGTAGAATGTGGTGTGATGTCCCCGTTGATGGATGAAATGGGTAATCAAGCCAGGATTATTGCCGTTTATAATAAAGATCTTCAAGGCGGTGAATTCCATGGCCGCTTTCTTATGGAGGGTGTGTCTGTCAGCGAAAGCATGCCGTTGTCGTTGCACCAGTGGTGGAGTGCAGCAACTGAAGCGTGCAAAATGGCCTGGTTGGAAGCATGTTCGTGCCGCAGCCTTTCCCACTGAAGTAAAAACGGCACGGATGCGGCCTTTCATGCTGCACGTCTTGTAGAATGTCGTGTGATGTCCCCGTTGATAGATGAAATGGGTAATCAAGCCAGGATTATTGCCGTTTACAATGAAGATCTTCAAGGCGGTGAATTCCATGGCCGCTTTCTTATGGAGGGTGTCTGTCACCGAAAACATGCTCTTGTCGTTGCACCAATGGTGGAGAGCAGCAACTGAAGTGTGAAAAATGACCTTGTTGGAAGCATGTTCGTGCCGCTGCCTTCCCACTGAAGTAAAAACGGCACGGATGGGGCATTTTATGCTGCACGTGTTGTAGAATGTCGTATGATGTCCCCGTCGATGGATGACATGGGTAATCAAACCAGGATTATTGCCGTTTATAATGATGATCTGCAAGGCGGTGAATTCCATGGCCGCTTTCTTAAGGAGGGTGTGTCTGTCACCGAAAACATGCCGTTGTCGTTGCACCAGTGGTGGAGAGCAGCAACTGAAGCGTGAAAAATGGCCTGGTTGGAAGCATATTCGTGCCGCAGCCTTTCCCACTGAAGTAAAAACGGCACGGATGAGGCCTTTTATGCTGCACGTCTTGTAGAATGTCGTCTGATGTCCCCGTCGGTGGATGATATGTGTAATCAAACCAGGATTATTGACGTTTATAATGAACATCTGCATGACGATGAATTCCACGGCCACTTTCTTAAGGAGGGTGTGTCTGTCACCGAAAACATGCCATTGTCGTTGCACCAGTGGTGGAGAGCAGCAACTGAACTGTGAAAAATGGCCTGGTTGGAAGCATTTTCGTGCCGCAGCCTTTCCCACTGAAGTAAAAACGGCACGGATGCGGCCTTTCATGCTGCACGTCTTGTAGAATGTCGTGTGATGTCCCCGTTGATGGATGAAATGGGTAATCAAGCCAGGATTATTGCCGTTTATAATGAAGATCTTCAAGGCGGTGAATTCTATGGCCGGTTTCTTATGGAGGGTGTCTGTCACCGAAAACATGCTCTTGTCGTTGCACCAATGGTGGAGAGCAGCAACTGAAGTGTGAAAAATGACCTTGTTGGAAGCATTTTCGTGCCGCTGCCTTTCCCACTGAAGTAAAAACGGCACGGATGGGGCCTTTTATGCTGCACGTGTTGTAGAATGTCGTATGATGTCCCAGTCGATGGATGACATGGGTAATCAAACCAGGATTATTGCCGTTTATAATGATGATCTGCAAGGCGATGAATTCAATGGCCGCTTTTTTAAGGAGGGTGTGTCAGTCACCGAAAACATGCCGTTGTCGTTTCACCAGTGGTGGAGAGCAGCAACTGAAGCGTGAAAAATGGCCTGGTTGGAAGCATGTTCGTGCCGCAGCCTTTCCCACTGAAGTAAAAACGGCACGGATTGGGCCTTTTATGCTGCACGTCTTGTAGAATGTCGTGTGATGTCCCCGTCGATGGATGATATTGGTAATCAAACCAGGATTATTGCCGTTTATAATGAAGATCTGCAACACGGTGAATTCCATAGCCGCTTTCTTAAGGAGGGTGTGTCAGTCACCGAAAACATGCCGTTGTCTTTGCACCAGTGGTGGAGAGCAGCAACTGAAGCGTGAAAAATGGCCTGGTTGGAAGCATGTTCGTGCCGCAACCTTTCCCACTGAAGTAAAAACGGCACGGAATGGGCCTTTTATGCTGCACGTCTTGTAGAATGTCGTGTGATGTCCCCGTTGATAGATGAAATGGGTAATCAAGCCAGGATTATTGCCGTTTACAATGAAGATCTTCAAGGCGGTGAATTCCATGGCCGCTTTCTTATGGAGGGTGTGTCTGTCAGCGAAAACATGCCGTTGTCGTTGCACCAGTGGTGGAGTGCAGCAACTGAAGCGTGCAAAATGGCCTGGTTGGAAGCATGTTCGTGCCGCAGCCTTTCCCACTGAAGTAAAAACGGCACGAATGCGGCCTTTCATGCTGCACGTCTTGTAGAATGTCGTGTGATGTCCCCGTTGATAGATGAAATGGGTAATCAAGCCAGGATTATTGCCGTTTACAATGAAGATCTTCAAGGCGGTGAATTCCATGGCCGCTTTCTTATGGAGGGTGTCTGTCACCGAAAACATGCTCTTGTCGTTGCACCAATGGTGGAGAGCAGCAACTGAAGTGTGAAAAATGACCTTGTTGGAAGCATGTTCGTGCCGCTGCCTTCCCACTGAAGTAAAAACGGCACGGATGGGGCCTTTTATGCTGCACGTGTTGTAGAATGTCGTATGATGTCCCCGTCGATGGATGACATGGGTAATCAAACCAGAATTATTGCCGTTTATAATGATGATCTGCAAGGCGGTGAATTCCATGGCCGCTTTCTTAAGGAGGGTGTGTCTGTCACCGAAAACATGCCGTTGTCGTTGCACCAGTAGTGGAGAGCAACAACAGAAGCGTGAAAAATGGCGTGGTTGGAGGCATGTTCGTGCCGCAGCCTTTCCCACTGAAGTAAAAACGGCACGGATGAGGCCTTTTATGCTGCACGTCTTGTAGAATGTCGTCTGATGTCCCCGTCGGTGGATGATATGTGTAATCAAACCAGGAATATTGACGTTTATAATGAACATCTGCATGACGATGAATTCCACGGCCGCTTTCTTAAGGAGGGTGTGTCTGTCATCGAAAACATGCCATTGTCGTTGCACCAGTGGTGGAGAGCAGCAACTGAACTGTGAAAAATGGCCTGGTTGGAAGCATTTTCGTGCCGCAGCCTTTCCCACTGAAGTAAAAACGGCACGGATGCGGCCTTTCATGCTGCACGTCTTGTAGAATGTCGTGTGATGTCCCCGTTGATGGATGAAATGGGTAATCAAGCCAGGATTATTGCCGTTTATAATGAAGATCTTCAAGGCGGTGAATTCTATGGCCGCTTTCTTATGGAGGGTGTCTGTCACCGAAAACATGCTCTTGTCGTTGCACCAATGGTGGAGAGCAGCAAGTGAAGTGTGAAAAATGACCTTGTTGGAAGCATTTTCGTGCCGCTGCCTTTCCCACTGAAGTAAAAACGGCACGGATGGGGCCTTTTATGCTGCACGTGTTGTAGAATGTCGTATGATGTCCCAGTCGATGGATGACATGGGTAATCAAACCAGGATTATTGCCGTTTATAATGATGATCTGCAAGGCGATGAATTCAATGGCCGCTTTTTTAAGGAGGGTGTGTCAGTCACCGAAAACATGCCGTTGTCGTTGCACCAGTGGTGGAGAGCAGCAACTGAAGCGTGAAAAATGGCCTGGTTGGAAGCATGTTCGTGCCGCAGCCTTTCCCACTGAAGTAAAAACGGCACGGATTGGGCCTTTTATGCTGCACGTCTTGTAGAATGTCGTGTGATGTCCCCGTCGATGGATGATATTGGTAATCAAACCAGGATTATTGCCGTTTATAATGAACATCTGCAACACGGTGAATTCCATGGCCGCTTTCTTAAGGAGGGTGTGTCAGTCACCGAAAACATGCCGTTGTCTTTGCACCAGTGGTGGGGAGCAGCAACTGAAGCGTGAAAAATGGCCTGGTTGGAAGCATGTTCGTGCCGCAGCCTTTCCCACTGAAGTAAAAACGGCACGGATTGGGCCTTTTATGCTGCACGTGTTGTAGAATGTCGTGTGATGTCCCCGTTGATGGATGAAATGTATAATCAAGCCAAGATTATTGCCGTTTATAATGAAGATCTGCAAGGCGATGAATTCCATGGTCGCTTTCTTATGGAGGGTGTGTCTGTCACCGAAAACATGCCGTTGTCGTTGCACCAGTGGTGGAGAGCAGCAACTGAAGCGTGCAAAATGGCCTGGTTGGAAGCATGTTCGTGCCGCAGCCTTTCCCACTGAAGTAAAAACGGCATTGATGCGGCCTTTCATGCTGCACGTCTTGTAGAATGTCGTGTGATGTCCCCGTTGATGGATGAAATGGGTAATCAAGCCAGGATTATTGCCGTTTATAATGAAGATCTTCAAGGCGGTGAATTCCATGGCCGCTTTCTTATGGAGGGTGTCTGTCACCGAAAACATGCTCTTGTCGTTGCACCAATGGTGGAGAGCAGCAACTGAAGTGTGAAAAATGACCTTGTTGGAAGCATGTTCGTGCCGCTGCCTTTCCCACTGAAGTAAAAACGGCACGGATGGGGCCTTTTATGCTGCACGTGTTGTAGAATGTCGTATGATGTCCCCGTCGATGGATGACATGGGTAATCAAACCAGGATTATTGCCGTTTATAATGATGATCTGCAAGGCGGTGAATTCTATAGCCGCTTTCTTAAGGAGGGTGTGTCTGTCACCGAAAACATGCCGTTGTCGTTGCACCAGTAGTGGAGAGCAACAACTGAAGCGTGAAAAATGGCCTGGTTGGAAGCATGTTCGTGCCGCAGCCTTTCCCACTGAAGTAAAAGCGGCACGGATGAGGACGTTTATGCTGCACGTCTTCTAGAATGTCGTCTGATGTACCCGTCGGTGGTTGATATGGGTAATCAAACCAGGATTATTGACGTTTATAATGAACATCTGCATGACGATGTATTCCACGGCCGCTTTCTTAAGGAGGGTGTGTCTGTCACCGAAAACATGCTCTTGTCGTTGCACCAATGGTGGAGAGCAGCAACTGAAGTTTGAAAAATGACCTTGTTGGAAGCATTTTCGTGCCGCTGCCTTTCCCACTGAAGTAAAAACGGCACGGATGGGGCCTCTTATGCTGCACGTGTTGTAGAATGTCGTATGATGTCCCCGTTGATGGATGACATGGGTAATCAAACCAGGATTATTGCCGTTTATAATGAAGATCTGCAAGGCGATGAATCCATGGCCGCTTTCTTAAGGAGGGTGTGTCAGTCACCGAAAACATGCCGTTGTCGTTGCACCAATGGTGGAGAGCAGGAACTGAAGTGCGAAAAATGGCCTGGTTGGAAGCATGTTCGTGCCGCACTCTTTCCCACTGAAGTAAAAGCGGCACGGATGAGGACGTTTATGCTGCACGTCTTCTAGAATGTCGTCTGATGTACCCGTCGATGGATGATATGGGTAATCAAACCAGGATTATTGCCGTTTTTAATGAAGATCTGCAAGGCGGTGAATTCCATGGCCGCTTTCGTAAGGAGGGTGTGTCTGTCACCGAAAACATGCCATTGTCGTTGCACCAATGGTGGAGAGCAGCAACTGAAGTGTGAAAAATGACCTTGTTGGAAGCATGTTCGTGCCGCTGCCTTTCCCACTGAAGTAAAAAGGGCGCGGATGGGGCATTTTATGCTGCACGTCTTGTAGAATGTCGTCTGATGTCCCCGTCGGTGGATGATATGGGTAATCAAACCAGGATTATTGACGTTTATAATGAACATCTGCATGACGATGAATTCCACGGCCGCGTTCTTAAGGAGGGTGTGTCTGTCACCGAAAACATGCCATTGTCGTTTCACCAATGGTGGAGAGCAGCAACTGAAGTGTTAAAAATGGCCTGGTTGGAAGCATGTTCGTGCCGCTTCCTTTCGCACTGAAGTAAAAACGGCATGGATTGGGCCTTTTATGCTGCACGTCTTGTAGAATGTCGTGTGATGTCCCCGTTGATGGATGAAATGTGTAATCAAGCCAAGATTATTGCCGTTTATAATGAAGATCTGCAAGGTGATGAATTCCATGGTCGCTTTCTTATGGAGGGTGTGTCTGTCACCGAAAACATGCCGTTGTCGTTGCACCAGTGGTGGAGAGCAGCAAATGAAGCGTGCAAAATGGCCCGGTTGGAAGCATGTTCGTGCCGCGGCCTTTCCCACCGAAGTAAAAACGGCACGGATGCGGCCTTTCATGCTGCACGTCTTGTAGAATGTGGTGTGATGTCCCCGTTGATGGATGAAATGGGTAATCAAGCCAGGATTATTGCCGTTTATAATAAAGATCTTCAAGGCGGTGAATTCCATGGCCGCTTTCTTATGGAGGGTGTGTCTGTCAGCGAAAACATGCCGTTGTCGTTGCACCAGTGGTGGAGTGCAGCAACTGAAGCGTGCAAAATGGCCTGGTTGGAAGCATGTTCGTGCCGCAGCCTTTCCCACTGAAGTAAAAACGGCACGGATGCGGCCTTTCATGCTGCACGTCTTGTAGAATGTCGTGTGATGTCCCCGTTGATGGATGAAATGGGCAATCAAGCCAGGATTATTGCCGTTTATAATGAAGATCTTCAAGGCGGTGAATTCTATGGCCGCTTTCTTATGGAGGGTGTCTGTCACCGAAAACATGCTCTTGTCGTTGCACCAATGGTGGAGAGCAGCAACTGAAGTGTGAAAAATGACCTTGTTGGAAGCATTTTCGTGCCGCTGCCTTTCCCACTGAAGTAAAAACGGCACGGATGGGGCCTTTTATGCTGCACGTGTTGTAGAATGTCGTATGATGTCCCAGTCGATGGATGACATGGGTAATCAAACCAGGATTATTGCCGTTTATAATGATGATCTGCAAGGCGATGAATTCAATGGCCGCTTTTTTAAGGAGGGCGTGTCAGTCACCGAAAACATGCCATTGTCGTTGCACCAGTGGTGGAGAGCAGCAACTGAAGCGTGAAAAATGGCCTGGTTGGAAGCATGTTCGTGCCGCAGCCTTTCCCACTGAAGTAAAAACGGCACGGATTGGGCCTTTTATGCTGCACGTCTTGTAGAATGTCGTGTGATGTCCCCGTTGATAGATGAAATGGGTAATCAAGCCAGGATTATTGCCGTTTACAATGAAGATCTTCAAGGCGGTGAATTCCATGGCCGCTTTCTTATGGAGGTTGTGTCTGTCAGCGAATACATGCCGTTGTCGTTGCACCAGTGGTGGAGTGCAGCAACTGAAGCGTGCAAAATGGCCTGGTTGGAAGCATGTTCGTGCCGCAGCCTTTCCCACTGAAGTAAAAACGGCACGAATGCGGCCTTTCATGCTGCACGTCTTGTAGAATGTCGTGTGATGTCACCGTTGATAGATGAAATGGGTAATCAAGCCAGGATTATTGCCGTTTACAATGAAGATCTTCAAGGCGGTGAATTCCATGGCCGCTTTCTTATGGAGGGTGTCTGTCACCGAAAACATGCTCTTGTCGTTGCACCAATGGTGGAGAGCAGCAACTGAAGTGTGAAAAATGACCTTGTTGGAAGCATGTTCGTGCCGCTGCCTTCCCACTGAAGTAAAAACGGCATTGATGCGGCCTTTCATGCTGCACGTCTTGTAGAATGTCGTGTGATGTCCCCGTTGATGGATGAAATGGGTAATCAAGCCAGGATTATTGCCGTTTATAATGAAGATCTTCAAGGCGGTGAATTCTATGGCCGCTTTCTTATGAAGGGTGTCTGTCACCGAAAACATGCTCTTGTCGTTGCACCAATGGTGGAGAGCAGCAACTGAAGTGTGAAAAATGACCTTGTTGGAAGCATTTTCGTGCCACTGCCTTTCCCACTGAAGTAAAAACGGCACGGATGGGGCCTTTTATGCTGCACGTCTTGTAGAATGTCGTGTGATGTCCCCGTTGATAGATGAAATGGGTAATCAAGCCAGGATTATTGCCGTTTACAATGAAGATCTTCAAGGCGGTGAATTCCATGGCCGCTTTCTTATGGAGGTTGTGTCTGTCAGCGAATACATGCCGTTGTCGTTGCACCAGTGGTGGAGTGCAGCAACTGAAGCGTGAAAAATGGCGTGGTTGGAAGCATGTTCGTGCCGCAGCCTTTCCCACTGAAGTAAAAACGGCACGGATGAGGCCTTTTATGCTGCACGTCTTGTAGAATGTCGTCTGATGTCCCCGTCGGTGGATGATATGTGTAATCAAACCAGGATTATTGACGTTTATAATGAACATCTGCATGACGATGAATTCCACGGCCGCTTTCTTAAGGAGGGTGTGTCTGTCATCGAAAACATGCCATTGTCGTTGCACCAGTGGTGGAGAGCAGCAACTGAACTGTGAAAAATGGCCTGGTTGGAAGCATTTTCGTGCCGCAGCCTTTCCCACTGAAGTAAAAACGGCACGGATGCGGCCTTTCATGCTGCACGTCTTGTAGAATGTCGTGTGATGTCCCCGTTGATGGATGAAATGGGTAATCAAGCCAGGATTATTGCCGTTTATAATGAAGATCTTCAAGGCGGTGAATTCTATGGCCGCTTTCTTATGAAGGGTGTCTGTCACCGAAAACATGCTCTTGTCGTTGCACCAATGGTGGAGAGCAGCAACTGAAGTGTGAAAAATGACCTTGTTGGAAGCATTTTCGTGCCACTGCCTTTCCCACTGAAGTAAAAACGGCACGGATGGGGCCTTTTATGCTGCACGTGTTGTAGAATGTCGTATGATGTCCCAGTCGATGGATGACATGGGTAATCAAACCAGGATTATTGCCGTTTATAATGATGATCTGCAAGGCGATGAATTCAATGGCCGCTTTTTTAAGGAGTGTGTGTCAGTCACCGAAAACATGCCGTTGTCGTTGCACCAGTGGTGGAGAGCAGCAACTGAAGCGTGAAAAATGGCCTGGTTGGAAGCATGTTCGTGCCGCAGCCTTTCCCACTGAAGTAAAAACGGCACGGATTGGGCCTTTTATGCTGCACGTCTTGTAGAATGTCGTGTGATGTCCCTGTCGATGGATGATATTGGTAATCAAACCAGGATTATTGCCGTTTATAATGAAGATCTGCAACACGGTGAATTCCATGGCCGCTTTCTTAAGGAGGGTGTGTCAGTCACCGAAAACATGCCGTTGTCTTTGCACCAGTGGTGGAGAGCAGCAACTGAAGCGTGAAAAATGGCCTGGTTGGAAGCATGTTCGTGCCGCAGCCTTTCCCACTGAAGTAAAAACGGCACGGATTGGGCCTTTTATGCTGCACGTCTTGTAGAATGTCGTGTGATGTCCCCGTTGATGGATGAAATGTATAATCAAGCCAAGATTATTGCCGTTTATAATGAAGATCTGCAAGGCGATGAATTCCATGGTCGCTTTCTTATGGAGGGTGTGTCTGTCACCGAAAACATGCCGTTGTCGTTGCACCAGTGGTGGAGAGCAGCAACTGAAGCGTGCAAAATGGCCTGGTTGGAAGCATGTTCGTGCCGCAGCCTTTCCCACTGAAGTAAAAACGGCATTGATGCGGCCTTTCATGCTGCACGTCTTGTAGAATGTCGTGTGATGTCCCCGTTGATGGATGAAATGGGTAATCAAGCCAGGATTATTGCCGTTTATAATGAAGATCTTCAAGGCGGTGAATTCCATGGCCGCTTTCTTATGGAGGGTGTCTGTCACCGA
Source organism: Amblyomma americanum (assembly GCF_052857255.1). Lineage (NCBI taxonomy): Eukaryota > Metazoa > Arthropoda > Arachnida > Ixodida > Ixodidae > Amblyomma > Amblyomma americanum. The sequence continues at coordinate 37,520,504 of NC_135499.1, read as the reverse complement.
AAACATGCTCTTGTCGTTGCACCAATGGTGGAGAGCAGCAACTGAAGTGTGAAAAATGACCTTGTTGGAAGCATGTTCGTGCCGCTGCCTTTCCCACTGAAGTAAAAACGGCACGGATGGGGCCTTTTATGCTGCACGTGTTGTAGAATGTCGTATGATGTCCCCGTCGATGGATGACATGGGTAATCAAACCAGGATTATTGCCGTTTATAATGAAGATCTGCAAGGCGGTGAATCCATGGCCGCTTTCTTAAGGAGGGTGTGTCAGTCACCGAAAACATGCCGTTGTCGTTGCACCAATGGTGGAGAGCAGGAACTGAAGTGCGAAAAATGGCCTGGTTGGAAGCATGTTCGTGCCGCACTCTTTCCCACTGAAGTAAAAGCGGCACGGATGAGGACGTTTATGCTGCACGTCTTCTAGAATGTCGTCTGATGTACCCGTCGATGGATGATATGGGTAATCAAACCAGGATTATTGCCGTTTTTAATGAAGATCTGCAAGGCGGTGAATTCCATGGCCGCTTTCGTAAGGAGGGTGTGTCTGTCACCGAAAACATGCCATTGTCGTTGCACCAATGGTGGAGAGCAGCAACTGAAGTGTGAAAAATGACCTTGTTGGAAGCATGTTCGTGCCGCTGCCTTTCCCACTGAAGTAAAAAGGGCGCGGATGGGGCATTTTATGCTGCACGTCTTGTAGAATATCCTGTGAGGTCCCCGTCGATGGATGACATGCGTAATCAAACCAGGATTATTGCGGTTTATAATGAATATCTGCAAGGCGGTGAATTTCATGGCCGCTTTCTTTAGGTGGGTGTGTCTGTCACCGAAAACATGCTCTTGTCGTTGCACCAATCGTGGAGAGCAGCAACTGAAGTGCGAAAAATGGCCTGGTTGGAAGCATGTTCGTGCCGCTGCCTTTCCCACTGAAGTAAAAAGTGCGCGGATGGGGCATTTTATGCTGCACGTCTTGTAGAATATCCTGTGAGGTCCCCGTCGATGGATGACATGCGTAATCAAACCAGGATTATTGCGGTTTATAATGAATATCTGCAATGCGGTGAATTTCATGGCCGCTTTCTTTAGGTGGGTGTGTCTGTCACCGAAAACATGCTCTTGTCGTTGCACCAATCGTGGAGAGCAGCAACTGAAGTGCGAAAAATGGCCTGGTTGGAAGCATGTTCGTGCCGCTGCCTTTCCCACTGAAGTAAAAACGGCACGGATGGGGCCTTTTATGCTGCACGTCTTGTAGTATGTCGTGTGATGTCCCCGTTGATGGATGAAATGTGTAATCAAGCCAAGATTATTGCCGTTTATAATGAAGATCTGCAAGGTGATGAATTCCATGGCCGCTTTCTTATGGAGGGTGTGTCTGTCACCGAAAACATGCCGTTGTCGTTGCACCAGTGGTGGAGAGCAGCAAATGAAGCGTGCAAAATGGCCCGGTTGGAAGCATGTTCGTGCCGCGGCCTTTCCCACTGAAGTAAAAACGGCACGGATGCGGCCTTTCATGCTGCACGTCTTGTAGAATGTGGTGTGATGTCCCCGTTGATGGATGAAATGGGTAATCAAGCCAGGATTATTGCCGTTTATAATAAAGATCTTCAAGGCGGTGAATTCCATGGCCGCTTTCTTATGGAGGGTGTGTCTGTCAGCGAAAACATGCCGTTGTCGTTGCACCAGTGGTGGAGTGCAGCAACTGAAGCGTGCAAAATGGCCTGGTTGGAAGCATGTTCGTGCCGCAGCCTTTCCCACTGAAGTAAAAACGGCACGGATGCGGCCTTTCATGCTGCACGTCTTGTAGAATGTCGTGTGATGTCCCCGTTGATAGATGAAATGGGTAATCAAGCCAGGATTATTGCCGTTTACAATGAAGATCTTCAAGGCGGTGAATTCCATGGCCGCTTTCTTATGGAGGGTGTCTGTCACCGAAAACATGCTCTTGTCGTTGCACCAATGGTGGAGAGCAGCAACTGAAGTGTGAAAAATGACCTTGTTGGAAGCATGTTCGTGCCGCTGCCTTCCCACTGAAGTAAAAACGGCACGGATGGGGCCTTTTATGCTGCACGTGTTGTAGAATGTCGTATGATGTCCCCGTCGATGGATGACATGGGTAATCAAACCAGGATTATTGCCGTTTATAATGATGATCTGCAAGGCGGTGAATTCCATGGCCGCTTTCTTAAGGAGGGTGTGTCTGTCACCGAAAACATGCCGTTGTCGTTGCACCAGTAGTGGAGAGCAACAACAGAAGCGTGAAAAATGACCTTGTTGGAAGCATTTTCGTGCCGCTGCCTTTCCCACTGAAGTAAAAACGGCACGGATGGGGCCTTTTATGCTGCACGTGTTGTAGAATGTCGTATGATGTCCCAGTCGATGGATGACATGGGTAATCAAACCAGGATTATTGCCGTTTATAATGATGATCTGCAAGGCGATGAATTCAATGGCCGCTTTTTTAAGGAGGGCGTGTCAGTCACCGAAAACATGCCATTGTCGTTGCACTAGTGGTGGAGAGCAGCAACTGAAGCGTGAAAAATGGCCTGGTTGGAAGCATGTTCGTGCCGCAGCCTTTCCCACTGAAGTAAAAACGGCACGGATTGGGCCTTTTATGCTGCACGTCTTGTAGAATGTCGTGTGATGTCCCCGTTGATGGATGAAATGTGTAATTAAGCCAAGATTATTGCCGTTTATAATGAAGATCTGCAAGGCGATGAATTCCATGGTCGCTTTCTTATGGAGGGTGTGTCTGTCACCGAAAACATGCCGTTGTCGTTGCACCAGTGGTGGAGTGCAGCAACTGAAGCGTGCAAAATGGCCTGGTTGGAAGCATGTTCGTGCCGCAGCCTTTCCCACTGAAGTAAAAACGGCACGGATGCGGCCTTTCATGCTGCACGTCTTGTAGAATGTCGTGTGATGTCCCCGTTGATAGATGAAATGGGTAATCAAGCCAGGATTATTGCCGTTTATAATGAAGATCTTCAAGGCGGTGAATTCCATGGCCGCTTTCTTATGGAGGGTGTCTGTCACCGAAAACATGCTCTTGTCGTTGCACCAATGGTGGAGAGCAGCAACTGAAGTGTGAAAAATGACCTTGTTGGAAGCATGTTCGTGCCGCTGCCTTTCCCACTGAAGTAAAAACGGCACGGATGGGGCCTTTTATGCTGCACGTGTTGTTGAATGTCGTATGATGTCCCCGTCGATGGATGACATGAGTAATCAAACCAGGATTATTGCCGTTTATAATGATGATCTGCAAGGCGGTGAATTCCATGGCCGCTTTCTTAAGGAGGTTGTGTCTGTCACCGAAAACATGCCGTTGTCGTTGCACCAGTAGTGGAGAGCAACAACTGAAGCGTGAAAAATGGCCTGGTTGGAAGCATGTTCGTGCCGCAGCCTTTCCCACTGAAGTAAAAACGGCACGGATGAGGCCTTTTATGCTGCACGTCTTGTATAATGTCGTCTGATGTCCCCGTCGGTGGATGGTATGGGTAATCAAACCAGGATTATTGACGTTTATAACGAACATCTGCAAGACGAAGAATTCCACGGCCGCTTTCTTAAGGAGGGTGTGTCTGTCACCGAAAACATGCCATTGTCGTTTCACCAATGGTGGAGAGCAGCAACTGAACTGTGAAAAATGGCCTGGTTGGAAGCATTTTCGTGGCGCAGTCTTTCCCACTGAAGTAAAAACGGCACGGATTGGGCCTTTTATGCTGCACGTCTTGTAGAATGTCGTGTGATGTCCCTGTCGATGGATGACATGGGTAATCACACCAGGATTATTGTCGTTTATAATGAGGATCTGCAAGGCGGTGAATTCCATGGCCGCTTTCTTAAGGAGGGTGTGTCAGTCACCGAAAACATGCCGTTGTCGTTGCACCAGTGGTGGAGAGCAGCAACTGAAGCGTGAAAAATGGCCTGGTTGGAAGCATGTTCGTGCCGCAGCCTTTCCCACTGAAGTAAAAACGGCACGGATTGGGCCTTTTATGCTGCACGTCTTGTAGAATGTCGTGTGATGTCCCCGTCGATGGATGATATTGGTAATCAAACCAGGATTATTGCCGTTTATAATGAAGATCTGCAACGCGGTGAATTCCATGGCCGCTTTCTTAAGGAGGGTGTGTCAGTCACCGAAAACATGCCGTTGTCTTTGCACCAGTGGTGGAGAGCAGCAACTGAAGCGTGAAAAATGGCCTGGTTGGAAGCATGTTCGTGCCGCAGCCTTTCCCACTGAAGTAAAAACGGCACGGATTGGGCCTTTTATGCTGCACGTCTTGTAGAATGTCGTGTGATGTCCCCGTTGATGGATGAAATGTATAATCAAGCCAAGATTATTGCCGTTTATAATGAAGATCTGCAAGGCGATGAATTCCATGGTCGCTTTCTTATGGAGGGTGTGTCTGTCACCGAAAACATGCCATTGTCGTTGCACCAGTGGTGGAGAGCAGCAACTGAAGCGTGCAAAATGCCTGGTTGGAAGCATGTTCGTGCCGCAGCCTTTCCCACTGAAGTAAAAACGGCACGGATGCGGCCTTTCATGCTGCACGTCTTGTAGAATGTCGTGTGATGTCCCCGTTGATGGATGAAATGGGTAATCAAGCCAGGATTATTGCCGTTTATAATGAAGATCTTCAAGGCGGTGAATTCCATGGCCGCTTTCTTATGGAGGGTGTCTGTCACCGAAAACATGCTCTTGTCGTTGCACCAATGGTGGAGAGCAGCAACTGAAGTGTGAAAAATGACCTTGTTGGAAGCATGTTCGTGCCGCTGCCTTTCCCACTGAAGTAAAACGGCACGGATGGGGCCTTTTATGCTGCACGTGTTGTAGAATGTCGTATGATGTCCCCGTCAATGGATGACATGGTTAATCAAACCAGGATTATTGCCGTTTATAATGATGATCTGCAAGGCGGTGAATTCTATGGCCGCTTTCTTAAGGAGGGTGTGTCTGTCACCGAAAACATGCCGTTGTCGTTGCACCAGTAGTGGAGAGCAACTACTGAAGCGTGAAAAATGGCCTGGTTGGAAGCATGTTCGTGCCGCAGCCTTTCCCACTGAAGTAAAAACGGCACGGATGAGGCCTTTTATGCTGCACGTCTTGTAGAATGTCGTCTGATGTCCCCGTCGGTGGATGATATGGGTAATCAAACCAGGATTATTGACGTTTATAATGAACATCTGCATGACGATGTATTCCACGGCCGCTTTCTTAAGGAGGGTGTGTCTGTCACCGAAAACATGCTCTTGTCGTTGCACCAATGGTGGAGAGCAGCAACTGAAGTTTGAAAAATGACCTTGTTGCAAGCATTTTCGTGCCGCTGCCTTTCCCACTGAAGTAAAAACGGCACGGCTGGGGCCTTTTATGCTGCACGTGTTGTAGAATGTCGTATGATGTCCCCGTCGATGGATGACATGGGTAATCAAACCAGGATTATTGCCGTTTATAATGATGATCTGCAAGGCGATGAATTCAATGGCCGCTTTTTTAAGGAGGGTGTGTCAGTCATCGAAAACATGCCATTGTCGTTGCACCAGTGGTGGAGAGCAGCAACTGAAGCGTGAAAAATGGCCTGGTTGGAAGCATGTTCGTGCCGCAGCCTTTCCCACTGAAGAAAAAACGGCACGGATTGGGCCCTTTATGCTGCACGTCTTGTAGAATGTCGTGTGATGTCCCCGTTGATGGATGAAATGTGTAATCAAGCCAAGATTATTGCCGTTTATAATGAAGATCTGCAAGGCGATGAATTCCATGGTCGTTTTCTTATGGAGGGTGTGTCTGTCACCGAAAACATGCCGTTGTCGTTGCACCAGTGGTGGAGTGCAGCAACTGAAGCGTGCAAAATGGCCTGGTTGGAAGCATGTTCGTGCCGCAGCCTTTCCCACTGAAGTAAAAACGGCACGGATGCGGCCTTTCATGCTGCACGTCTTGTAGAATGTCGTGTGATGTCCCCGTTGATAGATGAAATGGGTAATCAAGCCAGGATTATTGCCGTTTATAATGAAGATCTTCAAGGCGGTGAATTCCATGGCCGCTTTCTTAAGGAGGGTGTGTCAGTCACCGAAAACATGCCGTTGTCGTTGCACCAGTGGTGGAGAGCCGCAACTGAAGCGTGAAAAATGGCCTGGTTGGAAGCATGTTCGTGCCGCAGCCTTTCCCACTGAAGTAAAAACGGCACGGATTGGGCCTTTTATGCTGCACGTCTTGTAGAATGTCGTGTGATGTCCCCGTTGATAGATGAAATGGGTAATCAAGCCAGGATTATTGCCGTTTATAATGAAGATCTTCAAGGCGGTGAATTCCATGGCCGCTTTCTTAAGGAGGGTGTGTCAGTCACCGAAAACATGCCGTTGTCGTTGCACCAGTGGTGGAGAGCCGCAACTGAAGCGTGAAAAATGGCCTGGTTGGAAGCATGTTCGTGCCGCAGCCTTTCCCACTGAAGTAAAAACGGCACGGATTGGGCCTTTTATGCTGCACGTCTTGTAGAATGTCGTGTGATGTCCCCGTCGATGGATGAAATGTGTAATTAAGCCAAGATTATTGCCGTTTATAATGAAGATCTGCAAGGCGATGAATTCCATGGTCGCTTTCTTATGGAGGGTGTGTCTGTCACCGAAAACATGCCGTTGTCGTTGCACCAGTGGTGGAGTGCAGCAACTGAAGCGTGCAAAATGGCCTGGTTGGAAGCATGTTCGTGCCGCAGCCTTTCCCACTGAAGTAAAAACGGCACGGATGCGGCCTTTCATGCTGCACGTCTTGTAGAATGTCGTGTGATGTCCCCGTTGATAGATGAAATGGGTAATCAAGCCAGGATTATTGCCGTTTATAATGAAGATCTTCAAGGCGGTGAATTCCATGGCCGCTTTCTTATGGAGGGTGTCTGTCACCGAAAACATGCTCTTGTCGTTGCACCAATGGTGGAGAGCAGCAACTGAAGTGTGAAAAATGACCTTGTTGGAAGCATGTTCGTGCCGCTGCCTTTCCCACTGAAGTAAAAACGGCACGGATGGGGCCTTTTATGCTGCACGTGTTGTTGAATGTCGTATGATGTCCCCGTCGATGGATGACATGAGTAATCAAACCAGGATTATTGCCGTTTATAATGATGATCTGCAAGGCGGTGAATTCCATGGCCGCTTTCTTAAGGAGGTTGTGTCTGTCACCGAAAACATGCCGTTGTCGTTGCACCAGTAGTGGAGAGCAACAACTGAAGCGTGAAAAATGGCCTGGTTGGAAGCATGTTCGTGCCGCAGCCTTTCCCACTGAAGTAAAAACGGCACGGATGAGGCCTTTTATGCTGCACGTCTTGTATAATGTCGTCTGATGTCCCCGTCGGTGGATGGTATGGGTAATCAAACCAGGATTATTGACGTTTATAACGAACATCTGCAAGACGAAGAATTCCACGGCCGCTTTCTTAAGGAGGGTGTGTCTGTCACCGAAAACATGCCATTGTCGTTTCACCAATGGTGGAGAGCAGCAACTGAACTGTGAAAAATGGCCTGGTTGGAAGCATTTTCGTGGCGCAGTCTTTCCCACTGAAGTAAAAACGGCACGGATTGGGCCTTTTATGCTGCACGTCTTGTAGAATGTCGTGTGATGTCCCTGTCGATGGATGACATGGGTAATCAAACCAGGATTATTGTCGTTTATAATGAGGATCTGCAAGGCGGTGAATTCCATGGCCGCTTTCTTAAGGAGGGTGTGTCAGTCACCGAAAACATGCCGTTGTCGTTGCACCAGTGGTGGAGAGCAGCAACTGAAGCGTGAAAAATGGCCTGGTTGGAAGCATGTTCGTGCCGCAGCCTTTCCCACTGAAGTAAAAACGGCACGGATTGGGCCTTTTATGCTGCACGTCTTGTAGAATGTCGTGTGATGTCCCCGTCGATGGATGATATTGGTAATCAAACCAGGATTATTGCCGTTTATAATGAAGATCTGCAACGCGGTGAATTCCATGGCCGCTTTCTTAAGGAGGGTGTGTCAGTCACCGAAAACATGCCGTTGTCTTTGCACCAGTGGTGGAGAGCAGCAACTGAAGCGTGAAAAATGGCCTGGTTGGAAGCATGTTCGTGCCGCAGCCTTTCCCACTGAAGTAAAAACGGCACGGATTGGGCCTTTTATGCTGCACGTCTTGTAGAATGTCGTGTGATGTCCCCGTTGATGGATGAAATGTATAATCAAGCCAAGATTATTGCCGTTTATAATGAAGATCTGCAAGGCGATGAATTCCATGGTCGCTTTCTTATGGAGGGTGTGTCTGTCAACGAAAACATGCCGTTGTCGTTGCACCAGTGGTGGAGAGCAGCAACTGAAGCGTGCAAAATGCCTGGTTGGAAGCATGTTCGTGCCGCAGCCTTTCCCACTGAAGTAAAAACGGCACGGATGCGGCCTTTCATGCTGCACGTCTTGTAGAATGTCGTGTGATGTCCCCGTTGATGGATGAAATGGGTAATCAAGCCAGGATTATTGCCGTTAATAATGAAGATCTTCAAGGCGGTGAATTCCATGGCCGCTTTCTTATGGAGGGTGTCTGTCACCGAAAACATGCTCTTGTCGTTGCACCAATGGTGGAGAGCAGCAACTGAAGTGTGAAAAATGACCTTGTTGGAAGCATGTTCGTGCCGCTGCCTTTCCCACTGAAGTAAAAACGGCACGGATGGGGCCTTTTATGCTGCACGTGTTGTAGAATGTCGTATGATGTCCCCGTCAATGGATGACATGGTTAATCAAACCAGGATTATTGCCGTTTATAATGATGATCTGCAAGGCGGTGAATTCTATGGCCGCTTTCTTAAGGAGGGTGTGTCTGTCACCGAAAACATGCCGTTGTCGTTGCACCAGTAGTGGAGCGCAACAACTGAAGCGTGAAAAATGGCCTGCTTGGAAGCATGTTCGTGCCGCAGCCTTTCCCACTGAAGTAAAAACGGCACGGATGAGGCCTTTTATGCTGCACGTCTTGTAGAATGTCGTCTGATGTCCCCGTCGGTGGATGATATGGGTAATCAAACCAGGATTATTGACGTTTATAATGAACATCTGCATGACGATGTATTCCACGGCCGCTTTCTTATGGAGGGTGTGTCTGTCACCGAAAACATGCTCTTGTCGTTGCACCAATGGTGGAGAGCAGCAACTGAAGTTTGAAAAATGACCTTGTTGCAAGCATTTTCGTGCCGCTGCCTTTCCCACTGAAGTAAAAACGGCACGGCTGGGGCCTTTTATGCTGCACGTGTTGTAGAATGTCGTATGATGTCCCCGTCGATGGATGACATGGGTAATCAAACCAGGATTATTGCCGTTTATAATGATGATCTGCAAGGCGATGAATTCAATGGCCGCTTTTTTAAGGAGGGTGTGTCAGTCATCGAAAACATGCCATTGTCGTTGCACCAGTGGTGGAGAGCAGCAACTGAAGCGTGAAAAATGGCCTGGTTGGAAGCATGTTCGTGCCGCAGCCTTTCCCACTGAAGAAAAAACGGCACGGATTGGGCCTTTTATGCTGCACGTCTTGTAGAATGTCGTGTGATGTCCCCGTTGATGGATGAAATGTGTAATCAAGCCAAGATTATTGCCGTTTATAATGAAGATCTGCAAGGCGATGAATTCCATGGTCGTTTTCTTATGGAGGGTGTGTCTGTCACCGAAAACATGCCGTTGTCGTTGCACCAGTGGTGGAGTGCAGCAACTGAAGCGTGCAAAATGGCCTGGTTGGAAGCATGTTCGTGCCGCAGCCTTTCCCACTGAAGTAAAAACGGCACGGATGCGGCCTTTCATGCTGCACGTCTTGTAGAATGTCGTGTGATGTCCCCGTTGATAGATGAAATGGGTAATCAAGCCAGGATTATTGCCGTTTATAATGAAGATCTTCAAGGCGGTGAATTCCATGGCCGCTTTCTTAAGGAGGGTGTGTCAGTCACCGAAAACATGCCGTTGTCGTTGCACCAGTGGTGGAGAGCCGCAACTGAAGCGTGAAAAATGGCCTGGTTGGAAGCATGTTCGTGCCGCAGCCTTTCCCACTGAAGTAAAAACGGCACGGATTGGGCCTTTTATGCTGCACGTCTTGTAGAATGTCGTGTGATGTCCCCGTTGATAGATGAAATGGGTAATCAAGCCAGGATTATTGCCGTTTATAATGAAGATCTTCAAGGCGGTGAATTCCATGGCCGCTTTCTTAAGGAGGGTGTGTCAGTCACCGAAAACATGCCGTTGTCGTTGCACCAGTGGTGGAGAGCCGCAACTGAAGCGTGAAAAATGGCCTGGTTGGAAGCATGTTCGTGCCGCAGCCTTTCCCACTGAAGTAAAAACGGCACGGATTGGGCCTTTTATGCTGCACGTCTTGTAGAATGTCGTGTGATGTCCCCGTCGATGGATGATATTGGTAATCAAACCAGGATTATTGCCGTTTATAATGAAGATATGCAACGCGGTGAATTCCATGGCCGCATTCTTAAGGAGGGTGTGTCTGTCACCGAAAACATGCCGTTGTCGTTGCACCAGTGGTGGAGTGCAGCAACTGAAGCGTGCAAAATGGCCTGGTTGGAAGCATGTTCGTGCCGCTGCCTTTCCCACTGAAGTAAAAACGGCAAGGATTGGGCCTTTTATGCTGCACGTCTTGTAGAATGTCGTGTGATGTCCCCGTTGATGGATGAAATTTGTAATCAAGCCAAGATTATTGCCGTTTATAATGAAGATCTGCAAGGCGATGAATTCCATGGCCGCTTTCTTATGGAGGGTGTCTGTCACCGAAAACATGCTCTTGTCGTTGCACCAATGGTGGAGAGCAGCAACTGAAGTGTGAAAAATGACCTTGTTGGAAGCATGTTCGTGCCGCTGCCTTTCCCACTGAAGTAAAAACTGCACGGATGGGGCCTTTTATGCCGCACGTGTTGTAGAATGTCGTATGATGTCCCCGTCGATGGATGACATGGGTAATTAAACCAGGATTATTGCCGTTTATAATGATGATCTGCATGGCGGTGAATTCTATGGCCGCTTTCTTAAGGAGGGTGTGTCTGTCACCGAAAACCTGCCGTTGTCGTTGCACCAGTAGTGGAGAGCAACAACTGAAGCGTGAAAAATGGCCTGGTTGGAAGCATGTTCGTGCCGTAGCCTTTCCCACTGAAGTAAAAACGGCACGGATGAGGCCTTTTATGCTGCACGTCTTGTAGAATGTCATCTGATGTCCCCGTCGGTGGATGATATGGGTAATCAAACCAGAATATTTGACGTTTATAATGAACATCTGCATGACGATGAATTCCACGGCCGCTTTCTTAAGGAGGGTGTGTCTGTCACCGAAAACATGCCGTTGTCGTTGCACCAGTGGTGGAGTGCAGCAACTGAAGCGTGCAAAATGGCCTGGTTGGAAGCATTTTCGTGGCGCAGTCTTTCCCACTGAAGTAAAAACGGCACGGATTGGGCCTTTTATGCTGCACGTCTTGTAGAATGTCGTGTGATGTCCCCGTCGATGGATGATATTGGTAATCAAACCAGGATTATTGCCGTTTATAATGAAGATCTGCAACGCGGTGAATTCCATGGCCGCTTTCTTAGGGAGGGTGTGTCAGTCACCGAAAACATGCCGTTGTCGTTGCACCAATGGTGGAGAGCAGCAACTGAAGCGTGCAAAATGGCCTGGTTGGAAGCGTGTTCGTGCCGCAGCCTTTCCCACTGAAGTAAAAACTGCACGGATGGGGCCTTTTATGCCGCACGTGTTGTAGAATGTCGTGTGATGTCCCCGTCGATGGATGACATGGGTAATCAAACCAGGATTATTGCCGTTTATAATGAAGATCTGCAACGCGGTGAATTCCATGGCCGCTTTCTTAAGGAGGGTGTGTCTGTCACCGAAAACATGCCGTTGTCGTTGCACCAGTAGTGGAGAGCAACAACTGAAGCGTGAAAAATGGCCTGGTTGGAAGCATGTTCGTGCCGCAGCCTTTCCCACTGAAGTAAAAACGGCACGGATGAGGCCTTTTATGCTGCACGTCTTGTAGAATGTCGTCTGATGTCCCCGTCGGTGGATGATATGGGTAATCAAACCAGGATATTTGACGTTTATAATGAACATCTGCATGACGATGAATTCCACGGCCGCTTTCTTAAGGGGGGTGTGTCTGTAACCGAAAACATGCCATTGTCGTTTCACCAATGGTGGAGAGCAGCAACTGAACTGTGAAAAATGGCCTGGTTGGAAGCATTTTCGTGGCGCAGTCTTTCCCACTGAAGTAAAAACGGCACGGATTGGGCCTTTTATGCTGCACGTCTTGTAGAATGTCGTGTGATGTCCCCGTCGATGGATGATATTGGTAATCAAACCAGGATTATTGCCGTTTATAATGAAGATCTGCAACGCGGTGAATTCCATGGCCGCTTTCTTAAGGAGGGTGTGTCTGTAAACGAAAACATGCTCTTGTCGTTGCACCAATCGTGGAGAGCAGCAACTGAAGTGCGAAAAATGGCCCGGTTGGAAGCATGTTCGTGCCGCTGCCTTTCCCACTGAAGTAAAAACGGCACGGATGGGGCCTTTTATGCTGCACGTGTTGTAGAATGTCGTATGATGTCCCCGTCGATTGATGACATGGGTAATCAAACCAGGATTATTGCCGTTTATAATGATGATCCCCAAGGCGGTGAATTTTATGGCCTCTTTCTTAAGGAGGGTGTGTCTGTGACCGAAAACATGCCGTTGTCGTTGCACCAGTAGTGGAGAGCAACAACTGAACCGTGAAAAATGGCCTGGTTGGAAGCATGTTCGTGCCGCAGCCTTTCCCACTGAAGTAAAAACGGCACGGATGAGGCCTTTTATGCTGCACGTCTTGTAGAATGTCGTCTGATGTCCCCGTCGGTGGATGATATGGGTAATCAAACCAGGATTATTGACGTTTATAATGAACACCTGCATGACGATGAATTCCACGGCCGCTTTCTTAAGGAGGGTGTGTCTGTCACCGAAAACATGCCGTTGTCGTTGCGCCAATGGTGGAGAGCAGCAACTGAAGTGTTAAAAATGGCCTGGTTGGAAGCATGTTCGTGCCGCTGCCTTTCCCACTGAAGTAAAAACGGCACGGATTGGGCCTTTTATGCTGCACGTCTTGTAGAATGTCGTGTGATGTCCCCGTTGATGGATGAAATGTGTAATCAAGCCAAGATTATTGCCGTTTATAATGAAGATCTGCAAGGCGATGAATTCCATGGTCGCTTTCTTATGGAGGGTGTGTCTGTCACCGAACACATGCCGTTGTCGTTGCACCAGTGGTGGAGAGCAGCAACTGAAGTGTTAAAAATGACCTTGTTGGAAGCATGTTCGTGCCGCTGCCTTTCCCACTGAAGTAAAAACGGCACGGATTGGGCCTTTTATGCTGCACGTCTTGTAGAATGTCGTGTGATGTCCCCGTTGATGGATGAAATGTGTAATCAAGCCAAGATTATTGCCGTTTATAATGAAGATCTGCATGACGATGAATTCCACGGCCGCTTTCTTAAGGAGGGTGTGTCTGTCACCGAAAACATGCCATTGTCGTTTCACCAATGGTGGAGAGCAGCAACTGAACTGTGAAAAATGGCCTGGTTGGAAGCATTTTCGTGGCGCAGTCTTTCCCACTGAAGTAAAAACGGCACGGATTGGGCCTTTTATGCTGCACGTCTTGTAGAATGTCGTCTGATGTCCCCGTCGGTGGATGATATGGGTAATCAAACCAGGATTATTGACGTTTATAATGAACATCTGCATGACGATGAATTCCACGGCCGCTTTCTTAAGGAGGGTGTGTCTGTCACCGAAAACATGCCGTTGTCGTTGCGCCAATGGTGGAGAGCAGCAACTGAAGTGTTAAAAATGGCCTGGTTGGAAGCATGTTCGTGCCGCTGCCTTTCCCACTGAAGTAAAAACGGCACGGATTGGGCCTTTTATGCTGCACGTCTTGTAGAATGTCGTGTGATGTCCCCGTTGATGGATGAAATGTGTAATCAAGCCAAGATTATTGCCGTTTATAATGAAGATCTGCAAGGCGATGAATTCCATGGTCGCTTTCTTATGGAGGGTGTGTCTGTCACCGAACACATGCCGTTGTCGTTGCACCAGTGGTGGAGAGCAGCAACTGAAGTGTTAAAAATGACCTTGTTGGAAGCATGTTCGTGCCGCTGCCTTTCCCACTGAAGTAAAAACGGCACGGATGGGGCCTTTTATGCTGCACGTGTTGTAGAATGTCGTATGATGTCCCCGTCGATGGATGACATGGGTAATCAAACCAGGATTATTGCCGTTTATAATGATGATCTGCAAGGTGGTGAATTCCATGGCCGCTTTCTTAAGGAGGGTGTGTCTGTCACCGAAAACATGCCGTTGTCATTGCACCAGTAGTGGAGAGCAACAACTGAAGCGTGAAAAATGGCCTGGTTGGAAGCATATTCGTGCCGCAGCCTTTCCCACTGAAGTAAAAACGGCACGGATTGGGCCTTTTATGCTGCACGTCTTGTAGAATGTCGTGTGATGTGCCCGTCGATGGATGATATTGGTAATCAAACCAGGATTATTGCCGTTTATAATGAAAATCTGCAACGCGAGTGAATTCCATGGCCGCATTCTTAAGGAGGGTGTGTCTGTCACCGAAAACATGCCGTTGTCGTTGCACCAATGGTGGAGAGCAACAACTGAAGCGTGAAAAATGGCCTGGTTGGAAGCATGTTCGTGCCGCAGCCTTTCCCACTGAAGTAAAAACGGCACGGATTGAGGCCTTTTATGCTGCACGTCTTGTAGAATGTCGTCTGATGTCCCCGTCGGTGGATGATATGGGTAATCAAACCAGGATTATTTGACGTTTATAATGAACATCTGCATGACGATGAATTGCACGGCCGCTTTCTTAAGGAGGGTGTGTCTGTCACCGAAAACATGCCATTGTCGTTTCACCATGGTGGAGAGCAGCAACTGAACTGTGAAAAATGGCCTGGTTGGAAGCATATTCGTGCCGCAGCCTTTCCCACTGAAGTAAAAACGGCACGGATTGGGCCTTTTATGCTGCACGTCTTGTAGAATGTCGTGTGATGTGCCCGTCGATGGATGATATTGGTAATCAAACCAGGATTATTGCCGTTTATAATGAAAATCTGCAACGCGGTGAATTCCATGGCCGCTTTCTTAAGGAGGGTGTGTCAGTCACCGAAAACATGCCGTTGTCGTTGCACCAGTGGTGGAGAGCAGCAACTGAAGCGTGAAAAATGGCCTGGTTGGAAGCATATTCGTGCCGCAGCCTTTCCCACTGAAGTAAAAACGGCTCGGATGCGGCCTTTTATGCTGCACGTCTAGTAGAATGTCGTGTGATGTCCCCATCGATGGATGATATTGGTAATCAAACCAGGATTATTGCCGTTAATAATGAAGATCTGCAACGCGGTGAATTCCATGGCCGCTTTCTTAAGGAGGGTGTGTCAGTCACCGAAAACATGCCATTGTCGTTTCACCAATGGTGGAGAGCAGCAACTGAACTGTGAAAAATGGCCTGGTTGGAAGCGTGTTCGTGCCGCAGCCTTTCCCACTGAAGTAAAAACGGCACGGATTGGGCCTTTTATGCTGCACGTCTTGTAGAATGTCGTGTGAGGTCCCCGTCGATGGATGACATGGGTAATCAAACCAGGATTATTGCGGTTTATAATGAATATCTGCAAGGCGGTGAATTTCATGGCCGCTTTCTTTAGGTGGGTGTGTCTGTCACCGAAAACATGCTCTTGTCGTTGCACCAATCGTGGAGAGCAGCAACTGAAGTGCGAAAAATGGCCTGGTTGGAAGCATGTTCGTGCCGCTGTCTTTCCCACTGAAGTAAAAACGGCACGGATGGCGCCTTTTATGCTGCACGTGTTGTAGAATGTCGTATGATGTCCCCGTCGATTGATGACATGGGTAATCAAACCAGGATTATTGCCATTTATAATGATGATCCCCAAGGCGGTGAATTCCATGGCCGCTTTCTTAAGGAGGGTGTGTCTGTCACCGAAAACATGCCGTTGTCGTTGCACCAGTAGTGGAGAGCAACAACTGAACCGTGAAAAATGGCCTGGTTGGAAGCATGTTCGTGCCGCAGCCTTTCCCACTGAAGTAAAAACGGCACGGGTGAGGCCTTTTATGCTGCACGTCTTGTAGAATGTCGTCTGATGTCCCCGTCGGTGGATGATATGGGTAATCAAACCAGGATTATTGACGTTTATAATGAACATCTGCATGACGATGAATTCCACGGCCGCTTTCTTAAGGAGGGTGTGTCTGTCACCGAAAACATGCCATTGTCGTTTCACCAGTGGTGGAGAGCAGCAACTGAAGCGTGAAAAATGGCCTGGTTGGAAGCATGTTCGTGCCGCAGCCTTTCCCACTGAAGTAAAAACGGCACGGATTGGGCCTTTTATGCTGCACGTCTTGTAGAATGTCGTCTGATGTCCCCGTCGGTGGATGATATGGGTAATCAAACCAGGATTATTGACGTTTATAATGAACATCTGCATGACGATGAATTCCACGGCCGCTTTCTTAAGGAGGGTGTGTCTGTCACCGAAAACATGCCATTGTCGTTTCACCAGTGGTGGAGAGCAGCAACTGAAGCGTGAAAAATGGCCTGGTTGGAAGCATGTTCGTGCCGCTGCCTTTCCCACTGAAGTAAAAACGGCACGGATTGGGCCTTTTATGCTGCACGTCTTGTAGAATGTCGTGTGATGTCCCCGTTGATGGATGAAATGTGTAATCAAGCCAAGATTATTGCCGTTTATAATGAAGATCTGCAAGGCGATGAATTCCATGGTCGCTTTCTTATGGAGGGTGTGTCTGTCACCGAACACATGCCGTTGTCGTTGCACCAGTGGTGGAGAGCAGCAACTGAAGCGTGCAAAATGGCCTGGTTGGAAGCATGTTCGTGCCGCAGCCTTTCCCACTGAAGTAAAAACGGCACGGATGCGGCCTTTCATGCTGCACGTCTTGTAGAATATCGTGTGATGTCCCCGTTGAAGGATGAAATGGGTAATCAAGCCAGGATTATTGCCGTTTTTAATGAAGATCTTCAAGGCGGTGAATTCCATGGCCGCTTTCTTATGGAGGCTGTCTGTCACCGAAAACATGCTCTTGTCGTTGCACCAATGGTGGAGAGCAGCAACTGAAGTGTGAAAAATGACCTTGTTGGAAGCATGTTCGTGCCGCTGCCTTTCCCACTGAAGTAAAAACGGCACGGATGGGGCCTTTTATGCTGCACGTCTTGTAGAATGTCGTCTGATGTCCCCGTCGGTGGATGATATGGGTAATCAAACCAGGATTATTGACGTTTATAATGAACACCTGCATGACGATGAATTCCACGGCCGCTTTCTTAAGGAGGGGTGTGTCTGTCACCGAAAACATGCCGTTGTCGTTGCGCCAATGGTGGAGAGCAGCAACTGAAGTGTTAAAAATGGCCTGGTTGGAAGCATGTTCGTGCCGCTGCCTTTCCCACTGAAGTAAAAACGGCACGGATTGGGCCTTTTATGCTGCACGTCTTGTAGAATGTCGTGTGATGTCCCCGTTGATGGATGAAATGTGTAATCAAGCCAAGATTATTGCCGTTTATAATGAAGATCTGCAAGGCGATGAATTCCATGGTCGCTTTCTTATGGAGGGTGTGTCTGTCACCGAACACATGCCGTTGTCGTTGCACCAGTGGTGGAGAGCAGCAACTGAAGTGTTAAAAATGACCTTGTTGGAAGCATGTTCGTGCCGCTGCCTTTCCCACTGAAGTAAAAACGGCACGGATTGGGCCTTTTATGCTGCACGTCTTGTAGAATGTCGTGTGATGTCCCCGTTGATGGATGAAATGTGTAATCAAGCCAAGATTATTGCGTTTTATAATGAAGATCTGCATGACGATGAATTCCACGGCCGCTTTCTTAAGGAGGGTGTGTCTGTCACCGAAAACATGCCATTGTCGTTTCACCAATGGTGGAGAGCAGCAACTGAACTGTGAAAAATGGCCTGGTTGGAAGCATTTTCGTGGCGCAGTCTTTCCCACTGAAGTAAAAACGGCACGGATTGGGCCTTTTATGCTGCACGTCTTGTAGAATGTCGTCTGATGTCCCCGTCGGTGGATGATATGGGTAATCAAACCAGGATTATTGACGTTTATAATGAACATCTGCATGACGATGAATTCCACGGCCGCTTTCTTAAGGAGGGTGTGTCTGTCACCGAAAACATGCCGTTGTCGTTGCGCCAATGGTGGAGAGCAGCAACTGAAGTGTTAAAAATGGCCTGGTTGGAAGCATGTTCGTGCCGCTGCCTTTCCACTGAAGTAAAAACGGCACGGATTGGGCCTTTTATGCTGCACGTCTTGTAGAATGTCGTGTGATGTCCCGTTGATGGATGAAATGTGTAATCAAGCCAAGATTATTGCCGTTTATAATGAAGATCTGCAAGGCGATGAATTCCATGGTCGCTTTCTTATGGAGGGTGTGTCTGTCACCGAACACATGCCGTTGTCGTTGCACCAGTGGTGGAGAGCAGCAACTGAAGTGTTAAAAATGACCTTGTTGGAAGCATGTTCGTGCCGCTGCCTTTCCCCACTGAAGTAAAAACGGCACGGATGGGGCCTTTTATGCTGCACGTGTTGTAGAATGTCGTATGATGTCCCGTCGATGGATGACATGGGTAATCAAACCAGGATTATTGCCGTTTATAATGATGATCTGCAAGGTGGTGAATTCCATGGCCGCTTTCTTAAGGAGGGTGTGTCTGTCACCGAAAACATGCCGTTGTCATTGCACCAGTAGTGGAGAGCAACAACTGAAGCGTGAAAAATGGCCTGGTTGGAAGCATGTTCGTGCCGCAGCCTTTCCCACTGAAGTAAAAACGGCACGGATGAGGCCTTTTATGCTGCACGTCTTGTAGAATGTCGTCTGATGTCCCCGTCGGTGGATGATATGGGTAATCAAACCAGGATTATTGACGTTTTTAATGAACATCTGCATGACGATGAATTCCACGGCCGCTTTCTTAAGGAGGGTGCGTCTGTCACCGAAAACATGCCATTGTCGTTTCACCAATGGTGGAGAGCAGCAACTGAACTGTGAAAAATGGCCTGGTTGGAAGCATTTTCGTGGAGCAGTCTTTCCCACTGAAGTAAAAACGGCACGGATTGGGCCTTTTATGCTGCAAGTCTTGTAGAATGTCGTGTGATGTCCCCGTCGATGGATGACATGGGTAATCAAACCAGGATTATTGTCGTTTATAATGAGGATCTGCAAGGCGGTGAATTCCATGGCCGCTTTCTTAAGGAGGGTGTGTCAGTCACCGAAAACATGCCGTTGTCGTTGCACCAGTGGTGGAGAGCAGCAACTGAAGCGTGAAAAATGGCCTGGTTGGAAGCATATTCGTGCCGCAGCTTTTCCCACTGAAGTAAAAACGGCACGGATTGGGCCTTTTATGCTGCACGTCTTGTAGAATGTCGTGTGATGTGCCCGTCGATGGATGATATTGGTAATCAAACCAGGATTATTGCCGTTTATAATGAAAATCTGCAACGCGGTGAATTCCATGGCCGCATTCTTAAGGAGGGTGTGTCTGTCACCGAAAACATGCCGTTGTCGTTGCACCAATGGTGGAGAGCAACAACTGAAGCGTGAAAAATGGCCTGGTTGGAAGCATGTTCGTGCCGCAGCCTTTCCCACTGAAGTAAAAACGGCACGGATGAGGCCTTTTATGCTGCACGTCTTGTAGAATGTCGTCTGATGTCCCCGTCGGTGGATGATATGGGTAATCAAACCAGGATATTTGACGTTTATAATGAACATCTGCATGACGATGAATTGCACGGCCGCTTTCTTAAGGAGGGTGTGTCTGTCACCGAAAACATGCCATTGTCGTTTCACCAATGGTGGAGAGCAGCAACTGAACTGTGAAAAATGGCCTGGTTGGAAGCATATTCGTGCCGCAGCCTTTCCCACTGAAGTAAAAACGGCACGGATTGGGCCTTTTATGCTGCACGTCTTGTAGAATGTCGTGTGAGGTCCCCGTCGATGGATGACATGGGTAATCAAACCAGGATTATTGCGGTTTATAATGAATATCTGCAAGGCGGTGAATTTCATGGCCGCTTTCTTTAGGTGGGTGTGTCTGTCACCGAAAACATGCTCTTGTCGTTGCACCAATCGTGGAGAGCAGCAACTGAAGTGCGAAAAATGGCCTGGTTGGAAGCATGTTCGTGCCGCTGTCTTTCCCACTGAAGTAAAAACGGCACGGATGGCGCCTTTTATGCTGCACGTGTTGTAGAATGTCGTATGATGTCCCCGTCGATTGATGACATGGGTAATCAAACCAGGATTATTGCCATTTATAATGATGATCCCCAAGGCGGTGAATTCCATGGCCGCTTTCTTAAGGAGGGTGTGTCTGTCACCGAAAACATGCCGTTGTCGTTGCACCAGTAGTGGAGAGCAACAACTGAACCGTGAAAAATGGCCTGGTTGGAAGCATGTTCGTGCCGCAGCCTTTCCCACTGAAGTAAAAACGGCACGGGTGAGGCCTTTTATGCTGCACGTCTTGTAGAATGTCGTCTGATGTCCCCGTCGGTGGATGATATGGGTAATCAAACCAGGATTATTGACGTTTATAATGAACATCTGCATGACGATGAATTCCACGGCCGCTTTCTTAAGGAGGGTGTGTCTGTCACCGAAAACATGCCATTGTCGTTTCACCAGTGGTGGAGAGCAGCAACTGAAGCGTGAAAAATGGCCTGGTTGGAAGCATGTTCGTGCCGCAGCCTTTCCCACTGAAGTAAAAACGGCACGGATTGGGCCTTTTATGCTGCACGTCTTGTAGAATGTCGTCTGATGTCCCCGTCGGTGGATGATATGGGTAATCAAACCAGGATTATTGACGTTTATAATGAACATCTGCATGACGATGAATTCCACGGCCGCTTTCTTAAGGAGGGTGTGTCTGTCACCGAAAACATGCCATTGTCGTTTCACCAGTGGTGGAGAGCAGCAACTGAAGCGTGAAAAATGGCCTGGTTGGAAGCATGTTCGTGCCGCTGCCTTTCCCACTGAAGTAAAAACGGCACGGATTGGGCCTTTTATGCTGCACGTCTTGTAGAATGTCGTGTGATGTCCCCGTTGATGGATGAAATGTGTAATCAAGCCAAGATTATTGCCGTTTATAATGAAGATCTGCAAGGCGATGAATTCCATGGTCGCTTTCTTATGGAGGGTGTGTCTGTCACCGAACACATGCCGTTGTCGTTGCACCAGTGGTGGAGAGCAGCAACTGAAGCGTGCAAAATGGCCTGGTTGGAAGCATGTTCGTGCCGCAGCCTTTCCCACTGAAGTAAAAACGGCACGGATGCGGCCTTTCATGCTGCACGTCTTGTAGAATATCGTGTGATGTCCCCGTTGAAGGATGAAATGGGTAATCAAGCCAGGATTATTGCCGTTTTTAATGAAGATCTTCAAGGCGGTGAATTCCATGGCCGCTTTCTTATGGAGGCTGTCTGTCACCGAAAACATGCTCTTGTCGTTGCACCAATGGTGGAGAGCAGCAACTGAAGTGTGAAAAATGACCTTGTTGGAAGCATGTTCGTGCCGCTGCCTTTCCCACTGAAGTAAAAACGGCACGGATGGGGCCTTTTATGCTGCACGTGTTGTAGAATGTCGTATGATGTCCCCGTCGATGGATGACATGGGTAATCAAACCAGGATTATTGCCGTTTATAATGATGATCTGCAAGGCGGTGAATTCCATGGCCGCTTTCTTAAGGAGGGTGTGTCTGTCACCGAAAACATGCCGTTGTCATTGCACCAGTAGTGGAGAGCAACAACTGAAGCGTGAAAAATGGCCTGGTTGGAAGCATGTTCGTGCCGCAGCCTTTCCCACTGAAGTAAAAACGGCACGGATGAGGCCTTTTATGCTGCACGTCTTGTAGAATGTCGTCTGATGTCCCCGTCGGTGGATGATATGGGTAATCAAACCAGGATTATTGACGTTTATAATGAACATCTGCATGACGATGAATTCCACGGCCGCTTTCTTAAGGAGGGTGCGTCTGTCACCGAAAACATGCCGTTGTCGTTGCACCAGTGGTGGAGAGCAGCAACTGAAGCGTGAAAAATGGCCTGGTAGGAAGCATATTCGTGCCGCAGCCTTTCCCACTGAAGTAAAAACGGCACGGATTGGGCCTTTTATGCTGCAAGTCTTGTAGAATGTCGTGTGATGTCCCTATCGATGGATGACATGGGTAATCAAACCAGGATTATTGTCGTTTATAATGAGGATCTGCAAGGCGGTGAATTCCATGGCCGCTTTCTTAAGGAGGGTGTGTCAGTCACCGAAAACATGCCGTTGTCGTTGCACCAGTGGTGGAGAGCAGCAACTGAAGCGTGAAAATGGCCTGGTTGGAAGCATATTCGTGCCGCAGCCTTTCCCACTGAAGTAAAAACGGCACGGATTGGGCCTTTTATGCTGCACGTCTTGTAGAATGTCGTGTGATGTGCCCGTCGATGGATGATATTGGTAATCAAACCAGGAATATTGCCGTTTATAATGAAGATCTGCAACGCGGTGAATTCCATGGCCGCATTCTTAAGGAGGGTGTGTCTGTCACCGAAAACATGCCGTTGTCCTTGCACCAATGGCGGAGAGCAGCAACTGAAGTGTTAAAAATGGCCTGGTTGGAAGCATGTTCGTGCCGCTGCCTTTCCCACTGAAGTAAAAAGGGCGCGGATGGGGCATTTTATGCTGCACGTCTTGTAGAATATCCTGTGAGGTCCCCGTCGATGGATGACATGGGTAATCAAACCAGGATTATTGTGGTTTATAATGAATATCTGCAAGGCTGTGAATTTCATGGCCGCTTTCTTTAGGTGGGTGTGTCTGTCACCGAAAACATGCTCTTGTCGTTGCACCAATGGTGGAGTGCAGAAACTGAAGTGTGAAAAATGGCCTGGTTGGAAGCATTTTTGTGGCGCAGCCTTTCCCACTGAAGTAAAAACGGCTCGGATTGGGCCTCTTATGCTGCACGTCTTGTAGAATGTCGTGTGATGTACCCGTCGATGGATGATAAAGGTAATCAAACCAGGATTATTGCCGTTTATAATGATCTGCAAGGCGGTGAATTCCATGGCCGCTTTCTTAAGGAGGGTGTGTCTCTCACCGAAAACATGCCATTGTCGTTGCACCAATGGTGGAGAGCAGCAACTGAAGTGTGAAAAATGACCTAGTTCGCAGCATGTTCGTGCCGCTGCCTTTCCCATTGAAGTAAAAAGGGCGCGGATGTGGCATTTTATGCTGCACGTCTTGTAGAATATCCTGTGATGTCCCCGTCGATGGATGACATGGGTAATCAAACCAGGTTTATTGACGTTTATAATGAACATCTGCATGACGATGAATTCCCCGGCCGCATTCTTAAGGAGGGTGAGTCTGTCACCGAAAACATGCCATTGTCGTTGCACCAATGGCGGAAAGCAGCAACTGCAGTGTGAAAAAATGCCCTGGTTGGTAGCATGTTCGCGCCGTTGTCGCTGCCTATCCCACTGATGTAAAAACGGCACGGATGGGACCTTTTATGCTGCACGTCTTGTAGAATGTGATGTGATTTGTCTGTCAATGGGTGATATGGGTAATCAAACAAGGATTCTTGCCGGTTGGGATGAAGGTTTGCCAGGCGGTGAAATCAATGGCCGCTATCTTGACGAGGGTGCGTCTTTGTCACCGAAAACATGCCGTTGTCGTTGCACCTATGAAGGAGAGCAGCACCTGCAGTGTGAAAAATGGCCTGGTTCGAAGCATGTTCGTGCCATTGTCGCTGCCTTTCCCACTGTAGTAAAAACGGTACGGATGGCCCCTTTTATGCTGCACGTCTTGTAGAATGTCATGTGATGTCTCCGTGGATGGATGATATGGGTAATCAAACCAGGATTCTTGCCGTTTGTAATGCAGGCCTGCCAGACGGTGAATTCCATGGCCGCTATCTTGAGGAGGGTGCGCCTTTGTCACCGAAAACATGACGTTGTCGTTGCACCAATGATGGAGAGCAGCAACTGAACTGTGAAAAATGGCCTGGTTGGAAGCATTTTCGTGCCGCAGCCTTTCCCACTGAAGTAAAAACGGCACGGATTGGGCCTTTTATGCTGCACGTCTTGTAGAATGTCGTCTGATGTCCCCGTCGGTGGATGATATGGGTAATCAAACCAGGATTATTGACGTTTATAATGAACATCTGCATGACGATGAATTCCCCGGCCGCTTTCTTAAGGAGGGTGTGTCTGTCAGCGAAAACATGCCGTTGGCGTTGCACCAATGGTGGAGAGCAGGAACTGAAGCGTGCAAAATGGCCTGGTTGGAAGCGTGTTCGTGCCGCAGCCTTTCCCACTGAAGTAAAAACGGCACGGATTGGGCCTTTTATGCTGCACGTCTTGTAGAATGTCGTGTGATGTCCCTGTCGATGGATCACATGGGTAATCAAACCAGAATTATTGTCGTTTATAATGAAGATCTGCAAGGCGGTGAATTCCATGGCCGCTTTCTTAAGGAGGGTGTGCCAGTCACCGAAAACATGCCGTTGTCGTTGCACCAATGGTGGAGAGCAGGAACTGAAGTGCGAAAAATGGCCTGGTTGGAAGCATGTTCGTGCCGCACTCTTTCCCACTGAAGTAAAAGCAGCACGGATGAGGACTTTTATGCTGCACGTCTTCTTGAATGTCGTCTGCTGTACCCGTCGATGGATGATATGGGTAATCAAACCAGGATTATTGCCGTTTTTAATGAAGATCTGCAAGGCGGTGAATTCCATGGCCGCTTTCGTACGGAGGGTGTGTCTGTCACCGAAAACATGCCATTGTCGTTGCACCAATGGTGGAGAGCAGCAACTGAAGTGTGAAAAATGACCTTGTTGGAAGCATGTTCGTGCTGCTGCCTTTCCCACTGAAGTAAAAAGGGCGCGGATGGGGCATTTTATGCTGCACGTCTTGTAGAATATCCTGTGAGGTCCCCGTCGATGGATGACATGGGTAATCAAACCAGGATTATTGCGGTTTATAATGGATATCTGCAAGGCGGTGAATTTCATGGCCGCTTTCTTTAGGTGGGTGTGTCTGTCACCGAAAACATGCTCTTGTCGTTGCACCAATGGTGGAGTGCAGCAACTGAAGTGTGAAAAATGGCCTGGTTGGAAGCATGTTCGTGCCGCTGCCTTTCCCACTGAAGTAAAAAGGGCACGGATGGGGCCTTTTATGCTGCACGTCTTGTAGAATGTCGTGTGATGTCCCCGTCGATGGATGACATGGGTAATCAAACCAGGATTATTGCCGTTTATAATGAATATCTGCAAGGCGGTGAATTTCATGGCCGCTTTCTTAAGGAGGGTGTGTCTGTCACCGAAAACATGCCGTTGTCGTTGCACCAGTAGTGGAGAGCAACAACTGAAGCGTGAAAAATGGCCTGGTTGGAAGCATGTTCGTGCCGCAGCCTTTCCCACTGAAGTAAAAACGGCACGGATGAGGCCTTTTATGCTGCACGTCTTGTAGAATGTCGTCTGATGTCCCCGTCGGTGGATGATATGGGTAATCAAACCAGGATATTTGACGTTTATAATGAACATCTGCATGACGATGAATTCCACGGCCGCTTTCTTAAGGAGGGTGTGTCTGTCACCGAAAACATGCCATTGTCGTTTCACCAATGGTGGAGAGCAGCAACTGAACTGTGAAAAATGACCTGGTTGGAAGCATTTTCGTGGCGCAGTCTTTCCCACTGAAGTAAAAACGGCACGGATTGGGCCTTTTATGCTGCACGTCTTGTAGAATGTCGTGTGATGTCCCCGTCGATGGATGATATTGGTAATCAAACCAGGATTATTGCCGTTTATAATGAAGATCTGCAACGCGGTGAATTCCATGGCCGCTTTCTTAAGGAGGGTGTGTCTGTCACCGAAAACATGCTCTTGTCGTTGCACCAATCGTGGAGAGCAGCAACTGAAGTGCGAAAAATGGCCTGGTTGGAAGCATGTTCGTGCCGCTGCCTTTCCCACTGAAGTAAAAACGGCACGGATGGGGCCTTTTATGCTGCACGTGTTGTAGAATGTCGTATGATGTCCCCGTCGATTGATGACATGGGTAATCAAACCAGGATTATTGCCGTTTATAATGATGATCCCCAAGGCGGTGAATTCCATGGCCGCTTTCTTAAGGAGGGTGTGTCTGTCACCGAAAACATGCCGTTGTCGTTGCACCAGTAGTGGAGAGCAACAACTGAACCGTGAAAAATGGCCTGGTTGGAAGCATGTTCGTGCCGCAGCCTTTCCCACTGAAGTAAAAACGGCACGGATGAGGCCTTTTATGCTGCACGTCTTGTAGAATGTCGTCTGATGTCCCCGTCGGTGGATGACATGGGTAATCAAACCAGGATATTTGACGTTTATAATGAACATCTGCATGACGATGAATTCCACGGCCGCTTTCTTAAGGAGGGTGCGTCTGTCACCGAAAACATGCCATTGTCGTTTCACCAATGGTGGAGAGCAGCAACTGAACTGTGAAAAATGGCCTGGTTGGAAGCATTTTCGTGGCGCAGTCTTTCCCACTGAAGTAAAAACGGCACGGATTGGGCCTTTTATGCTGCACGTCTTGTAGAATGTCGTGTGATGTCCCTGTCGATGGATGACATGGGTAATCAATCCAGGATTATTGTCGTTTATAATGAGGATCTGCAAGGCGGTGAATTCCATGGCCGCTTTCTTAAGGAGGGTGTGTCTGTCACCGAAAACATGCCGTTGTCGTTGCGCCAATGGTGGAGAGCAGCAACTGAAGTGTTAAAAATGGCCTGGTTGGAAGCATGTTCGTGCCGCTGCCTTTCCCACTGAAGTAAAAACGGCACGGATTGGGCCTTTTATGCTGCACGTCTTGTAGAATGTCGTGTGATGTCCCCGTTGATGGATGAAATGTGTAATCAAGCCAAGATTATTGCCGTTTATAATGAAGATCTGCAAGGCGATGAATTCCATGGTCGCTTTCTTATGGAGGGTGTGTCTGTCACCGAACACATGCCGTTGTCGTTGCACCAGTGGTGGAGAGCAGCAACTGAAGTGTTAAAAATGACCTTGTTGGAAGCATGTTCGTGCCGCTGCCTTTCCCACTGAAGTAAAAACGGCACGGATGGGGCCTTTTATGCTGCAAGTCTTGTAGAATGTCGTGTGATGTGCCCGTCGATGGATGATATTGGTAATCAAACCAGGATTATTGCCGTTTATAATGAAAATCTGCAACGCGGTGAATTCCATGGCCGCATTCTTAAGGAGGGTGTGTCTGTCACCGAAAACATGCCGTTGTCGTTGCACCAATGGTGGAGAGCAACAACTGAAGCGTGAAAAATGGCCTGGTTGGAAGCATGTTCGTGCCGCAGCCTTTCCCACTGAAGTAAAAACGGCACGGATGAGGCCTTTTATGCTGCACGTCTTGTAGAATGTCGTCTGATGTCCCCGTCGGTGGATGACATGGGTAATCAAACCAGGATATTTGACGTTTATAATGAACATCTGCATGACGATGAATTCCACGGCCGCTTTCTTAAGGAGGGTGCGTCTGTCACCGAAAACATGCCATTGTCGTTTCACCAATGGTGGAGAGCAGCAACTGAACTGTGAAAAATGGCCTGGTTGGAAGCATTTTCGTGGCGCAGTCTTTCCCACTGAAGTAAAAACGGCACGGATTGGGCCTTTTATGCTGCAAGTCTTGTAGAATGTCGTGTGATGTCCCTATCGATGGATGACATGGGTAATCAAACCAGGATTATTGTCGTTTATAATGAGGATCTGCAAGGCGGTGAATTCCATGGCCGCTTTCTTAAGGAGGGTGTGTCAGTCACCGAAAACATGCCGTTGTCGTTGCACCAGTGGTGGAGAGCAGCAACTGAAGCGTGAAAAATGGCCTGGTTGGAAGCATATTCGTGCCGCAGCCTTTCCCACTGAAGTAAAAACGGCACGGATTGGGCCTTTTATGCTGCACGTCTTGTAGAATGTCGTGTGATGTGCCCGTCGATGGATGATATTGGTAATCAAACCAGGATTATTGCCGTTTATAATGAAAATCTGCAACGCGGTGAATTCCATGGCCGCATTCTTAAGGAGGGTGTGTCTGTCACCGAAAACATGCCGTTGTCGTTGCACCAATGGTGGAGAGCAACAACTGAAGCGTGAAAAATGGCCTGGTTGGAAGCATGTTCGTGCCGCAGCCTTTCCCACTGAAGTAAAAACGGCACGGATGAGGCCTTTTATGCTGCACGTCTTGTAGAATGTCGTCTGATGTCCCCGTCGGTGGATGATATGGGTAATCAAACCAGGATATTTGACGTTTATAATGAACATCTGCATGACGATGAATTGCACGGCCGCTTTCTTAAGGAGGGTGTGTCTGTCACCGAAAACATGCCATTGTCGTTTCACCAATGGTGGAGAGCAGCAACTGAACTGTGAAAAATGGCCTGGTTGGAAGCGTGTTCGTGCCGCAGCCTTTCCCACTGAAGTAAAAACGGCACGGATTGGGCCTTTTATGCTGCACGTCTTGTAGAATGTCGTGTGATGTGCCCGTCGATGGATGACATGGGTAATCAAACCAGGATTATTGCGGTTTATAATGAATATCTGCAAGGCGGTGAATTCCACGGCCGCTTTCTTTAGGTGGGTGTGTCTGTCACCGAAAACATGCTCTTGTCGTTGCACCAATCGTGGAGAGCAGCAACTGAAGTGCGAAAAATGGCCTGGTTGGAAGCATGTTCGTGCCGCTGTCTTTCCCACTGAAGTAAAAACGGCACGGATGGCGCCTTTTATGCTGCACGTGTTGTAGAATGTCGTATGATGTCCCCGTCGATTGATGACATGGGTAATCAAACCAGGATTATTGCCATTTATAATGATGATCCCCAAGGCGGTGAATTCCATGGCCGCTTTCTTAAGGAGGGTGTGTCTGTCACCGAAAAGATGCCGTTGTCGTTGCACCAGTAGTGGAGAGCAACAACTGAACCGTGAAAAATGGCCTGGTTGGAAGCATGTTCGTGCCGCAGCCTTTCCCACTGAAGTAAAAACGGCACGGGTGAGGCCTTTTATGCTGCACGTCTTGTAGAATGTCGTCTGATGTCCCCGTCGGTGGATGATATGGGTAATCAAACCAGGATTATTGACGTTTATAATGAACATCTGCATGACGATGAATTCCACGGCCGCTTTCTTAAGGAGGGTGTGTCTGTCACCGAAAACATGCCATTGTCGTTTCACCAGTGGTGGAGAGCAGCAACTGAAGCGTGAAAAATGGCCTGGTTGGAAGCATGTTCGTGCCGCAGCCTTTCCCACTGAAGTAAAAACGGCACGGATTGGGCCTTTTATGCTGCACGTCTTGTAGAATGTCGTCTGATGTCCCCGTCGGTGGATGATATGGGTAATCAAACCAGGATTATTGACGTTTATAATGAACATCTGCATGACGATGAATTCCACGGCCGCTTTCTTAAGGAGGGTGTGTCTGTCACCGAAAACATGCCATTGTCGTTTCACCAGTGGTGGAGAGCAGCAACTGAAGCGTGAAAAATGGCCTGGTTGGAAGCATGTTCGTGCCGCTGCCTTTCCCACTGAAGTAAAAACGGCACGGATTGGGCCTTTTATGCTGCACGTCTTGTAGAATGTCGTGTGATGTCCCCGTTGATGGATGAAATGTGTAATCAAGCCAAGATTATTGCCGTTTATAATGAAGATCTGCAAGGCGATGAATTCCATGGTCGCTTTCTTATGGAGGGTGTGTCTGTCACCGAACACATGCCGTTGTCGTTGCACCAGTGGTGGAGAGCAGCAACTGAAGCGTGCAAAATGGCCTGGTTGGAAGCATGTTCGTGCCGCAGCCTTTCCCACTGAAGTAAAAACGGCACGGATGCGGCCTTTCATGCTGCACGTCTTGTAGAATATCGTGTGATGTCCCCGTTGAAGGATGAAATGGGTAATCAAGCCAGGATTATTGCCGTTTTTAATGAAGATCTTCAAGGCGGTGAATTCCATGGCCGCTTTCTTATGGAGGGTGTCTGTCACCGAAAACATGCTCTTGTCGTTGCACCAATGGTGGAGAGCAGCAACTGAAGTGTGAAAAATGACCTTGTTGGAAGCATGTTCGTGCCGCTGCCTTTCCCACTGAAGTAAAAACGGCACGGATGGGGCCTTTTATGCTGCACGTGTTGTAGAATGTCGTATGATGTCCCCGTCGATGGATGACATGGGTAATCAAACCAGGATTATTGCCGTTTATAATGATGATCTGCAAGGCGGTGAATTCCATGGCCGCTTTCTTAAGGAGGGTGTGTCTGTCACCGAAAACATGCCGTTGTCATTGCACCAGTAGTGGAGAGCAACAACTGAAGCGTGAAAAATGGCCTGGTTGGAAGCATATTCGTGCCGCAGCCTTTCCACTGAAGTAAAAACGGCACGGATTGGGCCTTTTATGCTGCAAGTCTTGTAGAATGTCGTGTGATGTCCCTATCGATGGATGACATGGGTAATCAAACCAGGATTATTGTCGTTTATAATGAGGATCTGCAAGGCGGTGAATTCCATGGCCGCTTTCTTAAGGAGGGTGTGTCAGTCACCGAAAACATGCCGTTGTCGTTGCACCAGTGGTGGAGAGCAGCAACTGAAGCGTGAAAAATGGCCTGGTTGGAAGCATTTTCGTGCCGCAGCCTTTCCCACTGAAGTAAAAACGGCACGGATTGGGCCTTTTATGCTGCGCGTCTTGTAGAATGTCGTCTGATGTCCCCGTCGGTGGATGATATGGGTAATCAAACCAGGATTATTGACGTTTATAATGAACATCTGCATGACGATGAATTCCCCGGCCGCTTTCTTAAGGAGGGTGTGTCTGTCAGCGAAAACATGCCGTTGGCGTTGCACCAATGGTGGAGAGCAGGAACTGTAGCGTGCAAAATGGACTGGTTGGAAGCGTGTTCGTGCCGCAGCCTTTCCCACTGAAGTAAAAACGGCACGGATTGGGCCTTTTATGCTGCACGTCTTGTAGAATGTCGTGTGATGTCCCTGTCGATGGATCACATGGGTAATCAAACCAGAATTATTGTCGTTTATAATGAAGATCTGCAAGGCGGTGAATTCCATGGCCGCTTTCTTAAGGAGGGTGTGTCAGTCACCGAAAACATGCCGTTGTCGTTGCACCAATGGTGGAGAGCAGGAACTGAAGTGCGAAAAATGGCCTGGTTGGAAGCATGTTCGTGCCGCACTCTTTCCCACTGAAGTAAAAGCAGCACGGATGAGGACTTTTATGCTGCACGTCTTCTTGAATGTCGTCTGCTGTACCCGTCGATGGATGATATGGGTAATCAAACCAGGATTATTGCCGTTTTTAATGAAGATCTGCAAGGCGGTGAATTCCATGGCCGCTTTCGTACGGAGGGTGTGTCTGTCACCGAAAACATGCCATTGTCGTTGCACCAATGGTGGAGAGCAGCAACTGAAGTGTGAAAAATGACCTTGTTGGAAGCATGTTCGTGCCGCTGCCTTTCCCACTGAAGTAAAAAGGGCGCGGATGGGGCATTTTATGCTGCACGTCTTGTAGAATATCCTGTGAGGTCCCCGTCGATGGATGACATGGGTAATCAAACCAGGATTATTGCGGTTTATAATGGATATCTGCAAGGCGGTGAATTTCATGGCCGCTTTCTTTAGGTGGGTGTGCCTGTCACCGAAAACATGCTCTTGTCGTTGCACCAATGGTGGAGTGCAGCAACTGAAGTGTGAAAAATGGCCTGGTTGGAAGCATGTTCGTGCCGCTGCCTTTCCCACTGAAGTAAAAAGGGCACGGATGGGGCCTTTTATGCTGCACGTCTTGTAGAATGTCGTCTGATGTCCCCGTCGATATGGATGACATGGGTAATCAAACCAGGATTATTGTCGTTTATAATGAAGATCTGCAAGGCGGTGAATTCCATGGCCGCTTTCTTAAGGAGGATGTGTCTGTCACCTGAAAACATGCCGTTGTCGTTGCACTAATGGTGGAGAGCAGCAACTGAATTGTGATAAAGGGCCTGGTTGGAAGCATGTTCGTGCCGCTGCCTTTCGCACTGAAGTAAAAAGGGCACGGATGGGGCCTTTTATGCTGCACGTCTTGTAGAATGTCGTCTGATGTCCCCGTCGATATGGATGACATGGGTAATCAAACCAGGATTATTGTCGTTTATAATGAAGATCTGCAAGGCGGTGAATTCCATGGCCGCTTTCTTAAGGAGGGTGTCTCTGTCACCGAAAACATGCCGTTGTCGTTGCACCAGTGGTGGAGAGCAGCAACTGAAGCGTGAAAAATGGCCTGGTTGGAAACATGTTCCTGCCGCAGCTTTTCTCACTGAAGTAAAAACGGCATGGATGAGGACTTTTATGCTGAAAGTCTTGTAGAATATCATGTGATGACTCCGCCGATGGGTGATATGGGTAATCAAAACAGGATTCTTCCCGGTTGCAATGAAGGTCTGCCAGGCGGGTAATTCCATGGCCGCTTTCTTTAGGAGGGTGTGTCTTTGTAACAGAAAACATGCCATTGTCGTTGCACCAATGGCGGAAAGCAGCAACTGCAGTGTGAAAAAATGCCCTGGTTGGTAGCATGTTCGCGCTGTTGTCGCTGCCTATCCCACTGATGTAAAAACGGTACGGATGGGGCCTTTTATGCTGCACATCTTGTAGAATGTCATGTGATTTGTCCGTGAATGGGTGATATGGGTAATCAAACAAGGATTCTTGCCGGTTGTGATGAAGGTCTCCAGGCGGTGAATTCAATGGCCGCTATCTTGACGAGGGTGCGTCTTTGTCACCGAAAACATGCCGTTGTCGTTGCACCAATGGCGGAGAGCAACTGCAGTGTGAAAAATGGCCTGGTTCGAAGCATATTCGTGCCATTGTCGCTGCCTTTCCCACTGAAGTAAAAGCGGCATGGATGAGGACTTTTATGCTGAAAGTCTTGTAGAATATCATGTGATGACTCCGCCGATGGGTGATATGGGTAATCAAAACAGGATTCTTGCCGGTTACGAGGAAGGTCTGCCAGGCGGTGAATTCCATGGCCGCTATCTTGAAGAGGGTGCGTCTTTGTCACCGAAAACATGCCGTTGTCGTTGCACCAATGGCACAGAGCAGCAACTGCAGAGTGAAAAATGCCCTGGTTGGAAGCATGTTCGTGCTGTTGTCGCTGCCTTTCCCACTGAAGTAAAAACGGTACGGATGGGGCCTTTTATGCTGAAAGTCTTGTAGAATGTCATGTGATGTCCCCGTCGAAGAATAATCTGGATAATCAAACCAGGATTCTTGCCAGTCATAATGAAGATCGATTTTCCACGCAGTGAATTCTATGGCCGCTTTCTTTAGAAGGGTGCGCCTTTGTCACCGAAAACATGACGTTGTCGTTGCACCAATGGCACAGAGCAGCAACTGCAGTGTGAAAAATGCCCTGGTTGGAAGCATGTTCGTGCTGTTGTCGCTGCCTTTCCCACTGAAGTAAAAACGGTACGGATGGGGCCTTTTATGCTGAAAGTCTTGTAGAATATCATGTGATGACTAAGTCGATGGGTGATATGGGTAATCAAAACAGGATTCTTGTCGGTTGTAATGAAGGTTTTCCAGGCGGTTAATTCCATGGCCGCTTTCTTTAGGAGGGTGTGTCTTTGTAACAGAAAACATGCCATTGTCGTTGCACCAATGGCGGAAAGCAGCAACTGCAGTGTGAAAAAATGCCCTGGTTGGTAGCATGTTCGCGCTGTTGTCGCTGCCTATCCCACTGATGTAAAAACGGTACGGATGGGGCCTTTTATGCTGCACATCTTGTACAGCTAGACATGAATGAAGCACAAGAAAACATTGACCGCCTTGAACAAGATTCCATAGTCCTCCGCTCTCGACTTGATCAAATGGAAGACCATTCTCGTCGCGATAATTTAATTTTTTTTGGAATCAGTGACGACGAATCAGAAACACCCCAGCAGTCCGAAGGAAAACTTTTAGCTCTACTTTCAGAGGAACTTGAGCTGCAGCTAACATCAGATGCGGTAGCGCGTGCTCATAGAATTGGCCGATACGATTCCAAAAAAAACAGGCCGCTTATTGTTAAATTCATAACCCACAAGACCAAAGAGCTGGTACTTTCCAAGCGGTCCGGCCTTCAGGATAGCGATTTCAGCATGAGCGAGGACTTCTGCCCAGCTACTCGACAAGCTCGAAAGAAACTTCTTGAGTTCGCGAAATCACTCAAAACTAAGTACAAGCTACGTCACAATAAATTACTTGCCAAAGACAAATGCTACTTTTATGACGCGCTTACCAACAACATACGCGAGATGCCACCCGCTAGCCGAACAGTTGATAACGAGGCCCCACCCACCATGGCAACACGTTCTGGCCGCACTTACTCGTCCAAAAGTTAGGGATGGGTGAGGGGAAGCGGATCAGTGTCGAAAGTTTCCGTGCTATACACGAACATTCGCAGCCTTTACAATAAAAAGGACTATCTTAATGCGCTAATTAACGACTCTGAAGCAGACATAATTGTCCTAACCGAAACTTGGCTTTCTGAGAAAATATCATCAAATGAACTGTTCGACTGCAATAAACACTTCGTTACTTTTCGTTATGATCGAGCTGATAGAATGGGTGGTGGAGTCCTAATTGCTATCAATGAAAGTTTTCAGTGTTTTCCTATATCTGTTGATTGTGACTTAGAAACAGTTTGGTGCTGTATAACTGTTGCTTTCAAAAAATTTGTCATTGGTGCCTGTTACCGCCCTCCCAATTGCAGCACGGCGTTTTGTGAAGGTATGCATGACTGTCTTTACCAAATCACTGTACAGTTTCCTGGTGCACCTATTTTTTTGCTTGGGGATTTTAACTTCCCAAGCATTGACTGGTCCAATCTTTGCGCTAGTCCTACTACCGCTGAAGCTTCTAACTTTGTCACTGTTTGTTCTGACTTCAGTTTATCTCAGCTTGTCAATCTACCAACACGTGTAACACCGTCGTCATCTTCTCTGATTGATCTAATACTTACATCAGCTCCTGACATCAGTTCTGCAGTGTTACACGTACCAGGATTCAGCGACCATGACATATTACACTTCTCGTTTTCAGTGCCATCTACGCCAGCAAAGCGACAAAAGAAACGTATCCGAGATTACAACAAAGCCAACTTTGACGCTATTAACATGGAGCTCTCCTCATTTCTCGATGACATTTTGCTAATCCACTCGAGGCTTTCGGTTTCCGAACTCTGGTCATCTTTCAAAAGTAAACTTCTCCATCTCAGTGACAAGTATATTCCACTAAGAACGATCCATCACTCATCCAGTGCCCCCTGGTATAACACCTATCTAAAACGCTTATCCAATAAGAAAAAAAGGCTCTTTCGCCAAGCAAAAATGAGATGTAGTCCTAACCGATGGTCAATATACAATCAGGCAGCACAAAACTACATAAACGCTCTGAAAACAGCTAAATTCAATTTCTTTAACACGACACTTCCTTCCTTAATAAGTACGAATCCGAAACAATTTTGGAACATTGTAAAGAGCTCCAACGATCGAACAATCACCCTGATTGACGAGTGTGGCAAACAGGTCCCTGAAAATTTATGCGCTGCCTTATTGAATAACACCTTCTCTCTCTCCTTCACTAGTCCCTCAGCCACTCAATGCCCGCTTTTCCCTCACG
Source organism: Amblyomma americanum (assembly GCF_052857255.1). Classification (NCBI taxonomy): domain Eukaryota; kingdom Metazoa; phylum Arthropoda; class Arachnida; order Ixodida; family Ixodidae; genus Amblyomma; species Amblyomma americanum. The sequence goes on along the minus strand of NC_135499.1, from coordinate 37,484,777 downwards.
CTCATTTTTCTCCAATGGACCCCATTGTTTTTGATCCCGCCGGAATCAGAACCATCATAAGTAAACTGAAACGATCATCGTCTTGTGGTGTCGATGGAATCACATCAAAATTCCTTCAGAACACTACTGAATACTGCTCTATTTTATTAAGCTTTATTTTTACCAAATCACTTACCGAGAGCTGTCTACCCAAAGACTGGAAAACAGGGAAAGTTGTTCCTATATACAAATCTGGCCATTCACACAAACCGTCTAACTATCGCCCCATTTCCTTGACATCAATACCCTGCAAAGTACTTGAGCACATAATTTTCACCAACCTCCTCAACTTTCTCGAATCAAACCAGTTTTTTCATCCCTCCCAGCATGGATTCCGCAAATTATACTCATGCGAAACACAGTTACTTATGTTCACCAATGATCTACATTCATTTTTAGACTCGGGGTTCATTACTGATTGTGCGTTCCTAGATTTTTCGAAGGCCTTTGATAAGATTAACCATCAACTTCTTATACTAAAACTCAGTCGCCTTAACATCGATCCTGTAGTACTTAACTGGATAATCGCATTTCTTTCAAACCGCACCCAGTATGTCACAGCTAACGAGACTGACTCCCTTGAGGTACCCGTCCAATCAGGAGTGCCTCAGGGATCTGTCTTGGCTCCATTGCTTTTTCTTATTTATATTAATGACTTACCCAAGTGTGTTTCTAGCTCTATTTGTCTTTTCGCTGATGACTGTGTAATTTACCGTAAAATAGCTAATGCTTCCGACGTGACTTTACTCCAGACTGACTTAAACAATATCGCTTCTTGGTGCTCCATTTGGCAGATGAAACTGAATGCTACAAAATGCAAAACAATGCGAATTTCCCGCAGTCAATCATCCTGTCCAAGCTATTGTATTAATGATTCTCCACTCGACTCCGTTTCAACTTATAAGTACCTTGGAGTACACATTGCGAATAACCTTTCCTGGAAGTTTCATATTAACTACGTAACAGCCAAAGCCAATCGCATGCTTGGGTATTTGAAACGTAACTTTTCACTAGCGCCGTCTCCACTTAAAAAACAGCTATATACTACCTATGTACGACCCAATCTCGAGTACGCTTCATCCATATGGGACCCTGGCCATGTATCACTGAATAAAACCTTGGAGAGCGTACAAAATCGCTCTGCTCGTTTTATTCTCAATAATTACCACCGCACAGCAAGCGTCACTAACATGAAACTAAGTCTAAATTTGCCCCCTCTCACTGTCCGTCGTAACATTGCTCGTATTTGCCTCTTCCATAAAATTTATCATCATAACCATCAACTCAGGACGCACCTTATCACAGATGCTGCTCATGTTTCTGCCCGTGTAGATCACTGCTACAAAGTCGCCATACCTCGCCACAACACCACGACATATGCACATTCATTTCTACCAAAAACATCCCGTGACTGGAACCAACTACCTGCTGACCTGGTCGCTATCACTGACAACCACCGATTTCGTACTTGCCTTACTAACATATTTTGAAGCCATTTTATTTTCGTTTTAAAACTTGCACTGGCGCTTATCATGTTCTGTATGACTGTTCCTTCATTTTTTATTTATTTTTTTTATGTTGATACTGTACTCTGCTGCATTCTGTTCAACCAAACTATTGCGCATTTGTAACCTGCCCGTGTGCTTTGAATACCTGCCGTTTTTGTTCTTTTTCGTCGTTGTTGTTGTTGCCTTATTTTTTTTTTCTTTTTTTCTTTCTCTGTTCCCTTTTATTAACCAAATTGCATAGTGTTCCTTGTATTTCTGCCCCTCCCCTCTACAATGCTTCTGTAAGCCCTGAGGGTAAAATAAATAAATAAATAAATAAATAAATGTCATGTGATTTGTCCGTGAATGGGTGATATGGGTAATCAAACAAGGATTCTTGCCGGTTGTGATGAAGGTCTCCAGGCGGTGAATTCAATGGCCGCTATCTTGACGAGGGTGCGTCTTTGTCACCGAAAACATGCCGTTGTCGTTGCACCTTGGAAGGAGAGCAGCAACTGCAGTGTGAAAAAAGGCCTGGTTCGAAGCATGTTTGTGTCATTGCCGCTGCCTTACCCACTGAAGTAAAAACGGCACTGTTGGGGCCTTTTATGCTGCACATCTTGTAGAATGTCATGTGATGTCCCCGTCGATGAATGATATGGATAATCAAACCAGGATTCTTGCCAGTTATAACGAAGATCGATTTGCCAGGCAGTGAATTCCATTGCCGCTTTCTTTAGGAGGGTGTGTCTTTGTAACAGAAAACATGCCGTTGTCGTTGCACCAATGGCGGAAAGCAGCAACTGCAGTGTGAAAAATGGCCTGGTTGGTAGCATGTTCTTGCCGTTGTCGCTGCCTTTCCCACTGATGTAAAAACGGTACGGATGGGGCCTTATATGCTGCACGTCTTGTAGAATGTCATGTGATTTCTTCTTCGATGGGTGATATGGGTAATCAAACCAGGATTCTTGCCGGTTGTAATGAAGGTCTGCCAGGCGGTTAATTCCATGGCCGCTATTTTGAGGAGGGTACATCTTTGTCACCGAAAACACGCCGTTGTCGTTGCATCAATGGCGGAGAGCAGCAACTTCAGTGTGAAAAATGGCCTGGTTGGAAGCATGTTGGTGCCGTTGTCGCTGCGTTTCCCACTGAAGTAAAAACGGTATGGATGGGGCCTTTTATGCTGCACGTCTTGTAGAATGTCATCTGATTTCTCCGTCGAAGGTTATATGGGTAATCAAACCATTATTCTTGCCAGTAGTGATGAAGGTCTGCCAGTCGGTGAATTCCATGGCCGCTATCTTGAGGAGGGTGCGTCTTTGTCACCGAAAATATGCCGTTGTCGTTGCACCAATGACTGAGAGCATCAACTGCAGTGTAAAAAATGGCCTGGTTGGAAGCATGTTCGTGCCGTTGTCGCTGCGTTTCCCACTGAAGTAAAAACGGCATGGATGGGGCCTTTCATGCTGCACGTCTTGTAGAATGTCATGTGATGTCTCCGTCGATGATTGATATGGGTAATCACACCAAGATTCTTGCCGGTTACGAGGAAGGTCTGCCAGGCGGTGAATTCCATGGCCGCTATCTTGAAGAGGGTGCGTCTTTGTCACCGAAAACATGCCGTTGTCGTTGCACCTATGGAGGAGAGCAGCAACTGCAGTGTGAAAAATGACCTGGTTCGAAGCATGTTCGTGCCATTGTCGCTGCCTTTCCCACTGAAGTAAAAACGGTACGGATGGGGCCTTTTATGCTGCACGTCTTGTAGAATGTCATGTGATGTCTCCGTAGATGGATGATATGGGTAATCAAACCAGGATTCTTGCCGTTTGTAATGAAGGCCTGCCAGGCGGTGAATTCCATGGCCACTATCTTGAGGAGGGTGCGCATTTGTCACCGAAAACATGACGTTGTCGTTGAACCAATAGCAGAGAGCAGCAACTGCAGTGTGAAAAATGGCCTGGTTGGAAGCATGTTCGTGCCGTGGTCGTTGCCTTTCCCAATGAAGTAAAAACGGTACGGATGGGGCCTTTTATGCTGAAAGTCTTGTAGAATGTCATGTGATGACTCCGTCGATGGGTGGTATGGGAAATCAAAACAGGATTCTTGCGGGTTGTTATGAAGGTCTGCCAGGCGGTTAATTCCATGGCCGCTTTCTTTAGGAGGGTGTGTCTTTGTAACAGAAAACATGCTATTGTCATTGCAACAATGGCGGAAAGCAGCAACTGCGGTGTCAAAAATGCCCTGGTTGGTAGCATGTTCGCGCCGTTGTCGCTGCCTATCCCACTGATGTAAAAACGGTACGGATGGGGCCTTTTATGCTGCACGTCTTGTAGAATGTCATGTGATTTGTCCGTCAATGGGTGATATGGGTAATCAAACAAGGATTCTTGCCGGTTGTGATGAAGGTCTGCCAGGCGGTGAATTCAATGGCCGTTATCTTGACGAGGGTGCGTCTTTGTCACCGAAAACATGCCGTTGTCATTGCACCTATGAAGGAGAGCAGCAACTGCAGTGTGAAAAAAGGCCTGGTTCGAAGCATGTTTGTGTCATTGCCGCTGCCTTACCCACTGAAGTAAAAACGGCACTGTTGGGGCCTTTTATGCTGCACATCTTGTAGAATGTCATGTGATGTCCCCGTCGATGAATGATATGGATAATCAAACCAGGATTCTTGCCAGTTATAACGAAGATCGATTTGCCAGGCAGTGAATTCCATTGCCGCTTTCTTTAGGAGGGTGTGTCTTTGTAACAGAAAACATGCCGTTGTCGTTGCACCAATGGCGGAAAGCAGCAACTGCAGTGTGAAAAATGGCCTGGTTGGTAGCATGTTCTTGCCGTTGTCGCTGCCTTTCCCACTGATGTAAAAACGGTACGGATGGGGCCTTATATGCTGCACGTCTTGTAGAATGTCATGTGATTTCTTCTTCGATGGGTGATATGGGTAATCAAACCAGGATTCTTGCCGGTTGTAATGAAGGTCTGCCAGGCGGTTAATTCCATGGCCGCTATTTTGAGGAGGGTACATCTTTGTCACCGAAAACACGCCGTTGTCGTTGCATCAATGGCGGAGAGCAGCAACTTCAGTGTGAAAAATGGCCTGGTTGGAAGCATGTTGGTGCCGTTGTCGCTGCGTTTCCCACTGAAGTAAAAATGGTACGGATGGGGCCTTTTATGCTGCACGTCTTGTAGAATGTCATCTGATTTCTCCGTCGAAGGTTATATGGGTAATCAAACGAGGATTCTTGCCAGTAGTGATGAAGGTCTGCCAGGCGGTGAATTCCATGGCCGCTATCTTGAGGAGGATGCGTCTTTGTCACCGAAAATAAGCCGTTGTCGTTGCACCAATGACTGAGAGCATCAACGGAAGTGTGAAAAATGGCTTCGTTGGAAGCATGTTATGCCGTTGTCGTTGCCTTTCCCACTGAACTAAAAACACTACGGATAGGGCCTTTTATGCTGCACGTCTTGTAGAATGTCATGTGATGTCCCCGTCGATGAATGATATGGATAATCAAACCAGGATTCTTGCCAGTTATAATGAAGACCTATTTGCCAGGCAGTGAATTCCATGGCCGCTTTCTTTAGGAGTGTGTGTCTTTGTAACAAAAATCATGCAGTTGTCGTTGCACCAATGGCGGAGAGCAGAATCTGCAGAATGAAAAATGGCCTGGTTGGAAACATGTTCGTGCAGTTTTCGCTGCCTTTCCCACTAAAGTGAAAACGATACGGATGGGACCTTTTATGCTGCACGTCTTGTAGAATGTCATATGATGTCTCCGTCGATGGATGATATGGGTAATCAAACCAGGATTCTTACCGGTTGTAATGAAGGTCTGCCAGGCGATGAATTCCATGGCCACTACCTTGAGGAGGGTGCGTCTTTGTCACCGAAAACATGCCGTTGTCGTTGCACCAATGACAGAGAGCATCAACAACAGTGTGAAAAATGGCCTCGTTGGAAGCATGTTCTGCCGTTGTCGCTGCCTTTCCCACTGAAGTAAAAACGCTACGGATAGGGCCTTTTATGCTGCGCGTCTTGTAGAATGTCATGTGATGTCCCCGTCGATGAATGATATGGATAATCAAACCAGGATTCTTGCCAGTTATAATGAGGATCGATTTGCCACGCAGTGAATTCCATGGCCGCTTTCTTTAGGAGGGTGTGTCTTTGTAACAGAAAACATGCCATTGTCGTTGCACCAATGGTGGAAAGCAGCAACGGCAGTGTGAAAAATGGCCTGGTTGGTAGCATGTTCGTGCCGTTGTCGCTGCCTTTCCCACTGATGTAAAAACGGTACGGATGGGCCTTTTATGCTGCACGTCTTGTAGAATGCCATGTGATTTCTCCGTCAATGGGTGATATGGGTAATCAAACCAGGATTCTTACCGGTTGTGATGAAGGTCTGCCAGGCGGTGAATTCCGTGGCCGCTTTCATAAGGAGGGTGTGTCTTTGTCACCGAAAACATGCCGTTGTCGTTGCACCAATGGAGGAGAGCAACTGCAGTGTGAAAAATGGCCTAGTTCGAAGCATGTTCGTGCCATTGTCGCTGCCTTTCCCACTGAAGTAAAAACGGTACGGATGGGGCCTTTTATGCTGAAAGTCTTGTAGAACATCATGTGATGACTCCGTCGATGGGTGATATGGGTAATCAAAACAGGATTCTTGCCGGTTGTAATGAAGGTCTGCCAGGCGGTTAATTCCATGGCCGCTTTCTTTAGGAGGGTGTGTCTTTGTAACAGAAAACATGCCATTGTCGTTGCACCAATGGCGGAAAGCAGCAACTGCAGTGTGAAAAAATGCCCTGGTTGGTAGCATGTTCGCGCCGTTGTCGCTGCCTATCCCACTGATGTAAAAACGGCACGGATGGGGCCTTTTATGCTGCGCGTCTTGTAGAATGTCATGTGATTTGTCCGTCAATGGGTGATATGGGTAATCAAACAAGGATTCTTGCCGGTTGGGATGAAGGTCTGCCAGGCGGTGAATTGAATGGCCGCTATCTTGACGAGGCTACGTCTTTGTCACCGAAAACATGTCGTTGTCGTTGCACCTATGAAGGAGAGCAGCAACTGCAATGTGAAAAATGGCCTGGTTCGAAGCATGTTCGTGCCATTGTCGCTGCCTTTCCCTCTGAAGTAAAAACGGTACGGATGGCGCCTTTTATGCTGCACGTCTTTTAGAATGTCATGTGATGTCTCCGTGGTTTGACGATATGGGTAATCAAACCAGGATTCTTGCCGTTTGTAATGAAGGCCTGCCAGACGGTGAATTCCATGGCCGCTATCTTGAGGAGGGTGCGCCTTTGTCACCGAAAACATGACGTTGTCGTTGCACCAATGGCACAGAGCAGCAACTGCAGTGTGAGAAATGGCCTGGTTCGAAGCATGTTCGTGCCATTGTCGCTGCCTTTCCCACTGAAGTAAAAACGGTACGGATGGCGCCTTTTATGCTGCACGTCTTGTAGAATGTCATGTGGTGTCTCCGTGGATGGATGATATGGGTAATCAAACCAGGATTCTTGCCGTTTGTAATGAAGGCCTGCCAGGCGGTGAATTCCATGGCCGCTATCTTGAGGAGGGTGCGCCTTTGTCACCGAAAACATGCCGTTGTCGTTGCACCTTGGAAGGAGAGCAGCAACTGCAGTGCGAACAATGGCCTGGTTCGAAGCATGTTCGTGCCATTGCCGCTGCCTTACCCAGTGAAGTTAAAACGGCACAGGTGGGGCCTTTTATGCTCCATGTTTTGTAGAATGTCATGTGATGTCCCCGTCGAAGAATGATCTGGATAATCAAACCAGGATTCTTGCCAGTCATAATGAAGATCGATTTGCCACGCAGTGAATTCCATGACCGCTTTCTTTAGGAGGGTGTGTCTTTGTAACAGAAAACATGCCATTGTCGTTGCACCAATGGCGGAAAGCAGTAACTGCAGTGTGAAAAATGGCCTGGTTGGTAGCATGTTCGTGCCGTTGTCGCTGCCTTTCCCACTGATGCAAAAACGGTACGGATGGGCCTTTTATGCTGCACGTCTTGTAGAATGCCATGTGATTTCTCCGTCAATGGGTGATATGGGTAATCAGACCAGGATTCTTACCGGTTGTGATGAAGGTCTGCCAGGCGGTGAATTCCGTGGCCGCTTTCATAAGGAGGGTGTGTCTTTGTCACCAAAAACATGCCGTTGTCGTTGCACCAATGGCGGAGAGCAACTGCAGTGTGAAAAATGGCATTGTTGGAAGCATGTTTGTGCCGTTGTCGCTGCCTTTCCCACTGAAGTAAAAACGGTACGGATGGGGCCTTTTATGCTGCACGTCTTGTAGAATGTCATGTGATGTCTCCGTCGATGATTGATATGGGTAATCACACCAAGATTCTTGCCGGTTACGAGGAAGGTCTGCCAGGCGGTGAATTCCATGGCCGCTATCTTGAAGAGGGTGCGTCTTTGTCACCGAAAACATGCCGTTGTCGTTGCACCTAGCAACTGCAGTGGGAAAAATGGCCTAGTTCGAAGCATGTTCGCGCCATTGTCGCTGCCTTTCCCACTGAAGTAAAAACGGTACGGATGGGGCCTTTTATGCTGAAAGTCTTGTAGAACATCATGTGATGACTCCGTCGATGGGTGATATGGGTAATCAAAACAGGATTCTTGCCGGTTGTAATGAAGGTCTGCCAGGCGGTTAATTCCATGGCCGCTTTCTTTAGGAGGGTGTGTCTTTGTAACAGAAAACATGCCATTGTCGTTGCACCAATGGCGGAAAGCAGCAACTGCAGTGTGAAAAAATGCCCTGGTTGGTAGCATGTTCGCGCCGTTGTCGCTGCCTATCCCACTGATGTAAAAACGGCACGGATGGGGCCTTTTATGCTGCACGTCTTGTAGAATGTGATGTGATTTGTCCGTCAATGGGTGATATGGGTAATCAAACAAGGATTCTTGCCGGTTGGGATGAAGGTCTGCCAGGCGGTGAATTCAATGGCCGCTATCTTGACGAGGCTGCGTCTTTGTCACCGAAAACATGTCGTTGTCGTTGCACCTACGAAGGAGAGCAGCAACTGCAATGTGAAAAATGGCCTAGTTCGAAGCATGTTCGTGCCCTTGTCGCTGCCTTTCCCACTGAAGTAAAAACGTTACGGATGGCGCCTTTTATGCTGCACGTCTTGTAGAATGTCATGTGATGTCTCCGTGGTTTGATGATATGGGTAATCAAACCAGGATTCTTGCCGTTTGTAATGAAGGCCTGCCAGGCGGTGAATTCCATGGCCGCTATCTTGAGGAGGGTGCGCCTTTGTCACCGAAACCATGACGTTGTCGTTGCACCAATGGCACAGAGCAGCAACTGCAGTGTGAAAACTGGCCTGGTTGGAAGCATGTTCGTGCCGTTGTCTCTGCCTTTCCCACTGAAGAAAATCGGTACGGATGGGGCCTTTTATGCTGAAAGCCTTGTAGAATATCATGTGATGACTCCGTCGATGTGTGATATGGGTAATCAAAACAGGATTCTTGCCGGTTGTAATGAAGGTCTGCCAGGCGGTTAATTCCATGGCCGCTTTCTTTAGGAGGGTGTGTCTTTGTAACAGAAAACATGCCATTGTCGTTGCACCAATGGCGGAAAGCAGCAACTGCAGTGTGAAAAAATGCCCTGGTTGGTAGCATGTTCGCGCCGTTGTCGCTGCCTATCCCACTGATGTAAAAACGGCACGGATGGGGCCTTTTATGCTGCACGTCTTGTAGAATGTGATGTGATTTGTCCGTCAATGGGTGATATGGGTAATCAAACAAGGATTCTTGCCGGTTGGGATGAAGGTCTGCCAGGTGGTGAAATCAATGGCCGCTATCTTGACGAGGATGCGTCTTTGTCACCGAAAATATGCCGTTGTCGTTGCATCAATGGCGGAGAGCAGCAACTGCAGTGTGAAAAATGGCCTGGTTGGAAGCATGTTGGTGCCGTTGTCGCTGCGTTTCCAGTGAAATAAAAACGGTATGGATGGCGCCTTTTATGCTGCACGTCTTGTAGAATGTCATCTGATTTCTCCGTCGAAGGTTATATGGGTAATCAAACCATTATTCTTGCCAGTAGTGATGAAGGTCTGCCAGTCAGTGAATTCCATGGCCGCTATCTTGAGGAGGGTGCGTCTTTGTCACCGAAAATATGCCGTTGTCCTTGCATCAATGGCGGAGAGCAGCAACTGCAGTGTGAAAAATGGCCTGGTTGGAAGCATGTTCGTGCCGTTGTCTCTGCCTTTCCCACTGAAGTAAATCGGTACGGATGGGTCCTTTTATGCTGAAAGTCTTGTAGAATATCATGTGATGACTCCGTCGATGTGTGATATGGGTAATCAAAACAGGACGGTTGTAATGAAGGTCTGCCAGGCGGTTAATTCCATGGCCGCTTTCTTTAGGAGGGTGTGTCTTTGTAACAGAAAACATGCCATTGTCGTTGCACCAATGGCGGAAAGCAGCAACTGCAGTGTGAAAAAATGCCCTGGTTGGTAGCATGTTCGCGCCGTTGTCGCTGCCTATCCCACTGATGTAAAAACGGCACGGATGGGGCCTTTTATGCTGCACGTCTTGTAGAATGTGATGTGATTTGTCCGTCAATGGGTGATATGGGTAATCAAACAAGGATTCTTGCCGGTTGGGATGAAGGTCTGCCAGGCGGTGAAATCAATGGCCGCTATCTTGACGAGGGTGCGTCTTTGTCACCGAAAACATGCCGTTGTCGTTGCACCTATGAAGGAGAGCAGCAACTGCAGTGTGAAAAATGGCCTGGTTCGAAGCATGTTCGTGCCCTTGTCGCTGCCTTTCCCACTGAAGTAAAAACGTTACGGATGGCGCCTTTTATGCTGCACGTCTTGTAGAATGTCATGTGATGTCTCCGTGGATGGATGATATGGGTAATCAAACCAGGATTCTTGCCGTTTGTAATGAAGGCCTGCCAGACGGTGAATTCCATGGCCGCTCTCTTGAGGAGGGTGCGCCTTTGTCACCGAAAACATGACGTTGTCGTTGCACCAATGGCACAGAGCAGCAACTGCAGTGTGAGCAATGGCCTGGTTCGAAGCATGTTCGTGCCGTTGTCGCTGCCTTTCCCACTGAAGTAAAAACTGTACGGATGGGGCCTTTTATACTGAAAGTCTTGTAGAATATCATGTGATGACTCCGTCGATGGGTGATATGGGTAATCAAACAAGGATTCTTGCAGGTTGTGATGAAGGTCTGCCAGGCGGTGAATTCAATGGCCGCTATCTTGACGAGGGTGCGTCTTTGTCACCGGAAACATGCCGTTGTCGTTGCACCTACGAAGGAGAGCAGCAACTGCAGGGTGAAAAATGGCCTGGTTCGAAGCATGTTTGTGTCATTGCCGCTGCCTTACCCACTGAAGTAAAAACGGCACTGTTGGGGCCTTTTATGCTGCACATCTTGTAGAATGTCATGTGATGTCCCCGTCGATTAATGATATGGGTAATCAAACCAGGAATCTTGCTAGTTATAATGAAGATCGATTTGCCAGGCAGTGAATTACATGGCCGCTTTCTTTAGGAGGGTGTGTCTTTGTAACAGGAAACATGCCGTTCGTTGCACCAATGGCGGAGAGCAACTGCAGTGTGAAAAATGGCATTGTTGGAAACATGTTCGTGCCGTTGTCGCTGCCTTTCCCACTGAAGTAAAAACGGTACGGATGGGGCCTTTTATGCTGCACGTCTTGTAGAATGTCATGTGATGTCTCCGTCGATGATTGATATGGGTAATCACACCAAGATTCTTGCCGGTTACGAGGAAGATCTGCCAGGCGGTGAATTCCATGGCCGCTATCTTGAAGAGGGTGCGTCTTTGTCACCGAAAACATGCCGATGTCGTTGCACCTAGCAACTGCAGTGGGAAAAATGGCCTAGTTCGAAGCATGTTCGCGCCATTGTCGCTGCCTTTCCCACTGAAGTAAAAACGGTACGGATGGGGCCTTTTATGCTGAAAGTCTTGTAGAACATCATGTGATGACTCCGTCGATGGGTGATATGGGTAATCAAAACAGGATTCTTGCCGGTTGTAATGAAGGTCTGCCAGGCGGTTAATTCCATGGCCGCTTTCTTTAGGAGGGTGTGTCTTTGTAACAGAAAACATGCCATTGTCGTTGCACCAATGGCGGAAAGCAGCAACTGCAGTGTGAAAAAATGCCCTGGTTGGTAGCATGTTCACGCCGTTGTCGCTGCCTATCCCACTGATGTAAAAACGCCACGGATGGGGCCTTTTATGCTGCCCGTCTTGTAGAATGTGATGTGATTTGTCCGTCAATGGGTGATATGGGTAATCAAACAAGGATTCTTGCCGGTTGGGATGAAGGTCTGCCAGGCGGTGAATTCAATGGCCGCTATCTTGACGAGGGTGCGTCTTTGTCACCGAAAACATGCCGTTGTCGTTGCACCTATAAAGGAGAGCAGCAACTGCAATGTGAAAAATGGCCTGGTTCGAAGCATGTTCGTGCCATTGTGGCTGCCTTTCCCACTGAAGTATAAACGGTACGGATGGCGCCTTTTATACTGCACGTCTTGTAGAATGTCATGTGATGTCTCCGTGGATGGATGATATGGGTAATCAAACCAGGATTCTTGCCGTTTGTAATGAAGGCCTGCCAGATGGTGAATTCCATGGCCGCTATCTCTAGGAGGGTGCGCCTTTGTCACCGAAAACATGACGTTGTCGTTGCACCAATGGCACAGAGCAGAAACTGCAGTGTGAAAAATGGCCTGGTTCGAAGCATGTTCGTGCCGTTGTCGCTGCCTTTCCAACTGACGTAAAAACGGTACGGATGGGGCCTTTTATGCTGAAAGTCTTGTAGAATATCATGTGATGACTCCGTCGATGGGTGATATGGGTAATCAAAACAGGATTCTTGCCGGTTGTAATGAAGGTCTGCCAGGCGGTTATTTCCATGGCCGCTTTCTTTAGAAGGGTGTGTCTTTGTAACAGAAAACATGTCATTGTCGTTGCACCAATGGCGGAAAGCAGCAACTGCAGTGTGAAAAAATGCCCTGGTTGGTAGCATGTTCGCGCCGTTGTCGCTGCCTATCCCACTGATGTAAAAACGGTACGGATGGGGCCTTTATGCTGCACGTCTTGTAGAATGTCATGTGATTTGTCCGTGAATGGGTGATATGGGTAATCAAACAAGGATTCTTGCCGGTTGTGATGAAGGTCTGCCAGGCGGTGAATTCAATGGCCGCTATCTGCACGAGGGTGCGTCTTTGTCACCGGAAACATGCCGTTGTCGTTGCACCTACGAAGGAGAGCAGCAACTGCAGGGTGAAAAATGGCCTGGTTCGAAGCATGTTTGTGTCATTGCCGCTGCCTTACCCACTGAAGTGAAAACGGCACTCTTGGGGCCTTTTATGCTGCACATCTTGTAGAATGTCATGTGATGTCCCCGTCGATTAATGATATGGGTAATCAAACCAGGAATCTTGCTACTTAAAATGAAGATCGATTTGCCAGGCAGTGAATTACATGGCCGCTTTCTTTAGGAGGGTGTGTCTTTGTAACAGGAAACATGCCGTTCGTTGCACCAATGGCGGAAAGCAGCAACTGCAGTGTGAAAAATGGCCTGGATGGTAGCATGTTCGTGCCGTTGTCGCTGCCTTTCCCACTGATGCAAAAAGCGGCACGGATGGGGCCTTATATGCTGCACGACTTGTTGAATGTCATGTGATTTCTTCGTCGATGGGTGATATGGGTAATCAAACCAGGATTCTTGCCGGTTCTAATGAAGGTCTGCCAGGCGGTTATTTCCATGGCCGCTATTTTGAGGAGGGTACATCTTTGTCACCGAAAACACGCCGTTGTCGTTGCATCAATGGCGGAGAGCAGCAACTGCAGTGTGAAAAATGGCCTGGTTGGAAGCATGTTGGTGCCGTTGTCGCTGCGTTTCCCAGTGAAATAAAAACGGTATGGATGGGGCCTTTTATGCTGCACGTCTTGTAGAATGTCATCTGATTTCTCCGTCGAAGGTTATATGGGTAATCAAACCATTATTCTTGCCAGTAGTGATGAAGGTCTGCCAGTCAGTGAATTCCATGGCCGCCATCTTGAGGAGGGTGCGTCTTTGTCACCGAAAATATGCCGTTGTCGTTGCACCAATGACTGAGAGCATCAACTGCAGTGTGAAAAATGGCCTGGTTGGAAGCATGTTCGTGCCGTTGTCGCTGCGTTTCCCACTGAAGTAAAAACGGTATGGATGGGGCCTTTTATGCTGCACGTCTTGTAGAATGTCATGTGATTTCTCCGTCAAAGGTGTTATGGGTAATCAAACCAGGATTCTTGCCAGTAGTGATGAAGGTCTGCCAGGCGGTGAATTCCATGGCCGGTATATTGAGGAGGGTGCGTGTTTGTCACCGAAAACATGCCGTTGTCGTTGCACCTATGGAGGCGAGCAGCAACTGCAGTGCGAATAATGGCCTGGTTCGAAGCATGTTCGTGCCATTGCCGCAGCCTTACCCAGTGAAGTTAAAACGGCACAGGTGGGCCCTTTTATGCTCCATGTTTTGTAGAATGTCATGTGATGTCCCCGTCGATGAAGGATATGGTTAATCAAACCAGGATTCTTGCCGGTTGCGATGAAGGTCTGCCAGGCGGTGAATTCCGTGGCCGCTTTCTTAACGAGGGTGTGTCTTTGTTACCGAAAACATGCCGTTGTCGTTGTACCAATGGCGGAGAGCAACTGCAGTGTGAACAATGGCCTGGTTGGAAGCATGTTCGTGCCGTTGTCGCTGCCTTTCCCACTGAAGTAAAAACGGTACGGATGGGGCCTTTTATGCTGCACGTCTTGTAGAATGTCATGTGATGTCTCCATCGATGATTGATATCGGTATTCACACCAAGATTCTTGCCGGTTACGGGGAAGGTCTGCCAGGCGGTGAATTCCATAGCCGCTATCTTGATGAGGGTGCGTCTTTGTCACCGAAAACATGCCGTTGTCGTTGCAAATATGAAGGAGAGCAGCAACTGCAGTGTGAAAAATGGCCTGGTTTGAAGCATGTTTGTGTCATTGCCGCTGCCTTACCCACTGAAGTAAAAACGGCACTGTTGGGGCCTTTTATGCTGCAGATCTTGTAGAATGTCATGTGATGTCCCCGTCGAAGAATGATATGGATAATCAAACCAGGATTCTTGCCAGTTATAATGAAGATCGATTTGCCAGGCAGTGAATTCCATTGCCGCTTTCTTTAGGAGGGTGTGTCTTTGTAACAGAAAACATACCGTTGTCGTTGCACCAATGGCAGAAAGCAGCAGCTGCAGTGTGAAAAATGGCCTGGTTGGTAGCATGTTCGTGCCGTTGTCGCTGCCTTTCCCACTGATGTCAAAACGGTACGGATGGGGCCTTATATGCTGCACGTCTTGTAGAATGTCATGTGATTTCTTCGTCGATGGGTGATATGGGTAATCAAACCAGGATTCTTGCCGGTTGTAATGAAGGTCTGCCAGGCGGTTAATTCCATGGCCGCTATTTTGAGGAGGGTACATCTTTGTCACCGAAAACACGTCGTTGTCGTTGCACCAATGGCGGAGGGCAGCAACTGCAGTGTTAAAAATGGCCTGGTTGGAAGCATGTTCTTGCCGTTCTCGCTGCGTTTCCCACTGAAGTAAAAACGGTATGGATGGGCCCTGTTATGTTGCACGTCTTGTAGAATGTCATGTGATTTCTCCGTCAAAGGTTATATGGGTAATCAAACCAGGATTCTTGCCAGTAGTGATGAAGGTCTGCCAGGCGGTGAATTCTATGGCCGGTATCTTGAGGAGGGTGCGTCTTTGTGACCGAAAACATGAAGTTGTCGTTGCACCAATGGCAAAGAGCTGCAAAAGTAGTGTGAAAAATGTGCTGGTTGGAAGCATGTTCGTGCCGTTGCCGCTGCCTTTCCCACTGAAGTAAAAACGGTACGGATGGGGCCTTTTATGCTGCACGTCTTGTAGAATGTCATGTGCCCTCTCCGTAGATGGATGGTATGGGTAAGCAAACCAGGATTCTTGCCGGTTGTAACGAAGGTCTGCCAGGCGGTGAATTCCATGGCCGCAATCTTGAGGAGGGTGCGTCTTTGTCACCGAAAACATGACGTTGTCGTTGCACCAATGGCGGAAAGCAGCAACTGCAGTGTGAAAAATGGCCAGGTTGGTAGCATGTTCTTGCCGTTGTCGCTGCCTTTCCCACTGATTTAAAAACGGTACGGATGGGGCCTTTTTCCTGCACGTTTTGTAGAATATCATGTGATTTCTTCGGAGATGGGTGATATTAGTAATCAGACCAGGATTCTTGCCGGTTGTGATGAAGGTCTGCCTGGCGGTGATTTGTGTAGCCGCTTTCTTAAGGAGGGTGTGTCTTTGTCACCGAAAACATGCCGTTGTCGTTGCACCTATGGAGAAGAAAAGCAACTTCAGTGTGAAAAATGGCCTGGTTCGAAGCATGTTCTTGCCATTGCCGCTGCCTTACCCACTGAAGTTAAAACGGCACTGGTGGGGCCTTTTATGCTCCATGTCTTGTATAATGTCATGTGATGTCCCCGTCGATGAATGATATGGATAATCAAACCAGGATTCTTGCCAGTTATAATGAAGATCGATTTGCCAGGCAGCGAATTCCAAGCCGCTTTCTTTAGGAGGGTGTGTCTTTGTAACAAAAAACTTGCCGTTGTCGTTGCACCAATGGCGGTGAGCAGCAACTGCAGAGTGAAAAATGGCCTGGTACGAAGCATGTTCTTGCCGTTCTCGCTGCCTTTCCCACTGATTTAAAAACGGTACGGATGGGGCCTTTTTCCTGCACGTTTTGTAGAATGTCATGTGATTTCGCCGTCGATCGGTGATATGGGTAATCAAAAAAGGATTCTTGCCAGTTGTGATGAAGGTCTGCCAGGCGATGAATTCCGTGACCGCTATCTTGAGGAGGGTGCGTCTTTGTCACCGAAAACATGCCGTTGTCGTTGAACCTATGGAGGAGAGCTGCAACTGCAGTGTGAAAAATGGCCTGCTACGTAGCATGTTCGTGCCATTGTCGCTGCCTTTCCCACTGAAGTAAAAACGGTACGAATGGGACCTTTTATGCTGCACGTCTTGTATAATGTCATGTGATGTCTCCGTCGATGGATGATATGGGTAATCAAACCAGGATTCTTGCTGTTTGTAATGAAGGCCTGCCAGGCGGTGAATTCCATGGTCGCTATGTTGAGGAGGGTACATCTTTGTCACCGAAAACATGCCGTTGTCGTTTCACCAATGGCAGAGAGCAGCAACTGCAGTGTGAAAAATGGCCTGTTTGGAAGCATGTTCGTGCCGTTGTCGCTGCCTTTCCCACTGAAGTATAATCGGTACGGATGGGGCCTTTTATGCTGAAAGTCTTGTAGAATATCATGTGATGACTCCATTGACGGATGATATGGGTAATCAAGCCAGGAGTCTTGCCGGTTGTGATGAAGGTCTGCCAGGCGGTGAATTCATTGGCCGCTATCTTGACGAGGGTTCGTCTTTGTCACCTAAAACATGCCGTTGTCGTTGCACCTATGGAGGAGAGCAGAAACTGCAGTGTGAAAAATGGCCTGGTTCGAAGCATGTTTGTGTCATTGCCGCTGCCTTCCCCACTGAAGTTAAAACGGCACTGGTGGGGCCTTCTATGCCCTACGTCTTGTAGAATGCCATGTGATGTCCCCGTCGATGAATGATATGGATAATCAAACGAGGATTCTTGCCAGTTTTAATGAAGATCGTTTTGCCAGGCAGTGAATTCCATTGCCGCTTTCTTTGGGAGGGTGTGCCTTTGTGACAGAAAACACATGCCGTTGTCGTTGCACCAACGGCGGAAAGCAGCAACTGCAGTGTAAAAAATGTCGTGGTTGTTAGCATGTTCTTGCCGTGTTCGCTGCCTTTCCCACTGAAGTAAAAACGGTACGGGTGGGGCCTTTTTCCCGCACTTTTCGCAGAATGTCATGTGATGTCTCCATCGATGGATGATATGGGTAATCAAACCAGGATTCATGCCGGTTGTGATGAAGGTCTGCCAAGCGGTGAATTCCATGGCCACTATCTTGAGGAGGGTGCGTCTTTGTCACCGAAAACACGCCATTGTCCTTGCACCAATGGCGGAGGGCAGCAACTGCAGTGTGAAAAATGGCCTGGTTTGAAGCATGTTTGTGCCGTTGTCGCTGCGTTTCCCACTGAAGTACAAACGGTATGGATGGGGCCTTTTATGCAGCACGTCTTGTAGAGTGTCATGTAATTTCTCCGTCAAAGGTTATATGGGTAATCAGACCAGGATTCTTGCCAGTAGTGATGAATGTCGGCAAGGCGGTGAATTCCATGGCCGGTATCTTGAGGAGGGTGCGTCTTTGTCATCGAAAACATGCCGTTGTCGTTGCACCAATGACGGAGAGCATCAACAACAGTGTGAAAAATGGCCTCGTTGGAAGCATGTTCTGCCGTTGTCGCTGCCTTTCCCACTGAAGTAAAAACGCTACGGATAGGGCCTTTTATGCTGCGCGTCTTGTAGAATGTCATGTGATGTCTCCGTCGATTAATGATCTGGGCAATCACACCAGGATTCTTGCCGGTTACGAGGAAGGTCTGCCAGGCGGTGAATTCCATGGCCGCAATCTTGAGGAGGGTGCGCCTTTGTCACCGAAAACATGACGTTGTCGTTGCACCAATGGCGGAGAGCAGAAAAAGCAGTGTGAAAAATGTGCTGGTTGGAAGCATAATCGTGCCGTTCTCGCTTCCTTTCCCACTGAAGTAAAAACGGTACTG
The DNA here is from genome assembly GCF_052857255.1 of Amblyomma americanum. Taxonomy (NCBI): domain Eukaryota; kingdom Metazoa; phylum Arthropoda; class Arachnida; order Ixodida; family Ixodidae; genus Amblyomma; species Amblyomma americanum. Next base: position 37,466,485 of record NC_135499.1, on the reverse strand, counting down.
TTGGGGCATTTTACGCTGCACGTCTTGTAGAATGTCATGTGACCTCTCCGTAATGGATGATATGGGTAAGCAAACCAGGATTCTTGCCGGTTGTAACGAAGGTCTGCCAGGCGGTGAATTCCATGGCCGCTATCTTGAGGAGGGTGCGTCTTTGTCACCGAAAACATGCCGTTGTCGTTGCACCTATGGAGGAGAGCAGCAACTGCAGTGTGAAAAATGGCCTGGTTGGAAGCATGTTCGTGCCGTTCTCGCTTCCTTTCCCATTGAAGTAAAAACGGTACTGTTGGGGCATTTTACGCTGCATGTGTTGTAGAATGTCATGTGATGTCTCCTTCGATTATTGATATGGGTAATCACACCAAGATTCTTGCCGGTTACGAGAAAAGTCTGCCATGCGGTGAATTCCATTGCCGCTATTTTGGGGAGTGTGCGTCTTTGTCACCGAAAACATGCCGTTGTCGTTGCACCAATGGCGGAGAGCAGCAACTGCAGTGTGAAAAAGGGCCTGGATGGAAGCATGTTCGTGCCGTTGTCGCTGCCTTTCGCACTGAAGTAAAAAAGGTACGGATGGGGCCTTTTATGCTGCACGTCTTGTAGAATGTCATGTGATTTCTCCGTCGAAGGTTATATGGGTAATCAAACCAGGATTCCTAAATGTTATAATGAAGATAGATTTGCCAGGCAGTGAAATCCATGGCCGCTTTCTTTAGGAGGGTGTGTCTTTGTAACAGAAAACATGCCGTTGTCGTTGCACCAATGGCAGAAAGCAGCAACTGCAGTGTGAAAATCGGTATGGTTGGTAGCATGTTCTTGCCGTTGTCGCTGCCTTTCCCACTGATTTAAAAACGGTACGGTTGGGGCCTTTTTCCTGCACGTTTTGTAGAATGTCATGTGATTTCTCCGTCGAAGCGTGATATTGGTAATCAGACCAGGATTCTTGCCGGCTGTGATGAAGGTCTGCCTGGCGGTGAATTGAGTGGCCGCTTTCTTAAGAAGGGTGTGTCTTTGTCACCGAAAACATGCCGTTGTCGTTGCACCAATGGCGGAGAGCAGCAACTGCAGTGTGAAAAAGGGCCTGGATGGAAGCATGTTCGTGCCGTTGTCGCTGCCTTTCGCACTGAAGTTAAAACGGCACTGGTGGGGCCTTTTATGCTCCATGTCTTGTAGAATGTCATGTGATGTCCCCGTCGATGAATGATATGGAAAATCAAACCAGGATTCTTGCCAGTTATAATGAAGATCGATTTGCCAGGCAGTGAATTCCATAGCCGCTTTCTTTAGGAGGGTGTGTCTTTGTAACAGAAAACATGCCATCGTCGTTGCACCAATGGCGGAAAGCAGCAACTGCAGTGTGAAAAATGGCCTGGTTGGTAGCATGTTCGTGCCGTTGTCGCTGCCTTTCCCACTGATGTAAAAACGGTACGGATGGGACCTTTTATGCTGCACTTATTGTAGTATGTCATGTGATGTCTCCGTCTATGGATTGTCTGGGTAATCAAACCAGGATTCTTGCCGGTTGTAATGAAGGTCGGCCAGGCGGTGAATTCTATGGCTGCTATCTTGAGGAGGGTGCGTCTTTGACACCGAAAACATGCCGTTGTCTTTGCACCAATGGCGGAGAGCAGCAACAGCAGTGTGAAAAATGGCCTGGTTGGAAGCATGTTCGTGCCATTTTCGCTGCCTTTCCCACTGAAGTAAAAACGGTACGGATGGGGCCTTTTATGCTGCACGTCTTGTAGAATGTCATGTGATGTCTCCATCAATAGATGATATGAATAATCAAACCAGGATTCTTGCCGGTTGTGATGAAGGTCTGCCAGGCGGTGAATTCCTTTGCCGCTATCTTGGGAGGGGGGGGGGGGTGCGTCTTTGTCACCGAAAACATGCCGTTGTCGTTGCACCAATGGCGGAGAGCAGCAACTGCAGTGCGAACAATGGCCTGGTTCGAAGCATGTTCGTGCTGTTGTCGCTGCCTTTACCACTGAAGTAAAATCGGTACGGATGGGGCCTTTTATGCTGAAAGTCTTGTAGAATATCATGTGATGACTCCATTGACGGATGATATGGGTAATCAAACCAGGAGTCTTGCCGGTTGTGATGAAGGTCTGCCAGGCGGTGAATTCAATTGCCGCTATCTTGACGAGGGTGCGTCTTTGTCACCGAAAACATGCCGTTGTCGTTGCACCTATGGAGGAGAGCAGCACCTGCAGTGTGAAGAATGGCCTGGTTCGAAGCACGTTTGTGTCATTGCCGCTGCCTTACCCACTGATGTAAAAACGGCACTGTTGGGGCCTTTTATGCTGCGCGTCTTGTAGAATGTCATGTGATTTCTTCGTCGATGGGTGAGGTGATATGGGTAATCAAACCAGGAATCTTGCCAGTTATAATGAAGATCGATTTGTCAGGCAGTGAATTCCATGGCCGCTTTCTTTAGGAGGGTGTGTCTTTGTAACAGAATACATGCCGTTGTCATTGCACCAATGGCGGAAAGCAGCAACTGCAGTGTGAAAAATGGCCTGGTTGGTAGCATGTTCGTGCCGTTGTCGCTGCCTTTCCGACTGATGTAAAAACGGTACGGATGGGGCCTTATATGATGCACGTCTTGTAGAATGTCATGTGATTTCTTCGTCGATGGGTGATATGGGTAATCAAACCAGGATTCTTGCCGGTTGTAATGAAGGTCTGCCAGGCGGTGAATTCCGTGGCCGGTTTCTTAAGGATGGTGTGTCTTTGTCACCGAGAACATGCCGTTGTCGTTGCCCTAATGGCGGAGAGCAGCAATTGCAGTGGAAAAAATGGCCTGCTTCGAAGCATGTTCGTGCCGCTGTCGCTGCCTTTTCCACTGAAGTAAAAACGGTACGGATGGGGCCTTTTCTACTGCACGTCTTGTAGAATGTCATGTGATGTCTCCGGCGATGGATGATATGGGTAATCAAACCAGGATTCTTGCCGGTTGTTATGAAGGTCTGCCAGGCGGTGAATTCCATGGCCGCTATCTTGAGGAGGGTGCTTCTTTGTCACCGAAAACATGCCGTTGTCGTTGCACTAATAGCGAATAGCAGCAAATGCATTGTGAAAAATGGCCTGGTTGTAAGCATGTTCCTGCCGTTGTCGCTGCCTTTCCCACTGAAGTTAAAACGGCACTGTTGGGGCCTTTTATGCTGCGCGTCTTGTAGAATGTCATGTGAATTCTTCGTCGATGGGTGATATGGGTAATCAAACCAGGATTCTTGCCGGTTGTAATGAAGGTCTGCCAGGCGGTTAATGCCATGGCCGCTATTTTGGGGAGTGTGCGTCTTTGTCACCGAAAACATGCCGTTGTCGTTGCACCAATGGCGGAGAGCAGCAACTGCAGTGTGAAAAATGGCCTGGATGGAAGCATGTTCGTGCCGTTGTCGCTGCCTTTCGCACTGAAGTAAAAACGGTACGGATGGGGCCTTTTATGCTGCACGTCTTGTAGAATGTCATGTGATTTCTCCGTCGAAGGTTATATGGGTAATCAAACCAGGATTCTTAAATGTTATAATGAAGATAGATTTGCCAGGCAGTGAAATCCATGGCCGCTTTCTTTAGGAGGGTGTGTCTTTGTAACAGAAAACATGCCGTTGTCGTTGCACCAATGGCAGAAAGCAGCAACTGCAGTGTGAAAATCGGTATGGTTGGTAGCATGTTCTTGCCGTTGTCGCTGCCTTTCCCACTGATTTAAAAACGGTACGGATGGGGCCTTTTTCCGGCACGTTTTGTAGAATGTCATGTGATTTCTCCGTCGATGCGTGATATTGGTAATCAGACCAGGATTCTTGCCGGTTGTGATGAAGGTCTGCCTGGCGGTGAATTGAGTGGCCGCTTTCTTAGGAAGGGTGTGTCTTTGTCACCGAAAACATGCCATTGTCGTTGCACCTATGGAGAAGAGCAGCAACTGCAGTGTGAAAAATGGCCTGGTTCGAAGCATGTTCGTGCCATTGCCGCCTCCTTACCCACTGAAGTTAAAACGGCACTGGTGGGGCCTTTTATGCTCCATGTCTTGTAGAATGTCATGTGATGTCCCCGTCGATGAATGATATGAAAAATCAAACCAGGATTCTTGCCAGTTATAATGAAGATCGATTTGCCAGGCAGTGAATTCCATAGCCGCTTTCTTTAGGAGGGTGTGTCTTTGTAACAGAAAACATGCCATCGTCGTTGCACCAATGGCGGAAAGCAGCAACTGCAGTGTGAAAAATGGCCTTGTTGGTAGCATGTTCGTGCCGTTGTCGCTGCCTTTCCCACTGATGTAAAAACGGTACGGATGGGACCTTTGATGCTGCACTTCTTGTAGTATGTCATGTGATGTCTCCGTCTATGGATTGTCTGGGTAATCAAACCAGGATTCTTGCCGGTTGTAATGAAGGTCGGCCAGGCGGTGAATTCTATGGCTGCTATCTTGAGGAGGGTGCGTCTTTGACACCGAAAACATGCCGTTGTCTTTGCACCAATGGCGGAGAGCAGCAACAGCAGTGTGAAAAATGGCCTGGTTGGAAGCATGTTCGTGCCATTTTCGCTGCCTTTCCCACTGAAGTAAAAACAGTACGGATGGGGCCTTTTATGCTGCACGTCTTGTACAATGTCATGTGATGTCTCCATCAATAGATGATATGAATAATCAAACCAGGATTCTTGCCGGTTGTGATGAAGGTCTGCCAGGCGGTGAATTCCTTTGCCGCTATCTTGGGGGGGGGGGGGGGGGGGTGCGTCTTTGTCACCGAAAACATGCCGTTGTCGTTGCACCAATGGCGGAGAGCAGCAACTGCAGTGCGAACAATGGCCTGGTTCGAAGCATGTTCGTGCTGTTGTCGCTGCCTTTACCACTGAAGTAAAATCGGTACGGATGGGGCCTTTTATGCTGAAAGTCTTGTAGAATATCATGTGATGACTCCATTGACGGATGATATGGGTAATCAAACCAGGAGTCTTGCCGGTTGTGATGAAGGTCTGCCAGGCGGTGAATTCAATTGCCGCTATCTTGACGAGGGTGCGTCTTTGTAACCGAAAACATGCCGTTGTCGTTGCACCTATGGGGGAGAGCAGCACCTGCAGTGTGAAGAATGGCCTGGTTCGAAGCACGTTTGTGTCATTGCCGCTGCCTTACCCACTGATGTAAAAACGGCACTGTTGGGGCCTTTTATGCTGCGCGTCTTGTAGAATGTCATGTGATTTCTTCGTCGATGGGCGAGGTGATATGGGTAATCAAACCAGGAATCTTGCCAGTTATAATGAAGATCGATTTGTCAGGCAGTGAATTCCATGGCCGCTTTCTTTAGGAGGGTGTGTCTTTGTAACAGAATGCATGCCGTTGTCATTGCACCAATGGCGGAAAGCAGCAACTGCAGTGTGAAAAATGGCCTGGTTGGTAGCATGTTCGTGCCGTTGTCGCTGCCTTTCCGACTGATGTAAAAACGGTACGGATGGGGCCTTATATGATGCACGTCTTGTAGAATGTCATGTGATTTCTTCGTCGATGGGTGATATGGGTAATTAAACCAGGATTCTTGCCGGTTGTAATGAAGGTCTGCCAGGCGGTGAATTCCGTGGCCGGTTTCTTAAGGATGGTGTGTCTTTGTCACCGAGAACATGCCGTTGTCGTTACCCTAATGGCGGAGAGCAGCAATTGCAGTGGAAAAAATGGCCTGCTTCGAAGCATTTTCTGCCATTGTCGCTGCGTATACCACTGAAGTAAGAACGGTACGAATGGGGCCTTTTATGCAGCACGTCTTGTAGAATGTCATGTGATTTCTCCGTCGAAGGTTATATGGGTAATCAAACCAGGATTCTTGCCAGTAGTGACGAAGGTCTGCCAGGTGGTGAATTCCATGGCCGGTATCTTGAGGAGGGTGCGTCTTTGTCACCGAAAACATGCCGTTGTCGTTGCTCCTATGGAGGAGAGCAGCAACTGCAGTGTGAAAAATGGCCTGGTTCCAAGCAGGTTCGTGCCATTGCCGCTGCCTTTCCCACTGAAGTTAAAACGGCACTGGTGGGGCCTTTTATGCCCCACGTCTTGTAGAATGTCATGTGATGTCCCCGTCAATTATTGATATGGATAATCAAACCAGGATTCTTGCCAGTAGTGATGAAGGTCTGCCAGGCAGTGAATTTCATTGCCGCTTTCTTTAGGAGGGTGTGTCTTTGTAACAGAAAACATGCCGTTGTCGTTGCACCAATGGCGGAAAGCAGCAACTGCAGTGTGAAAAATGGCCTGGTTGGTAGCATGTTCTTGCGTTGCCGCTGTCTTTCCCACTGAAGTAAAAACGGTACGAATGGGGCCTTTTATGCTGCACGTCTTGTAGAATGTCATGTGATTTCTTCGTCGATAGGTGATATGGGTAATCAAACCAGGATTCTTGCCGCATGTAATGAAGGTCTGCCAGGCGGTTAATTCCATGGCCGCTATTTTGAGGAGGGTACATCTTTGTCACCGAAAACACGCCATTGTCGTTGCACCAATGTGCTAGAGCAGCAACTGCAGTGTGAAAATGGCCTGGTTGGAAGCATGTTCGTGCCATTGTCACTGCGTATCCCACTGAAGTAAAAACGGTACGGATGGGGCCTTTTATGCAGCACGTCTTGTAGAATGTCATGTTTTTTCTCCGTCGAACGTTATATGGGTAATCAAACCAGGATTCTTGCCAGTAGTGATGAAGGTCTGCCAGGTGGTGAATTCCATGGCCGGTATCTTGAGTAGTGTGCGTCTTTATCACCGAAAACATGCCGTGTCGTTGCATCTAGGAAGGAGAGCAGCAACTGCAGTGTGAAAAATGGCCTGGTTCGAAGCATGTTCGTGCCATTGTCACTGCGTATCCCACTGAAGTAAAAACGGTACGGATGGGGCCTTTTATGCTGCACGTCTTGTAGAATGTCATGTGATGTCTCCGTCGATGGATGATATGGGTAATCAATCCAGGATTCTTGCCGGTTGTAATGAAGGTCTGCCAAGCGGTGAATTCCATGGCCGCTAACTTGAGGACGGTGCGTCGTTGTCACCGAAAACATGCCGTTGTCGTTGCACCAATGACGGAGAGCAGCAACAGCAGTGTGAAAAATGGCCTGGTAGGAAGCATGTTCGTGCCATGGTCGCTGCCTTTCCCACTGAAGTAAAAACGGTACGGATGGGGCCTTTTACGCTGCACGTCTTGTAGAATGTCTTGTGATGTCTCCGTCGATGATTGATATGGGTAATCACACCAAGATTCTTGCAGGCTACGAGAAAACTCTGCCATGCGGTGAGTTCCATGGCCGCTATCTTGAGGGGGTGTGCGTCTTTGTCGCCGAAAACATGCCGTTGTCGTTGCACCTATGGAGGAGAGCAGCAACTGCAGTGTGAAAAATTGCCTGGTTGGAAGCATGTTCGTGCCGTTGTCGCTGCGTTTCCCACTGAAGTAAAAACGGCACTGGTGGGGCCTTTTATGCTCCACGTCTTGTAGAATATCATGTGATGTCCCCGTCGATGAATGATATGGATAATCAAACCAGGATTCTTGAAAGTTATAATGAAGATAGATTTGCCAGGCAGTGAATTCCATGGCCGCTTTCTTTAGGAGGGTGTGTCTTTGTAACAGAAAACATGCCGTTGTCCTTGCACCAATGGCGGAAAGCAGCAACTGCAGTGTGAAAATTGGTATGGTTGGTAGCATGTTCTTGCCGTTGTCGCTGCCTTACCCACTGATTTAAAAACGGTACGGATGGGGCCTTTTTCCTGCACGTTTTGTAGAATGTCATGTGATTTCTCCGTCGATGCGTGATATTGGTAATCAGACCAGGATTCTTGCCGGTTGTGATGAAGGTCTGCCTGGCGGTGAATTGAGTGGCCGCTTTCTTAAGAAGGGTGTGTCTTTGTCACCGAAAACATGCCGTTGTCGTTGCACCTATGGAGAAGAGCAGCAACTGCAGTGTGAAAAATGGCCTGGTTCGAAGCATGTTCGTGCCATTGCCACCTCCTTACCCACTGAAGTTAAAACGGCACTGGTGGGGCCTTTTATGCTCCATGTCTTGTAGAATGTCACGTGATGTCCCCGTCGATGAATGATATGAAAAATCAAACCAGGATTCTTGCCAGGTATAATGAAGATCGATTTGCCAGGCAGTCAATTCCATAGCCGCTTTCTTTAGGAGGGTGTGTCTTTGTAACAGAAAACATGCCATCGTCGTTGCACCAATGGCGGGAAGCAGCAACTGCAGTGTGAAAAATGGCCTGGTTGGTAGCATGTTCGTGCCGTTGTCGCTGCCTTTCCCACTGATGTAAAAACGGTACGGATGGGACCTTTTATGCTGCACTTCTTGTAGTATGTCATGTGATGTCTCCGTCTATGGATTGTCTGGGTAATCAAACCAGGATTCTTGCCGGTTGTAATGAAGGTCGGCCAGGCGGTGAATTCTATGGCTGCTATCTTGAGGAGGGTGCGCCTTTGTCACCGAAAACATGCCGTTGTCTTTGCACCAATGGCGGAGAGCAGCAGCAGCAGTGTGAAAAATGGCCTGGTTGGAAGCATGTTCTTGCCATTTTCGCTGCCTTTCCCACTGAAGGAAAAACGGTACGTATAGGGCCTTTTATGCTGCACGTTTTGTAGAATGTCATGTGATGTCTCCATCGATAGATGATATGATTAATCAAACCAAGATTCTTGCCGGTTGTGAGGAAGGTCTGCCAGGCGGTGAATTCCTTTGCCGCTATCTTGGGGGGGGGGGGGGTTCGTCTTTGTCACCGAAAACATGCCGTTGTCGTTGCACCAATGGCGGAGAGCAGCAACTGCAGTGTGAAAAATGGCCTGGTTGGAAGCATGTTCGTGCCGTTGTCGCTGCATTTCCCACTGAAGTAAAAACGGTACGGATGGGGCCTTTTATGCAGCACTTCTTGTAGAATGTCATGTGATGTCTCCGTCGATGATTGATATGGGTAATCACACCCAGATTCTTGCCGGTTACGAGAAAAGTCTGCCATGCGGTGAATTACATGGCCGCTATCTTGAGGAGGCTGCGTCTTTGTCACCGAAAACATGCCGTTGTCGTTGCACATATGGAGGAGAGCAGCAACTGCAGTGCGAACAATGGCCTGGTTCGAAGCATGTTCGTGCCGTTGTCGCTGCCTTTCCTACTGAAGTAAAATCGGTACGGATGGTGCCTTTTATGCTGAAAGTCTTGTAGAATATCATGTGATGACTCCATTGACGGATGATATGGGTAATCAAACCAGGAGTCTTGCCGGTTGTGATGAAGGTCTGCCAGGCGGTGAATTCAATTGCCGCTATCTTGACGAGGGTGCGTCTTTGTCACCGAAAACATGCCGTTGTCGTTGCACCTATGGAGGAGGGCAGCAACTGCAGTGTGAAAAATGGCCTGGTTCGAAGCACGTTTGTGTCATTGCCGCTGCCTTACCCACTGAAGTAAAAACGGCACTGTTGGGGCCTTTTATGCTGCGCTCCTGTAGAATGTCATGTGATTTCTTCGTCGATGGGTGATATGGGTAATCAAACCAGGAATCTTGCCAGATATAATGAAGATCGATTTGTCAGGCAGTGAATTCCATGGCCGCTTTCTTTAGGAGGGTGTGTCTTTGTAACAGAATACATGCCGTTGTCATTGCACCAATGGCGGAAAGCAGCAACTGCAGTGTGAAAAATGGCCTGGTTGGTAGCATGTTCGTGCCGTTGTCGCTGCCTTTCCGACTGATGTAAAAACGGTACGGATGGGGCCTTATATGATGCACGTCTTGTAGAATGTCTTGTGATTTCTTCGTCGATGGGTGATATGGGTAATCAAACCAGGATTCTTGCCGGTTGTAATGAAGGTCTGCCAGGCGGTTAATTCCATGGCCGCTATTTTGAGGAGGGTACATCTTTGTCACCGAAAACACGCCGTTGTCGTTGCATCTATGGCGGAGAGCAGCAACTGCAGTGTGAAAAATGGCCTGGTTGGAAGCATGTTCGTGCTGTTGTCGCTGCGTTTCCCACTAAAGTAAAAACGGTACGGATGGGGCCTTTTATGCTGCACGTCTTGTAGAATGTCATGTGATTTCTCCGTCGAAGGTTATATGGGTAATCAAACCAGGATTCTTGCCAGTAGTGATGAAGGTCTGCCAGGCGGTGAATTCCATGGCCGCTATCTTGAGGAGGGTGCGTCTTTGCACCGAAAATATGCCGTTCTCGTTGCACCAATGACTGAGAGCATCAACGGAAGTGTGAAAAATGGCCTTGTTGGAAGCATGTACTGCCGTTGTCGCTGCCTTTCCCACTGAAATAAAAACGCTACGGATAGGGCCTTTTATGCTGCGCGTCTGGTAGAATGTCATGTGATGTCTCCGTCGATGAATGATCTGGGCAATCACACCAGGATTCTTGCCGGTTACGAGGAAGGTCTGCCAGGCGGTGAATTCCATGGCCGCTATCTTGAGGAGGGTGCGTCTTTGTCACCGAAAACATGACGTTGTCGTTGCACAATGGCGGAGAGCAGCAAAAGCAGTGTGAAAATGTGCTGGTTGGAAGCATGTTCGTGCTGTTGTCGCTGCCTTTCCCTCAGAAGTAAAAACGGTACGGACGGGGCCTTTTATGCTGCACGTCTTGTAGAATGTCATGTGATGTCTCCTGCGATGGATGATATGGGTAATCAAACCAAGATTCTTGCCGGTTGTTATGAAGGTCTGCCAGGCGGTGAATTCCATGGCCGCTATCTTGAGGAGGGTGCGTCTTTGTCACCGAAAACATGCCGTTGTCGTTCCACTAATAGCGAAGAGCAGCAAATGCATTGTGAAAAATGGCCTGGTTGGAAGCATGTTCGTGCCGTTGTCGCTGCCTTTCCCACTGATGTTAAAACGGCACTGTTGGGGCCTTTTATGCTGCGCGTCTTGTAGAATGTCATGTGATTTCTTCGTCGATGGGTGATATGGGTAATCAAACCAGGATTCTTGCCGGTTGTAATGAAGGTCTGCCAGGCGGTTAATTCCATGGCCGCTATTCTGAGGAGGGTACATCTTTGTCACCGAAAACACGCCATTGTCGTTGCACCAATGGCGGAGAGCAGCAACTGCAGTGTGAAAAATGGCCTGCTTGGAAGCATTTTCTGCCATTGTCGCTGCGTATCCCACTGAGGTAAAAACGGTACGGATGAGGCCTTTTATGCAGCACGTCTTGTAGAATGTCATGTGATTTCTCCGTCGAAGGTTATATGGGTAATCGAAACAGGATTCTTGCCAGTAGTGATGAAGGTCTGCCAGGTGGTGAATTCTATGGCCGGTATCTTGAGGAGGGTGCGTCTTTGTCACCGAAAACATGCCGTTGTCCTTGCATCAATGGCGGAGAGCAGCAACGGCAGTGTGAAAAATGGTCTGGTTGGAAGCATGTTCGTGCCGTTGTCGCTGCGTTTCCCACTGAAGTTAAAACGGCACTGGTGGGGCCTTTTATGCCCCACGTCTTGTAGAATGTCATGTGATGTCCCCGTCAATTATTGATATGGATAATCAAACCAGGATTCTTGCCAGTTATAATGAAGATCGATTTGCCAGGCAGTGAATTCCATTGCCGCTTTTTTTAGGAGGGTGTCTTTGTAACAGAAAACATGCCGTTGTCGTTGCACCAATGGCAGAAAGCAGCAACTGCAGTGTGAAAAATGGCCTGGTTGGTAGCTTGTTCTTGCCGTTGCCGCTGTCTTTCCCACTGAAGTAAAAACGGTACGAATGGGGCCTTTTATGCTGCACGTCTTGTAGAATGTCATGTGATTTCTTCGTCGATGTGTGATATGGGTAATCAAACCAGGATTCTTGCCGGATGTAATGAAGGTCTGCCAGGCGGTTAATTCCATGGCCGCTACTCTGAGGAGGGTACGTCTTTGTCACCGAAAACACGCCATTGTCGTTGCACCAATGTGCTAGAGCAGCAACTGCAGTGTGAAAATGGCCTGGTTGGAAGCATGTTCGTGCCATTGTCACTGCGTATCCCACTGAAGTAAAAACGGTACGGATGGGGCCTTTTATGCAGCACGTCTTGTAGAATGTCATGTTATTTCTCCGTCGAAGGTTATATGGGTAATCAAACCAGGATTCTTGCCAGCAGTGATGAAGGTCTGCCATGCGGTGAATTCCATGGCCGCTATTTTGAGGAGGGTACATCTTTGTCACCGAAAACACGCCGTTGTCGTTGCATCTAAGGCGGAGAGCAGCAAAAGCAGTGTGAAAATGTGCTGGTTGGAAGCATGTTCGTGCCGTTGTCGCTGCCTTTCCCTCAGAAGTAAAAACGGTACGGACGGGGCCTTTTATGCTGCACGTCTTGTAGAATGTCATGTGATGTCTCCGTAGATGGATGATATAGGTAACCAAACCAGGATTCTTGCCGGTTGTAACGAATGTCTGCCAGGCGGTGAATCTATGGCCGCTATCTTGAGGAGGGTGCGTCTTTGTCACCGAAAACATGCCGTTGTCGTTTCACCAATGGCGGAGAGCAGCAACTGCAGTGTGAGAAATGGCCTGGTTCGAAGCATGTTCGTGCCATTGCCGCTGCCTTTCCCACTGAAGTTAAAACGGTACTGGTGGGGCCTTTTATGCTCCACGTCTTATAGAATGTCATGTGATGTCCCCGTCGATGAATAATATGGATAATCAAACCAGGATTATTGCCAGTTATAATGAAGATCGATTTACCAGGCAATGAATTCCATGGCCGCTTTCTTTAGGAGGGCGTGTCTTTGTAATAGAAAACATGCCGTTGTCGTTGCAACAATGGCGGAAAGCAGCGACTGCAGTGTGAAAAATGGCCTCGTTGGTAGCATGTTCTTGCCGTTGTCGCTGCCTTTCCCACTGATGTAAAAACGGTACGAATGGGGCCTTTTTCCTGCACGCCTTGTAGAATGTCATGTGATTTCTACGTCGATGGGTGATATGGGTAATCAAACCAGGATTCTTGCCGGTTGTGATGAAGGTCTGCCTAGCGGTGAATTCCGTGGCCGCTTTCTTCAGGAGGGTGTGTCTTTGTCACCGAAAACATGCCGTTGTCGTTGCCCTAATGGCGGAGAGCAGCAACTGCAGTGGAAAAAATGGCCTGCTTCGAAGCATGTTCGTGCCGCTGTCACTGCCTTTTCAACTGAAGTAAAAACGGTACGAATGGGGCCTTTTTCCTGCACGCCTTGTAGAATGTCATGTGATTTCTACGTCGATGGGTGATATGGGTAATCAAACCAGGATTCTTGCCGGTTGTTATGAAGGTCTGCCAGGCGGTGAATTCCATGGCCGCTATCTTTAGGAGGGTGCGTCTTTGTCACCGAAAACATGCCATTGTCGTTGCACCAATGGCGGAGAGCAGCAACTGCAGTGTGAAAAATGGCCTGCTTGGAAGCATTTTCTGCCATTGTCGCTGCGTATCCCACTGAGGTAAAAATGGTACGGATGAGGCTTTTTATGCAGCACGTCTTGTAGAATGTCATGTGATTTCTCCGTCGAAGGTTATATGGGTAATCAAAACAGGATTCTTGCCAGTAGTGATGAAGGTTTGCCAGGTGGTGAATTCCATGGCCGGTATCTTGAGGAGGGTGCGTCTTTGTCACCGAAAACATGCCATTGTCGTTGCATCAATGGCGGAGAGCAGCAACTGCAGTGTGAAAAATGGTCTGGTTGGAAGCATGTTCGTGCCGTTGTCGCTGCGTTTCCCACTGAAGTTAAAACGGCACTGGTGGGGCCTTTTATGCCCCACCTCTTGTAGAATGTCATGTGATGTCCCCGTCAATTAATGATATGGATAATCAAGCCAGGATTCTTGCCAGTTATAATGAAGATCGATTTGCCAGGCAGTGAAATCCATTGCCGCTTTTTTTAGGAGGGTGTGTCTTTGTAACAGAAAACATGCCGTTGTCGTTGCACCAATGGCAGAAAGCAGCAACTGCAGTGTGAAAAATGGCCTGGTTGGTAGCTTGTTCTTGCCGTTGCCGCTGTCTTTCCCACTGAAGTAAAAACGGTACGAATGGGGCCTTTTATGCTGCACGTCTTGTAGAATGTCATGTGATTTCTTCGTCGATGGGTGATATGGGTAATCAAACCAGGATTCTTGCCGGATGTAATGAAGGTCTGCCAGGCGGTTAATTCCATGGCCGCTACTCTGAGGAGGGTACATCTTTGTCACCGAAAACACGCCATTGTCGTTGCACCAATGTGCTAGAGCAGCAACTGCAGTGTGAAAATGGCCTGGTCGGAAGCATGTTCGTGCCATTGTCACTGCGTATCCCACTGAAGTAAAAACGGTACGGATGGGGCCTTTTATGCAGCACGTCTTGTAGAATGTCATGTGATGTCTCCGTCGATGAATGATCTGGGCAACCACACCAGGATTCTTGCCGGTTACGAGCAAGCTCTGCCAGGCGGTGAATTCCATGGCCGCTATCTTGAGGAGGGTGTGTCTTTGTCGCCGAAAACATGACGTTGTCGTTGCAACAATGGCGGAGAGCTGCAAAAGCAGTGTGAAAAATGTGCTGGTTGGAAGCATGTTCGTGCCGTTGTCGCTGCCTTTCCCTCTGAAGTAAAAACGGTACGGACGGGGCCTTTTATGCTGCACGTCTTGTAGAAAGTCATGTGATGTCTCCGTAGATGGATGATATAGGTAACCAAACCAGGATTCTTGCCGGTTGTAACGACAGTCTGCCAGGCGGTGAATCTATGGCCGCTATCTTCAGGAGGGTGCGTCTTTGTCACCGAAAACATGCCGTTGTCGTTGCACCAATGGCGGAGAGCAGCAACTGCAGTGTGAAAAATGGCCTCGTTGGAAGCATGTTCTGCCGTTGTCGCTGCCTTTCCCACTGAAGTAAAAACGCTATGGATAGGGCCGTTTATGCTGCGCGTCTTGTAGAATGTCATGTGATGTCTCCGTCGATGAATGATCTGGGCAACCACATCAGGATTCTTGCCGGTTACGAGGAAGGTCTGCCAGGCGGTGAATTCCATGGCCGCTATCTTGAGGAGGGTGTGTCTTTGTCGCCGAAAACATGACGTTGTCGTTGCAACAATGGCGGAGAGCTGCAAAAGCAGTGTGAAAAATGTGCTGGTTGGAAGCATGTTCGTGCCGTTGTCGCTGCCTTTCCCTCTGAAGTAAAAACTACGGACGGGGCCTTTTATGCTGCACGTCTTGTAGAATGTCATGTGATGTCTCCGTGGATGGATGATATAGGTAACCAAACCAGGATTCTTGCCGGTTGTAACGAATGTCTGCCAGGCGGTGAATCTATGGCCGCTATCTTGAGGAGGGTGCGTCTTTGTCACCGAAAACATGCCGTTGTCGTTGCACCAATGGCGGAGAGCAGCAACTGCAGTGTGAAAAATGGCCTAGTTGGAAGAATGTTCTGCCGTTGTCGCTGCCTTTCCCACTGAAGTAAAAACGCTATGGATAGGGCCTTTTATGCTGGGCGTCTTGTAGAATGTCATGTGATGTCTCCGTCGATGAATGATCTGGGCAACCACACCAGGATTCTTGCCACTTACGAGGAAGGTCTGCCAGGCGGTGAATTCCATGGCCGCTATCTTGAGGAGGGTGTGTCTTTGTCGCCGAAAACATGACGTTGTCGTTGCAACAATGGCGGAGAGCTGCAAAAGCAGTGTGAAAAATGTGCTGGTTGGAAGCATGTTCGTGCCGTTGTCGCTGCCTTTCCCTCTGAAGTAAAAACTGTACGGACGGGGCCTCTTATGCTGCACGTCTTGTAGAATGTCATGTGATGTCTCCGTAGATGGATGATATAGGTAACCAAACCAGGATTCTTACCGGTTGTAACGAATGTCGGCCAGGCGGTGAATCTATGGCCGCTATCTTGAGGAGGGTGCGTCTTTGTCACCGAAAACATGCCGTTGTCGTTTCACCAATGGAGGAGAGCAGCAACTGCAGTGTGAAAAATGGCCTGGTTCGAAGCATGTTCGTGCCATTGCCGCTGTCTTTCCCACTGAAGTTAAAACGACACTGGTGTTGCCTTTTGTGCTCCACGTCTTGTAGAATGTCACGTGATGTCCCCGTCGATAATTATATGGATAATCAAACCAGGATTCTTTCCAGTTATAATGAAGATCGATTTGCCAGGCAGTGAATTCTATGGCCGCTTTCTTTAGGAGGGTGTGTCTTTGTAACACAAAACATGCCGTTGTCGTTGCACCAATGTCGGAAAGCAGCAACTGCAGTGTGAAAAATGGCCTGGTTGGTAGCATGTTCTTGCCGTTGTCGCTGCCTTTCCCACTGATGTAAAAACCTTACGGATGGGGCCTTTTTCCTGCACGTCTTGTAGAATGTAATGTGATTTCTCCGTCGATGGGTGATATGGGTAATCAAACCAGGATTCTTGCCGGTTGTGATGAAGGTCTGCCAGGTGGTGAATTCCATGGCCGCTATCTTGAGGACGGTGCGTCTTTGTCACCGAAAACATGCCGTTGTCGTTGCACCAATAGCGAAGAGCAGCAAATGCAGTGTGAAAAATGGGCTGGTTGGGAGCATGTTCGTGCCATTGCCGCTGTCTTTCCCACTGAAGTAAAAACGTTACGGATGAGGACTTTTATGCTGCACGTCTTGTAGAATGTCATGTGATGTCTCCGTCGATGGATGATACGGGTAATCAATCCAGGATTCTTGCCGGTTGTAATGAAGGTCTGCCAGGCGGTGAATTCCATGGCCGCTATATTGAGGACGGTGCGTCTTTGTCACCGAAAACATGCCGTTGTCGTTGCACCCATAGCGAAGAGCAGCAAATGCAGTGTGAAAAATGGGCTGGTTGGAAGCATGTTCGTGCCGTTGTCGCTGCCTTTCTGACTGAAGTAAAAACGGTACGGATGGGGCCTTTTATGCTGTACGTCTTGTAGAAAATCATGTGATGTCTCCGTAGATGGATGATACGGGTAATCAAACCAGGATTCTTGCCGGTTGTAGTGAAGGTCTGCCAGGCGGTGAATTCCATGGCCGCTATCTTGAGGAGGGTGCTTCTTTGTCACCGAAATCATGCCGTTGTCGTTGCACCAATGGTGGAGAGCAGCAACTGCAGTGTGAAAAATGGCCTGGTTGGAAGCATGTTCTTGCCGTTGTCGCTGCCTTTCCCACTGAAGTAAAGACGGTAAGAATGGGGCGTTTTATGTTCACGTCTTGTAGAATGTCATGTGATGTCTCCGTCGATGAATGATCTGGGCAACCACACCAGGATTATTGCCGGTTACGAGGAAGGTCTGCCAGGCGGTGAAATCCATGGCCGCTATCTTGAGGAGGGTGCGTCTTTGTGACTGAAAACATGAAGTTGTCGTTGCACCAATGGCAAAGAGCTGCAAAAGCAGTGTGAAAAATGTGCTGGTTGGAAGCACGTTCGTGCCGTTGCCGCTGCCTTTCCTTCTGAAGTAAAAACGGTACGTACGGGGCCTTTTATGCTGCACGTCTTGTAGCATGTCATGTGATGTCTCCGTAGATGGATGATATGGGTAGCCAAACCAGGATTCCTGCCGGTTGTAACGAAGGTCTGCCAGGCGGTGAATTCCATGGCAGCTATCTTGAGGAGGGTGCGTATTGGTCACCGAAAACATGCCGTTGTCGTTGCACCTATGGAGGAGAGCAGCAACTGCAGTGTGAAAAATGGCCTGGTTCGAAGCATGTTCGTGCCATTGCCGCTGTCTTTCCCACTGAAGTTAAAACGACACTGGTGTTGCCTTTTGTGCTCCACGTCTTGTAGAATGTCACGTGATGTCCCCGTCGATAATTATATGGATAATCAAACCAGGATTCTTTCCAGTTATAATGAAGATCGATTTGCCAGGCAGTGAATTCTATGGCCGCTTTCTTTAGGAGGGTGTGTCTTTGTAACACAAAACATGCCGTTGTCGTTGCACCAATGTCGGAAAGCAGCAACTGCAGTGTGAAAAATGGCCTGGTTGGTAGCATGTTCTTGCCGTTGTCGCTGCCTTTCCCACTGATGTAAAAACCTTACAGATGGGGCCTTTTTCCTGCACGTCTTGTAGAATGTAATGTGATTTCTCCGTCGATGGGTGATATGGGTAATCAAACCAGGATTCTTGCCGGTT
Organism: Amblyomma americanum; assembly: GCF_052857255.1. Taxonomy (NCBI): domain Eukaryota; kingdom Metazoa; phylum Arthropoda; class Arachnida; order Ixodida; family Ixodidae; genus Amblyomma; species Amblyomma americanum. The sequence goes on along the minus strand of NC_135499.1, from coordinate 37,448,451 downwards.
GTGATGAATGTCTGCCAGGCGGTGAATTCCATGGCCGCTATCTTGAGGACGGTGCGTCTTTGTCACCGAAAACATGCCGTTGTCGTTGCACCAATAGCGAAGAGCAGCAAATGCATTGTGAAAAATGGGCTGGTTGGAAGCATGTTCGTGCCATTGCCGCTGTCTTTCCCACTGAAGTAAAAACGGTACGGATGGGGTCTTTTATGCTGCACGTATTGTAGAATGTCATGTGATGTCTCCGTAGATGGATGATATGGGTAATCAAACCAGGATTCTTGCCGGTTACGAGGAAGCTCTGCCAGGCGGCGAATTCCATGGCCGCTATCTTGAGGAGGGTGTGTCTTTGTCGCCGAAAACATGACGTTGTCGTTGCAACAATGGCGGAGAGCTGCAAAAGCAGTGTGAAAAATGTGCTGGTTGGAAGCATGTTCGTGCCGTTGTCGCTGCCTTTCCCTCTGAAGTAAAAACGGTACGGACGGGGCCTTTTATGCTGCACGTCTTGTAGAAAGTCATGTGATGTCTCCGTAGATGGATGATATAGGTAACCAAACCAGGATTCTTGCCGGTTGTAACGACAGTCTGCCAGGCGGTGAATCTATGGCCGCTATCTTCAGGAGGGTGCGTCTTTGTCACCGAAAACATGCCGTTGTCGTTGCACCAATGGCGGAGAGCAGCAACTGCAGTGTGAAAAATGGCCTCGTTGGAAGCATGTTCTGCCGTTGTCGCTGCCTTTCCCACTAAAGTAAAAACGCTATGGATAGGGCCTTTTATGCTGCGCGTCTTGTAGAATGTCATGTGATGTCTCCGTAGATGAATGATCTGGGCAACCACACCAGGATTCTTGCCGGTTACGAGGAAGGTCTGCCAGGCGGTGAATTCCATGGCCGCTATCTTGAGGAGGGTGTGTCTTTGTCGCCGAAAACATGACGTTGTCGTTGCAACAATGGCGGAGAGCTGCAAAAGCAGTGTGAAAAATGTGCTGGTTGGAAGCATGTTCGTGCCGTTGTCGCTGCCTTTCCCTCTGAAGTAAAAACTGTACGGACGGGGCCTTTTATGCTGCACGTCTTGTAGAATGTCATGTGATGTCTCCGTAGATGGATGATATAGGTAACCAAACCAGGATTCTTGCCGGTTGTAACGAATGTCTGCCAGGCGGTGAATCTATGGCCGCTATCTTGAGGAGGGTGCGTCTTTGTCACCGAAAACATGCCGTTGTCGTTGCACCAATGGCGGAGAGCAGCAACTGCAGTGTGAAAAATGGCCTCGTTGGAAGAATGTTCGTGCCGTTGTCGCTGCCTTTCCCTCTGAAGTAAAAACTGTACGGACGGGGCCTTTTATGCTGCACGTCTTGTAGAATGTCATGTGATGTCTCCGTAGATGGATGATATAGGTAACGAAAACAGGATTCTTGCCGGTTGTAACGAATGTCGGCCAGGCGGTGAATCTATGGCCGCTATCTTGAGGAGGGTGCGTCTTTGTCACCGAAAACATGCCGTTGTCGTTTCACCAATGGAGGAGAGCAGCAACTGCAGTGTGAAAAATGGCCTGGTTCGAAGCATGTTCGTGCCATTGCCGCTGTCTTTCCCACTGAAGTTAAAACGGCACTGGTGGGGCCTTTTATGCTCCACGTCTTGTAGAATGTCATGTGGTGTCCGCGTCGATGAATGATATGGATAATCAAACCGGGATTCCTTCCAGTTATAATGAAGATCGATTTGCCAGGCAGTGAATTCCATGGCCGCTTTCTTTAGGAGGGTGTGTCTTTGTAACAGAAAACATGCCGTTGTCGTTGCACCAATGGCGGAAAGCAGCAACTGCAGTGTGAAAAATGGCCTGGTTGGTAGCATGTTCTTGCCGTTGTCGCTGCCTTTCCCACTGATGTAAAAACGGTACGGATGGGGCCTTTTTCCTGCACGTCTTGTAGAATGTAATGTGATTTCTCCGTCGATGGGTGATATGGGTAACCAAACCAGGATTCTTGCCGGTTGTGATGAAGGTCTGCCAGGCGGTGAATTCCATGGCCGCTATCTTGAGGACGGTGCGTCTTTGTCACCGAAAACATGCCGTTGTCGTTGCACCAATAGCGAAGAGCAGCAAATGCAGTGTGAAAAATGGGCTGGTTGGGAGCATGTTCGTGCCATTGCCGCTGTCTTTCGCACTGAAGTAAAAACGTTACGGATGAGGACTTTTATGCTGCACGTCTTGTAGAATGTCATGTGATGTCTCCGTCGATGGATGATACGGGTAATCAATCCAGGATTCTTGCCGGTTGTAATGAAGGTCTGCCAGGCGGTGAATTCCATGGCCGCTATATTGAGGACGGTGCGTCTTTGTCACCGAAAACATGCCGTTGTCGTTGCACCCATAGCGAAGAGCAGCAAATGCAGTGTGAAAAATGGGCTGGTTGGAAGCATGTTCGTGCCGTTGTCGCTGCCTTTCTGACTGAAGTAAAAACGGTACGGATGGGGCCTTTTATGCTGTACGTCTTGTAGAATATCATGTGTTGTCTCCGTAGATGGATGATATGGGTAATCAAACCAGGATTCTTGCCGGTTGTAGTGAAGGTCTGCCAGGCGGTGAATTCCATGGCCGCTATCTTGAGGAGGGTGCTTCTTTGTCACCGAAATCATGCCGTTGTCGTTGCACCAATGGTGGAGAGCAGCAACTGCAGTGTGAAAAATGGCCTGGTTGGAAGCATGTTCTTGCCGTTGTCGCTGCCTTTCCCACTGAAGTAAAGACGGTAAGAATGGGGCGTTTTATGTTCACGTCTTGTAGATTGTCATGTGATGTCTCTGTCGATGGATGATATGGTTAATCAAACCAGGATTCTTGCCGGTTTAATGAAGGTCTGCCAGGCGGTGAATTCCATGACCGCTATCTTGAGGAGGGTGCGTCTTTGTCACCGAAAATATGCCCTTGTCGTCGCACCAATGGCGGAGAGCAGCAACTGCAGTGTGAAAAATGGCCTGGTTGGAAACATGTTCGTCCCGTTTTCGCTGCCTTTCCCACTGATGTAAAAATGGTACGGATTAGGCATTTTAGGCTGCACGTCTTGTAGAATGTCATGTGATTTCTTCGTCGATGGGTGATATGGGTAATCAAACCAAGATTCTTGCCGGTTGTAATGAAGGTCTGCCAGGCGGTTAATTCCATGGCCGCTATTTTGAGGAGGGTACATCTTTGTCACCGAAAACACGCCGTTGTCCTTGCATCAATGGCGGAGAGCAGCAACTGCAGTGTGAAAAATGGTCTGGTTGGAAGCATGTTCGTGCCGTTGTCGCTGCGTTTCCCACTGAAGTAAAAATGACACGGATGGGGCCTTTTAGGCTGCACGTCTTGTAGAATGTCATCTGATTTCTTCGTCGAAGATTATATGAGTAATCAAACCAGGATTATTGCAGTAGTGATGAAGGTCTGCTAGGCGGTGAATTCCATGGCCGCTATCTTGAGGAGGGTGCGTCTTTGTCACCGAAATTATGCCTTTGTCGTTGCACCAATGACTGAGAGCATCAACGGAAGTGTGAAAAATGGCCTCGTTGGAAGCATGTTCTGCCGTTGTCGCTGCCTTTCCCAGGGAAGTAAAAACGCTACGGATAGGGCCTTTTATGCTGCGCATCTTGTAGAATGTCATGTGATGTCTCCGTCGATGAATGATCTGGGCAACCACACCAGAATTATTGCCGGTTACGAGGAAGGTCTGCCAGGCGGTGAAATCCATGGCCGCTATCTTGAGGAGGGTGCGTCTTTGTGACTGAAAACATGAAGTTGTCGTTGCACCAATAGCGAAGAGCAGCAATTGCAGTGTGAAAAATGGGCTGGCTGGAAGCATGTTCGAGCCGTTGTCGCTGCCTTTCTGACTGAAGTAAAAACGGTACGGATGGGGTCTTTTATGCTGCACGTCTTGTAGAATGTCATGTGATGTCTCCGTAGATGGATGATATGGGTAATCAAACCAGGATTCTTGCCGGTTACGAGGAAGCTCTGCCAGGCGGTGAATTCCATGGCCGCTATCTTGAGGAGGGTGTGTCTTTGTCTCCGAAAACATGACGTTGTCGTTGCAACAATGGCGGAGAGCTGCAAAAGCAGTGTGAAAAATGTGCTGGTTGGAAGCATGTTCGTGCCGTTGTTGCTGCCTTTCGCTCTGAAGTAAAAACGGTACGGACGGGGCCTTTTATGCTGCACGTCTTGTAGAAAGTCATGTGATGTCTCCGTAGATGGATGATATAGGTAACCAAACCAGGATTCTTGCCGGTTGTAACGACAGTCTGCCAGGCGGTGAATCTATGGCCGCTATCTTCAGGAGGGTGCGTCTTTGTCACCGAAAACATGCCGTTGTCGTTGCACCAATGGCGGAGAGCAGCAACTGCAGTGTGAAAAATGGCCTCGTTGGAAGCATGTTCTGCCGTTGTCGCTGCCTTTCCCACTAAAGTAAAAACGCTATGGATAGGGCCTTTTATGCTGCGCGTCTTGTAGAATGTCATGTGATGTCTCCGTCGATGAATGATCTGGGCAACCACACCAGGATTCTTGCCGGTTACGAGGAAGGTCTGCCAGGCGGTGAATTCCATGGCCGCTATCTTGAGGAGGGTGTGTCTTTGTCGCCGAAAACATGACGTTGTCGTTGCAACCATGGCGGAGAGCTGCAAAAGCAGTGTGAAAAATGTGCTGGTTGGAAGCATGTTCGTGCCGTTGTCGCTGCCTTTCCCTCTGAAGTAAAAACGGTACGGACGGGGCCTTTTATGCTGCACGTCTTGTAGAATGTCATGTGATGTCGCCGTAGATGGATGATATAGGTAACCAAACCAGGATTCTTGCCGGTTGTAACGAATGTCTGCCAGGCGGTGAATCTATGGCCGCTATCTTGAGGAGGGTGCGTCTTTGTCACCGAAAACATGCCGTTGTCGTTGCACCAATGGCGGAGAGCAGCAACTTCAGTGTGAAAAATGGCCTCGTTGGAAGAATGTTCTCCGTTGTCGCTGCCTTTCCCACTGAAGAAAAAACGCTATGGATAGGGCCTTTTATGCTGGGCGTCTTGTAGAATGTCATGTGATGTCTCCGTCGATGAATGATCTGGGCAACCACACCAGGATTCTTGCCGGTTACGAGGAAGGTCTGCCAGGCGGTGAATTCCATGGCCGCTATCTTGAGGAGGGTGTGTCTTTGTCGCCGAAAACATGACGTTGTCGTTGCAACAATGGCGGAGAGCTGCAAAAGCAGTGTGAAAAATGTGCTGGTTGGAAGCATGTTCGTGCCGTTGTCGCTGCCTTTCCCTCTGAAGTAAAAACTGTACGGACGGGGCCTTTTATGCTGCACGTCTTGTAGAATGTCATGTGATGTCTCCGTAGATGGATGATATAGGTAACCAAACCAGGATTCTTGCCGGTTGTAACGAATGTCGGCCAGGCGGTGAATCTATGGCCGCTATCTTGAGGAGGGTGCGTCTTTGTCACCGAAAACATGCCGTTGTCGTTTCACCAATGGAGGAGAGCAGCAACTGCAGTGTGAAAAATGGCCTGGTTCGAAGCATGTTCGTGCCATTGCCGCTGTCTTTCCCACTGAAGTTAAAACGGCACTGGTGGGGCCTTTTATGCTCCACGTCTTGTAGAATGTCATGTGATGTCCGCGTCGATGAATGATATGGATAATCAAACCAGGATTCCTTCCAGTTATAATGAAGATCGATTTGCCAGGCAGTGAATTCCATGGCCGCTTTCTTTAGGAGGGTGTGTCTTTGTAACAGAAAACATGCCGTTGTCGTTGCACCAATGGCGGAAAGCAGCAACTGCAGTGTGAAAAATGGCCTGGTTGGTAGCATGTTCTAGCCGTTGTCGCTGCCTTTCCCACTGATGTAAAAACGGTACGGATGGGGCCTTTTTCCTGCACGTCTTGTAGAATGTAATGTGATTTCTCCGTCGATGGGTGATATGGGTAACCAAACCAGGATTCTTGCCGGTTGTGATGAAGGTCTGCCAGGCGGTGAATTCCATGGCCGCTATCTTGAGGACGGTGCGTCTTTGTCACCGAAAACATGCCGTTGTCGTTGCACCAATAGCGAAGAGCAGCAAATGCAGTGTGAAAAATGGGCTGGTTGGGAGCATGTTCGTGCCATTGCCGCTGTATTTCCCACTGAAGTAAAAACGGTACGGATGAGGACTTTTATGCTGCACGTCTTGTAGAATGTCATGTGATGTCTCCGTCGATGGATGATATGGGTAATCAATCCAGGATTCTTGCCGGTTGTAATGAAGGTCTGCCAGGCGGTGAATTCCATGGCCGCTATATTGAGGACGGTGCGTCTTTGTCACCGAAAACATGCCGTTGTCGTTGCACCCATAGCGAAGAGCAGCAAATGCAGTGTGAAAAATGGGCTGGTTGGAAGCATGTTCGTGCCGTTGTCGCTGCCTTTCTGACTGAAGTAAAAACGGTACGGATGGGGCCTTTTATGCTGTACGTCTTGTAGAATATCATGTGATGTCTCCGTAGATGGATGATATGGGTAATCAAACCAGGATTCTTGCCGGTTGTAGTGAAGGTCTGCCAGGCGGTGAATTCCATGGCCGCTATCTTGAGGAGGGTGCTTCTTTGTCACCGAAATCATGCCGTTGTCGTTGCACCAATGGTGGAGAGCAGCAACTGCAGTGTGAAAAATGGCCTGGTTGGAAACATGTTCGTCCCGTTTTCGCTGCCTTTCCCACTGATGTAAAAATGGTACGGATTAGGCCTTTTAGGCTGCACGTCTTGTAGAATGTCATGTGATTTCTTCGTCGATGGGTGATATGGGTAATCAAACCAAGATTCTTGCCGGTTGTAATGAAGGTCTGCCAGGCGGTTAATTCCATGGCCGCTATTTTGAGGAGGGTACATCTTTGTCACCGAAAACACGCCGTTGTCCTTGCATCAATGGCGGAGAGCAGCAACTGCAGTGTGAAAAATGGTCTGGTTGGAAGCATGTTCGTGCCGTTGTCGCTGCGTTTCCCAACGAAGTAAAAATGACACGGATGGGGCCTTTTAGGCTGCACGTCTTGTAGAATGTCATCTGATTTCTTCGTCGAAGATTATATGAGTAATCAAACCAGGATTATTGCAGTAGTGATGAAGGTCTGCTAGGCGGTGAATTCCATGGCCGCTATCTTGAGGAGGGTGCGTCTTTGTCACCGAAATTATGCCTTTGTCGTTGCACCAATGACTGAGAGCATCAACGGAAGTGTGAAAAATGGCCTCGTTGGAAGCATGTTCTGCCGTTGTCGCTGCCTTTCCCACGGAAGTAAAAACGCTACGGATAGGGCCTTTTATGCTGCGCGTCTTGTAGAATGTCATGTGATGTCTCCGTCGATGAATGATCTGGGCAACCACACCAGGATTATTGCCGGTTACGAGGAAGGTCTGCCAGGCGGTGAAATCCATGGCCGCTATCTTGAGGAGGGTGCGTCTTTGTGACTGAAAACATGAAGTTGTCGTTGCACCAATGGCAAAGAGCTGCAAAAGCAGTGTGAAAAATGTGCTGGTTGGAAGCATGTTCGTGCCGTTGCCGCTGCCTTTCCTTCTGAAGTAAAAACGGTACGGACGGGGCCTTTTATGCTGCACGTCTTGTAGCATGTCATGTGAGGTCTCCGTAGATGGATGATATGGGTAGCCAAACCAGGATTCTTGCCGGTTGTAACGAAGGTCTGCCAGGCGGTGAATTCCATGGCAGCTATCTTGAGGAGGGTGCGTATTGGTCACCGAAAACATGCCGTTGTCGTTGCACCTATGGAGGAGAGCAGCAACTGCAGTGTGAAAAATGGCCTGGTTCGAAGCATGTTCGTGCCATTGCCGCTGTCTTTCCCACTGAAGTTAAAACGACACTGGTTGGGCCTTTTGTGCTCCACGTCTTGTAGAATGTCACGTGATGTCCCCGTCGATAATTATATGGATAATCAAACCAGGATTCTTTCCAGTTATAATGAAGATCGATTTGCCAGGCAGTGAATTCTATGGCCGCTTTCTTTAGGACGGTGTGTCTTTGTAACACAAAACATGCCGTTGTCGTTGCACCAATGTCGGAAAGCAGCAACTGCAGTGTGAAAAATGGCCTGGTTGGTAGCATGTTCTTGCCGTTGTCGCTGCCTTTCCCACTGATGTAAAAACCTTACGGATGGGGCCTTTTTCCTGCACGTCTTGTAGAATGTAATGTGATTTCTCCGTCGATGGGTGATATGGGTAATCAAACCAGGATTCTTGCCGGTTGTGATGAATGTCTGCCAGGCGGTGAATTCCATGGCCGCTATCTTGAGGACGGTGCGTCTTTGTCACCGAAAACATGCCGTTGTCGTTGCACCAATAGCGAAGAGCAGCAAATGCATTGTGAAAAATGGGCTGGTTGGAAGCATGTTCGTGCCATTGCCGCTGTCTTTCCCACTGAAGTAAAAACGGTACGGATGGGGCCTTTTATCCTGCACGTCTTGTAGAATGTCATGTGATGTCTCCGTCGATGGATGATATGGGTAATAAATCCAGGATTCTTGCCGGTTGTAATGAAGGTCTGCCAGGCGGTGAATTCCATGGCCGCTATTTTGAGGACGGTGCGTCTTTGTCACCGAAAACATGCCGTTGTCGTTGCACCAATAGCGAAGAGCAGCAATTGCAGTGTGAAAAATGGGCTGGCTGGAAGCATGTTCGAGCCGTTGTCGCTGCCTTTCTGACTGAAGTAAAAACGGTACGGATGGGGTATTTTATGCTGCACGTCTTGTAGAATGTCATGTGATGTCTCCGTAGATGGATGATATTGGTAATCAAACCAGGATTCTTGCCGGTTGTAGTGAAGGTCTGCCAGGCGGTGAATTCCATGGCCGCTATCTTGAGGAGGGTGCTTCTTTGTCACCGAAATCATGCCGTTGTCGTTGCACCAATGGTGGAGAGCAGCAACTGCAGTGTGAAAAATGGCCTGGTTGGAAGCATGTTCTTGCCGTTGTCGCTGCCTTTCCCACTGAAGTAAAAACGGTACGAATGGGGCGTTTTATGTTCACGTCTTGTAGATTGTCATGTGATGTCTCTGTCGATGGCTGATATGGGTAATCAAACCAGGATCTTGCCGTTTGTAAAGCAATCAAGTTCTCCGCTGTTGGATACCGACGCAGAGAGCCCCAAGCTTTATTTTGTTGTTTTTTTGCTAATGTGTAATCTTGTGTCCACCATACTTCATGTTTTTTGCGTACGAGTCCTGTTGTTTGTGGTATGGCTAGTGTAGCGGCCGATATTATGCATTTAGTAAACCTTTCGTTAATTTCGTCTATGGCGAGGTCTTCACAAAATTCTTTTTCTAGTGTAGCATTAGCTGTAAAAAGTGACCAGTCGGCGAGGTGAAGTTTCCAGCGCCGTGGTCTTGTGGGGATGACTGGAGTAGACGATGAGAAGCTGATGATGATAGGTAGGTGATCACTTCTCAGAGGGTCATTTAAAACATCCCTTTTAAAAAAGGTAAAAAGCGATGGTGAAGCGAAAGCTAAATCAAGGAAGCTCATTTTTGCCGAGCTTGGGCAACAATAAGTGGCTTTTCCTGTATTTAAAAGACATATGTTATTGGAGAGGATAAAATCTTCGATTGTTTGCCCCCAAGAGTCGCAGCGCTCGCTTCCCCAAAAAGGGGAGTGAGCGTTAAAATCCCCAACTACCAGATATGGCTCTAGAAGTTCATCTATCAATTCTTCTAGATCATGGACTGTTAATGTAAAATGTGGAGGAATGTATGCGGAACCGATTGTTAGTGTTTTATAGCTGACGATGCTGACTGCAACCGCCTCGAGTTTTGTATTGAGCTTGATATCTTGAGCAGGGACGCCGCTTTGGACGACAATTGCGCCGCCTCCCGAGAGTCGATTTGACTGCTCGCGATCGCGTCTAAAAGTTTTATGATGTTTCAGGATATGCACATGTTGTGGACCAAGATTGGTCTCTTGAAGACATAAATCTATGGATAACATTGACCCTAAAATATGTGTTAGGTCACTGTGTCTCAAAGTTCATGCCTGCCCTGTCCAGCTTTGACCTTTGTTTCCCACAAACATGTCGCGGAGCGGCGTCGACGACTTTTTCCCCCTCCCCCGCGGGGGAACAGCATTCTCACCATAGCGCTGGAGGGGTCACTCAAAACTACTCCCCCCCCTCCTAGCATTGTTGCCATACAGGTGGCAAGCGCTTGCACGTGTTGGGAACAGCAGAAGCGGATTGTATGCCCCGGCACTGTTCGCGGCTCCCAATGACTCCTCGTGGGATTAAGGCATTGTGACGAATTCCTTCGACATTCCTTCATGTGTTCTTTTTCTCTTTGGGAGCTGCATTCCTCTGTTCGTGGCTCCTGAAGAGTCTTTTTTTCCCTGTGTTGTTGTTTTTTTTCATTCTTTGCCATGCGAAGGGGGCGACGGGAACGCTGCGCGCTGGCAGTTGGTCTGGAGATTTCGGTGCGTGGGGTCGTGAGCGAGGTCAGCAAGGGAAGTGGTCGGCAAGGAGCTTAGGCGGAGATCTGACGCGTAGAGCGCGGCGACGGTGGTCCCGAAGACGCGAGGCCCAAGTTCGCCCGTATCCGCAAGCCCCCATCAGCCCCGCGACGAGCAACCGCAGCCCGACGCTCCCTGCGACTGGACCTTGCCACTCCGCAGCTAAGCCATCGTTTCTCACCACTCACTTCAACTCTTTTATCTTTGTATTTTTGCTTTCTGTGTTTCTCGTTGTAATCTTTTGTACTGTATTTCCGTCTCGTAACATTTTTGTATAGCAATCGCTCTGATGTTTCTTTCCTTGTGCTAATGGTTGTGTTAACGTGTTCAATTGGTGCTTGTGTTATTTGCGTCACGTCAGTGTACGGCGCTACCTTGTCGGGCATATTGTAATACTTGGTTGTTGTTTGCCTAATTAAATTAATTCGCTACGGAACTTGCCTACGCCTCATGTCTCCGGTCAACGACTAATCAGGCGTGGCCCCTATCGCCGGTCAGCACTCGAATCACAATCTTTCGCACGCGGGGTGGAGAAGTTTGTCGCTCCTCCCCCTCCGAACTTACGGAGAGTGCAGTGGTGGGCAGGTTGGCCCGATAAACAAAGAACCAAAGAACAGGAGGTACTGTGGAGACAACTTCAAACAAAAACTCTCCCTAATCCAGCTGTCCTAAGCCGTGTGTACCCAGATAGATTTAAGCTGTAGTGCAGCAAATGCGGCGGCAAAGCCACCGTATACCACATCTTCTGGGACTGTCCGAGAGATCCCCCACCAATATCGCTGAAGAGGCTCGCGCTCCCGGGCCCGTGGGAGACCTTGTTGCTCAGCTCCGACATGGAAACCCAAGTACAGGTGGTGACGAGAGCCGAAGAGGTGGCCACCAGTCTCCACTGACGACCACCTAACAAGATCAACAAACCTATTTATAACTCAAGCCGATAATAAACGTTTTCCAATCCAAAAAAATTCGCTACCCTTCCTTTCTGGGAGCCCCAAGTATACAAGCAGTTGTCTCCTTCGCGAACACTTTTAAAAGCGAAAGCTTCTATACTACTTTCGTCGGAGCGATTTCGCTGTCGCCTAACGTTTGACCTTGAACGTCCTTGCTATGCCGCTGCCATAGCAACGCATCATCACATGACTTCGCCGCGCCACCGAGCCGTCTTCGCCGCCGCGGAGCCGGGGCTTCACAGCCACGGAGCGGCTGCTGCCTGACCACGTGATCTAGCAGATTCTCTGGTGGATAAAAAAAAATTAGCTGCCCTTTAACTACTGCTGAATCTGGTTAGAGAGCGAAAGCTTTGTGTACCGGGCAAGTAGAAGCGGCTTGGAGTCTGTAACATTGAGTGCGTTCTGCACACAGGATAGGCGGCGCGCCCACCCTGCCACCCCGGCAGGTGGCAGATAATGGTTGATCGCGAGAGGTTGGTCACCCAGTGAACGCTGCGGCTCATTGCTGCAGTGCCGCGTGTCTGCCACAACGCTGTCAGCGCTAATGCATGCAGCTCACATCTCTCTCTCACCGCCGCCACGTACCTCAAAGCGCGATTGAGGCGTCCGCCGACCCAGGGAGCCAGTTATGAGCCCTTCCTTTCCTCATCTCTCTCTCACCGCCGCCACGTACCTCAAAGCGCGATTGAGGCGTCCGCCGACCCAGGGAGCCAGTTATGAGCGCTTCCTTTCCTCACGCTAAGGCGCTCGTGTGCTGTGCGATGTCAGTGCACGTTAAAGATCCCCAGGTGGTCGAAATTATTCCGGAGGCCTCCACTACGGCACCTCTTCTTCCTTTCTTCTTTCACTCCCCCTTTACCCTTTCCTTACGGCGCGGTTCAGGTGTCCAACGATAAATGAGACAGATACTGCGCCATTTCCTTTCCCCTAAAAAACCAATTATTATTATTATTATTATTCCTTTCCTCAAAATAAAAGGCGTCTGGAACGCTGTCAACGCCAAAGCCAATAAGCACAATGAAGTCCGCCAGCTTTCGCTTTGTACATCCTGGATTAGCTGAGCTAATCCACAAATTTTTTTTTAAGTAGGCCTTGACAAAACTGTCATCGTCTGCAAATGCGCAAACGCGGGAAACTGCGCACCAGCTATCGTGATGATCATGTCCTCAGGCTGAATGGCGCGTACCCACGGCGGCGGGGGATTGGCCAGGGTGCATTGCTGATACAAATGAACACAAGGGTAAGGAGTGGAGTAACTGCAGTTTGTGCTCGCCTTCTTTTTTGGTTTGTCTCAGCATTATCGCATGGCATTCTGCTCTCCTTGAAACGGCGACAAACTTGTTGCAAAGCCCCCAGACGGACATTTTAAAGGTGCAGCAGCATATGCGCCTCCTGAAGGGAACAACTAGCGGGCACAGGGTAAAAGTGGAAGAAGTATTCACGGCCCTTTCTCCGGAGACTATATATCGGAACACCTTGGCATAGAAGTCGGTGTGCCGCGAATGGTTGCGCGGCGGCAAATGCATAGGCAGAACACACCGGGAACGCCGGAATAATACTACCTCTGTAGTATGTTCACCCCCTATACTTGGACTCTCTGCTATCAGCGCTGGAAGGATAGTTTACTGAGCATAAAACTCCATCCTTTGCTTTACTTCTATTGCGCCCAAAGGCGTTGAGGGAACCTTCGGAGGAAGATTTCAAGACGAAGCTGGCGAGCCAGTTAAGAAATACTTCCATTTCGACAACTTCGACTGTGCAGTAGAAGTTTGGCGTCGATCATGGATAACGCGGACTTCAATGGAGGCCTGATGGATTTTCTAGCATTCGCTGAGGAGATCTATCTCGCCGTCAGTCGCGCTCTGCTAACGTTCATTACATTTCCCGCAACGGCATGTTGTTCCGAGCGTTCGTTCAGCACAATGTGGCGTATGAAGGCCATGTCTGACGACCGTCTGTCTGGACTCTGTATGCTTTCACTGCATCGTGAAAAAATTTAAAAAGACGGATCAAGAGCGTCCGCGGAGAAAGTTGTAAATCCCTTTGCTATGCGCGCGCCTATACACGTATGCTGCTTATATTTACGGATAATTAACGATTGACTAGCCGCCGCGGTGGCTGAGTGGTTATGGCGCTCGGCTGCCGGCCCGAAAAACGCGGGTTCGATCCCGGCCGCGGCGGTCGAATTTTCGATGGAGGCGAAATCCTAGAGGCCCGTGTGCTGTGCGATGTCAGTGCACGTAAAAGAACCCCTGGTGGTCGAAATTTCCGGAGCCCTTCACTATGGCGTCCCTCATAGCCTGAGTCGCTTTGGGACGTTAAACCCCCTTAAAACATAAAAAAAATTAACGATTTACTAAGAATGGGTGTGAACAAAGCATATATAAATTTTTCGCAATCTTGATTCACAACGTAATATAACTGTACATGGTTATTTGTTAGGGGGAAATACGGCTGTTTCTAAAACCTGTGCCCTCCATAAAATAAAATAAAATGTTGCCTTTAAGTAACTGAGTGTTTCCTTGGTGTGATGTATATGAGCGTTAGTAAACATTGTGAAGCTTGTAATGCTTAAGAACAGATATTTCTTCATTCTTCTACATGATGTCCCTTATTGGGCGCTGTGATTTGATTTTTTCAACCCCCCCCCGTCCGCCCACTGCAATATGCAACGGGTGCATCGACGCCCATGATCTCTAGAGTGTTTCACGCAACGGAGCGCCCTTCTCAGGTTGCAGATTACACAGACAGCATTCGCCTCGCCCTGAATGTGCACGATGAGGATACATACGCACACAAGCGGCCCGTCAGCTTTTCCCACACAAGTTTCTTCCGCACCTCTACATCTCCTCCTGACTCATCGGTTACAGAGTCCTCCGATCGGATTACTTCTGACCTAACCACGGCGGAGCTGCTGGCCTCCATTCAACACCTAAAAACTACCAGTACTCGCAGGCACGACGTCATATCTAACTCCTTATTCCATAACATGGAAGGGATGGCTTTGCAAACCCTACTTGATACTTTCAACCAAGTATCACATTCTGGCGTCATGCCAGGAGAGTGGAAGCATTCTATTGAGGTTCCAATACCCGAGTCAGGTCAGCCTCCAGTATTTCTCTGGGCCCTTTGTCCAATTTTCCTCACTGCTATCATCTGCAAGGCTTATGAAAACATTCTCGCCGCACGCTTGTCGTGGAGGCTGGAATCCCATGATTGTTACCCAGATTCCCAAATCTGTTTCCGCCCACTAATTGGAACGGAGGACGGCCTTGCTACTCTGGCTGCTGACGTGCTTGACCACTCTCCGCAGAGTCACCTTGTACGAACCGTAATCGCTACAGACATAACAAAGGCATATGACAACATCCTTCACTCTGCCATTATCGCCTTCCTTCAAACTCTTGGTCTCCCTCACCGGTTTCTCCTCTCCATTCACGCCCTTTTCACAAATCGAGCCTTCAGCGCACGTGTCCACGGAGAGCCCTTTGGTAACTTCAATTCCAATAGAGGAGAGCCCCAGGTCACAGTTCTCGCGCCCACATTACTTAATGTTGCTTTTATTCCTCTTGCTCGAGCCCTATGGACCATCCCTCCTATCCGTGTGCTTGCGTACGCCGATTATGTAACCTTGTGTTGCTGTCACACAAATGCGTCCATCCATCAGTCGGTCCTCCAGCACGCGCTGGATGTTTTGACATCTCCCCTTCCACCTCTGGGTCTAACAGTCTCCCCTACTAAATCATGTTTCATTCGCATTGGAAATAGCGCGCGCTTACGGAAAGCTCACCTTTTAAATTTTACGTTAGATAGTTATCCAATTCCTCAGGTAGAAACTTCTTCATACATCTGGAACTGGCACCCCGTAGCTGACAGCTAGCCGTAAATTGGCTCACGCTCCCCTAGGTCTGGTTCGTCGCATAGTAATGCGCTCTGGTGGCGCGCGTGCTCATACGGCCCGCCAGCTTACGCGCGCTCTGTCCTTCAGCCACGGATAATGTATCAGACGCAATTTCAACGTCTCACCCGCAGACAGTGGGACTCCCTTGAAGCTATCGATCGTGAGGCTATGCGCGCCATAACATATCTGCCGCGTTTAACACCCGTACACGTGCCACAGGAGTCCGCCTAACTTAATACACTCAGCGCACTCATCGACTGACGGGTGGCAAACAAAGTTCGCAAACAGTCCCAACAACTTCATCGTTTAAAGGCACTCCCGCCGTAGTCACACTGTCCGCTCACAGACAATCGCCCCCCTGTTTCCCCGTCGGTATCCGCCGCGTATCTGCCTGAAGGGTGCATATTGTACACCGATGCATCACGTATACCACAAAGCGGGGGGGGGGGGGGCAAGGAAGCCAAGTACTGATCCTTGAGGAACCCCAAAACCAAGTGGTACAGTAGACGAATAAGCGTCGTTAATGCTGACGAATTCAGCACGAGAAGAAGGAAATCCACGGATCCAGTTAAGAACTGCAGCGTCAATGTTCAGAAGACTTAGTTTATGTAATAGCAGTGAGTTATTAATTTTATCGAATGCTTTAGCAAAGTCAAGAAATATGCAGTCAGATGAAAAGGCGGAGTCCATATAGAAGTGCAAGTTGTGAGTGAAGGAAAGTAGTTGAATGTCACAAGAGAAAAACTTTCGGAAGCCATGCTCTGTTTGAGAGAAGAAATTGTTATCCTCCAGAAAATCAACAAGATGTGTAAATATATATGCGCCATTATTTTGCATGCTATTGATCTAAAGGTATCGGTCAATGGTTATAAATAGTGAAAGGGGGTTTGTGCACAAATAGATCAGGGGAAAGAGTAACGGCGAGCAGGACGGCGGGCAGCGCCGACGGCCAGTCCAAAAACTAAGCGATCTCGTGCAGCGCTTCGTCTTTCATCGACGCCACGTCTTCTTCGGCGCTTGGTCAGTGAACTGCCTATGCGGCATCAGGCGTGGCCGTCATGGTTCGCTACAACTGCCCCGGGAACGAAGAGGAGCCACCCTGGCGATCTACGGCGAGGACAAGAGGAGCGGGTCGTAGTAGGTCTTCAGGCGGCTGACGTGGACGGTTTCTCGGCCGCGATGGCGCAAGTCCGAAGAAGGGTTGAGCGGCTCCACGATGTAATTCACAGGCGACGTTTGCTGGACGACACGATAAGGGTCGTGGTATTAGGTACGGATTTTTGACGACAATCCTGGTTGTGTGCCTGGAACCCAGAGCCAAATTAGGGATACTATCGGAAAAACGTGTTGCCTTTTATCGTTATCGTGACGACGCTTTTGGCGGCCTTGGGATGCCGAGGTAAAAGAGCGCGCCAACTGGCGGCATTCCTCCGCATGCTTTGCGACTTCGGAGAGGGGCGTCCACTCGGAGGCGTCAGGAGTATATGGCAAGATGGTATCCATCGTGGACGACGGCTCACGCCCATACAACAGGAAGAAAGGGGTAAAACCGGTGGTTGACTGCGTGGCGGTGTTGTGTGCGTACGTCACGAAAGGAAGGACAGCATCCCAGTTGGCTTGATCCGCTGCAACGTACATCGTGAGCATGTCTCCGAGAGTACGATTGAATCACTCGGTCAGCCCGTAAGTTTGGTGATGGCAGGCAGTGGTGGTCAGATGTACGATGCGACATTCGGTAAGCAGAGCTTCAATGACGTGGGCAAGGAAGACGCGGCCTCTATCACTTAGGATCTCGCGCGGCGCGCCGTGGCGAAGAACAAAAGGATGTAGCAGGATCATCGCAGCTTCGCGGGCTGTATAGCAGCAGGAAGGGCGGCTGACTCGGCATACCGGGTGAGGTGGTCGACGCCGACGATAATCCAGCGGTTCCCAGAGACCGTACAGGGAAGCAGGCCGTAAAGATCAACGCCAACGCGATCGAACGGATGTGCCGGGCAAGGCAGTAGTTGCAATGGGCCGGTCGCACGAGAAGCGGAGGTCTTCCGCCGCTGACAGGCGATGCAAGATCGTATTTCCGAACATAGGCGTACATGCCGCGCCAATAGTAGCGCTGAGAAAGTCTTTTGAATGTTTTCAGCACACCAGTGTGCGCACACTGAGGGTTGGTGTGGTAAGAGGTGCAAATTTGAGATCGTAAATGGCGGAGAATCGCGAGAAGCCTACGCCGGCCATCAGGCATGTAGTTGCGGCGGTATAGAAGGCCGTCCCGGAGGGCAAAGTGCGGAGCATGACGCCGTAATGTTCTTGAAGGCGCAACGTTTTGTGACGAAGAAACGGCGTCTATTAGGGAAGCAAGCCACGGGTCTTTCCGCTGCTCCGCAGGCATATCAGCGATGGTAAGAGACGAAAGCCCGGGACCTGTCACCGAGGAGCAGGCAGTGTCGCTGGGAATGGGAGACCGATACAAAGCATCGGCGTCCATGTGCTTACGGCCAGAACGGTATATGACGCGGATGTCAAACTCTTGAAGGCGAAGAGCCCATCGAGCGAGGTGACCGGATGGATCTTTAATAGACGATAACCAGCAGAGCGCATGATGGTCCGTGACGACGTCAAACCGGTGACCGTACAGGTAGGGCCGGAATTTTGTTAGTGGCCATACAATAGCTAAACATTCCTTCTCCGTGACGGAATAGTTGGATTCAGGTTTGGTGAGCACGCGACTCGCATAGGCAACTACGTACTATTCAAACCCGTCTTTTCGCTGAGCCAAGACGGCTCCGAGGCCAACGCCACTCGCATCTGTATGGACCTCGGTAGGTGCTCTTGGGTCATAGTGTCGAAGTATTGGCGGGGAAGTCAAAAGATGGCGCAGGGTAGTGAACGCTTCGTCGCACTCGGCCAACCAGCCAGACATGTCATTGTTTCCGCGAAGTAGCTTCGTCAGTGGCGCAATGATCGACGCGAAATTGCGTACGAAGCACAGGAAATGTGAACGCAAACCTATGAAGCTTCGAAGTTGCTTGAGCGACATAGGCTTAGTAAATTTCGCCACAGCACGGAGCTTGGCCGGGTCAGGGAGAACGCCCTCCTTGGCGACGATGTGCCTCACGATGATCAACTTCCGAGCTGCGAAGTGGCACTCCTTGAGATTCAGCTGCAGGCCGGCGACAGTCAGGCAAGTCAAAACGTGTCGTAAGCGTGCGAGGTGCGTGGTGAAATCGCCGGAAAAGACAACAGCGTCGTCCAAGTAGCAGAGGCATATCTGCCACTTGAACTTCCGCAAGATGTTATCCATCATCCTTTCGAATGCGGCGGGCGCGTTGCACAGACCGAATGGCATCACATTGAACTCGTGGAGGCTGTCGGGTGTAACAAATGCTGTTTTTTCTCTGTCAAGTGCAGCCATCGGTACTTACCATAGTAGTCGGAACGTAGGTCAAGGGAAGAAAAGTACTCAGCGCCTTGGAGGCAATCAAGAGCGCCGTCGATGCGGGGAAGAGGGTAATTGTCCTGGTGGGTAACTTTGTTGAGGCGGCGGTAGTCGACACAAAATCGGATTTAGCCATCTTTATTCTTTACAAGTGCCACCGGCGAAGACCAAGGGCGGTGAGACGGACGGATGACACCACGATGTAGCATGTCCTCAACTTGTTCACTAATCACGGGGCGCTCTGCTACCGACACACGATATGGCCGCTGTCGAAAAGGCTGGTGAGAACCGGTCTCTATGCGACGAGCGACGGTGGAAGTCCAGCCTAGAGAAGTGTGGGCGACGTCGAAAGCGGAGCGAAACGTGTGCAGAAGGGCTGAGAGTTGCGTACGGTGGAAGAAAGAGCGCCGTCGATGTCGGCTTGGAAAGCGGAGTCGGGCAATGGATCAGGTGCCGAATCGGAATGAAGAGCGTTGATGGAGGAACGGCGGCAGGTCATCCAGGTCAGAGAGAAGGTGATCAGGTTGAATTGAACCAGGAGATTCGCCACAAAGCAGGGTAAGCGGGCAAGGAGATGGATTGTTGATTAACATCTTCGTGAGACCTCCGTGAACATCGAGAACAGCAGACGGCAGCGGCAGGTTTTGGCGGTGGACAAAGGAAGAAGACGGCGTAAATAAAACGGTGACGGCTGGCGTGGCAGGACACGAGAGGGATACAAGCGCTGGAACCTCCGGAGCGATATGGACGTCTTCAGTGATGGTGAGCTTCTGCGGACACACGAAATGGAGGTCGTCGGCCAGTTCGTCACACAATGCAGAAAATTCTACCTCAGCATGGGCGTAGTCGATCACGGCGTTGTTTTTTGACAGGATGTCCCACCCGAGAATCACGTCGTGGGAAAAAGACGGCAAGACCAAGAATTCGACACTGCACAAAATTTCAGCGATAACAACCTGCGCTGTACATGTGGCCAAAGGTGCGATCCTCTCTTCGGTTGCAGTGCGAAGAGACAAACCAGAAAATGATGTCGTCACTTTCCGTAGGCGACGGCACAGTCTTTCATCAATCACTGACACAACAGCACCCGTGTCGACAAGCGCGGACACAGACAGACCATCGACAGACACCACTAGAATGTTCGTGGGAGAACGATGAGGCCTTGAACTGTTCGAAGAGCACGCAGTTCTTGCCTCTGGAACTTAGTTTCCCTCTTCAGCGGACGTAGGGCGACGGCGCATAGGCGACAGTGAACGGCGGCGTGGGGTCGGGGATCGACGGGTCGTATACGGACACTGGTCGGTGGCGTACGCTTCCGGAGGGGGAGCTGCCTGAAGCAGCTTGGGTGAGCCGGCAGAAGGCGCAAACGCAGGAGGGGCGACCATGCAGCGACGACAAAGGCAGGCCACGTGGCCGGGGAAACCGTACGAAAAGCATATAGGACGATTGTCCGGTGTGCGCCAACGGTTGTAATGTGGCGAAGAGGGAGGATGAAGCGGGGCCGCTGGTGGGACCGGCGCCGGACGCAGGACAGGCTGACTGGGTGGAAACGCCACAGGCCGACGCCGCGCAGAAAAGGCGGCGTACGTCAAGGGCGCCGCCACAGGAGAGGAGGGGCTATAACATGCCGCGGCTTCGGCATACGACAAAGGAGGGACGGAAGGAACTTCAGGCAGGGTATGAAGAGCCTCGGCGACTTGTTCTCGGATGACGCGCTGAAGCGAAGGCACAAGAGGAGAGGCAGCGTCAGGACTCGGGTGGACGAGAGAGAGCTGACGAGCAACTTCTTCGCGAACAAACTGCTTTATCTGGGGTAACAGTGGCGACTGGTCGGATTCAGACGTCAAAGCCCCCAGAGGCTCCTGTTGAGAGATTGTAGAGCAAGTGAGAAGACGGCGCTTGCGTAGGTCGTCGTAGCTCTGGCATTGGGCAAGGACGTCGACGACGGCTGCTGGATTTTTGGCCAGAAGCATCTGAAACACGTCGTCGTCGATGCCCTTCAGTATGTGATCGATCTTGGTGAGCTCCGGCATCGAAGAATCCACATGCCTGCACAGGTCCACCTCATCCTCCATGCAGCGGGTGAAATTTTCACCAGGCAGCTCAGCCCGAGCACGTAGGCGTTGCTCGGCGCGCAACTTGCGCACCGCAGGCCGGCCGAAGACGTCGGCGAAATTCTGCTTGAAGGCGGACCACGACGTGATGTCAGCCTCGTGGTTGCGGTACCACAGATTCGCAACGTTCGTAAGATAGAAGACGACGTTGTTCAGTTTGAGGGCATCGTCCCATTTGTTATGGGTGCTTACCCGCTCGTACGAGGCTATCCAATCCTCGACGTCATGGTCCCCGGTATCCCTGAATACAGCAGGATCGCGCTGGCGCAGAGCTTCAGCGCAGACGACGGTCAGCGGCAGTGCGGCAGAAGTGGGGCTGGAATCTTTAGGCATGGTGATGACAGGAAGCATACGACTTCGGAGCTGCAGGGCGTCCGCAAATTCGCACCTCCACCAAGTGAAAGGGGGTTTGTGCCCAAATAGGTCAGGGGAAAGAGTTCACGGCAGGCGACAAAAAACGGCGAGCAGGACGGCGGGCAGCGCCGACGGCCAGTCCAAAAACCAAGGGATCTCGAGCAGCGCAGCGAAGCTTCGTCTTTCATTGGCGCCTCGTCTTCATTGGCGCCTGGTCAGTGATCTGCCTATGCGGCATCAGGCGCGGCCGTCATGGTTCGCTACAATAGATTCTGTTTATCTCCGGCTTTATGTACTGGTACGACTGCAACAGTCTTCCAGTCTTGAGTAGTACACCATGATAAGATTGTGAGAATATACATTTCATGATGATAGAACTATACTCTTTAGCATTCTGTGTAAATTTGCCATTTATACCATCAATTTCTCTAGAAGATGTTAGTTCCAATCTATAATCAGTATGATGCCTTGCAAGTACGTCTGACATGGTGGGGTCCATCGCGAAATGATCGCGCAGTTAATCGGTGACCGGGACGTTGGATAACATTGGATGAAGAAGGATGCGACTTAAGGGAAGTATCATTTAGCACAGTAGCACATAGGTGGTCGGGAGCAGGTTCGC
Source organism: Amblyomma americanum (assembly GCF_052857255.1). NCBI lineage: Eukaryota > Metazoa > Arthropoda > Arachnida > Ixodida > Ixodidae > Amblyomma > Amblyomma americanum. The sequence continues at coordinate 37,426,605 of NC_135499.1, read as the reverse complement.
CGGTGGGTGCAATAACGACACATTATTGGTGTGTCTATTTTTTTTTGATGTTCCAGAAGCGTTTTGGATTAGCCTTCAGAGTGTTCAGGAGGGTTTCATTAAAGAAGGTGGATTTAGTAGACTTCACTCTTCGTTAATATGCTGAAGCAGCTGTCTTGTTTGCTGTCCAATGGGCAGGTTTTAATGATTACTTAGCAGTTCGAGAAAGTCTTTTCTTTTTGTTAGAAAATCGTTTTAAATATCTGTTATACCATGTAGCGTGTCTGTAGGAGTACGCACACCGAATAGTGATAAGACGATGAATCAGTTAAGACACTTTATTTCGGTACATGCACCCGTTTGTTTCTACTGAGCACTCGGATAATCTGGTAAGAAAATATCTAAAAAAGAGCCCAGTTATGAAGGGTTGCAAAATGAGCTTTGTTATAGTCACTAATGGTCTTGGGGGGTTAATTTTTTTTTCTAAGATGTGTGCTGCATCCATACAGAAGGACGTTCGCTTGATGAATACAGCTTTATTACGAGTACTGCATCCAGGCAGCACGAAAAACAAATCCCCCCAGTACAGCCCATGAACGAGTATTTATTCGGTGGCAGCTGCACTCGAGCATGCGCAGAACCAAGGCGACCGCACTATCATATCTTTATCAAACACTGGTCAATGCACGTGTCGCATTCCAGATACCGACACAACATTCCCTCCCCTACAAGATCAAAAACAGTCGTAACCCCAACGCTCAGGAGGCCTCCTTTCCCGGCGGCTCCTTCTTAGCAGAATCGGTTCGTTATCAGATGACTCGTGGTCTGGAACGCTCGGTCCAACTCGAGTCTCCGGCTGAGCGGCAAGCTCGGAGGCGTGAGGTAGGCACACTTCCCTATTAGCGTGTGTTGTGTTGTGTTCGGTTTAATGGCACATAAGCACCTAAGGCTATCATGCTCCAGGCTCAAGGTATATGAACACTTTTCTGTAGGTGGGAGGAACATGGTTTTGTAGAGGACTTAAATTGCTATTTCGTTCTGGTAGTAATAAGAGAAAGGAGAAATTTTATAAATGGCTAAAAATAAACGCTTTCAAGAAGGTCAGATAACCTCAGTAGCCATCCTTGGCTGGGCAAGGATCCCGAGGCTCCCAACCATTCAAATAACCACCTCAGCCCTCTTCTCATGGAGTGAGAAAATGGCTGAAATGCATCATATTAGAAAGCAAAGCTGTGGATCAAAATTTAGTTTCTGAAGAACACCTGCTTCTTTTAAAAAGCTAAAAACGGAAGATATGTTAACAATGGCATTTTCGCCTAAAAGCAGCGCTGGGTGTAAAGGAATGTAATCATTATAAAACTTCGTAAAGTGCTTATTTCTTAATAAGGCAGAAACTTGGGCTAGTTCGATATTGTTTGAACTCATATTTTCTAGCGCTTAGTGAACACAAGGGACAAGAACACAAATATACAGGACGTACGCTAGTCTTCAACTGTCGTTTAATCGAAAAAACATTCAATATAAGACATCTCAATTGCTGATATTCACACACGCGCAGTAGCAACGCCACGTTTCAAGAACAATTATTTTTTTTTTGATAGATAAACAGATGGGGTGCTGACACATTTTGAACCTTCTTTATCAATGCACATAGCTTCGAAAATTTCCCGTTCCGATTGCGTTTTTAGTGTTCCTAGAATGCTTGTTTCATGCAAGATTGGTGTGCTGGGTACAGGGTCAGGGTCGCCAGGGTACCGTTCGATGAGACAGCGTTTGCAGTGCACCGCGAGATTCTCCCCCCCCCCCCCCCCCCGCCGATATAGATTCTGTTGCCAAGCGGTGCTCTCTCAGCCTTTCATTAACGCATCTTCCTGATTGCCCGATATAAGCCTTGCCACAAGTGAGCGGGATTTTATAGACAACACCCATTTTGCATGGTACGAACTTCCTTTGGTGGTTCATAGTGCACGTTGGCTTCCTTGCCTCGCTGTTTACGAGGGCACAAGCGCACTAGTTTCTTCGGGGCAGTCAAAACAAGATCAACGCCACACTTTTTCGCCACCGTTTTTAGACGGTGCGACATGTTGTGAACATACGGCATAGCCACAAGCTGAGTCCACCGCTAGCCATCGTCACGGTTATGTTGCTTCCCAGTTCTCACTTCCTTCAGCAGCTTTTCCGCAACAAATGTCAGTTTCCTCTGGAAACCCGTGTTCTCTAGGCGAAGCTTTTGCAGTCTCACACTTTCTGTGATGCAATGCTCGCACGATTTATTGAGAGCAGCGCGGAAGGTATTCATGGCAATACCCCTTTTTACAAGATTAGAGTGCGCCGATTGACAACTGAGAATTTCTTTTTTTGTTCTCGGCTGATACATCCAGCAAACACGTGCCTTTTCAAACCTAATGCATATATCAAGGAACTGCAGCCTCTCGTCGTTTGGGATTTCGGTTGTAAAGGCTAGACCCAGGCTACAGGAATTAAAAACATCAAGCACATTTGTCACCACATCGTTCGGTTTGTCAGACTGTGTTAGAGTCAATACTACAAGGTAGTCATCAACATATCTAAAAATGCGTTTATCTTTGTCAGTGTTAATCCGCGCGACATTGCCTTGGTCAATGTATGCTAAAAAGACAGAACTAAGAACAGGGGCGATGCAGGACCCGATGCAAATGCCATCCTTCTGTACATATTTTGCACCTTCATGCTTTATGACAGTCGATGACAGGTAAAATGAAACAAGGTTTAAAAATCTTTCAAATGACATGCCAGTAGAATTCTGAAATGACAGAGGGTTTCCACTTTCAATACAGTCGCGCAACGCAATCAAGATTTCCCCCTGCGGCATCGAGTAAAAAAGCTCTTTTACATCTACTGAAAAGGCAAAATTAACGTGCCTAGAATCTTCGTGGTTCTTAAGATAGTCCACTACTTCATTAGAATTACTAACCAGAAACGGGATCTCAATTTTCAAGAGACTTAATTTCTCTTGCAAGAATCCAGAAAGGACGCCTTGCATGACCCTTTCTCTGTTACAATTGTCCTCAGTGGCACATCCTCCTTATGTGTTTTCGCGGAGAAGAAAACGCTTAATCCCACTTCCTTACTGGCACCTATCTTTTTGCCTAAATTCCCACATGAAAATGATTTCCATCTCCAGCTGGATTATGGAACCTGGAAATTTTCCAGCTGGAAGTTTTTACAGCTGGAAATGTTTCCAGCTGGAAAAATTTCCAGGTTCCATAATCCAGCTGGAAATAGATTTCCAGCTGGAAATGGGTTTCCAGCTGGAAACGGAAATCGCATGCTTTCCAGTTAGAAAACGTCATTTTTAGCTTAAGGTTGGTAGTTCCAAGCCAGTTTGAAGCAATGAAGTTGGAAATGACTGGTTTTCACCAAAAGCTTTCATGCAGATAAAACGAGAGACACTGGCAGAAGGTTAGAAATATATATTGCATGATTCGTTCGGTAACTTGACCCGCTTCTGCTTGATGCACGCACTCATATTTATAGCAGCTTCACCAGCTTCCGCTTAGTGTCTTGGATTTTCTCGCTGAGTGTCCGCATGACACTCTGTTTTACGGAAGTGATGTCAACGTTCTTTTTCCTTGCCCCAGTGAGCCAGGCAACTTGAAAGTAAAAACAGCATGGTGCCACAAATAATGCAAGTGGTCAAGAATTCCATATTACTAAAGCAAGAGACTTTAAAACAAGCTTACCATATACAGCATCCACCTTCTCTGGAGTCAACTGTTTCGCTGGTTCTTCTCAGGTGAGCAGCTGGGCAGAGGTCGCCTCCTCCCCTCCCTCCTCCTCACCCTCTTCCCCCTCCTCGGCTTACGGCATTGATGTCGAAAGCCGCAGACAAAATGAGCAGCTAAGAGCACAGATCGGGCACTTGCTCACCAAAATTCAAAATTTAGAAGAAAAGCTAGCTGCTGCGACGGGTATCCCGAGTTCCGACGCCATGGAGAGTGAGCCCGAAATGTCGCCCGCGTTCGAGTCGGCAATGGCCGCTATGGAGGCGCGTCTCACCTCCCATTTCCAGAAAATGCTAGAAACGGCGATGAGCTGCATGGAGACCAAATGCTCGGCATCGGTCCCTGCAGCTATCAGCCGGTGCATGAAATCCAACACCACCTGAACGAGCCGGCGGTTCGAGGAGATCCGAGCCTTCAACAGGCACAAGAAAATTATCGGCACTCCCAGAGACGCGGATTCGGTGAACTCCAACCCCGCACCCCAACCCGGTGCTGGCTCTGGGTCGGACTCCCATCAGCCCCCATCTGACACCTTCATTGCTAATGATGGCAGGACGACCTAACAAGCGTTCCCCTCCTCCGAAAACACACAAATTGGTAACCGTAACGCAATGGAATTGTAGAGGCTTCAAGGCCCGGCAGAAACGCGCAAACCTGCGTCTCTACCTAGAAACTTTCGAGTCTTTGCCCGCCGTGGTCGCCCTCCAGGAGCCAGGAACGGCGGCCAAGTTGACTAATTACGCGACGTTCCAGCGAGACCCCTTGTCGTGTCTCCTCGTACACAAGTCGTACACCGCCTCCGAAATTGACCTTGATCTCAATATACCGTACTCATACGCCATGGTAAGGATCCTTCCCCTTCGACGGTCGGATCCTCCCCTACACGTACTTAATGTATACTGCTCCCCGAAACTGAAGCGAGTGACCTTCGCGGACCTCTTTAGCCGTGCACTTAAAGAGGCGGGTCGCGACCCCCTGCTGATTGTGGGCGACTTCAATGCCCCTAGCCAGCTATGGGGCTATCGTAAGGAGGAATTGCGCGGACGCATGCTGGCGGAGTTGGCGTCCACACTGGGGCTCACCCTCCACACTGACCCGGCATTTCCTACGCGCGCAGGCAACTCGGTGACCCGAGACACATGCCCGGACCTCACCTTCACTCGCAACATAAGACACGCTGACTGGATCAACACCGAGGAAACCCTCGGCAGCGACCACTGCATCCTCAACACCACTGTTTATACACGCCCCCTCAAGCGCCCCACCACACAAGCACACATCCCCAATTGGACCACCTTTCGCCAAAATTTCCCATCCGACGCCAACACGAACATCACAAAGCAAGGCTACACGAATTGGTCCCAGTTAGTCATATCGCACCTTCGCTCCCACGAGAAGCAGATACAGCTCACAGAGGCAGTCACGGACGTGGACAACCACCTCCTCCACCTCTGGCAAGCGCGCCGCGGCCTTACGCTCCGCTGGAAGCGCCAGAAACACAACAAGAAGCTCAAAGCGCGCATTGCGGACCTCACCCGGCAGGCAGCAGAGTACGCGGCCCAACTCGCTGACTCCAACTGGGTGGAACGCTGCAACACGGCGGCTAGGCAAATGTCGAGCCGCAACACATGGCGGCTCTTCCGAGCCCTCATCAACCCAACGCAGACCCGCACAGAAACACACAAGCAACTACACAAAGTCATGCACTCATTCCAAGGAAATACAACGCAGTTGGCACAGGCACTCCGGGATCGCTACCTGTGCACAACTCAGGACGGCCGCACATCGGCCTTTTCCTACGCAGGCAGAGAAAACTCGGAGTTGGACAAGCCTTTCCAACTTCACGATCTGCGGGCCAGTCTGGCCATGATGAAGAGGGGCACCACGCCGGGCCGGGACAAGGTTACCGTCAAACTTTTGGCGAACCTTCCTGATTCAGCGTACCAGTGCCTTCTAGAATACATTAATGCGATCTGGACGGGGGAAACCCCCTCCCCATTGACTGGAAGACAGCCCTTGTCACCTTCATCCCGAAGGCCGGGAAACAAATCGACACGGACAACCTCCGCCCCATCTCTCTCACCTCGTGTGTGGGCAAATTGATGGAGACGATGGTACGGGATCGGCTGTCCGAATACCTCGAACAACACAACACCTTCGCGGACACCATGTTTGGATTTCGCCCACACAGATCCGCACAGGATGTCCTGCTCCAACTCGACCGCGAAATCTTGAACCCCATCACATACCCCCAAAATGACAAAATTGTCCTCGCGCTCGACCTGAAAGGAGCGTTCGACAATGTAACTCAGGAGGTCATACTCACACACTTGAGTCAAACTCACTGCGGCATCAATACCTTCAATTACGTGAAGCAATTTCTCACGGACAGACTATCATACATCAAAATACAGGACCAAGAGCATGGACCTTTCCTGCTCGGCACGAGGGGGACTCCACAAGACGCGGTGCTGTCCCCTCTGCTATTCAACATAGCCATGATGCGCCTACCTGCCCTGCTGGGTGCCGTCGAAGGGGTCCAGCACGCGCTGTACGCCGACGACATCACCCTCTGGGCTACGCAAGGATGCCTAGGGGACATGAAGACCAGCCTGCAAACGGCCGCCAGCATAGTGGACCGCTATGCCAGGGACTGTGGTCTGCAATGCTCCCCGCAGAAATCGGAATTCGTGCATCTGCGCCCCTCGCGCACATGCTCGACACAAATCAATCTCTCCCTGCAAAGCGGCCCCATTAACGAATCCAAGGAAATCAGAGTCCTCGGACTCTTCATACACAACCAGCGACGTTGCGACACAACACTCGCCAAGCTCCGGCAGGTGGGGGACCAGGTGGGCCGCATGGTCTGCCGGGTTTCAAACAAGCGCGGTGGGTTACGATGCAAAGACGCCTTACGGCTGGCGAACGCATTCGTGACCTGTCGAATCTTGTATTCGACTCCCTACCTCCACCTGCGGAAACAGGAAGAGGATGCTCTCGAGGTCATCCTCCGCAAAATCATGAAACGCGCGCTGGACCTCCCGGTCTCTACCTCTACCAGCCACCTCATGGGACTGGGGATGGTGAACACTTTCAGGGAGCTTCGGGAGGCCCAGCTCACCAACCAATACACTCGTCTCACAAAGACAGAGTCAAGTCGCCGCCTTCTAGCCCGACTTCACATCCAGCACACCCAATTCACAGAGGAGAGATGCCGCCTTCCCGTACACTGGAGACTCGCCCTCCACGTGCGGCCTCTCCCCACCAACATGTCCAAAGAGGACCATAATGGCAGGCGCCAGGCGCGGGCGGAAGCCTTGGACCGCCATTTTGGGAATAAACCAGGAGTCTTCTACGTGGACGCCTCCGGCCCGGACCCCAAGGGATGGTACACGGCCGCGGTCGTCCACGAGGGCAAAACAGCAGACGCCCTTACTTTCAAGGCCCAGTCAGCAATTCACGCAGAAGAGGTCGCCATCGCCCTGGCAGCCTCCGACTCCTCCTCCAAATACATAATCACCGACTCGCGAGGGCTTGTCGAAACGTCGAGCAAGGGTGGGCTACTCCCCTGGCTTATCGCATCTATCAAAATTGTAGCCGAGACTCCGATCCTGCGCACCGATCTATTATTTGGGCTCCAGGTCACCAAGGCCTCCACGGAAACGAAGCAGCCGACGCCGCCGCCCGCGCGCTCTCTCTCCGGGCGTTTCCCTCGGGACCCAACGATGACCAGGACTCCAATTTCAATCCGGTTTACACTTTTAAGGAAATATGCGATTACTACAAATCCACCCACCAAACTCTTCCCACTCCTTGCAAAGGGCTGGGGAAGTCCAACGAGCGGGTACTCCTGCGCCTGCTCACTAACACAATGCTGTGCCCGGCAACTCTAAAGCATTTCAATCCTCAATTCGACGGGCGGTGCTCACACTGTGGGGAGGTGTCGGACACCTACCAAATGGTGTGGGCCTGCCAGCAGAACCCATCCCTACCCCCTATCCCAAACCCTACCCGAGAGGACTGGGAGGCGACCCTGTCTGGCTGCTGCAGCCTCCAGGCCCAAAGGGCCTTAACGCAGCGTGCCCGGGCTGCGGCAACCGCCAATGGGGTGCCTGACTAGGCATCCCCACCTAGTGGTTGTAAGGGCGTGACCCTTCAGGTCACGGACCCCAACACCTCTCTCTATAATTAATAAATGCTTTACCACCACCACCGCTGGCTCTTTGGTGCTGCCGACCTTCGTTGGTGCCAGCCGTCCACTCACACTCCTATTTGCAAGTGTGTTCAGCCCCCAAATGGCTTGCGCCACATCTCGCACCATAATGGTTGGTTTTTATTTTTGAAAACTTTCTGAGCCTGCTCTTTAGTAATAAATATATTGTTGCAGAGGTGGAACTACTAAGGAGAAGAGAAATGCAAGAAAGAATAGCTTTGGCAAACCACAGGTGCTCGAAGCGAGACCTCAGTTTTTAAGCAAGCATTATTTGTGCAGCATTTGAACAGTAAATCTCTCTTTTTGCGTGCAAAGGGTCTGCTAGGAAATAATAGTTCTCTTCATTCATGGTAATCATGTACTCACACGTCCGTCAGGGCACAGCGAAAATTCTGGACACCCACCATCATTGGTAGTGCTGGCAGCTGTAACATTAGAAAACATTAGTTACTAATATACAGAAAATGAGGGAAAAGTTGAATAGTTCCTAGACATGACATACACATCTAATGCTCAGTGTTGCAGTGTGCCAAATTCAGCGTTGGATGTATTTAACATACTGCATCGTAAATAGTACACGTAATATACTTACATTGCCTGTTTTCTGAAGTTTGTGCAGAGCTTTCTGTCTCCACAGGTGTGTGTGATACTCCTGCATCTGGCACATCCACATCACCACCTGCAAGCATACCAGTTCAGATGTACTGTGTGGAGACACTGCTCACAAAGATAAAAAGGCACAAACTGCTCTAATGTTTAATGAAGTATCTGTACACAAAAACTTTACTTACAATGACAGCACGCTGCGACCTAAATAAAAAGCTCGCATTCTTACAGCTCATGTCTGGCGCCATTTCATTTTCCATGCTGGGCTCAAGAATCGGCATAGGTACTGTTTCTGTAGGAGCTGCCGCAGCAGTAGCCACCATTCCTGCAAGTTTGAAGCACACAAATAGCAGCCGTAGCACTTGCTTAATTTTGCTCCATGTAACTGCAGGCTTTCAAGAAAGCAATAATACACTGGTTGTACAAATTCTAGGTTCTGCTACGGACTTACCTTGCTGTCCATCTGCTAACTTGTGTAGCGTTTGCTGGACTGGAAAAAAAGATGTTTTTTTGGATTTTTATATACATACAGATTGACACAACCCGGAGGATTGAAGGTGAATGGCTAACCTGAATCCAGCTGTGTCTCAATTTTTTTCTCCAGGAAGACTATGTGCCTGTTTAAGGAGGCAATGTGTTAAGATTGGCTTTTACATTTCGCCTTCCAAAACTTCACTTCCTTTTTAGCGTTCTTCAGGTCTGTTGACGACACTAGACTCTCATCAGAATCTGAAGTGTCCAGGTCCTCGCACCTCTTCTTGTTCTGCCAATAATGAAAGCTTTTGTATACAGACCCAAACAAGCATCGTCTCATAGCAGCTAGCTTACATGGCTCTGGTATTTTTCACTCTAGCCTGCAAGCCATCATTGTTATTACAGTAATCAAAGAGTATGCAGCAAAAACCTGGAAGTGTGGCACATCTATGGCTCTTCTTGACTTCAGATGTAGTCATGCCATTTGTAAACCACTCTCGGCACCGGAAAGCCTTACTATGAAATACTAAAAGCCTACTATAGCTATCTACCTCACATTAAAGGGGCTCTGAAACACGTTCCGACAAGCATACATAAGCTTGCTCAATCACTACATTCTCTCGTCATGAACACCTGAGCCAAATAATCACTTCTACACATGGCCCAATAGTTGGCTAATGGTTATAGTATTTAAAGCATCACCCAGCCACCATGGCCTCAACCAGTGAGCAGTGCTGCTCCGGTGAGTGTGGAAGCTCTGACCAGAGGAAAATTCCCTGCTTTTACATGACAAACTTTTACGGTTAAGCACAAATGAAAAGAGGTACGTGCACGGCACTATGTATGCATATACGGGTTAATGTGCCTACTTTTTGTACCGGCTAAAGCCAGTACAAAAAATTCAAAAACCTAGGCCATCAATTTAGAAACCATAGGAAAACAGAATAATGCTGAATTTGTCAGCATCAGCCGTTGCCTGCTGCTGCAAAATTTTACAAGATCCTCTGTGTAGCCTCACCTTTGTGCCTGATTTCGAGGCAGCAGCAGCAGCAGCAGCATTATTTTTCAGTGAATGCATTGTATATTTTTGCAGTACTGCTCTATACTGTTGCTGTTTTGTCTTCGCTTGGGTTTCTCGTTGCTTCTTTGCATCCTGCATGCAGCAAAGTGTTAACAGAGTGGTAGAGTACACAGTAAAAGTTTATGTAAGGCCAAGTGCACAAAAAGGCTGCTATTCATTGTACTAAAGCAAACGTGAGAGTTGTTATAAGAAGGAGATCACCTGTTTAGCAGTCCTCTTGACAGCAGACAACTCATCATCCTCATTTTCTATGTCTGATTTATGTATGCGAGGAACATGAACCCTTTTCTGGGCGACCTCATCGTCCATTTGTTTTCTTGATTCTGCAAGGAGTTAAAAGTGTGCAAAGAGCACGTAACAACTGCTTAAAAGCACCGAATTGCTAGAAAACATGTCACGCTCTTTTACCAATGAATTTAGCAATAAGACATGCCTAATATATAGTACACACATAATGCCCAAAATGCGCGAATACTAATTAGCCCACAGCGCATTCACATTTTAAAAGAACACGAACGAAAGGAAACTGCGGTACCCAATAAGAGGCGAGACAAGATGCGAAGGCCCTGTAATTGTACGACAATAAAATTCCGCACTGCAGGCCTGCATGCAACAGCTGTCATTGAGCTCACAGCAGCCGAAGTGCAGAGTTACAAGGCTCAAACTGCTGCAGCCTTCGGCACCACCTGGTTACAAGCGATTTCTGTATGCATGCATGCTGAAAGCTGCGGAAAAGATCCGTGCGGCACGGCTTGCTTAGTGCAAGAAAGCGTGCTTTCGCAGCGATCGCGGCAAGGGCAGACGTGCCCACAATGCATGCACACTTTACTGTTTACTTACTTGCAATTTTTATGATCTGTACAACGTACTCCCCGCTGTTTTCATTGTTCTCGGGGTCATCCCAGTAGGCATTATATGCTTTTTTGTTGTCGAAATCACCGACATGTTCCGGTGTGAAATCGATGATGGCGTCAGCTCTTATTACGTGCAGACGACTATCCGCAGTATCCTCCACAAAGCGCACCAACGCGTACATGTCGCAGATATAATTAAATCTAGCTTTACCTAAAAATCGCAAATGCCGCAAAAACGCCAAAAACGCTTGAAACAAAGAACAGCGCAAGCCTACGGCTTCCTATATATAGGTGCGTTGTGGCTGCGGGCCTGCGGCTGCCGCGGCAATTTAATCAAAATGAAAACTACAGTGGAAATTATTTTATTAATAAATTTTTAATAAAGATGCGGATAAAATTTAAAAAGAAAAACTACAAGGTGCTTGAGTTCATTAAAAAATGGTTTTCTGCGCACCTTTCATGCCATTGCGTGTGCGCATTGCAAATGGTCGCAGCAAGTACAAAACTGCTGTGCACTAGTCGGTGCGCAAATTTTCACAGATAATGGCTCCACGAAAGATGCGCAAGAATTATCTTGATCCGGACTCAAACAGCAGAGTGCCTAAAGTAACTAAATGGCGCTTGAACACAGGTGCTCCGCAAACAGTTACTGAGCATTCAAGAAAGGCTGCAGTGGCGTCGACTTCGCGGGACCTTCCGCACGACCATAGCGTGACTTCGTCGCCTGAGCGTTTGGGGATTTCAGCTACAGCGCTGTCGACCTCACAGGACCCGCTGCACGATGACGAGAGAAGCGTGCCTTCTTCATCCGAGTTTACCAGTGACGACTCGTCTAGTGATTGGAGGTCGCTTTTGCAAACCTCTGACGAGCCGTCGACTTCACAGGACCAGCTGCACAATGAACAGAGAAGTGGGCCTTCTTCGCCTGATTTCACCAGTGATGATGACTCTCTTAGTGAGTGGTGTTCGCTTTTCCAAACACCTGACGAAGCGGGCACGTCGCCGATGTTGTCTCCAACACCACAGCACCAACGAGACTCACTAAACGATCACTCAGTGCACCCGAATGTCGGGCCGAGTCAACTTTTTGATGCCGAGGAGTTGAGCGCCCCGTTCTTTGATGGTGCAACCCTCACTCGAGGTGATGCATTCATGATGTTGCTGGATGTTGCCATTAGGCATGGGCTGTCGTGGACAGCTATTGAGGCAGTCTAGAAATTGATAAACAATCTCTTGGGGAAAAAAGCATTTCCTGAAAGTAAATATCTATTCAAAATATTCTGTGGCATAGAAATGACCGACATTCTATTCCATTTTTACTGCACCTATTGCATGTCGCTGCTGGTCGAGTCAAATGGTAGTGCGGAAGAACGCAGACGGCTCCAAGTTCAGTGCACCATGTGTCAGAAATCGTATATCGGGCACGACCTCATGCGCAATGGGAGTTTTTTTGTGAGCCTGCCTCTGCAAAAGCAGCTTTCTTCTGTATTATCAAGTAAGACAACAAGCCATGCTGTCATGACCACCTTAAGGCGAGCTCCTGGTGACAGCGATAGTATGAGTGACATTACCGATGGCCATCAGTACCGCTCGGTGCGTGGCAAGGTCGGCATGAGCAAGTACGACCTAACATTGACTTTGAACTCCGACGGAAGTCCAGTGTTCAAATCATCGAAATTCAGTATCTGGCCTGTGCAAGTGACGTTGAATGAACTGCCGCCATTGCTTCGTTAGAACAATGTAATGATGCCATTAGTTTGGTATGGCAAGGAGCACCCCAACATGACGTTGCTGATGGAGTCATACGTCTCCCACTTGGAGAAGCTCAACTCCCAGGGGATCACATGGATCTATGATGGCAAGCCTGTGCACTTAAAGGTATATAACCGTAATAAACAAATATGGGCACTCCTTTTTGGAGTCCAATATGATTATTGTATTGTGGTCTCCGAAGCCTTTGTGAAGGGTGGTGCTGACACCAACAGCAGCATTGTCTGGTACTGGAGTTGGAGGAAACAGGGTTGAGGTTAAAGTCAAAGAAAAATGATGATACTGCATTTTTGCATAATATCTAAAGCATGTTTCTTTTATGGTTATTATCAGCCGAGTACCATTAGTCTAAAGACTTGCCATATGTATGTACCCCAATATTATGAAAGGTACCTTCCATAAAACGAGTTCTTGTTAACACACAAGCAGGCCTTGGTGCAATCATACTTGAGGATTAGCCACCGCGGTGGCTGAGTGGTTATGGCGCTCGGCTGCTGGCCCGAAAGACGTGGGTTCGATCCTGGCCGCGGCGGTCGAATTTCGATTTAGGCGAAATTCTAGAGGCCCGTGTGCTGTGCGATGTCAGTGCACGTTAAAGAATCCCAGGTGGTCGAAATTTCCGGAGGCCTTCACTACGGCGTCTCTCATAGCCCGAGTCACTTTGGGACGTTAAACCACCATAAACCAAACCAAACCAAACTTGAGGATTACTGTACGAGAAATGTTTCGTTAGCCTATTAAAACAATTAGGGTCTTTATTATTGCAGGTGTTCTGTATATGTTGCTGTGCTGATGCCCCAGCACGAGCAGCCATGCAGCATGTTATCCAGTTCAATGGATACTACGGCTGCAGCTGGTGCTACCACCCTGGGACCAATGTAGACGGTGAGTATTTGCAGTTTATCACTGCTATACTGGACATCTTTTCCTTGTTTTAGTAATCACCAGTGTTTTACTCTCTGCAGTTATTTATGCTTGTCTGATAGCGTGAAATGAAAAATTTAAAGGGATCAGTTTTAAGGCATCGGAGAAAGTTTCATCTGGGGAAAGTTCACAGGTTAGCGTAACTAGCGTGGGCCTTGCCTGAGTTAGTACATAGCATGCACTGCAAGGAACAAGTTTCGTTTAACATCAGTGAGCCAGAATTATAGGAATTTACAGTACCAGCATTGCTTCACTCAGCCGTTCCTTCAGCTTAGCTTTATATATATACATTTAAGGGAAGTGACAAAAAGTCTCAATTTAAGCTGGGTGCAACTAGGTACTGTGGCCATGGTCCTGTTATGTCATTAATTCTGTTTATGGTAAGCTGTTTTTGCTTGAAACAACACTATAGCAAGCACGTAGTACCTGTGAAGACAAGCTTAATACCTCAAGCAGAGCCTGAGTGGCCGTTTGCTTAGAGTCTACAAGAAAGTACGCCACAAGTCACTGACTGCATAATGGTCACCTTGTTAGGGCTCATATGTTCAATCAGCTACGCCTGAGTGGTAGTGTGTATTTGTCCACGTGAGAGAATGAACAAACTCAGTTTCGTGTCTAAAATAATATAAGCAAAAGGCAAGTGATGTTTAAGAAAGAAGGCAACAGTATTAAATTATAATGCATTGCATTGAATAAAAGTTTTTTTCAATCACATGAAACATTTTGTGGGAATTATGGAACGTAAAAGTTTGTGCGAATTATGGAACATCGAGTTTATAGTCGCAGTGCTTGCAGTCAGTAAACATAATATATATTTTTTATGTGTATGCAAGTGTGCGTTTCATGCATCTGTTGGTTATCTGTTCTACAGGTACTGTGAAGTACACATTGAACGAGCCGTTTCCGGATCGAAATGATGAAGAACGATCTCCGACATGCAGGCTGCCTGCCACCGTGAGACTATAGTCCGGGGAGTTAAGGGCCCAATGCCTCTTATAAATCTGCCTGGTTTTAGCCCCACCTGGGCATGGTGCCCTGACTACATGCATTGTGTGCTTCTGGGCGTTGCACGCCACATGACGGAGCTCTGGCTTTCCCAAACGGAAGCCGATTTTTATTGTGGCAGGCCATCTTCACTGGCACTCATTGACGGTAGGCTGTGCTCACTCAGGATGCCAAGGTGCATAAACCGCCAGCCCAGGTCACTGTCCTTAAGGAAATTTTGGAAAGCTTCGGAGTGGCAAAACTGGCTGCTATATTACAGCATCCCATGTCTAACTGATGTTTTGAACCATACCAATTTGGAGCATTGGAGTCTTCTTGTTTCTGGCGTGTACATTCTCCTCAAAGATTCTGTGTCAGATAACAGCACAATAACAGCACGAGACTGTTAACACAATTTGTTGTGGGGGTACAGTTTTTGTATGGGGATTGGAATATGACGTACAATGTGCACCAGATTTTGCACATTACGAAATCAGTTATTCTTTTTGGCCACCTCTGGGCACATTCTTGTTTTACGTTCGAAACAAACTCGGGGCGACTCCTTAAGCTGGTCACGTCAGCTAATGGAGTTGCCCTGCAGATTGTCACAAAGCTTCTTCTTCAAAGCAGCTTTTTTGCTTTAAAGGCATTGGCTAGTGATGAAGCACTGGAGATGCTCTCTGAAAAAGGAAATGAATTTAGTGCTTCCGCACTTGTACAACTGGGAAAGCCTGAGAGTCTTTAACGGCAGTTTTGTGCAGAGCATGCACTTTTGCAACGCGGCACAGCTGTTGAATATAAGAGAGTCAGAGTAAGTGGTGCCACAATTGCTTGCGAACAGTATACCAGGCATAAAAGAATTGATAATTCCGCACTGGCTTTGCAAGATGGGAGATATGTGAAAGTGCAAAGAATAATTCATTTTAAATATTCATCTGGTGAAGACAGCTTTTATGTGCTGTCACATATTTATGACACGCTATGTACAGCTCCTTGCAGCCACATCAAGGTTGCAAGGAAGCTAGGACAACAAAGGCTTGTAAAAATAAACGAAAATACATATCCTTGCATTTATTTTTT
Organism: Amblyomma americanum; assembly: GCF_052857255.1. Lineage (NCBI taxonomy): Eukaryota > Metazoa > Arthropoda > Arachnida > Ixodida > Ixodidae > Amblyomma > Amblyomma americanum. Next base: position 37,410,876 of record NC_135499.1, on the reverse strand, counting down.
AATTGAGAACAGGGAGTACCTCTGTGATTTAGTAAATAGATTTGGTTGGTCGTGAAGTGTTTATGTAGCCAGGAGGAAGATTGCTTTTTATTGTATTTAGCTTTTTTTGCCTTTAGCTTTTTTTGCTAGTGGCAGCGCAAAGCAACATCGGCTATGAGGGACACCAAAGTAGTGGAGAACTCTGGATTAATTCCGACCACCTGGGGTTCTTTAATATATACTGACATCGCATAGCACACCCTCCTCTCGCATTTCATCTTCATCAAAACGCGGCCGTCACAGCCACGATCGAACACACGTCCTCAAGCTCAGCAGCCAAGTGCTCTAAAGGTTGCGCCACCGCGGTGGGGTCTTTTGCTACATTTGTGATGATGGTGATGATTTTTTATGGCACAAGGGCATCTATGGCCAAAGAGCACCATGACACGAGGTTTTTTTTCTTCTTTTTCTTAAGGTGGGGTCAAACACCCATTTTCCAACCATTTCACCCTAAGGGAGCTGAGCACTAGGCCAGGGGAAAGCTTGTACTCACTGTATCACCGGTGGGTACTCGACGGCACTGGAGATCAAACCCTGCACCTCCTGCATGCGAGGCGGATGCTCAAACGACTAAGCCACCGCTGCGGTAATTTGCTATATTTGTGAATGGGTCAGGGTATTGGCACACATAAATCTAGGAATGCCGAATTATGTTGTGGGAAATTTTTCAAATTAATTTACTGAAATTTGGCAGCCCCAGGATTCAAAGCGTAATCTGAGATTAACAGTGTACTAAGTAGAGGAACTCTTAAAACAAAACAAAAATTCACTATGAATTCTCAGAAAACCAGCACTCATAATCGGTTCTTCCGACTGCTTGCCAACTCCGAATAAAAATATGAATGACTTTGTTATCGGGAACTGCAGCACTTGCACAGATATATGTAAACACACACTGTGTACGGTTAGCAAATAACTTTTTATCTAGCAGTGGACAGTTCTTGATCACTTTGACTAAATGGGGTTATTTAGGCTTACTGAAAATGCAGTGCATCAGTCTTTTTACATCTCATTGCTGCCGAAATGCTGATGTAGTTGCATGCAGCCTAACTCTTAGTGTTGACTTCATAATAATAGCAGAGCACACCAACCACTGAGCCAGCACCTACCACAGTGATTTTTCATTCGAGCTGCTGAGCCCAATGTTGGAATGAATTATGACCACTACAGCTGCATTTCAGTCTAGCCCCACTCTGTTCACTACATTGTCTTTCATACCCCAGATGACACTTCAGGGCATTAAACGTCCCACATGCTCTACCATACTGAGTTTGTGCAACATTCATGCAAATATTACTTGAACCTGCTTATAGCAAAGTTAGGGGTGCACAAAAGCTTTTTTTGTAACCACCGTTTCATTTTATCAAGTGTTGTTCAGTATGAAGACGAAGTTCCTTTCCTGAATGTGTTATCGCTTTGTTACTGGCCATTTCATTATGAGTTAGCTTATCTTTCTTTCAGATAGTCCGAGAAAAGAGCTTGCCATATTAGCGAGCTAATTCAAATACCCATTGTATGAATAGCCATAGGTCAAGCTCACAAACTTTTTAATCATATCAAAGCTTGCTGTTCCGGTTCGAATGCATTTGTAGTGCTGATGTTTGCTTAACAGTTTACTTCTGTACTACGAAAGTGTTAGACATGTTCAGGACATACTGTTGTGATCGACTGCATAAAGTTTTATTTATTTTATTTATTTATTTATTTATTCAATACTGCCAGCCTCCATTTGGTGGCCAAGGCAGGAGCGGTACAAGGATACATCGTACATCGCGACAAAACAAAGCAAGTAAAAATGCGGATAAAGAAGCAAAAGCTAACACACAGGGTTTTATAGAAAGACAAAGAGCAAAGTTAAATGCACTCGGTTACCTCGGAGCCAAATGTGCATGTGTATCTTTTTATGTGTTTAAATCTGGAATTCTTTATATTGCCTTACAGTGACATTATGTATAAAAGCCTGAATAGTGGTGCTGTATCACTTATTGAGTCACAAATGCACAAATAAAGTTGTCACCTTCATATACCCATTAGGCTTGCCTCTCTAACTCACTGGAAGGAGTTGTGCAGTTCATTGAAAGATAGTTTTCTGGCTGGATTAGTGAGAATTCTATCTTTGACCAGGTACTGTACCTGTTTGGAGAAATCCCAGAATATATTAACATTCCTTGCTTCAGCTAGAAAGAGAGTTAAGCTGGGTAGGTTACTTCCTTCTTGTATCCGGAATTTGTTGTTTTCCAGCTGGAAATTGTCATTTCCAGCCAGAAACGTTTCCAACTGGAATTTGATGTTTTCCAGCTGGAAGTTTTCCAGCTAGAAGTTTTCCAGCTAGAGAAGTTTCCAGCTGGATTTTGATGATTTCCAGCTGGAAAATGGCATTTCCAGCTGGAATTTTTCCAGCTGGAAATTCTTGTTTTCCAGCTGAAAAATTCTATTTCCAGCTGGAATTTTTGCAGCTGGAACTTTTCCAGCTGGAAATTCTGGTTTTCCAGCTGGAAAATGGTATTTCCAGCTGGAGAAGTGCATTTCCAGCTGGAAATGGAAATTCCAATTTCATCTGGGTTATCCAGTCCCTTCTCCTTACATAACCTTAATGCCTGTTTTTTCGCTTTCTGGCTGCTCACCATCGGAGCTACAAAGTTCTTACTTAATGCCATTTTTACCTTTTCATTGTACACACTGTTTGACATGACCACAAATCCTCCCTCCTTATCCGCTACTAGAAGCTTCAGATTGTTAGTTCTTAGATACTGAATAGCATCTTTGATGGGTTCACTCACACTTTTCTGAGTTCCTTTTTGCCTCATAAGGCAATCGAGGCCTTCGGAAATGCACCATCCCTTGTCATCGTCCTGTGCTTTGCTGGAAATCCTTCTCACTACTGACAGTTGCTCGACAGAAGTCATCTTGGGCTAGGTTCAGAACTTGAGACCGTAGTGTAGGACCCTTTCCACTTCCTTGAGTACCGACGTAGCGAGGCACAACACTTGCCCTTGCTGGCATACCTTCTTTTGTTGGCGTCTCTTCCATTCACATAGTTGTGATACACATTTTCCCCAAAGGTACTGCGTCTTAGTAGATGCTTCACGGTTCCACAATTTGAATACATCTTCTCTTACCCCGGGGTATAAATCCTTTCTTGTCGCTTGCAATCGTAGTATACCTTGCAGGTGACGTACTTGCCTCCACAGTTCCCCTCGCATGATCTTCATAATCCTAACAGCATGACTAGTAGAAGCAGTTGCCGGGTAGAAGAAGGAAGAAACTTCCGGAAGGATAATCCGATTCTTAAGCTCGAATGAGCACATTCTTGCGCGGCACGTTGCTACGGCAATGTAGTTGGTGATCACAGCTGAAAAATTCTGAAGTAGGAGAGGATGAAAGAAAGGGCCCATTATACTAGAAATGATATTTAGTAAAGCAGAAACTTGGGCTAGTTGGATATTGTTTGAACTCATTTTCTAGCGCTTAGTGAACACAAGGGACAAGAACACAAATACACAGGACGTACGCTAGTCTTCAACTGTCGTTTAATCGAAAAAACATTCAATATAAGACATCTCAATTGCTGATATTCACACACGCGCAGTAGCAACGCCACGTTTCAAGAACAATTCTTTTTTTGATAGATAAACAGATGGGGTGCTGACACATTTTGAACCTTCTTTATCAATGCACATAGCTTCGAAAATTTCCCGTTCCGATTGCGTTTTTAGTGTTCCTAGAATGCTTGTTTCATGCAAGATTGGTGTGCAGGGTACAGGGTCAGGGTCGCCAGGGTACCGTTCGATGAGACAGCGTTTGCAGTGTTCCTGGTGCCTACAGGTCTTCCATTCACCCAGGACAGGTTTTACAAAGTGCAGCTTGTTGTAAACCTTGATGTCCCAAGAAGCCTGCCATTTTTCTCTCAATTTATTCTGGACTAACTTGATGCAGTCCTTATGCGGTATGTTTACTGGTTTTATTTTTGCGTTAAGGGCAAGTGCGGCGCTTGCATCAGCCCTCTCATTGCCGCTGATGCCCACGTGACTGGGAACCCAGCAAAACTTTATTGTATGTCCTTGTGAATCAGCTTGTATTACATTATGTATTATGTTTCCTATTAAGGGTTTAATTGCATTTCTGGGGTTTATTGCTGTAATTACGCTGAGGGAGTCACTGTAGATAACACTGTTCTGTATGTTTTTCTTCAATATTTGTTCTACAGCTAGAGCAATGACGTAGCATTCTGCTGTAAAGATTGAAGCGCACTGAGGCAGCCTGACTACTTTTTCCCATTTCCCTTGCACTATCGCGCTCCCTACATAGAGTTCTGTCTTAGATCCATCTGTGTAGAAATCTGTGCTATTCTTGTATTTTTCACTTACTCCAAGGAACTCTTGCTGAATATATTCCAGTGGGGTATGTCTTTTATGAATGTGTGTCAGTGCGAAATCGCATACACCAGGAAACAAGTACCAAGGTGGCAACCTATCGGATCTCTGGGCAACATCAGGAAGTGCATCTAGTATGTTTATTTCTTGGCATATTTCTTCAAAGCGGAGGAGCAATGGTTTTACAGCTTGAGGTTTGTTGGTGAACAGTGTTCTGGATGGGCATTTTGTAACTATGGTGTAACAAAGATTTTCGGTAGCGACTTTATTTTCAGTACGTATACACAGGTAAGCATTGTTCTCCTGTTGGTGAGGGTCGGTTCGTTTGCTTCTACGTGAAGGCTATTTATGGGTGATGTTCTGTAAGCACCAGTTGAGAGGCGCAACCCAAGGTTTTGTACTGGATCTAGCTTTTTAAGGTATGATGGCCTCGCAGACCCATACACTATGGATCGATAGTCTAACGAAGAGCGTACTAGAGAGCGATAGATGTGCGATAGGCACCTCCTATCGGATCCCCAACGCTTCCGTGAGAGTACTTTGAGTATATTCAGGGATTGGGTGGTTTTCTTTTTTAGGGTGTTTATATGTGGTAGAAAGGTTAGCTTTTTGTCTAAAGTTAAGCCTAAAAATTTGTGTTCTTGTTTTACTGGAAGTGTGGTGTCGTTCAAGTGGAGGGTGGGATCAATCTGCAGTCCTCTCTGCAGCGAGAAAAGAACCGCAACAGTTTTCTGTGGAGAAAACCTAAATCCATTTCTGTCTGCCCAAAGTGCTAATTTGTTTATTGTGAGTTGTAGTTGTCTCTCACAAGTTGCCAGGCTAGAAGATGTGCATGCAGTTTGAAGGTCATCAACGTAGACCGAGTACATAATGGACTATGGAATTATACTGGTTAAAGAATTCATTTTTACTATGAACAATGTAGTACTTAAAATGCATCCCTGAGGAACGCCGTTTTCCTGAGTAAAATTATTTGAGAGGGTTGCGCCGAGACGAACTTGGAAAGAACGGTTGGATAAAAAGTCGCTCAAATATTTCAGCATCCTCCCGCGGATACCAAGCTCTGCCAGGTCGCGAAGAATCCCGAACCTCCAGGTCATGTCGTATGCCTTCTCCATATCGAAAAAAACTGAAAGGCAGTGTTGCCTGTGTATAAAGGCCTCTCGATTGTGTTTTCCAGGCGGACTAAATGGTCGACTGTGGAACATGTTTTTTCAAAACCACATTGGTGGACATCAAGAAGCTCTCGGGATTCTAGAATAAACATTAATCTAATATTTATAACACTCTCAAAAGATTTGGCAAGACAGCTTGTAAGGGTTATAGGCCTGTAACTGTTAGGGGAGGTTGGTGGCTTTCCTGATTTTAGAATTGGAACAATAACGGGTTTTTTCCAAGCAGCTGGAATTTTTCCCTACTACCATATTTTGTTAAAAAATTTTAACAGAACTTCTACAGATTGCTCAGAGAGATGGGACAGCATTTCATAATGAATTTCGTCGGGGCCTGGTGCAGTTTGTTTACCTATAGACAGTACTCTCTGTATTTCTTGAAGTGTAATCAAATTATTGTAAGGTTCGTTTGTGCTGCCTGCCTTAGGGGGCCTTTGTTTTTCGGTTGTGTTTTTGTATTTTAAGAATGACTGTGTATAGTGGGAAGAACTAGAAACTATAAAAAAATGTTGCCCCAAAATGTCTGCTTGTTCTTTAATACTTCTCTGAATACTAGGATCCGTCAGCAGAGGAAGGTGAATGGGGAATAGCTGCCATTTACTTTTCTGATCTGCTCCCACAGTTTTTTTGATGTTACCGAGCTGTTCATTGAAGACACATAATTTTACCAAGACATTTTTTCCGCGTTCCGCCGTATATATCGGGCTTTAGCTTTTGCCTTTTTGAAAACTATTAGATTTTCGTGAGTAGGATACCTACGAAATACACCCAGGCCTTATTTTGTTGTTTTTTGGCTTCCCAACATTCTCGCGTCCACCATACCTTGTGGTTCTGGCGCACCACGCCTGTGGACAGGGGAATAGCTAGCCGTGCAGCATCGATGATACACTTTGGGAAAATTTCATTGAGTTCATCTATGCTAAGTGTTTCTGAGTAAATGTCTTCTAATGTGGCCTTTTCTCTAAACAACGCTCAATCAGCTAAATGTAGCTTCCATCGCCGTGGTTTGGTTGGGATGACTGCAGGTGAGGATGATAGGCTTATAAAAACTGGTAGGTGATCACTCCCAAACGGGTTGTCTAAAACGTCCCACTTAAAATCGCTAAAAACAGAAGGTGAACAAAAAGACAGGTCTAAACTGCTCATTTTCCCAGACGTTGGGGAACAGTATGTGGCCTTTTTCGTATTTAAAAGACATACATTATTCGTCAGGATAAAATATTCGATTATTTGACCTCTAGCGTCACAGCGTACGCTTCCCCACAGGGAGGAGTGAGCATTAAAATCCCCAAGTAACAGATATGGCTCCGGAAGTTCTCTGATCAGTTGCTGTATATCATGGAGTGTTAACGTAAAATGTGGAGGAATGTATACGGAACAGATTGTTAGTGTTTTGTAGCTTACGATACTGGCTGCAACCGCCTCAAGTTTTGTTTTGAGTTTAATTTCTTGAGCAGGGACGCCGCTTTGAACGACTATCGCGACGCCTCCCGATAGCTGATTTGCCTGCTCTCGATCGCGTCTAAAAGTTTTATAATGTTTCAGGATATGTACATGTTGTGGACCAAGATTGGTCTCCTGAAGACATAAAGCTGTGGGTAACATTGACCCTAAAATATGTGTTATGTCGCTGTAATTTCGCATAAGTTTTCTACAATTCCCAATGGATTAAAAAAGCCATGTTTATGTTTTTGAGAGGAAATGAAAGGGGATTTCCTTAGTAGTGGGCCCGTTATTAGGGGCCTGTCTTTTTTTCGTTCAAGAGAGCTGTTCCGCCGCTGCAAAGCAGGCGGAGTGGCAGTTGTATCCATCGCCTCACGAGAGGCGCTGGAGGACCGCGGGAAAGCCGCGGGTTTGTGGGTTTCAGTCCTTCCCCGGTTGGGGGAAGTCCTGCGGGATGCTGACGCATGGACCGGCGCTCCCTGCTTTGACACTGGCAGGGCAGCTTTCGCTGACCCTGCCTGGGGCGTGAATGGTCCCTGCCATTGGCTCGATGGAAGTGGCCTCGGCAGGCACCGGGGTGCTGTGTGGTGCACCGCCCCTGCGCACCACATCAGCAAAGCTGGATTTTGCTGTGAAGGAGAACTGGTTGGTAACGGCAAATCGCCTTCTTGCTTCTCTAAATGAAATGTTTTCCTTTGTTTTTATCGTGATAATCTCTTTTTCCTTCTTCCAGGACGGACAGGCCCTGGAGTATGCAGCATGTTCTCCTTCGCAGTTAGCGCCCGCGCAGGGCTGCGTCACATTCCTCAGAAACGTGATCCTTGGAAGCACATTTTGCGCACGTTTGCGGCCGCGGCAGCTCTGTGAGCCGTGGCCAAACCTTTGACAGTTGAAGCATCTTCGTGGGTTTGGAATATAGTGGCCTGACATTTACTTTTAAGTATCCTACATCGATGGTTTCTGGTAATGTACTTGTATTGAATGTTAGAACCAAGTGTTTTGTCTATTTCTTTGTTGTCTTTCCGGATTTTGATTCTGTACACATCTGTGACATTTTGGTCAGACAGGCCTTCCAGCAATTCTTTTTCGGTTAGGTGTATGAAGTCATCTTCAGAGATGACACCACGGACTGAGTTTAGGGATCGGTGCGCTATTATGGAAACTGGGATTTCTCCGATGGATGCAATGTTTGCGATTTTCGAGTTCTGGATGTTGTCAAGGAGTTCTAACAATAAGTCTCCGCTGGCCATTTTAGACACCTTGTAGCCAGGGCCCAGGGTATCTGTTAGGCATTTAGAAACAGGGAACGGAGAAATTATTCTTGCTTGTTTTTCATTACTTTCGCTGTGGATAACATAGAACTTGGTGAATGTCAATGTCGGTTTCTTTTTTGAAAAAAAGTCTGCTGCTTCGTTCCGCCCTCTCTTGAGAGAGCGATCGGGTTTTGAAAGGGGGGGGAGCCATAAAAAATGAAGTTTTTCAGTCATGGTGCCAGCCACCCACCATGGAGTCCAACAAGGGGACGGGACAGGAACTTGAACGCAAGTCCTGCCCACGCCAGCTGTACACCTCAACTATAACCAAATACGACACAACTCAGGGTAGTTGGTCACACAAGGTTAACCCTCGCCGCCAGGAAAAAATGAAAAGCCAAGAAGCGAGTAGGAGATAGGAGAGTTGTGAGAAAGAGATAGGAAAGTGAAAAACAGAGGGGAGGATAGGAAAAGGCGACTGCCAATTTCCCCCGGTCGGGTCAGGCCGGAGGTGCCGTCTAGGCGAAGCTGGGGCCAAAGTGGTGTGTTGCTTCCGCCGAGGGGCCTTAAAGGTCCAAACGCTCGGCATCGGCTCAACCACCAGGATCCCCTTTTCCCCGGACACGTTGATGCCACGCACGGCGAAGCGTGGGTGCTCGGGTCCGTGGCGATGCACTGTTCACCATCATCCCCTTGCGGGGATGTCCCTGCGGATGCTCGGGAACCCGCGGTGTCGCCACTCACCGTCGCGACGCCTGCAAGCTGCAGGCGCTCCCCTGCTGGGACTTCCCTATTAGCTTGTGTTTCGTCGTCAAGGGCGGAACGTCGCAAATGATCTGCATGCACAAAACGCACTATGTTTCCAATGGCAACCAAATAGGTAGCTGGAGACTTCACTCGCACAATTTTTCCAGGATGCCACTTCACTTGATCCCCGCGCACAGAACGCACCAGCACCCTCTCACCAGTCACAAAATATCGCGGCTGCGCTCTTCGCTTATCTGCTGAACGCTTCACCCTACCGGTTTTTTCCGTCATGGCATTTGTCAGATTTGGTCGCAGCAAGGACAATCTGGTCCGAAACTTACTTCTCAATAACAATTCAGCCGGTGTCTTGCCGGTGAATGTGTGCGGCGTTGTTCGATAACAATAGAGAAAGTTGTCTATTCTGTGCTGCAAATTTCTTGTAGTGCCCTTTTCTCTGTCCTCTAGCAACTGCTTGAAAAGTGCAGTCTTTGTAGTCTGTACAGCACGTTCCGCCGATCCGTTCGACTGCGGGTGATAGGGAGAGGTGCATGTGTGCTTTATTCCGTGCGCTTTCAAGAATGCTTCAAATTCAGCGGCCCGGAATTGCGGTCCGTTTTCAGTTACAACTTCCAACGGTACACCATGCGCCGCGAACATAGATCTATTTCAACTGTCCGAGCAGTCGTCGTCGTGCTACACACCTTTACTTCCAACCACTTGCTATACGCATCCACAGCTAAAAGGAGCATTTTTCCTTCTTTCTCGGCAAAATTAAGATGGACCCTTTCCCAGGGGTGTTCGCGGACTCTCCACGGAGCCAGAGGTACTGGCTGTGCTGAGGATTGGACACTATGACAAATGCTGCTCTTTCGCACTGTTTGCTCCAGCGCTTCATTGATACCCGGCCACCAGACCATTGACCTTGCTGCCATTTTCATTGCGATTCCAAGGTGCTGTTCATGTAGCAAATTCAATACAACGCTTTGTAAACACTTCGGAACGATTACTCTGTCTAAACAATGCATCCAGCTTCAATAGAGTTCAAAACGTCGAACCCAGAAAGGTTTCAGTTCTTCAGAAACCAATTTCGCCCATCCATGCCATATCATGTCCCAAACCATCGTTAGCAGCTTATCGCGCGTTGTTTCGAGCTCAGTATCTTTTGCTGTCAAATGAAACTCGTCAAGCGTGGAAAATTAAAATATTTCGTCAGTCTGCTCTGGCAAAGGCAGTCTAGATAAGGCATCTGTGTGGGCAATCTCCGTACCGGGCTTGTGAGCTATCTTTGCTAGAAAAGTAAACCATCGATGCAACCTAGCAGTGGCCACTGCACTACTTTTCCTTGTTGGGTCGAAGAGCACGGTTAGTGGTTGATGATCTGTGAAAACATTGAAGGTTCTACCATACAAGTAGTTGTGAAATCTTTTCACCCCAAAAACAATGCTCAAAGCTTCTTTTTCAATTTGGCCATATTTGCGCTCGGCAGGCGAGAGTGAGCGCGATGCAAATGCAATTGGTTTATCTTTCCCGTCCACGACATGCGACAACACAGCTCCAAGACCATATTCGGAGGCGTCACATGTTAGCCGTGTTTCTTTTTCTACGTCGTACAGCTCCAGAACATCTTCACTAGTTAGCATACCTTTGCAAGCCTTAAAAGAATCATCACATTGACGCGACCAGTGCCATACAGTGTCTTTGCGCAATAAGTCATGCAGTGGTTCTAGAACTGTAGCTATATCAGGCAAAAATTTTGAGTAAAAATTAATCAAGCCCAAAAAAGCCTTCAGCTGGGTCACGTTGTCTGGTTTTGGCGCATTCTTTATGGCTGCCACTTTATCTGCAGTGGGATGTAATCCATTTCTGTCAATTTCATGATAAAGGTATCTTATTCGCTGCTGAAACAAATTGCATTACTCGGTGTTTACCCTTACACTGTGTTCTTTTAGGCGTATGAGGACCTGCTCTAATCTGTCTTGGCACTGCTTTTGATCTTTGTCCGCGATGACAATGTCATCTAAGTAGCAGGCTGTGCCAGTTAGCCCGTGCAAGACTTGGTCCATAACAGCCTGAAACACGCCCGGCGCGCAGGCTACGCCGTAAGGCAAGCGTCGGAAACGGAATAGGCCAAGGTGCGTATTGACCGTGAGCAGTTCTTGCGCTCGTTCGTCTAATTCTAGTTGCAAGTATGCTCTAGACAGGTCCAAAACTGAAAAGACGGCTCCGCCTTGTAACGTTATAAAGATGTCCTCTGGCAAAGGGAGCGGGTATTGGTCAACCTCAATTGCAGGATTTACCGTGACACGGTAATCACCACATAGACGAAGCTCATCGCCAGTTTTCTTAGGAACGATCACCAGAGGAGTCGCCCAAGCACTGTGTCGCACCCGGTATATGACTCCAGCTTTTTCTAAGTTCCCCAGTTCCTGCTCGACTCTCTCGCGCAAAGCATACGGCAATGATCGCGCCTTGCAAAACACTGGCGAAGCGTTCTCTTTAACAACGCTTGCCGTAAAGCCTCTTATCGCTCCGTAGCCATGTTCGAACACTTCGCGATATTTGTCAGTCAAGGATATTTCTTTCGCCAGTGCCTTCACTTGCATCACTTCATGCCACCTGATTTTGATTTTGCCAAGCCAGTTGCGCCCGAGCAACGTAGGCAGTCTCGCGCCTTTAGTCTCTGTGACAATTACTAGGGGCAAAAGAAAACATTGATCATAGTACACCACTTCAACATCAATAATACCTTTGATATCAACAAGTTTGACATCAGCGGGTCTAAGATTGGCGTTTGGAAAATGCCTAGCGCACACTGCCTGCGACATTATGGAAACCGCCGCTCCAGTGTCCAATTCCATGGCTACGTTTTCCCCGTTTAACAACACAGTGACTACAATGGCAGGAACGCCCGTACGGTTTTCAGTGTGGCAAAGCGTGAGCAGGTCACTCACTGTCTGAAGATTCCTGTTCAAGTTGATGCACAACTCTACTTTTGCACATTTTCGCAACATGACCATTCTTTTGGCATTTATAACACACGTGGTTTAGGAACGGACAACTTACAGGTGCATGGCGCCCACCACATCGATGGCAATCTGATTTAGTCCTTTGAGTCGAAGTCATCGGTTTCGGCTTGTCGGGGGCGTGGCAGCTGCCGACACGCACTTCGGAGCCCTTTGGCGACGCCGACGACTTGCTCTGCTAGTGGACGTAGCTACCGCTCGACGAGTGCTGACAGGTAGTTTCCGAAACCATTGCCAGTGTGTACTTAGCTGCCATATTCATAGCAGTAGCGATGCTGGAGGCACGGTCCCAGGTGAGCTCGGTGTCACTCATGGCCAGCAGCCGGCAACGTATAGCCTCGGAATGAAGCCCAGCAATCAAGCGGTCACGAAGCGCTTGTTCCAAGAAGCTGCCGAAGTCGCATGAGGCTGCCGATTTCTTGAGCCGCACCACGAAGTAGTATGTTTATTTGGCCATATTATATACAATATGTCCTCGAGGTGAGGCTAAAGGAGGTAGACCAGGCCGTGACACTTTCTTGAGGCCCTTGCTTCTTTTGATTAAAGTGGTACCGTTCGCTCACCACAGAACGCGTCGGAGTGTAGTGCTTCTGCAGCACTGTGACAACGTTCTTGTACGTCGATGTGCTGGGAGTCCCAGGGAGCAGTAGACTTCGGAGCGTCACATACGCTTTTTCTCCGATGGCGTTCAGAAAACAGATGCAGTTTCTTGGCGTCGGAAACGTCGTTAGCCGTTATGTACAGCTCGAAGCGTTCGATGAAGACGTCCAAGCTTCCGCTGTCGGGATCAAACTCTGGTAGCTTGCCGCCTGTGGATGCCATCGTCAGTTCTGGTTGCATCCCATCCTCGTCACCAGTTTGTTGCATCCACACAGAAGACGTTGGCTTGATGAATACAGCTTTATTACGAGTACTGCATCCAGGCAGCACGAAAAACAAATCCCCCCAGTACAGCCCATGAACGAGTATTTATTCTGTGGCAGCTGCACTCGAACATGCGCAGAACCAAGGCAACCGCACTATCTATATCTTTATCAAACACGGTCAACTCACGTGTCGCATTCCAGATACCGACACAACAGTGTGGATGCGATAAATCGAACTTGAAATGCAAGATATCGCGATCGCTCAGGCCGGGCACGTGTGTTACTTGTGACATGGTATCTTGAGATGTTGTTAGTACAAGACGTAGACAGGCAGAGAGGCTATATACTAATGAACGTGTACCAACTAGCTCAACTTTCTGCCCTGTTGCATATACTAAAGGCCCCGCCTTCTAATTGTCTCGCCCTACGAGTGACAAATTCAGTCTTCTAAAAACACCCGTTTATTCCGGATACACAAAAGCACTTTGCAAGAACACCGTATTGTGACGACAACATTACAATTTCAATATAAACTTATTTTAAACTCTTCGAATCTAAGAAGCAATGGGACATACAAACATTCTAACAAGAATTGCTAACAATTTAAGATTTAAAGAAGGAATATGAACACTTGGTGCATCTTTCAAAAATATAAACGAAGTCACAAACAGGAGTCAAAGACCAGAAGTTGTAATGGCGAAGCGGCAACACAGGGAATTGAGGGCCGATTTTATGGGAGGAACTAATTTGAGCTCATGCACAGTGGCAGCTTGAAAAAAGCTGACGTATTTTACTATGTTGAACTTCACTGTCCTTCACATTATACAAAGGCTACCGCACAATGCATAATGTGTATCTTAGCGCATATACATCTGAATAAAGCCGTCCGCGATGTCACTCAGGCTTATTTTGTGGGCGAGCTCTTTGGCACAAGAAGTGCTATGTGATTTATCGAGCTTGTCCCATTGTTGACCTGAGATACGATTTTACGCGACGGAGGCATGAAAACGATCTCACAGATGTGCATGACGCGGACTGCTGGAATATGCTGACCCCATCGCTCAGTCCCCCCCCCCCGAAAAACTTCGGGGGAGGCTCGAACCCTCCAGCCCCCCCCCCCCCCCCCCCCCCCCGTATAGGCGCTTATGTTAAAGCTGCCGCACGCAAAGTCTACGTAGTTCAGGAAGCCATCTAGAACGACCGCACTTACTGCGAAGAATCTTTTTCGAGCGTATTTGATGAAGCCAAGGAGATGTCACAACACACTGAATGTAGACATTTCTACCCGCCTGACTGATCCCGCCAATTCCCCGCGGTAAAGTCCCGGCAGAAACGCCTGAAGAATATTTTCAAAGAAATGTCCACATGTATTTTATTGATCTCACTTTAAAAAATTGTAGCAACGGTTTGGAACCCACAGAGCATATTGCTGAAGAATTTAGCGGCAATCATTCATGATGCAGCAACCAGTGGCTTATCGTGACCGCGTGCGTGAAGCAAAAGAGCTTGTTCAAGCATTTCCTTATGATGTTGGGAGAAAGCATGTTCTAGCATCAAGGAATGCCCCTGAAAAAATGTTTAAAAGACATGCGGATATCCCCAGGAACTGCGGGAAACTCCCACGGACATTCCTCACATACCGTTTTGGCTGCACTTTCTAAATGTAATGAAGGTCCGTTGGAAGATTGGATTGGGGGGGGGGGGGGGGGGGGGGGGGGGTTGCATAGACCATACCAAAGAAATATCGGTTATATTGGTCAAATAATAACAAATTTCATTGAGGATTTTTACAGGCCCAAGAGAAAAAACTTCCACGGCCCACGTGGAAATATTCGCAAAATCTATTTTACATTTTCTACGATTGAGACGTGAAGAAGACGATAGCAGATTACTGTAGTTGCATGGCCCACTGCTGACAGTTTTAGGGGTAAAATATGCGTAGCATCACACGCTCTCGCGGTGAATATGTTGAATAACAAGCATAATATGTGAAACAAGATCAGGGTACAGAAACGCTACAATTCAGACATCAGCAGCACCAACATATTGAGCATACATCCACAGAACGAAAAATTTCCTCGAGTTTGTATACCCCGGGTGCATGTTTTTCGGCAGGGGAATATGAAATTTTACCTGACGTTCTTATCTTCTTCTACCTTTTGCGTAGGGCCCATATCCGGATTTATTCCAACTTTCGACAAAATGGCTCTCCTTGTCCCCGTGATGCTGTCTCTCATTGGCACCGCTTCTGCTAGTTCTGCCCATGTGTTGTGCCCCCCCCCCCCCCCCCCCGAGCCATCAGCCTCGCTGTGGATGTGCATATGGGTAGCCCCAGCGCTCTTTTAACGCATCTGCTCATTAAAAAATCAATCTTTTCTCTTTCCGCCGCTTTCAGATCCAGGTTCCGGCGCTGTGTATAGCTCACTCGGCTGAAGATGTGCGCCTGTGCCAGTTTAATCAAAGTTCTAACCCTCGGCCCCTGCTGGCCACCCGCCTCATTAGGCTCAGGGTCTGCCTCGCGTGATTCTCCAGCATCTCGCCGTTATGTCCATGTGACTGGAGAATCAGGCCCAAGATTCTGATTTGCTCGACTTTTGGGTACATCCGTACACGCCACTTTAATTTTGACCTCCGACGGTGCCTTGCACCTTAAGTGCTTCAGATTGCATATATAAACGATTCTGATTCTGTGCAGCGGCCGCGCTATCCCGTGACAGCCACCATTCTGCGCAGGCGGAGTATAGAAGCTGCCGAGGAAATCGCGATCGCGTTAGCTTGCGTTGTAACTGAAGCGAAATTTGCCGTCAGTGACAGCAAGACTGCAATCCAAAATTTTAGCAAGGGTTTAGCGGCCAGAATCCTGGGCCAGAGAAAGATGGATAGAAAATTAAAATAATTCGGACTCCGGCGCACGGCAGCCGTACCCGGAAACGAGGCGGCCACGAGCTGGCTCGAGATCGAGCCGCTACAGGGCCCCTCGTTGACCGAGGGATAGCGGAGAGCGCGTGCTAAAATATGGGGAGATCACGCAGCATCATAGGCTGGATCGAATTTGGTGCCCCCACCAGACACGAAATTAAACAACAGAGGCGCCTGCAAACCTATACGTATCCGCATCCGGTTATGGCGAAGCGCATGTTTCCCGAGGCCAGGAGCGATAGGTGTAATCTTTGTGGGGCGAGAGGGACCCTCGACCACATAATATGGGAGTGACCCGTACTCTCCCGGGTGGTTGGGGGGGGGGGGGGGGAGGAGATGGCGCATAATTTTTGGAGTAGAGAAACCTGGGAGACCTTGCTGCGCAGCTCGGACCCTGCTATCCATGGTAAAACAGCGCGGAAAAAACACGAGGACGGAACAAACACGACGACACGAACCCTGCGCTCCAGCTCCTGCTTGTCCAACTGGCTGAAGAGGCCGCCGGGACTCAAGGACCTCACGGCCAGCATCCAAAGCGGCACCTCCTGCCCCGCCGGCTGCGTGCCGCGGGGGGGAAAGGGGGGGGGGAGTTGCCTTCTCGGTTGGACAATAAAAATTTTCACTGTTACTACTTCTTGACTTTATATACTCCCAATTAAGACCCTCCTTTTGCAGCCACCTGGCTCCTGCACGTTAAAGAATATTATTTAATTTAATTATGAATCTGTCATAACACAAACAAGAAATGAAAATGAGCAGACCACATTGCAGATATCTTCTATCAGAAAAAAATTAGAGTGCACTCTGCTATTTTTGTCGCTAACGCATACGTATTGAGACGTGATTCATGCAATTGTCCGTATTATCATCCGAACGGGCTATCCACCGGATATCGTGTCAGGACATCTATAACAAGGACTTGTCACGGGTCACGGACATTCCTCGCAAGCACTCAAGGGTGTTAGGATATCTGGCTATGATTCGGATATCCTTGGGATCTGGTGTTGTAACTTGGGTCAAGGAAAAATTTGCCTGTGGTGTTCTAAATGGGAAGCAGTATAGAGCCAAGTCGCCACCCCTGCCAGCATCCGATGCCGTCGATCACTGCGACTCCCAGTTTTACCCAAACCTAAACAAGCTGCTCCAGATGATCTTCGTCACCCTGGCAGATATCACTGCCGAGAGCTCATTTCCAAGTCTGCGGCTATTTTAAAATTATTTACGTTCTACGATGGATGAAGACCGCCTAGTCTGCTTGGCAGTGCTTTACGTTCATTAAATATTACTGTGACAGCTTCGGATTAAGTAATTGATCGCTTCGCAAAAGAGCCATGGCGAGTAGATTTTGTACTGTGATAGATGTTTATTTCATTGCTATAAAAATTGACCAGTTCGGTATTATTTCGAATCGACGGCCACCTCAAACATGAACAAAGCAGCTTCGACCGAATGTATTCCGTATAGTATACATATGATTATCACATGCAGATCAATATGCAGGACGATTTTTTTCTTATTTGAGCGTGGCAGTGTACCTCTCCCCCAATCATTTGTCGCAATTTCGACAAATTATTGCTTAAAATCAAACGAGTGCTTAAGCAACCCCCGCCCCCCTTCCCCGAGATACAGAAGCAAAACTTAGGTTCTCCATGTGACGTTTTGCTCAATACCACAGGTGGGCAACCTCATGAGGTCGACCCCAACCACAATATGACCTCAACCTCAATTCGTCAGTTGAGGTCGGCGATGGCTCGAAATTTTGTGAGTGAGGGCACTGAGGTAAGCAAATCAGACCTCAACCTCACGCGTGAATTTGAGGTTGAGTGAGGTTGTCATTCAGTGAGGTCGAAATTTTGAGGTCGAGACTTTTTGCAGTGGCCGCGGCTTACTTGAACGAGTGCCGCTTCCGAAGCGGAGTTGGAGCGCACCACTGCAGTGTTCATGCAATGACGCTTGGTGTTTGGTTTCCCCTGTTTGCACAACCGGATGCCACAGTCCTCTCTTAGCTTTTGGTGCTGCGCCGTAATGTCCGTTCAGCCCGAGCCTACAGGAAGGCCCACCCTTCTGGTCTTCCTGGAAGGAGTGCTGCTGTCACGCACTGCACTCTCCCTTCCCTTTCTCCCGCTGGCGTAGCAGCCGTAGCTGCCTGTCGGTCGGCTCAAACTCCCAGGATCACGCGAAGCACGTAACTCGCGTTGACCCGCGGTAGCTTTCTCTGATGCCGCAAACAATTAAGTTCAATCCAACAGGCACGCTAAGTTCGTCGCAGCGCGGATGGCCCAAAGCAAGACTGCTTCTTGTTCATGCTCGTTGCCGGCGGTGGCGTCACGGCTCTTGCCTCGCAGTCGAATAAAGGGATCCTGCTGTACATTACACGCTGGCTTAACAGAAACTGGAGCAGTCGGCACAGGCGAGAAAATGTGATTCAGGCGGTTCCTAACAACGACAAATGCTAATCCGATGAAAAATGCACGAAGCCAGAAAAAATCGGTATAACATCGCCGAAGCTTTCGATTGGTGTCTTACCGGTTCGAATCTCAGACTTCTGCTCTATATTCCCGTTCCGTAATGCAAGCAGATGCAAATATAATTTCACTTTTATATCCTTCCAGATAACCTTTATTTGGTCTCCTGTTCGTTCTCGGAAATTCACATATTATGCGGAAACGCCGCAGCACTGGACGAATATACCAGCATAGCAATGTTATAGCGGTAAAATATGGAAAACTATAATGAATGCATGATGATGTGGTAGCTGATCCCTTTTTTAAATGAAGATGTGGGAATAGAACTGTTTACTTGCTGCTGAGTTGGTGTTTCAAACCTTCTAATATGACGTTTAATGGGACACACTGTTGTTAGCTTCTGTTTTTAGTTTGCGATTTTTGTCTGTAAGTTTGTAATCGTTCTCTTTTTTCTTTCTCGTATGGGATCAGTTAGGGTGACGGCCTGCCTTGCAGACGACCAGGCACTGCGCACACCGTTATATTTCCTTTCACTACTTTGCAGAGACCCATTGTTCATCTTAAACTGCTTCCCAGAATGCTCGCGCGGTGCTTGCGGGTAAAAAACTTCGAGGATGCCGGCGAACCATTGATTAGTTCATCTTTGAAGGAAAACAAGTGATTGACTCAAAGAAGCTTGTCTCAGATTGGTTTGACGATATGGTACCCAGAATTCTGTTCACGCGTATAGTATTTAGGCGTTTTTTTTGTCCTGCGAGTTTGGGGGGATGGGGGGGGGGGTTGGAAAAAGATTCGGCTGCAGCGAAATTTGAGTGCAGAGCCATGATGCTCTTGACAGAGCGGTTCAAGCTGCCCACTCTAGGCCAGTCGTTTTGGCCCGTGCGATTTCAATAGTCGGCACAGTGTTCGAAGACGTAATTTAGCCGGTTCCTGCAAAGTGCAGCGGGATCACCGAGTCATCGGAAAATTTCCAGGATTTCGAAACCATCACCATCGCCTCCTGGAGGGAAGTGGTAGAAACGGAGGTGGGTCCTGAGTCTCCTGACCTCCCAAGAGCATCAACATCATCATCCTTAATTATTAGCTGTAATTATTCCTGCTTTGCTCGTAGAATTATTGTCTTCGGCTGCTGGTAATGTAGAATATTTAATCAATATTCGAGAAGCTTTTAATTTGGTAGCGGTATATCGATTCCCCCGGGCTTTCAAAGATACACTATTATCATCGTCATCGCCATCACCTTGAGGGTCAACGGCATGTGCATTCAGCCAGAGGCCATCATCATCATCATCATCAACAGCATGTGTTGTTGCATGATCGTTGCAGTATTAGGATGGAAAGTTGGGCTAGTTGGGTTACGTACATTTTAAAGGAAAAAATACAGCGCGAACATAGACGACGGACGAAGAAGAGGTGCACAACACAAGCGCTGTCTCGCAACTAAAATTTTATTCAAGAGGAAAACACATATCTAAAGCGTCCGAAAAAACGGCAAAGTCAGCAATCACATGAGGCAATCAACACTTGGAACAAACTCAAAAAAACAGATCAGATAGCGCAGGGCGCCCTCTTTTTTTCTTCTATGACCCAAGGCAAATCAGGTGTTGCACAAGAACCGTATCTCCGCATCAAATAGTGTGATAGAGGGTTGACTGATGCACGTGTTAATCTTCTTCTTTATAAAAAACGCTTCCATGATCTCTCTAGTACGTTGGTCGCGGTGCCGGTACAGTACCTCGGTTTTCTGAAATATTGCCTTACAGTTGTCTTTATCTTCGCACTGAGCGCAATGTTTAGAAACATCTGACGATGCGTTTTCGTGCTCTTTTAGTCGGATATTTAAGCAGCGCCCGGTTTGTCCGACATACACCTTTTGGCAAGTGAAAGGAATCTGGTAGACCACCGAACGCGCACAATCCACAAATCTTGATCTGTGCCGCAACGAACACATAAAGGGGTGCATTTTTTTCTTCCATTCTTGGACATCAGTCCCAGTCATCGGACACAGGCGTTGAAGCTTTTGGGGTGCTGTACAGACCACGTCGACATTAAAACGACGAGCAACATTCCTCAGATTGTGCGCCAATCTATGCACGTAGAGAACGGCCACTGCTTTCTTTTTGGCTCCCGTTCTTTCACCTCTGTTCGTGGTTCGGAGACCTCTGAAATTGCGAATTAGTTTTTCGCATGTTCGTGATATCACAGAGAGGGGGAAACCTGCCGCGGTCAGTCGTTGTACTTGCAAGGAAACACCGTCTGCGACGGAGTGCACACAAGGTTTTTCTAGAGCAGATCTTAGGCAGGAGAGAGCTATGCCGCTTTTTACCAGTTTTGTGTGCCCTGAGCAAAAGTTCAGTATCGGCTTTTTGGAGCGCGGTTTATTAACCCAACAAGTGTGGCCCTCCTTGAACATCAGTCTTAGATCCAGGAACTGAAGTTCATCTTCTTCCGGCATTTCGAACGTGAAATTTAGACCCATTGCGTTCTCTTTAAACACTTTCAACACATCAACCGCGCGCCTAGCGTGCCCTCCCTTTTTCATTAGTATTAGAAAGTCATCTACATATCTCCAGATCTAAAAAGCAAGACCGTCAAGATTTTCCTTGATCGCTACGTCTACTTTTGCAAGAAAAATGCTACTTAGTATCGGGGCTACACGAGAACCAATACACACACCCTGTTTTTGCAAGAAAATTGTCCCGCGCCATTCCACAAAAGTTGAACACAGGTAAAAAGAAAGCAGTTCTAAAAAGGCTTCTACTGTGATACCGCTGCGACCAGTAAATGCTAATTCATCGTTCTTGAGTGTGATGCATTCCTTCACGGTGGACAAGAGCTTGCCATGAGGTAGAGAATAATACAAATCTTCAACATTAATGCTAAATCCGAAACAGGTTCCTGGGTTGCTATCTTGGAGGTACCGGACGATTGCCTGTGAGTCAGGAACAGTGTGACATTCCGTGTGTGCTACGAGGATCCACGTTCGACGGCGCGGCGTAGACGGAGACCCGTGACAGCGGCATCATCAATTACCCAGCCATGCTCTTTGAGTGACGACCAGAACAACCGGACCCGCCGCCGCCCCGGGGAAACAGGCTTTATCCTCCCCAATTTCCGGGCACATTCCAGGACAAGGGAGCTGTCAGCGGGCCAGAGCGCGCCGTACCACAGCCGACGCTATGCGCTACCGCGAAGACAACATTCTTTCCCTCCCCCCCCCCCCCCCCCCTTTGTCGTGGGCTATCGCCGGGAAGGCACCCACAGCTTCCCAGAAGGGCCGTGACGGACACCTGTCATGGCGGACAGGCAGTACTCGCCAAGAATGTGGAAAGACAGGCGCTAGTGAATTAGCTCCGAAGAGAGAGCCTGTGTATACTCTCACTTGAGAGAGAGTGGTGGCGTTTTTGTTGTTTATTTAGTTTGTATTGTTAACAGACTCTGGGTTCGAGGCTAAGCCCAACCCAAGGGGTGGTCCCCATCTCGCATGTTATTTTGGATTGGAGAATTGATGCTTTGGGCGGGCCACTGAAAATGACCGCCCTTAGTCCTTTGTTAATCAAGTGCTTAAAAGCGCATGTAAACGGATGCAGTCCAGCCCAGTCTGAGCTGGGGCTCCATGCTTAGCATGTAATGTGATGCTACTTAGGCACTAACCTGCCCGGTCGATGAGTAAACTAGTGCAAAGTTTGTTCTGTTGTAAAATTATGCTCTGCTGTCATCATCTACAAGCTCGCCTCCTGTTCATCTTCCAAGCCGAACGACACTAGAGGAAGGGTTTGTGAACCATCCTCGAAGAAACGGACGACTATTGAAATTCTACTGCATACACGCTCAGGACGACATCGTTAGCGAAGAGGGCCTTCAGCGCCGAAGCCCGACGGCGTGCAGCTTCTGCCAGCAACCGCTCGAGCCCAACTCCGGAGCCACTCCATCGCCCCCATGAAGTCGTCGGCACGTAAGCTCGGACGCCCCAGCCTCTGATGTATAACCTTAATCATGTGTAATTATTGAATATACCTGTTTGTTTAAACTGAGCCATACGGTGTCTCTTTGCCTCTCCGTCCCGTGTGGACCTGCGCATTATGGGGGTCATCACAACAGCATAGGGGTCGACTACTTCTAAGGCGTTGAGGTTCTTTTGTAGATAGCCGGATACTGCGTGTTGCCAAGTGTGGCGCTCGGACACAATTGTGCGAAAGGGAATATTCGGTTTCTGAGTTTTTACGGCAAAAAACAATTCAAGACTTAGAGCTGGAGCTTTCTTTACACTAGAAGCAAGCGAGATGAGGTTACACTCCGTTAGCAATTCGACTGCACGGTCCCTTACTCGTTCACACTATCTGGTCTGTTTTTTTGAGTTTGTTCCAAGTGTTGATTGCCTCATGTGATTGCTGACTTTGCCGTTTTTTCGGACGCTTTCATATATGTGTTTTCCTCTTGAATAAAATTTTAGTTGCGAGACAGCGCTTGTGTTGTGCACCTCTTCTTCGTCCGTCGTCTATGTTCGCGCTGTATTTTTTCCTTTAAAATGTTCGTTGCAGTATGTCACACATGAGAACTGGCGCGTTTACCTGCTGATCAATCCGAAAGTCATTAATGTGGACCGAGCTGTAGGCACTCTTTGTAATGCGTCATGCGCATGTGTAGTAATGTGGAATCCATATGGATCTTGAAATGGGGGTGGGCGGGGACCTGCTATGACTTGTGACAGTACATCATTGTCACGTGACTAGGTCTGACGTCACGTTACATCGTCGTTACGTGGCTAGGTTTGACGTCACGTTACATCGCTGTCACGTGACCTGGTATTACGTCACACTCATATGCTGCCATCACTAATACAAATTAGTCTTAGCGTTACCTAATTACATTAATAAGCATTGATTAGGCACGTTGATCAGTGTATGCTAATTAGCATTAATTAATGATGTGACTTCATCTTCGTCACGTGACTTGTCGGCTCGCAACTCGGCTCAGACACTTTTTTGCGAATATGACCTTGAAATTGAGCCATGTAATGCTTTCGCGTTGATAAAAGAAGCCGCTTATTTCTACATAGACATAAATACAACGTGCCTCTGTTGGTGTACTACAGTCGCAGCTTGTTTTCGAAGGCAGCATACAGAGGACTGAAAAGAACTTTTGCTGGGTGGCCAAATTTTCATCTACGCTGAGTGCTTTCGCTATTCTGGATAGAGCTAAAAAATCGATATATACTGATATCCGTGTCCGTAGCCGTCAAATTGGAAAGCTCATCGGCGACCAGTTTTTTCACATTTTTTGCTATTCTCAAGTCTAAGAAGAAAATCGTGAATACCCCCCTTAAGACTTCCAATTTATGCTAGATGGTGTAGAAGGTCTGTGTTTGTCAGTTGCCGGTTCGTGCGTACTTAACAAAAAGTACCCTCCGACGTACTGCTGGTAAGCGCATAAGGGACACCCCTGTCCGCAGGCCATAAACTCTCCGAGGGTTCATCCCATATTATGAGCTTCTCTTACTGCATGCGCATCAATAGTGTTTGTACACACCTTATTAAATAATTACAGATTGCTTAGTGCCGCTATTGCAATAACCAGTCATCACAATGGTACCATCATTTTGGCTTTCCTGTCTGACAGGATTCTGTGAATTGTTTTTAACTTCTTAATCGCTGTTTGTTTGTTTTGTGAGGTCGAGCAGCCGACCTTAACCTCAAAATTTGAGGTTGAGGTGAGGTTGAGCGAGGTCGCCAGAGGCCTCAGGAAAAGAGGGGTGAGGTCGTCTCAGTAGGCCTCAACTGATGAGGTTGAGTGACGTCGGCAAAATTTTTTTTTGAGGTTGAGGTGAGGTCGAGATTTTTGAGGTCAAATGTCCACCTCTGCTCAATACAATGTATCGTGCAGAGCAAGCTCCGCACTGACGCAGGGCCTGAGGAACCACGGTGGGCCGGGCCACAGCACCAGGTTCCGCTGACCACACGGCTCTGCGATTCTAACTTCCACTCCGGCCATTACGAACAACTAATTTTCCTAAAGGCTGAAATGCGCATTGTGCGTGTCGGAACCGTGCTGTTTCACATTTAGCAAACACTGAATAAAATCCACTCGGCGCATTAACGCATTAAACCCAAAAATGTTTAGTTACGTGTTCGTCAACCAAAAAGCGCGCCAGGGGCCGACGAGCTAAAAGCGAAAGCATAGAGCCACTGGAAAATTATAAAGTGACTACGAAAGCAGCGCTATCAGCGCCCCTGAACGGTTTAAAAACGGTAAGAATCCCTATGGCGAAAAGGTTGCGAGAAAATCCTTGACAATTATTGGCCACCTTAGACGGCCTAATAGTTGCGCCTTCACGCACGCCGTTGCAACTCGGTGCGCGGACAAGAGAACAGACCTGCCACGGCTATTTTACGATGTGATAATTTGGCGAATTTTGTGCCGTTGCGCCGTTGCTCAGAGCGTTCAGCAAACCTTTGCGTGGCACCCACGAGATGGAGCCACCGGTCAGTGGCTCTGGTCATGCGGCCGGCATTCCTTGAAGGGAGGGTGTGCCTGGGGGGGAGGGCGGACACGTGACGTCTGGGCGCTCGGCAGCAGCTTTTCCGCTAGCATCCCCTGGCGTTTCAGGCGGTCCTTATACCTCGCGCCGCGCCCTTATACGTTGCACCAGGGCCTAACTCTCAGCAGCAGCGGCGAGAGAGGAAGCGCTGTGTGGACGTGGTGTGTGTGCGCGCGTGCCATGGCCGGTGGATTACGGCGCTGAAGAGGAGGACCCAGTGCGCCCGCGAAGGATGCAGCCTTCGTATCAGGCCGGCAAGCAGGCGGCTGCCTACCGGGAACCCGCCGGCCGGAGGCCCGTCTACGCCGCCAACCCGCGAAAGGTGACCCGGGGTCCGGGGAGGGGCTTGGCTGTCACGGGCCCCCCTGTCAGCCAGCAATCGCTCGCGCCGCGATCGCCGCCGGGGGATCGAGCGCGCGCGCGGCCATCGGGCGCCGTGGGCCGCTCTTTTTATCGTTGGGCCCGGTGCAGTGAACTCTCGACGGATCTTCGGGCGCCGCTGCTGGTCTCATGGCTCTTTTCACCCTCCCCCCTCTCCACGGAGGAAAGATTGCGTGAGGCTTTGACACAAAGCTTTCGAGTGGCATCCGAGAATGCCCATGCCGCGGGCGGAAATTAGTCGCTATGCCGATTTTTCTGCCGGGCCTGGAGGAAACGCGTCGGCTCGAAGAGGAGGGGGAATCGGGCCGCGGCGGCGGGGGAGACCCACGGAGCGGGCAAACCCGGGCTGTTGACACGGCCGTTTCCGAGTCCGTCGGTAGGTGCGATGGCGGCCTTCCCCCCTCCTGTGACAGTCTTCCTCGTCTGACGCGAAAAGCCCCTGGGCCGCGCGACATGTGACCAACTTGTCAGCGCCGAGATCTGGCCACAGGCCTGCTGCACTGCTGTTTGCCGGCACCGGGTGGGGGGACGGGGGGGGGGGGAAGCTGAGAGGGGGAGGACTTTTTCGGCCGCTTGTCAGAGCTGTCGAAGGCCGTTCGGCCGATTACGCACTCCCGTCGCGGCCAACAGTACGCGGGCGCGATGGGCATTGCGGGTAACGAGAGAAAGAAAAACGAACCTCTCGTCAGCGCGTTGTGTGGACTCGTTGGTGCAAGCTGGCTAGTTAATGCGGCGCTTGAACCCCACAGTGCTGCGAGCCCGCGATGTGGGCACTCGCGAAGATGGTCGTCCCGCTGTGGAAGCCACGGTCTTAAACTAAAATGGTATCTCTTTGGGTGGCTTCTTTTATCTGAGCACCATTACGGACCGCGCGCATGCAGCTTTTTTTTTTTTTTTTGCGTGTGACGAACTGGCTGCGTAAGGCTTAGTGACGGTCGCGCGAAATTCTTGGTTTTCCGTCTCGAGTGCTTGCCTTGCGCAATTGCAGCGACTTTCACGCACGCATGGATCGTTTTGTCGAAACAAGTTTCACATGGTGTAGCAGCGCCTGTTGTGTTGTGGTTTCGTTGGGTGGTCGCCGCTAACTGCCGTGCGTACGCAGCGAGACTGGCGCGGTTGGCATTGCTGCCGAGGTGGTGGACTTGGCCTTAATAATTACTCGTGCACTGTAGTACCTGAGGTTATTCACCACCGAGTTCGCTTCTCGAGACATCCGAGGCCCATAGCTTGCGTAGCATCAGATCAGGCCAGTTATTGATATTAGGGATGTTTTGTGTGCAATACCGATGAAAAAAGGTGTGCTCATGTGGGTGCCGAGTATGTGCTTGTGCACTTGGGGACTGCAAAACCTTTTGCGGAGAAGCGCCGTTATTATTATTACTTCCACTGATGATGATATTGTGGCATAACCCTTTGTAGCGGGCAGTCAAACACTTCGCATAGCTGGAATATTTGAGAAAGGAAACGGAACTCTCACAAAACCGAAATTGTTTTGTAGCGCAGCCTGGTGCCAAGAAAGCTGCCGTTTTGTCGTTTGTTGCACCGTGAAACCTTTGTGAGATGACTTCACGAAATGTGCGATTGCAATGTAAATTTTTGCTTTGAATATTTTGCAGGCAATTGCAGAATACAATTTGCAGACGATTTGGGCATGAGGGGATGTGTGTTCAGTCATGCGAATTTCCTGTTCTAATTTACATTTTCAAGAACGGAAAAAACCCGACGTGGTGGCTCAGTGGTTAGGGCGCTCGGATACTGATCCGGAGTTCCCGGTTTCGAACACGACCGCGGCGCCTGCGTTTTTATGGAGGCAAAACGCCAAGGCGCCCGTGTGCTGTGCGATGCTAGTGCACGTTAAATATCCCCAGGTGGTCGAGAGCCCTCTATCTTCCTTTCTTCTTTCACTCCCTCCTTTATCCCTTCCCTTAGGACGCAGTTTGGACACCCAAGGATGTACGAGACAGATACTGCGCCATTTCCTTTCCCCCAAAGCCAGTTATTACCAATTAAGAAAGGAAAAAAAAACCAAGAAAAAGCTTCTTGACATTCCAGTGCAAAATTTCTGAAAAGTCGGGTAGCAGGTGGTGTGGCACTGTGTGAGAGCCAATGGAAGCTGAATGTTTTAACTCAATATATGGGGGTGTCAAAAGTTTAGTCTTACATAAGCAACTTATGTGCCTATTTTATTTGTTTTGGATGTGCAGTCATTCTCTGCTTATTGGCGTGATGACCATCTGTGCCACTGGATCTGTTTGACCAGCATATCCAGTTTTCATAGCAGACATGACATTTCTTTGGTCCATGTCCTTGACTGCTTCTGCAGTCCCATGTCATCACCGCTTTTCTGTTTTGTGCTTTTCCTCCAAATTTTGCCCCTGTTTTTGCCAACTGTTAAAAGCTGGCTGCAGCAAGGTTAGAGGGGAGGTCTATACTGGGCTTGATCTTTGAGGCCTTTGTAATTGACACTTGTGTCTGTGCAGGAGTAGCCTGGTTGTTGTTGGGATGTTCAGAGGTAAAACTTTGGCAGTGACATGCACATGATTGAAAGTGCAGTCAGTTGCATTGTGTGTGTTCTGTGTGCCACAGGGCACACAGTGCTGATGACAGCATTATTCTTGCCAGAATTGCTGGTGTGGAGGGTTCATGGTTCAACAGAAAGGTGGCTGTGTGGGAAGGGAAGGGAAGTTTGGTGGGCACTATTTTGCTTGCTTGGTGCGTTTTGCTTCATTATTAATGTTGGCAGAAAGTGTGTGCACCTATAAATTTTTGTAATTCCTGTACTGTAAGCATTAAATAGTGGTTTAACAGTAGTGGATTTACACAGTGTGAAAATAGATTAGGGAAAGAGAAAATCACTGAGTTGTGAAGGCATCCATGTAGCGTATTTTGATGCATTGGGATCACAAAAGCAATGTGTTGTCTCAATAGAAGAGGACTTCAGTGACTGCACGTCAGAATCAAAATCTTGCTACTCAAGATGACCACCATGCTAGAAGACACTCCCAGGCCTTTTGCCATTCTTTGGGACGAAGGAGGCAGAGCAAATGACTCTGGGGAGCATGGTGGGGATATGAGCATGGCAGGCTAGCTATTTGACCTTTGTGGTGTGTGCAACAAGACGAGAAAGACACACAACTTCGCTTTGTAGGTTGGATTGGTGGCTGCAGCTGGTGTAAGAAGACAAGGGGGATCAGGGCAAGCAGCCTTTGTCCTAGAGAACTGATGTGTTTAGGTCGTGCGAGGCATGAAGAGAACTGCTGTATTATCACGGATGCATAGCTTTAATTCACCACAATGCTTAAGCCAGCCTGCTTCAAGGGCTGGAATTAAAAAAAAATTCTTTGTGAAAGCCTTCTACAGCATTCCTAACAAAACCAGTGGCTAATCGGGCACCTTGGACCCTAAGTTTCCCACTGCGTTGAAAAAAAAAATGCATCCTTAAAATTCAGTTGTCAGGACCTTTCAAGAGTCCACAAGAGAGCAGGGTTGGTCAGGGAATAGACGCGTTTTGATGATATCCTGGCTGAGGCCCAGAAGGGAAAACGGACAGGGCGTATGATGCAGAGAGCAGGCAACCATCATGCTACACCAGCCTAGTACTGTCAGCGACGTTGTAAAACACCATGCTGGAAATATGGGTGAGTGGGTCAGAAATGGCCCATAAGAATGATGTTTCCCTACTAAAGGTAGAAAAGTGGCAGCTGGCATGAGCTGCCATAAGTGATGGAAAATTGGCTTTTTGGGGAAAGGAAAGGGCACAGTAACTGTCTCACAAAGGGAAGGGATAAAAAAAGGAGGCTTGAGAAAAGAAGGGGATAAAGAGGTGCCGTAGTGGAGGGCTCTGGAATAATTTGGACCACCTGGGGATGCACTGACATGGGACAGCACACTGACATGGCACAGCACATGGCCCTGCCTTAGTGTTAAGCACACCTGCTTATTATGGATATGGTAGCTGTATATTTTCAATTTTTTGGTCATTTTGGCAGCAATAAATGCTAAACCGTAATGCAAAGTGGGTCATGTATGTACATTAGCTTTTTAAACATGCTTCACACAAGATCGTTTGCATGTTTTGCAACACTTGTCTGCAAAGAATGGTTGCATGTTTGTAGTCCAATAGGTTATCTCCTGCATGCAGAATCAAACAAGTTATTGGCACATCTTGCTGAAGTGTCAGTCATTTGGGCTGACCCCTTTCCTTCAGATGGTTGCATGAAAATGTTGGACACTTTGTGATGTTGAAATATGTACCGATTCAGGTTCTGCTTAGCATTGTGATTTCATGACAACGTCGCCTGGGTGCACTTTTGAGAGGGCCAACAGCAGTTTGAGCAGCATTGCAGTGTTACACACTTGAGCACTGATTGGCAGGATGTTTCCTCATTCAGTGAAATGAACAATGACAGAAAGCTAGTGTGCAAAGAAGCCTGGATGGAGACAGCTGGGCACTGCAAGCACTTGATTGGATTATAGTACGTCTGGGTTGTCGGTGCTGGAAGCAGAAGTGCTGGACACATAAGCCTACTTTTGAAGAAAGGATTGGGGATGTGAATGCACCTGAAGAAATAAAAGTTACTGATGGCATGTTTTTTACGAAACAAGCAGAAATAACAAGCAAAAAGGGTAAAAAGTGCAGATGGCAGCTCTACAGCAGTGAAGGTATAATAGAAAGCAAAAACCTCTACTGTTTAAATGGACTGTGGGACATCAAGCATGAGGTTTTCATTCTGTATGCAATTGATGGGACATTGTGATACCTAAGTGCCCCAAGAATCGCTGAAATCGTAATATTTAATACTTTGATCTTCTCTAGTATTGCTAGTTTTGAGCCTATGGTGTTGTAACAGTGCGGCCATTTTCGGTAGCGGAAATGAGGCGGCATCCAGATTAGGCACTGACTTTCCGATTGGTTGGGTGTCCAGTGTGAACCCAGTTCCTTTATACTTGCGAAATCGACTCACAATATTACGTCTCTTAGTGCTATCAGCTTTTCGCATGCCACAAAAATCGAAAAGAAGCCGTGAAAGCGAACGAAACCTAATAAGAATAACACTGAGGGTTACACTTATTTCACTTCCAACTTTCGTGGAAGCGAGCACTGTTGTTCAAACCACACTAAGGCAGCAAAAAAAAAAAAAAAGCCAGTCGACCCAAAGCTTGGCTAAAAATGCGGAAAGCTGATTGATGGGAGGTGAGGTTGGGGAGAACTGATGTTGTCGTTCCAATGCTAAAGGAAACAACATTGTGGAGCTTCCTTTGTTGAGTTAGTCACCCATGTCCTGTCTACGGCGCATGCTCGGGCAGACGACCAAGTCAAAATGTGCAGCTCTGGGCTGCCCTAGCAAAGTTGCATGCGAGCTGCTGTTGCGTGTGTGCAAGGCAGGTGTCTTATCGGTAGTGCCAAATCTCAGCACCGGGTGACTGAAATGGGCGAGTGAAGCACGTTTTAGTCTGATCTTTTTATTTTGAATTTTGTAAGAATAACTTTGTTTTGCATGCTCCTGTTGAAATAATTATTTTTGCACTAGTCTCAAGAATGCACTAGGAATTCATTTTATCAGGCTAATCGACTCTGAGGAAAACGTGCAGTGTCCCTTCAAGTTAAACAAGAGTATTTCGCAGACAAGTAGAAGACTCGTGGTGCTATGGCATTCTTTTTATCTATATATTACCTTCTTTTGTACTGCAAAAGTTTTTGGTTTTGGCAAAATAAGGTGGCATTGCTGACCTGATAAATGTCACCATTATTTGCTACTAAATTCAGCAGTGGAGTGACATCGGTGATGCATTTAGTTTACTGGAGCCCTTTAGCAAGGCCTTGAGGCCAGCAGGGATTCAGAGAATTGGTCTTAGGGTCACAAGAATGCTGGAAGCTTCACAACCATGTGCGGCATGTTGAAACTTGGAGGTGGTCCATGGCTACCTGACCCAGTGTGTTGACTCAGTTATGCATACTTGTGTTGTGTGAAGAACTATGTAGCTGAAACCTAAAGGACAAAAAAAAAAGAAGCCACCATTAACCTAGCATGTGCGAAGTGTAAGCTGGCTTTGTAGGTGCCCACAAATCACACATATATTCCCACCATCCGAGGTTCCAAACAGGCAGCATCTTTGAAGGTATGTGTTAGTTATTAATGCTGAAAAAAAGAAAACAGCAATAGTAGGCACGCTACGTGCTGTTAGACACGGCTTTAAAACAATGGAAAACAGAGTAAAGGGCAACCATGAAGCTTGCAGTAAGCCTCTACACCTTGCCAGTTAACTGCAAAACCAAGGGGAACAGAATGAAGGACCTGCAGCAAGCAAAGAATATTCCCAATGCCACACAATAGCTGTCAAACCAGGGAATTGTGAGTCTATTGTTATATGTAACTTTGCCACACTTAATTTCTGAACATGTTTTTCATGCTATATTCATTTTAACCCAGTTCAGGTATGTTAAGTTGGCCTTGTACACTTTTTGCAGCAAGATGGTTTCTGTGAGCATGAACCATCTTGCTGTGTGGATCTCAACCACATGCATGACCATTTTGTGAACGTACCCTAGGGCAACACCTGCTGTTGCGAGTTGGTTTGTTTCCATGCTTGCAGGACCTAGTGCAAGAAATAACGGAACACAAGAAACTGGACGACATGAAAAAGTGCTGAACTATCAGCTTTTATTTTGAAAAGAGGTGTACCCGTATTTATGAGGTGAATGTCAGGCCACATTATCAAAGCAACGAAAAAAAGCAAAAGAACACTGCTGCAGAAAAACCTGAAGCAGCGTTTTGTTTTTCCGTCATCTTCCGTGTTCTTGTGTTCCGTTCTTTTGCGCTGGGCCCTGCAAAGCATACCCTTGGGTTTCGAGTTAAACATCTTTTCACTTACTTATATGCTTGCCATTTACACAAGAGAGGGGAAGGCCGTGCAGATTTTAAACAGTGTGCTTTGCACGTTTGTGTGAAAGTTAACGGCTGAACTGTTGACTGGAATTTTTAGCGGATTCCTTTGGATTCTTTTGGCTTTCTTTTTCACCTTTTGGACTTCTTTGCATCCATTGAAATCTTGGTTGGAATTGGTGTACATTTGCTTGCGTATGCTTTGAAGGATATATCGTACTGAATCGGCATAGAGGCCATGAGAGACACCGTAGTGAAGCACTGTGGAATCACCTGGCCTTCGTTAATGTGCAGTGAGATTGTACAGCACGTAGGCCACCTTGGCTGGTATTTGGTCCAGCATCCTCATGCTGAGAAGCTGAACACTAATTCAGAGGATTGAGTACCTGAAGGTATTTGAAAATTTGGTGTGTTGGCAAGTTTGCTAGATCAAAGAACTATTTGCTTTCTTTGTTTCCAGGTGCTGCCCTTATATAGTAGGGTGGGAGGTAAAAGAGAGTTAAAGGGACCGAACACTGATTTAAACGTGTCATGAGATTATGGCAGAAATGATAAGGCCGTGCCTCAAATTGTTTGAATTGGGCATTGCAGTGTCGAAGAAATGAGAATTTAATTTTAATTTGGCATTGGAAGTCTTATAAAATGCCATCTTGCAGTGAAAACGGCCATTATCACCATAGTCCACCACGTGACCACATCTCGGTAAAATATCGCTTATTTGTTTTAAATGCACAGTGTTTTTTTTCTTGCAGGAGTGTTCGTCTTGTTATATTGGTGCCATTCGATGAAAAGCAACACTCCCCTCGCATCGTCGACCACGTGCTTTTCGCTAGATGGCGGCACAGTGGTTTGAATTTCTTGGTTGGAGTGGCAGCCAAGGTCTATTAAAAACTTCTGTTGACGAGGCGTAAATCGCTGTGCCCAAACAGCTTTGGATGGAAATTGCAATGGACGCTACTCCATAAACTAAAAATATCTCATTACTGTCTGGCGGGTGAAATTTATGTTAGTTTTTGTTACAGCGTGCGGCAAGTTTGCAGGTTGAGCAGGATCTGTGGTAGAACACAGGCTGGTTTTGGCTGACTATTTGAAGGACTGTTCTTTGTCAGAAAGCTTATTCTAGTGCAATATTTCACTGCGCGAGAGGTGGAGGTTGTCTTTGCCAATATTATTTGGGCTGCGTGTCGAACTGTTTCTTGCGTAGAGCATGGCTTTTGGTTTTCTTTTTTGCTAAGAATTTCTAATGTGCATTTCCACAAATATCAGAGGATGTCAGTGACCTTTAAAACCTAAAATTGACTGGGAAATTGTGTACCTGGAAAAATTGGACAATTGCACGGATACCGTCCAAAACTTGGCCAAGTCATGGGGAAAAGGACGGACTGAAATTAATTCTCCTGTGAATTTTTACAGTGCTGTGAGTGCCCAGGACACACGGGCCATTTACACTGGCATGACAACTTTTTGCTTTTAACGCATATAAGGCATAGCAGCCTGTCTGTTATAGCTGCCTTTTTCTTGTCGTCCATAAGTGACCACTGTATGTACTGGTTGCCACACTCCTCAGTATGTTTGGTCTGGTGCAGGTTAATAGACGTAGCTACCTTCAAAAGCATTTTCTGTGGAATGAGCTGTAGCCAGCAGTATGCACAATTCGTGTAGTTGTTCTCATGCGAGCCACCACGTCGCCTTAGCATGAAATCACAATCGGTCTGGAAAGCTCGCTCTTGGGTCGCACCTATCTCGTAGGCCATGCAGAAACTGAAGTAAATAGAGGTTAGTTGCTTTGTGGCTCCAGCTTTGATGACGGGGTCATAAAAATCTGTTACTTCTTGTAAAAATCGCCTTGCACTTGACCCATGACACTGCTGCTATCAAAAGGGGCACCAGAGTGAGCAGAGGGTGCCTTCAGCAGAAAGGCTGGAAAAAATGGTGCTTTTCTTTAATGATAAGCCAACTAACCTTTGTCAGCTGTCGTGAGGATTCCTTGTTGAAAGCCTGAAATTATCTCTGGCAGTATGATGCATGAAGCCCCTGTAAGCGTGCAGAGTGTATCATTTGGATAATTTCCCAGAAGTATCTCAAAGTCAAGCTGTCTCTTGTGAAAGCTCGCGTAATGCCATCACATACGGCCACCGCTGTTGTGGACCATTAAAACTGCATTAAAAACCTGAGCACGGTGAGAA
This sequence comes from Amblyomma americanum, assembly GCF_052857255.1. NCBI lineage: Eukaryota > Metazoa > Arthropoda > Arachnida > Ixodida > Ixodidae > Amblyomma > Amblyomma americanum. Next base: position 37,376,587 of record NC_135499.1, on the reverse strand, counting down.
GGAAAACTGCTGCTTCCTTGTTGAATTATTATGGAACACGGTGCCAGTGCAAGAGACAAGGACAAACGAAGAAGTTAACACGAACGCCGGACTTAACTGAAATTTATTGCACACGCACGGGACTTTTATATACAGAGAAGCGCTGCTATCGCCACCAACCGTTCAAAGCTATCTACACACGCCGGGCCACAAATGGTGAATGCACCAAAACTAAACAAAAGCAAATCATACCAACTGTATACAGGAGCACATCGCAGACATTTTTTACCTGTTTTGTTTTTACCTGCCTAAACCAACAATCACTTTTGCCTGTAAATAATCAATTTCCTTTTTTCCGAGCGCGACAGATGAGGCACTGACACAATTCTTTCATTCAAGATACACAGGGCTTCGAAAATTTCCCGGCTTCGCTGTGTGCCGAACTTGCGCAGTACACGTGTATCCTTCGAAAACACTTTGCATGCCGGCTTGTGCAAGCAACGACGAATGTGGGCACCTATATGGCCCCCGCCACTTACCGAATCGATATTTCTGTGGTGCTCTAGCAAGCTCTTGTTGAGACAGCGCCCAGTTTGGCCGATGTAACTTTTCCCGCAGGCAAGGGGAATTCTATACACCACACCAACCTCACATTTAACAAGGGCTTTGGTGTGTTTTATTCTGCGGGCTGGCCTCTTCTTTTTGGGATTTACACGGCGGCGCATCTGCCCCAGTTCTTCCGGTGCCAAAAACACCACACGTGCTCCGGACTGTTGAAATATGTTGAAATATGACAGTATTGTTGAAATATGACTATTTGTGTGCCCGTTATGGCCAAGGATTGCGGTGTGGTAAAAGCAGTACGCAAGGGTTAAGCGAACCGTGTCCTTCTGAAAATGCTGCTTTTGAGGTGCCATTCCGCAGTCGGAGCCGTGCCTTTAGGTGTCATAGGGAACGGGTTGTTTTGTCGGAGCCTTGCCTTTAGGTGTCATAAGGGAACAGGTTGTTTTGTTAAAGGTCTCATTCGTGTTGTAGCTGAAGCTGCTGCTTTTCATTGATTTTGTGCGTCATCCTATGTTTCTCAGCAATGCACCACATCACGTTGCTCACAAGTTGGCCCTACTTGACCCACTAGCAGGAAATTCACCTTTTCTGTGTCTTAACTGTGACAAAGAGATCATCTCCGCATGCAGGAAATGTTGGGTAGCTTCTTTTTCCCCTGATGCACAGTTATGGCTGTATCAATTGTTCTTTTCATTCGTTATGTGATGCCCTTGGAATGTATGTGGGGAGGGGGGAAGAGGGCGACACTGAGTCAGGCAATTATTGCCTTTATGTCTACCTTCTAGGCTGCTGCCTGAATAAAATACATACTTTGATGCGATAAATGAAGAGTAAATTATGTGTGCAATAGGTTTCTTTTAATCATTGCAGTTTGTGGAAGCACGTTTGGCATGTAATTTCGTCTATTTTGATACTTCACCTACTCAACAATATTGAGTTGCATTCACAGCGAGTTTTTGTTGCTCTTCTTCGTTTCAAAATGAAAAATTTGATATTCACGCACATTTATTGAAAATATCAGATGCTTGGAAGATTAAGGAAAATAATAGCCACCCATAATAGTGGGAAGAGAAGCAGTGATCGCTTCATGAGCCACAGTTTGAAGCTAGACATCCATCAGGAAGAAATTGGCTCTTTCAAACAGGAAAACCAAATCTGTTTTCACTGCACCTTTTGCAGTTTTGGTAAGTAATTTTTTTGCTGTGAATAGATTGTTTGTACTGTCCGTTACCATCGGCCACTGTTTTCCCTCACCATCAGTGGTCAGGGAATTTTGTCTGAAGTAGTCAGGAAAAACATGGAAAAGGGGGCGAATTTGAACTGAGTAGCTTGTTAAACATCTTGTAATATGCAAAAATCATAAACCTATGTCCTTCTCATCATTTTAACCCAAAATACTCGTTGGATGTGATGAACTGGTAGCATTTTTTTTTGTACTTGGATTCTTCATTCTGGGTTCTTAGTCACATGCTTAAAATCACCATGAAAGGATTTTGATGGCTGTATTTTAATGCATAGTTCAGTGGAGCAAGTCAAATATTAACGGCTCTGTGTAAGGCCCAAAAATTTACAAGTAATTATTAATAATTGCATTTCTCACTTGTTTTAGAGTTGTACCACTGGAAAACCTTTCAGCAACTCTTACTCACAAGTGGATGAGTGACATCATTTGGCTTGCCCAGGATGTGGGAGTCCTGATAATTGTTGCTATTCCTAAAATGCAGTCTAGCGTTAAAGCTCTCTTTAGTACTATTTTCATGGTATTCTATTGGGATTGCAAGAATACATGTAAAGGCAGGGGGCAGATGCTTTACCTGTACTCTAGTGTAGCATTTATGGCACAAACTGAAATTTGGTGTAGGTTGGTAGGCTTCACTGTGGTTTTGTGACCTGCACATAACCACCCTATGGTTCGTTCACTATGGACTACAAATGTGGTTGACCTGTTGGTCAGGTGTGAACTGCTTCCATTGTTGCAGTCAGGTGGAGGGTTCTAAAAAGGCGCTTTTTACCAGTGTGCAACAGAAAGCCTGTCTCTCTGTATAGGAACACTGATGAAAAATTCAAGTTGGCCTGTACTCATAGATGACAGCATTCCACTTTGGCTGGCAGCAGAGGCTTTATGCGAAAGCACACATGCCCCGTGTCGCAGAATAGGCAGTGTCGGCGTCGCGAAAAAATCCTGACTTATCGAAAAGGTGGCTGTTGCAAGAGGCTCCCCTAGATGGTGCCAGCCACATCAGTGGCGCATGGAAAACCCCTTACCTTCAGGTTGTGAGTCAGACACACTACTGCTGCGTTTTACAGGCATGTTCATACAGCTTGAATATGAAGACCCAAGCATGCATACGCTTCCACTGTTAGGGGTCCGTGCACAAAGCTTCACATTAATGCACTTGAAATCCTCCAATGTAAGGCTGTTCGTTTTATTAATTTTTTTGATATTGTGCAATGGATTCACCAGCTGACCTTATGAAGAGGCATAGCATACCAACATTCCAAATCAGACGCAAGATTCAAAGACTGAAGTTGCGTTTTTTGCTAGAACATGATATAAATTTTTAATGAACCCCTCTCCTTTGCTGAAACCGCTCTATACTTGTTTGACAAGGCACAGTCATGACAACTCCTTTACAGTTTTGGAACAAACACTTAAATATTCGTTTTTTCTGTGTACAGTTGAAGAATGGAACAGATTGCCACCTCGTCTTAACAAGTTTCATCGATGCGATTTTACAGTGTGATTTTGTTATTATACTCTTGACTGTTCAGATTATGTGAAAGCACACAGGTCCTGTGTCACAGAAAAGCCAGTATCGGCGTCGTGGAAAAGCCAGTGTCGGACTTATTGAAAAGGTGACTGTTGCAAGAGGCTCCCATAGATGGGACCAGCCACATCAGCGACGCATCGGAAATTCCTTACCTTCGGGTGAATCCGTTGCACAATATTAAAAAAATAAATAAAATGAACAGCCTTACGTTGAAGGATTTCAGGTGCATGCTTGAATGTGAAGTTTTGTGCACGGTAAGGGGTTGTACCGATTTTAATTTTATTCTAATTTTGTTAATCTTGCCCCTCCTGCTGGGGCTTGTCTAAAGGCCTGCAGTATATTGTAAATAAATAAATATGCGCTTCGTTTTAGTGACCTAGTTAAAGGCAGAAAGCTGGGCTAGTTGGTGGTTGGAACGGCGAGACGTGATTACTAGCATAAAATAACATGGACCAAGAAACAATAGTGATATGACGTAGCACTAAATATCAGCCACTTTCACTATAAGGCAGGCATTAAGGTGACAGAACACATGCCAAACAGAGACAATGCTGAAAATGTATGCGCACTGGCAGCCTTTGAAAAATTCCGCTTCCACCAAAGATAAAGACAGTGACAGAGTGCTCGCACACAAATCTTTGGGACTTCGGTCAGCAGGCTTCAGGTATTTCATGCTTATTCTGGCTGCCTCTCAACATGTCTGAGGTGTTCGGTTTGCTGAAACCATATTTGGCCCTGCATTACAATTGTGACTGCATGTTGCATCCAGATCAGAAGACTGCAACCATTGGTTCAGTTTGTGGCCAGTAATATGCATTGCGCTAGATCCCTACAGAGCAGGGTTGGCATAAGCCACAGCGCTAATATCACCTGTACACAAACTACCCACTCACATAGTTTGGCAGAGTTTATTTCGGCAGATTGCAGTAATGGGTCGGGATGAGTATTTCTGTTATGGAACCTTGTTTTTGTACTAATGACTGTTTTGAATGCCAAAAAATTGCATTCGTTGTGCATTTTTAAATTTCTGAATGCTGATGTGATGGGTGCCAGTTTGGCTAGAACAAAAGCTGCTGCTTTTACTATGAGCCGCATCTCACTCCAGCTGATAATGGCCACTGGAGTTCTCATCATTGCTTACAGCATTGCTCGCTTCAGTGTAGTAACCATCTCTGGGAACATGCTTTTGTAACCTCTGCACTTTTGACTCGCATTTTTGACCGACTTGTCCCAATTCATATTGATTTCCATCGCGACTTGCATTTTTCTATTATCACTGGCGGTGTTTGTCTTGATAAGATGGCGCAGATATGTGTGGGAGGAGGAGGCCTTCAGTGCATGTGGTGGTGTCCTTTTGTTTCCACTGCTGATATGATAGCAAAGCCAAGGGTCGCGGGTTACTGCACTAATCAGAGGCTTTGGAAGAAGTGCTAAAAAAAAAGCCTTAGTACGCACTTTCACTGGCTTCCAAGAGCAGTCTTGTTACTTCCCATGCCAGTCCACTCGGCTCTCCTTCACCAAAAAACTTATAAGAGTATAGAAAGCAAGAAATTTGTGCTGGATATTTGTATTGACTTGCTTTTCGTCGTTCAGATGAAGGGTCATCTGATTAGTTAACTACATTATTGGAGTCAACATAGCCCCCCACCCCTGGAATTAATTAGATAGCCTGTGTTGGCTTCAAGAAATGGGTATCTGAATTGTAACTTGTTCTGTATATAGCCTTCCAGTACTTTTGTGTTCTTGAGGTTAATGATGCTTATAGCTAGCTACCTGCATACTAACCTTTAACTACCTGCATACTGCGGTACTAACGCACTGAAACTGAAACGAGCCGCCATCCCGTATGTATCAGGGATCAACGAGGCACTGGCGCGGATGTTCCGCAAGCACGGCGTCCATGTTGCACATGTCCCAACAAGCAAGATAAGAAATGAGCTTGTAAACGTGAAAGACCAGCTCCCTCGTGCCAATTTTCCTGGCGTGGTTTACAAGATTGCCTGCGCCGACTGTTCATCAGTTTACATAGGCGAAACGAAATCTTTCAAGAGACGCCTGAAAGAACATCAGTACGATGTACGTAAAGGAAAAGTGACAACGAATGCAATCGCGGAGCATGCGCAAGAGACTGGTCATGAAATTAACTGGGATGAAGCAGATATAGTGACAACGGAAAAGAATGTATCAGCCCGCCAAAATCTCGAGTCATTAATCATCCATACTACGCCCAACACAATAAATAAGAATGACGGCACATTGCGCCCTATCTATGCGAAATGCCTCCGAACGATAGTGACCGCTACAAAAAGCCCGGGACGTCCAGCTGGTTGCTCATTGTGAACAAGGGAGCCGTAGCGCTCCCGAAACGTCATTATTTTGTTGACCTTGATCAGTGACCAGTGAATGTCATCAAGCCACGATTCCTGACCCGACGGTATGCCGTCGAACCCTCGTCTATACCTGCATATAGTTAGTGCTGGGTAGCGTGACTTGGAAGTTGTGTAGGATTTACTAGGATTTTCTAAGACAAAAAAAAAAAAAACTTCAGTGAAGCTTATCTACAGCCCATAGAGTGAACTGATCCACAGTAGCAGCAGCAGCTGGCCTATATTTATCTCACACATGCCTAAGCTTTCGCTCACACAGACTCAAGGGAACTGTGCAGAGTTTTACCTAGCTCAGTGTTCCTTACTTTGCTTGTGGTATTGGTGGTTGCTCAGAGCCGGAAATTTTTTTTTCAAAGCATGGCCCATATTGTGGACAACCTATGTGGCTAAAGTTTATTTGTCCCAGAATACAAGTGCTGCTTGCCTATGCCGAGTTTTACCTAGCTCAGTGTTCCTTACTTTGCTTGTGGTATTGGTGGTTGCTCGGAGCCGGCAATTTTTTTTTCAAAGCATGGCCCATATTGTGGCCAACCTATGTGGCTAAAGTTTATTTGTTCAGAATACAAGTTCTGCTTGCCTTTTAAAATTAGAGCCACTAAGATTTTGTCTTGAATACTGTGCATGTGCAGTGTAATGCACCACGACCCTGAATTGGGTTTTCTGCAATTGATAGTTAATAGCAGTGCTCTTTACAAGGGGGTTACAGTTTCTGAAACTAGTGGGCTTGTAGTGTGACATTCGAGGACAGTTGGTGAGAAGTGCGGAAGGTTTGGAAGCTCCAAGTCTGCGTGATGAAGGAATCAAGGCAGCAAAAATTCTGCTAAGAAACGTCATGACGCAGTTAATGGTTTGACACCTTCCCCTCCAGTCAGGAAAAATGGCTTAAAGGAATCGATTGATCACCGACCGGTCTCAAAACAAGCATTGATGTTTTGGGAGAGCTACAGCTTCCCTTGTTCAGCTGTGAACGAAAGAGCTGTAATCCTCCCCAAATGTCTCTTCTTTTTCTTTGAGACTGGTCAGTGACCAATGAATTTTTTCTAGAAAGGGAATTGGAGTAACAAAAATTAGCATGTGGCGTATGCAGACAAAAGTGCATGAAAGTTCAAGTACAATGCTTATAAAAAGAGAGGTCACAGAAAAATGCACAGTAATTTTCTTTCTTTTTTGATCATGTGTAGTTTAGCAGTACTTCTCTAAGTTTGCAATTCTGTCATATTTGGGGCTGTTGTGCCAGCTAACAGCATTTACTTTTTGGACCACTAACTGTTTGCAAATTGAAATTGAAAATTGGTTTTTGGGGAAAGAAAATGGTACAGTATCTGTCTCACATATTGGTGGACACCTGAACTGCTGAGGGAAGGGATAAAGAAGAGACTAAGAGAGGAAAGGAAGAAAGAGGTGCCCTCACATATTGGTGGACACCTGAATGGCTAAGGGAAGGGATAAAGGAGGGACTAAGAGAGCAAAGGAAGAAAGTGGTGCTGTAGTGGAGGGCTCTGGAATAATTTAGACCACCTGGGGATCTTTAACCTGCATTTCCCCCTCCCCCCCAGCCATGGTGGGGCTGGCAGGTTTGCAAATACAAAGATAAGTTTCACTACTCTAAGCCGAGAATTGGTGATTGACTCCTTGGGCTTTCAGTTTTACAGTGTTTTGTTTTGACTAATGCACTGCGGCCATTGTGGGGAGTAGCTCAGAATGCCTTGTTCAAACTCATTGGACCCCAAAGGACTCCATTTGAAAATTTCTTGAGCTGCCTTGCCCACATTGCACTTTGACCACCAAATGGTGCTGCTGATCGATAGTCGAACAAAAACTGAGGTCTGACTGTGCATACCAGTGCTTGGCAGCTGTATGTGGTGTCAGTTAAGGGCCCGCCGGCCTCTGGGTCAGCCGCCTGCAAGGCTACTTCCAGTCGGGAAAGGCCTACAAAGAGTGCACCTGTGGCCTCTCCGCGGCATGCCAGAACCTCTTGCGCTGTGATGGACGTAACACTGAGCTCACCTCCACTGCAGCGACGGTGGAGTTCTGTTGACAGAAAAAAAAAAGAAAAATCCTAATATCTGGCCTCAAAGAAATAGGGACCCAATTTTTCAGTATACTTCCCCCAAAATCATTTGTCATTCCTAATACACTGGAATTGTAGAGGATTATTTAATAACTTGAACGATATAAAAGACATCTTAGCCACATTCTCACCCGTGGCCTTATGTATTCAAGAAACCAAATTAAGGTCCCAAAAACACAAATGTACTCAAGAAACAGTATTTTGCTGCGTGTGACCGAGTGAACGCAAGCCGGTTCTCAGGCGGCGTTGCTATCATAGTAAAAAATGACGTCCCGCTTCATGAGCTTAAAGGGACACTGAGGAGAAATTGAAGTTGGCTTGTATCGATAGAATACCAGCTCCTGATCACAAAAACGCTGCTCTTACTGAAAACAAAGCTCTTGTAAGGTAGAAAATAGCAAGAACCGAAATACAGGTATCGCCACCACAGGCCAATCTCGCAAGTACAAGTGTGGCGACGTCATAGCACAAGAGACGCCACCTTGGAGGAATTGTCCTTCCTACATGCAGCCGCGAATCTCTGAGGCTGACAAAGGAAGGTTGCGTAGTTCAATATTGAAATAAGTTTTGTTTTAAAACCAATAGTGCACCTTTAACACAAGGAAGGCAGACAGAAGACAACCTGAATGTTGGAAGCAAAGAAAACTGATGCTTGGCGGCGCCACAGGCGGCCAGGAGAGTTTCGATTTGTTATGGCGCTTTGTGTCTATGAGCTTTGCGCGGCCCGTGGTTTTGTTTCTGACGCGCCTCGATATACAAGTGCCGAACAGCAGAGGAACTCTAAGTGCCGCTTCAAGTGCTAGTTAACCATTGAAGGAGCCTATTTAGGCTGGTCAGATGATCGCCACGGTCGATGAAAAACTACGATGGCACGATGGTCGGTGATCGTACAAGGCAGTTCGCAGTATAAAGAGCACTTGTGTTTGCGCACGCTCGCCCGGCAAAACATTCCCGGCTGTGCCAGTCAACTTCAAACTACTTAACGGAAATCATTTATTAGGGACGGGAGCCAAGGTACATGGCAGTTAAGAAAAATTGCTGATGACCTAGCTCTGTGAGGCCAGGATATACGTTGCGAATGCGCGGAGATTTCTGCATCGGAAAGGTGCATTCACTAGATGCGTCTTTATTGATGAATTTACCCTGAGACGTCGTGGCCTAGTGGTAGCGTCTCCGCCTTAAACAAGAAAGGCCCTGGTTCGATTCCGAGCCTCAGCACAGGGTTTTTTTTTTATTCAGTGAGTGGGCAGGGGGGTTTCAGTGGCTCCCATAGATGCCGCCATCGAATACGTTGGTTAGCGGTTAAGCGCAGGCTTTGTTAAGGCACGTTTATGCTCCGGCGTAACGCGCACGCGCGTGCTGCACGTCGGCCAAAGCGAGATCCTCTATACTCCAACTGCGCTTGACCGCCGACGTGTTCGGCGGCTTCGGCGCACGCTGACCGCACTGGCGGGGACTTGGAGCATGTCTCTATTTCGCGCCGAGTGCGCCAGCCGCTGCCGGCCCGGCCAGACTGATTTGGCTCCGCGGCGAGGTGCGCGTTGTGACGTAATTCAATAGCTTCGGCAGTTGGGCGGAGCTCTTCTTTTCAAGCTCTCGGCTAATTTAATCCATTCACAGTACACATCTGAAGGCACATGCAAGTGGGCGAGAGAGCCCGATCCAGTGGATCCATTGGATCTAGCGGAAGCCGTTGAAGCGTTGTGCGCCGGCTTTAGTTTCAAGCCGCCAACTTTAAACGCGACCGCCCTTGAGCACCCACCTGTTTTTTGTGGCAAAAAAATAAATAACATGGCCCTTCCGCGCCGTTCAAGGAATCACAATCCATTGGCCACAAAGCCCCGGCCAGCCTCCGATAGGTGCAACGCGCCGACCGTGTCTTGGACCCTCGCCACTCCCCGAACTGGGGTTATGATATTTAGTTTTGCAACGGCTGCTCACTAAGGAAGGTTGAAATCACCCGCCGGCACCTAACCTAACCGTGCTCCCTCAAAACCATCGCACGCTCTGTGGTGCTGAAGTCGCTGAAATGCAGGCCGGAGTTTTTGCTAAAACTATGTCATCGTGTTCGGGAACGGGATCCATCGTAACGCTGGCAAGACGCCGGTGCAAACGTAAACGAAGCGACGGCAGCGACCCCCGATAGATGCATTCAACGTGCGGCGGCGGTAGCTTTCATTTCGGCAGCTGCTGGACCACACCGCTAGCCACCAGAGATCACGGAGTCTGCGTTTACGTCACGTTTCACGTAACTTTGTCCTACGACGTCATAAGAGTTCTTCGTGACGTCATAAGAGTTCTTGGGTTTGAATCGGAGCGGCGGGAGAAACTTTTTCAACTTCGAATCCAAATTTCTTTGAAATAAATGCATCTTTCGCTCCTGGACAAGCGGCAACAAAGCCATGAAATGCCGAACTATCAGATTTTGCTAACAAAAAAAATCTGATAGAGTTCTCCTCAGTGTCCCTTTAAACTAGACTAAATTTGAAGCTGTTGCAGCCGCTCTGCTCACACACAAAACGATAACACTGTGTTGTATATATCTTGACGCCCATTTCATAGTAAGAATACATGAATTAGAAGATCTTTTAGAGCAGTTACCAGAGCCGTATCTGGTAGTTGTCGATTTTAATGCACATTCCTCGTTCTGGGGGAAAGAAAAAATTGATGCCCGAGGACAGATTGTAGAGGATTTTATTCTGATCAGTAATATTTGTCTCCTGAACTCCGGTAAAGCCACTTACTGCTCTCCAGCCTCGGGGGAAAATGAGCTGTTTAGATTTGTCTTTTAGTTGGCCGTCTGTTTTTAACGATTTAAAATGGGATGCCACAGACAACCCATAAGGCAGCGATCACCTCCCCATAGTAATCAGTCTAACATCTGCACCTGAAATAATCCCGACAAAATCCCGACGCTGGAAGCTCCCTTTAGCTGACTGGAAACGTTTTAGATCAGGAGCCAGTTTAGAAAAAATAGTTTTAGAAAATATTGACATCGATTAGATAAATGAAAAGTTCACTGATTGTATCTTAGCTGCCGCACACTTGGCTGTTCCTATGTCTTCGGGAATGATACGGCAAAATCAAAAAGTTTGGTGGACACAAGATTGCAAAGATTAAAAAAGAGAACGACAGAATAGAGCTTGGCATTTTTCGCTGGTACCCCACACGAGAACCTAGTAAATTTTGAAAAGGCAAGAGCTAAAGCTCGGTACGTCCGTCATAGGGCCGAGAAAGAATCATGGCAGAGCTATGTGTCGTCCTCCATAAACAGTCAAATCACATAGAAAATAATCTGGGAACAGGCAAGAAAATTAAATGGCAGCTTCTCACCGTACACAATGCCACTTTTGACAACACCTGGTACACAAGCAAATATAAGGGATCAGGCTGATATATTGGTTAGCACTTTGCTGCAGTTTATAGCTCGTCACATTACACCCAGTCATTTCTAAAATACAAAAACATGGCCGAAAAACAGACTCCCAACAAGTGGAGGTGCTAATGAACAATACATTAATTACCCTCCAGGAAATCAAGAGTACTATCTGCCGGCAAGAAAACAGCTCCAGGACCCAGCCAAATGCACTATGAAATCCTGGCCCATCTTTCCCAGTCTGCCGTAGAGGCACTTCTAAGATTCTTTAACAAAATTTGGGTATCAGGGAAACTACCCGCAGCCTTGAAAAAAAGCTTATATTGTACCGTTTCTTAAAACCGGGAAAGAACCATCCTCCTCCAGCAGTTATAGACCCATAGCTCTTACTAGTTGCCTCGCCGAATCTTTTGATTGTGTCCTGAATATCAGATTGACTTTTGTCCTTCAATCTTGTGAACTTCTTTATCAATCAGTGTGGTTTTAAAAAGGGATGCTCCACTGCAGATCACTTAGTTTGTTTAGAAAATACTGTCAGAGATGCTTTTATACACAAACAACACTACCTTGAAGTCTTCTTTTGACTTGGAAAAGGCATATCACACAACCTGGAGGTTCGGGATTCTTGAAGACCTTGCCGAGCTTGGCATCCGCGGCAGGATGTTGAATTGCCTAAAAGACTTCTTATCCAACCGTTCATTCCATGTGGGCCTAGGCTCAACCCTCTCAAAGAATTTTATTCAGGAGAATGGAGTACCTCAAGGATGTATTTTAAGTACAACACTCTTCGTAGTGAAAAGGAATTCTATTATGAAAATAATCCCGTGGTCCATTATGTATTCAGTCTATGTTGACGATCTTCAGATAGCATGTGCATCCTCCAACATATCTACGTGCGAAAGACGAATACAGCTTACAATAAATAAACTGGCAACATGGGCAGACAAGAATGGTTTCCAGTTCTCTCCACAGAAAACAGTGGCCTTACTTTTTTCACTCAAACGAGGCTTACAGACAGATCCCACTCTACACCTAAACGAAACCCAGTTACTTTTTATGAATAAACACAAATTCCTGGGCATAACGTTCGACAAAAAACTTACTTTCCTGCCCCACATAAATGCGCTGAAAAAGAAAATATCGCTGTCTTTGAACATACTGAAAGTCCTTTCACTCAAACACTGAGGTTCTGATCGGGTATGCCTTCTGCAGATTTATCGCTCTGTAGTACATTCCATTGTAGACTATGGTTGCATAGTGTATGGTTCAGCAAGGCCATCGTACTTGAAACGACTCGACCCAGTGCACACGTTACGTTTATGTCTCAACTGGTGCTTACAGGACGTTGTCCATAAACAGTCTTTATGTTGAAACTAATGAACAATCACTCACAGACAGTACTATGCTCACGTGCTCATACATTCTTAAAATTCGTTTCCTGCCAAAACACATATGCTACCCAACAGTTACAAAGCGCCCATCTTGAACACTGTTTACCAACAAACCTCAGGCAATCAGACTACTTCTTCAATGCTTGGAGGAGAAATGCCAAAACTAGATGTAATGGACACATTGCCTAATATTGACCACAAACCTGACCTACTCCCGCCTTGGTACTGCCTGCTGTCTGTGTGTGACTTCACGTTAACACAATTTCAGAAAAAACAAACACACATGAGCATATATTACAAGAATATTTAACTCTAAACGAAAAATACGGAGAATACACTGCATTTTATTCTGATGGATCAAAATGTGCACACTACGTCGGAAGTGCTGTGGTTCAAAATAATTGGGAAAAAACAGTACGGCTGCCTGAGTGCACATCCATTTTCACGGCTGAGTGCTATGCAGTCTCTGTGGCTGTAGAGAAAATTATAAATGAGAACATTGAGAATACTGTCATTTACACTGGTTTTTAAAAAACTCACTGCACTGCACCATAGAAATGCAGTTACACAACTAATTGATGACATCCTACATAACATAACAGGGACAAGACAAAATTTTGTTGGGTGCTTAGCCACATCGGAATCACAGGCAATGAGAAGGCAGATGCATGTGCTGCAAAAGCTCGGAACAAAGAAAAAAGAAAGTGAACATTCCATACAAAGATGGCATGAAGCTGGTACAGTGTAAAATCAGATAAATGGCAGTCTTAATGGAACACTGAAAGAAATAATAAGCTACACTTAGTAACACCCACCATAGAAGAATGGAAGTCGTGCTCACACCAAGAACGTTTCATCGAAGTTATTTTATGACATCGCATTGGGCACACACACCTCACACAACTTCCTACTTACAAAAGACACAGACCTGATTGTGAGAAGCGCGGAGATGAACATACAGTTAACCACATATTAATCTCATGCAGAAGACTTGAATCACTGATGAAGAAATATTTTACATTTTACAAAGAACACATTCCTTTTCATCCATCATTGATTTTAGGGGAAGATACACGGGTTGGTACGCTAGATCTTTTTAGTTTTTTAAAGGAAGCTGGTATTCTTGAAAAACTCTAATTTTCTAACCTGGTGTTTCTCTAGATACACTGATACACCTCAGCCAATTTCTCATTCCTGAGAACAAGGATGAGGTCGTTATTAGATTGGTTGGGAGCCTCGATATTCTTGTGCAGGCAAGGATGGTTGCAGAGGTTACCAGACTTTTTTTTGAAGATTTGACTGGTGTCCATTCTTGAAATGTCACTAGATAGTAAAACCAGTGGTTTAGGTCGTATAGACCACTGATAATTTTTCACATTTGTCTAAAATTCTGCAGTAAACTTTCCTACACCCTGTGCTTGGCACATGATGGCCTCAGCTGCCTATGTGGCATTAAACCAAACCAGCTCTGTGGCACCAAGTGACAAGGACCTTTGCCATGTTCGGGAGCACATATGTGTGCAAGCACCTCTCCTCTTAATAAAAAGTGAACAAATCTGCTCTGTGTTCAAGGATGACAAGACGACCGCCTCAGTAAGACCATTTGAATCACCTCCACGCTAGACCTAGCACCAGATATTGCTTCCCTTGTCACTGTTAAGCGTTGTCAAACCTCAAGCCAGCAGTATGCTTAGAACTGAAGGCTAATTCCTGCGACTAAAAATAAATCCTCTTATTGAGCAGGCTGATTATTTTCACTGGTTGTCTTGGTTGAACATTCAGCTAGGCAAGTTGGTATAAGTTCGTATTGGAAAAGACAGCGTACAAAAGACGGAAGACGAGAAGAATGAAGCACAGGATGGGCACGACAAGAAGCACTCTTGATAAAGAAAAAATTGTGTGACTGTTTATCATTGCTAAGCACGAAATATTGTGCGAAAGCACAGTGGACACCACTGCGCACCTAAAAGCGCGATTGGATGTCCACGAACCTAGGGTGCCAGTTAAGTGCATGTTCAACTTTTTACTCGTCACTGCCAACTTACCCAACGTACGCTGGCAGCCTGTGCTCCAGTGCCGCTTTTCTGCAGCAATGTTGTCATTGCCAATGTGTATTGCTCTAGTGCTGTGTTTCTGCCACAATGTTGTCCACGCCACCGCATGCAGTGCACATCTCTCTCTCACTACCGCCACATAGCTCAGAGCATGAATATTAGTTTGATAGTAGTATTAGTTGATGAAGATGATGTGCAATGCACAGCGCGAGAGTGTGTTGCAGCTTAACACGAGATGTGATTGGCTGCTGCGATAGCATAGTGCTCCGTGCAGTGGCTAGCGAAGCTGATCTGTTCGCAGTTGCGCAGTTTCAAGGCAGCACACTGTCACTTGTAAAACTTCGGTATGTCATAGCTGAATGTACTGGTTAGCACGTTTGCGTCACTTTGTCTCAAGGGGATGAAGAAGCGCCTGTTCATAAAAGACGTGAGAATTTCAGGAAGACAAATGCAAATGTCCATACAAACAGACCTTTTGTGCCCAGCCGCTATGTCTTTCAAAAAAGCTGCGTAATAGGGTAGATGAATTTGCCTACTTTGGGGGTGTCAGTATTGAATAGAAAAGTTTGAAAATTGCAGGATTTCACCAGAAGTAAGCGTACACATTCATGGAGTACAGTTTTTGGTATTGTGAAATGAATGACTTCAGGAACAGTTTGCATGCTTGAAATTTACTTTGGTTCAAGTAGGGAGTGGCTGTGTGTTCATTCCAATTAATCAAACTCACTTAAATGAGGCAGACACACCAGAATTTTCATAGTGTATGTTTTGCTTTTGAATGATAAATTAGACATTAGTAAACTTGAATCGCTATGTGAAATTTGCCTGCAGTCAGTACCTGACCTATAATTTAATTCATTCTTCTATGCAGTTTCGGTTTCAGTTTCAGCAGTCGAAAGATGGTTGAAACATCACAAGTGAGCCCCAGATCACATGAGGCATAAAAATTGCAGTATAATGGCTCATTGCTCACGTGCTGCTGTGCCGGCCTCTGGAGCAGTTTAGTGTAAAAGTTTGAATGAATTAAAATGAGAAAGCAGCGGTTATATTGCAGTTTTAGAGCGCAGCTCTTAGGCGCCCGTTCGTGGATTGCGTGTCATAGTCTCAACTTTGTCGGCATAGTCTGCGTAACATACCACCTGTAAATTGTGGCAGGTAGTAGCAGGGCGAAACACCACCTGTTATGGCGAGAGCGGAGGAATGGACAGCCAGAAGGTGGCTACCACAGGAAGATCCCGGAAGGTGGCTAGCAGAATAACGCCACCTGCCAGTGGCGGCAGGGGCCGTGCGAAAAGTTGCGCTCAAATTTCGCATCACTATCATAATCGTCTGTCAGTTTTTTGCCTCACATAATCTCATACTCACTTGTAATGTCACAACCATCGTCTGGCAGCTGAAAACTGAAGCTGAAACTACAGAGTAAAAAAAAAATTATTACAAATTATTTATCCCATGTTTGCTAATGTTGTACGCATCATTCCAGAGGGAAACATACTGCGAAAAATTTGGTGTCTCCACTCCTTTAACTGAACATTTCCTTAAGTCAGCCGATGTTCAGGCAGTTACAGCACTTTCAGACCTGTCAGTGGTATCCTTTACCTTTATGTTATGCTGCCAGCTTGTGTTTCTCACAATTCTATTGCACTGCAGGGCGTCTTTGGCATAGACTAACAAAGGTGTCGTTGTCAACTCCATGGTAGTTGAGGTGATTTGCTACTGAATTTGTGGCACTATTTGGGGCTTCAATGCGTTTTGTGTATGAGAGCTCTTTGCACAGAAAGTTGACTCCCTCTCCTTCCTCCTCTGTGCAGCAGCAGGGGACCTTCCCGGCGCGGCTGGGCTCTCCGCCCGCGTCCAGCATCAACTCGGGTGGCTCGGCCGGGGGCAGCAGCAGCGGTGGCTCAGCAGGCGACCAGCTGAGCAAGACCAACCTCTACATCAAGGGCCTCACCCACACCACCACGGACAAGGACCTGCTCAACCTCTGCGCCCCGTATGTGCTGCTTGGTACCTTTGCATATTGAGTGAGACACAGCTGCTAGGACCAGAGAATTAGCGTGGGACGATCGAGGGAATGGACTGAGATGCTACAATAGGGCTGAAACTCTTGGGTGTCCTGGGGACATGTGGGACTTCCTGCAGACGTCCAGTGGAGTTTCAGTGCCTGTTAGGTTATATAAAATGATAGAGCGGGTTCCAACCAAGGAAGGGAAATGGAATAGTTGACGGCAGAAGCAGTGTTGTCAAAGGTTGGTCCTGGGCTGGTAATCAGGGATTACTGGAAATCACCCTTGTCCTGAAATTGGCTTCAGAACTTGCCTGCTGGTGCAGCTGGCGAGGTCTTACTTGTGCTGTGCAGCTCTATCTCGACATGTTATAAAGCTCTAAAGGGGCCTAGAATCACCCTTTGGTGCTAGCTGAACTCTTCTGTCTCCCTGACTTTTCCTCTGGTCTCGGCATAGGCAGAGGCAAGAAGGGGACAAGTGTGGCACAGTATGCGCGAGTGCGAAGCCCACAGTACTTTGATGCCTCGAATATGAATATTTGTGCTGCACTTGTCTTCTTTCAAAAGTTACCCTCTCGTTAATACTATAGAGCTCCTCTACGTTGCCAGCTATATCCTTATTAATGAGGAATCCCACACCTAGTTCTCGTCTATCCTCTAATCCGCGATAGCACAGTATGTGTCCGTCCTTTAGTGCTGTATACGCCTCACCTGTCCTCCTAACTTCGCTAAGCCCTATCACATCCCATTTAATTCCCGCTAGTTCCTCGAACAGCACTGCTAGGCTAGCCTCACTAGATAAAGTTCTAGCGTTAAACGTTGCCAGGTTCAGATTCCAATGGCGGCCTGTCCGGAGCCAGAGATCCTTAGCACCCTCCGCTGCGTCACAGGTCTGACCGCCGCTGTGGTCAGTTGCTCCGCAGCCGCTGGGGACTGAGGGCCGAGGGTTAATTGGTTTGATCATAGAAGGTTGTGGCCAGGTACTACACCAGGGTGGCCAAATCCTGCTCTTGTGAGAGAGTGCGTTGTTGGTTCTGGTCACCGAGATCAGGCCGCACCCTAGGCCTCGTTATGCAATTGTTTTGACACGCGGTTTTTTTTTTAAACCCGGTGGAGAATTGCGTGGCACCAGGATTTGAACCCCGGTCCTCCTGCACGCGAGGCGGGCGCTCTACCTCTACACCATTGCTGCCACTGCTGCCAAGAGAAAGTAAGCGTAGCAGGGGGCGGCAGAAGGTTAGGTGGGCGGATGAGATTAAGAAGTTTGCAGGCAAAGGGTGGATGCAGCTGGCAAAGGACAGGGTTAATTGGAGAGACATGGGAGAGGCCTTTGCCCTGCAGTGGGAATAGTAATGCTGATGATGGTGATGATGTCTTCTTTTTTGCCTGTGAGATCGAAACAGGCTGTGGTCTCCTGCAGGGAGAATGACAGCTTGTGGCGACTTATTGTGAATGATGCAACCGCCATGGTGGCTCAGTGGCTATGGTGCTCAGCTGCTGACCCAAAATGCGGGGGTTCGATCGCGGCCACGGCGTTCGCATTTTGATGGAGGTGAAATGTTAGACCCATGTACTGTGCAATGTTGGTGAGCAGTTAAAGAACCCCAGGTGGACGAAATTGACTAGAGCCCTCCGCTACGGCATCCCTCATAGCCTGAGTCGCTTTGGAATGCGAAACCCTATACAGTCGAACCTTGCAATAACAAAACAGCCGGGGAAGGAAAACTTTTTCGCGAAAATGGACAAATAAGCACACCCATTACATTCCAGAACCAAAATTTAATGAAAAAAGTCGCTTATTTTGCTCTGCCTCACATTGCTGTGCAGGAGCTGCACAACTCTGGCTTCGCAGCATGATAAGCTGTGCATAGCTTCGTCGTGGTCGCCGAGGAAAGCCCGGATAACATCAAAAGCGTCAAGCACATCATGCGAGCTTACTTGCCTTCCTTGTGGTTGGTTTTTGCCGTCCTCGTTGTCATTGTCCTCATTTCCTTTGCGCACACTCTCGATAATAGTGTCATCGCTGAATTCCTTGTGCACGATCAAGCAGTTATGGACAAGGGTAGGCTGAAGTAGCAATCCATGCCACGGCAAGCATCTCCAGCGCCATGAAAAGATAATTTCCGTCGGTCGCTTCATTTCGATGTTTAACAACATCCACCGGATGAGTCTTCCCCGGTACACAGACTTGACACTCTTAGTAACCCCTTGGTCAAGAGGTTGAATAATGGATGTGCAGTTCAGAGGAAAAAAAAAATCAAGCGGACGCTCGTCAGGACGTCTTCGATGTGATGGGCACTGCAGTTATCTAAAAAAAGGCAGACGGATCTGCCGTGCTTCCGCATATCTGCATCAAACGCTTCTAGCCAGTTGGAGAATATTGCACACTTCATCCAAGCTTTCTGATTAGCAGTGTACTCGACAGGAAGCCTTCGGTTACCTTCAAAGCACCATGGTGTCTTGCTCCGGCCGATCGTGAGGAGGGGACGCTTGTCGGATCCGTCCATATTTGAGCACAAAAGAATGGTCACCCGTTTTTTGCTCAGCTTGCCACCATGGCATTGTCCCTTCAGTTTGAGCGTTTTCGATGGCAACATTTCATACAAAAAGCCAGTTTCATCCGCATTGTAAATTTCGGAGGGCTCGTATTCGTCCATTATGCTTTCGTAACTTTCCTGCATCCAGGACGATGCTGCTTCAGCGTTGACACTCGCAGACTCCCCTGACAACACCTTGGCGACGATGCAGTGCTGTGCTTTAAATCGGCTTAGCCATCTGGCCCTCGCCTTAAAGTAGTAGTGCCCCAGAATGCACGCGAAGTCAATCGCCTTCTGCTGCAGAAGGCTCCTAGACAAAAGCATCTTGTTCGCTCTCTTGTCGCGGAACCACTGGAATACGGCTTTGTCAACGTCTTCGTAGACCGTTGTTGCCTCCGTGTTTTTCTGCACGCACACTTCGTTCTGATGTGCCGTCATGATGCTGTTCTTGGATTTCAGAATCTTGGAAAGTGAGCTGCACGGGATACTGAATTTCTCCGCAATGTCCAACTTCTTTCTGCCTTTTGCAGCTTCGGTGATGATTGCAGACTTTTCCTGCAGCATCAGAAACTTGCGCTTTTTAACAGGAGGCGGCATATTTCCGACAGGCCAAAAAAAAAAACACTGGACACAAGCAAGTCACGGGTGAATTCTGCGTGCATGAGGCGGACGGCGAGATAGCATGGTCGACGTGCACGAGGCATGGTAGCGAAAAGAAAAAGAAGGGTTCGCTGTTCTGCCTAGATGCTTCACCGCTTGGACAGCGGTGTTGTCACGTGAAACGTCACGTGCATGCGTAGTTGCCAGCAGATGGGCTAGCAAAAAGCCGCTTTCAGTAAACAAAAAAAAAGTCTCGTGGGTATTATTATCATTACCGAATTGACAGAAAGTAAACAGCAATGGCCGCGCCGGTGTGCTTGTTGGCAGAAATGAACGGCCCTGACTTGTCGGATGAGTGTGCTGCTGCAGTTTCGCCACTTCTCTGTTCTCATCTGGCTGATGTGCCGACAAAATGTTGAGATCACTACCTCAAACTTTTGTTAATGTGGGACTGCTTTTTAAAAACTCTTTGCTGTTGAGAGGGGGCAAATGCATTTAACTCTGTGGAAGTTTGCAGGGGGCGCCAGAATCTTTCGTTGTTGTGAGAATTTCGTTCTTGAGGGTGTTTGTTATTGAGGCGTTCAACTGTAAAGCCATAAACTGTGAATGGTGCAACACAAGCATCGACAGGTTGCGAGGAATTGAATGTCGCATGGGGAGAGCTGATACTACCTTAAGTAAACAATAAAATGTTGGGTTTAACATCCCATAGCTCCCATAGCAGTGCTCAAGGGCCAAGGATCCCAATGAGATAAACGGCCAACATGATGGCGCGCTTATGAAGCTGAGCCTGTTGCTTCAGGGTGAACTCATCATTGTTACTGCGTTTTCTGGCACGTCACTGGCTATGAATTTGGTGCAGGGCTTTGACTTCGTCTTAACTTGCCTGTAACCGGTTGGATGGGTGATACATACCTGGCAACTCTTCCGAATTTACCGTAAAAAGTACGAATTCTGACCAGTCTTGCGATTTTATGAACCTTGCATGAAATTTTACGGAAAATGTTTTATTTTCAAAAAAAAAGGTGCGGACATCTATTAACACTATTATGGTACCTTTCTCCGCCACGAGAGGGCAACACATGTTCGTGATATCATCATCAGCAGCTGCAAACGTTGTAGTGACTTCTGTCTTCTACTCGGGGGACACGAATCCATATCCAAAACTCGATACCGCCTCCGGCAGGCTAGTGGCTGTAGTCAGGCTGGTCAGGCCTCCATGCGGCCTCCGCAAACCTTTGTTCAAATGTTTGGAAGACTTGGGTGTTGGCCTCTGTTTTTGTGTGACCTGCAGCCGCATCCAACGCAGTGCGACTCTGGTGTTTTAGCAGCAGCGGTTTCGCGGTGCAATGGGGGCCTCAAAGCCGCGACAGTACTTCCAAATATTTTTGAAGTCGTACACGTCAGAATTTCCATGCTTCATGCTGTCTAAGAAATGAGAGAAGTTCGGATTTTGCACCACGTGTGCCTGTGATGTTAACATATCACATGGTGGCAAGTCTGACATCAAAGTCCACATCGCTTCGAAAAAGCACCAAGGATACGTGCGAGCCACGGACAGCCAGCCAAGCCTGAAAAGTTTTGTACGCAGTGACAGCGACCTCGGTGTGATTCGTGCAGAATGCCATTTCACGGCACTTTTAGTTGAACACAACCTCCCGCTAAGTGTCAGTGATCACGCTGGACCACTTTTTGGGAAAATGTTCCCAAAGTGCGAAGAAGCCAAACACTACGCCTGTGGACGAACGAAGACGACGGCAATTGTTCGTGAAATGGTCGCGAACGCAGAGACTCCTTTGCTGGATGCCCTAAAGAAGCAGGTATTTTCGATTGCTGTGGACGGAAGTAACAATAGGGATACGCAGCTTAACCCTATTGTTGTGACATACTTCGTTAAAGAGACCAGTAGAGTTGAAAGCCGCCTCCATTGCCTCGGGACAATCCAAGGGGAAGCGACGGGTCATAAGATTGGAAGTCTGATTCTGGGTGAAATGAAGTCCCGAAGTTTGCCTCCTGAAAACCTGTTGGCATTATCTTTGGACAATGCCCATGTCATGATTGGAAAGAAAAAGAGTGTTTCGACTGTATTGAGAGAGGCCCAACCAGCTTTGATTGGGGTTGGTTGCCCATGCCACCTCATCAACTTGGCCGCCCAAGAGGGAGCTGCATGTCTTCCTGTAAAGGTTGATGAGGCCTTGGTTGACGTTTTTTTTTCACTTAGAGAAAAGCTCAAAGCGGAAAGATCGGCTGAAAGAATTTCAAAGATTGCATGACGTCGACGCCAGAAAGATGTTGAAGCATTCGCTGACACATAGGCGGTCTTTGGGGAAGGGCTTGAAGAGTCTGCTAGACCAGTGGAAACCACTTCTTAGCGTTTTTTTTTGGATAAAACAAAAAAGAGCAACAAGCAGAGCTTGTTTTTGGAGTCGTACCAGATTCTCAAGACTTCTCTACAAATCGCCAAGAGCCCTGCACTGGTCCCAAAGGCTGCTGCACACCTTCCCAAGGCTGCTGCAGTTGTTGGAAAAAAAAGCACAGACTGCGATGGACCTTCGCTGAAAAAAAAAGGAGTTCATTCTGCACCACAAGCAAAGAAATTCTGCACCACAAGCAAAGAAACTGAAACTTCATAGCGAGGAATCTGGAGAAGCCAGCCACGTGACCTGTGAAAAGCGTGACCTGTGAAAAGCGCCTGTTTTTTTTTCTTTGTCATCGGAGCTAAGCAGGGCATGCTGTCTTTTTCTCCAAAATGTTATACCTCTTTTTGAGAAGACAAACTGCCTTCTTCACTCACACGCTCCTCAGATTCATGTGCTCAGGGGCCTCTTAAACCGCCTTCTCGAGGATTTCTTGACTCGATTTGTGCGGCCAGGTGTTCTCAAGGGATGCCATTCATTGCCTGAAGTTGCCTATGGAGTTTTAGAGAGTCAAAAAGATGATAAAGACATAGTCATTGGCATCACAACCTACTCTGTAGTTGAGACGCTGAGCTCAAATGAGAAAGAGCAGTTCTTCTCGGCTGTACGTCTCTACTTCACTGCATCATGTGATTATATTTGCCACAAGTTCACGCCGGAAGACTTCAGCCTGAAGATGGCTGAAGTTGCCCAAGTGCAGGCGCTAGAAACTGCTTCATTCAGCAGTGTACTTCATTTTATTATGGCGTTTCCTGCTATTCTGCCCGAGCAGATTTGTGAAACAAGAGAAGAAACAATTGACACACTCGAAGTGGAGTTTGTCAACTTGCAAGCTTACCAGATTCCAGCAGACATACTGAATGAGCCAAGGTGCAACATACAGTGGTCACAATTGGGAAGCGTTGGAGATGTCGACGGATCGCCCAGATTCTACAGAATTTCGATGGTTATGCTGGGCATACTCACCATTTTCCATAGTAACTCTGAATGAGAGGATATTCAGCTCTGTCAACAGAGTTTCGCTCATCTGTCACTGAGAAAACTCCTAGAAAGTCTGCTAATGGTGAAAGGACACCAGAGTGGCACCTGCTTTGAGCAAGCTTGCACAGAGAAGTTTCTGAAGCAGCAAAGTCAGCAACCGCAAAATCATTGCAAAAATAAATTGTGACCCAATAGAGTTTTCGCTCATTATTCTACAGGACACGGATTTCGCTTTTGGGTGAGTGAGCAAGCTTGTCGCTAAAAGTAAATTCTTGGAGACTAAAAAAAAAAAGTGCTCCCCACCCCCGGTCTCCAAGGTTTTACGAATTTTGAAATCTTCGGGTTGGCAGGTATGGTGATAAATCTCTCCTGTTTTTTTATGTCATTGGCCGATTAGGCAGCTTCTAGGCCGTAATGGGGAACACCAGTTTGTTGCAAAAATGGTTCACTTTGTAGAAAACTACATGGTGCCACTTAAGTTATCATTGTCTGCGTTTGCATAGGTTGAACGATGTGACATAAAGCGTAATGCCCCACAAAATGCTTACCGTCTGCACAAAGGTCTGATCACAGCAGCAGCTTAAATTTAGTGACGTTGCAGGCAGCCCCCCGCCGGGGGGCGCCTGCAGCTTGCAGGCGTCGCGACGGTGAGTGGCGACACCGCGGGTTCCCGAGCATCCGCAGGGACATCCCCGCAAGGGGATGATGGTGAACTGTGCATCACCACGGACCCGAGCACCCGTGCCTCGCCGTGCGTGGCATCGCCGTGTCCGGGGAAAAGGGGATCCTGGTGGTTGAGCCGATGCCGAGCGTTTGGACCCTTAAGGCCCCTCGGCGGAGGCAACACACCACTTTGGCCCCAGCTTCCTGTAGACGGCACCTCCGGCCTGACCCGACCGGGGGAAATCGGCAGTCGTCTTTTCCTTATCCTCCCCTCCATCTTTTACTTTCCTGTCATCTTTCTTACAACTCTCCTGTCTCCTCCTCCTTCCTCGGTTTTTTCCTTTTTCCTGGCGGCTAGGGTTAACCCTGTGTGGCGAACTATCCTGGGTTTCGTCATATTCGGTTATAGCAATGGTGTACAGCTGGCGTGGGCAGGACTTGTTTTCAAGTTCCTGTCCTGTCCCCTAGTTGGGCTCCATGGTGGGCGGCTGGCACCAAGGCCGAAGAACAAAATTTTTTATGGCTTCCTCCCTGCTTAATAATGATCGCCCTCTGAAAAGAGGACGGACCGATGTCACAACACAGTTTTTCAGCAAAAAGAAGACAACTTTTCCGAAGTACCTCATCGTCCACAGTAAAGAAACAGAAAAGCCAGCCAGACAAATATCCCCGTTCCTTGTTTCAAGAGTTCTTACAGAATCCCTGGGCCCTCAGTACAAAGTCACAAAGTTGGCTTGTGGTGACCTCCTCCTCGAACTGCTCGACATAACTCAGATTTCAAAGCTTGCAAACATTGAAACTTTTGGCGATATTCCTGTCTCTGTTACACCGCACAGATCATTGAACACAGTACGTGGTGTCATCTCAGATAATGATTTCCTGCACCTAACAGAGGAAGAGATGCTTGAAGGACTGAACCCTCAGAATGTTACCAACGTCCACAGAATTACAATCCGCAAAGACAACAAAGAGATTCCGACAAAACACCTGGTCCTGACGTTTGCCTCATGCACCCTACCCGAGTCAATCGAGGTAGGCTATGCAAAAATCTCCGTTCGCCCTTATATCCCCAACCCTAGACGCTGTTTCAAATGCCAGAAGTTCGGTCACGGCTCCCAGAGCTGCCGCGGCCGCAACACCTGTGCTAAATGTGCCTCCAATGACCACCAATCAGACGGCTGCGACGCCGCGCCACGCTGTGCAAACTGCCAAGGCGAGCACGCTGCTTACTCAAGGTCTTGTCCTGCCTGGAAAAAAGAAAAGGAAATCATTACAATAAAGACAAAAGATAACATCACTTTTAAAGAGGCAAGAAAGCGGTATGCAATGTCGCAAGGCACTTTCTCCTTAACACCCCACACAAACTTCGCCGATGTGGTGCGCGGGCGCGGCGCATCACACCGGTCTCGGGCACCTGCCCAGTTCACACCTAGTGAGGCTGAGGCAGGGCCATCCGCGCCCCTGGCAGATGCAGCGAGAGCTGCTATGCCACCCCCAACAACGGGCCGGCCGTCCTCCAAGTCGGCAGCCCGCAAGGCTTCCCCCGTTCGGGAGAAGTCTACCACCCCCCTGCCCGCGGGTTCCCCGCGGAACTCCAGCGCCTCCATGGAGGCTATGGATACAAGTCAAAGCTCGCCTCGATCGCAACGGCGACGGGGCTCTCTTGACCGGAAAAAAGAAAAAACCACGATAACAGGCCCTCAACAAGGAGGGACCTGAGGTCTCAAAACACTCCTCCTTAAAATAATCATGGCGTTCCTTATCCACTGGAACTGCCGTGGAATTTTAAATAACTACAGCGATGCAACAGATCTCCTACGCTCTATGTCTCCTGTAGCACTGTGCCTTCAGGAGACCAATTTGGGACCTTTACAAAAAAATATTTTTAAGAATTATAAAGTCTTTCGCCGTGACCGTGAGCAGGCAGATAGGCTCTCTGGAGGTGTTGCTGTCGTTGTTAAGAGCGGTGTTGCAACACGTGAAATCCAGCTGCAGACGAATTATGAAGCCATTGCAGTCACCGTCATTAGCTTTAAAACAATTACCATATGTTCAGTATACCTTCAGCCACACCTCACAGTAACACTTCATGACCTAGAATCACTTTTTAATCAGCTACCAGAGCCATATCTGGTAGTTGGGGATTTTAATGCACACTCCCCTTTCTGGGGGAGTGAACAGACAGACACTAGGGGCCGTATATTAGAATATTTTATTCTGTGCAATAATGTTTGCCTACTCAATACAGGCAAACCCACATATTGCTCTCCAGCCTCAGGAAAAATGAGTTGCATAGATTTATCTTTTAGCTCTTCTTCCGTTTTTACCGATTTTAAGTGGGATGTTCTCGATAACCCGTACGGAAGCGATCATCTTCCGGTAGTGATTAACTTTTCATCGCCACCATCAGTCATCCCTAGTAAACCACGCCGTTGGAAACTACACCTAGCCGACTGGCAACTATTTAGAGAAAAGGCTAGCCTGGAGAAATTATTTTCAAATAGTCTTAACGTTGACGAACTGAATGAAATTTTTACAAGCTGCATTATTGATGCTGCGTGCCAAGCTATTCCGCAATCGTCAGGAATAGTACGACAAAACAACAAGGTATGGTACACGCAGGAATGCCGGGAAGCAAAAAAGAAGCAAAATAAAGCTTGGGGAGTTTTTCGAAGATACCCAACTCAAGATAACCTCATCAACTTTAAAAAGACGAGAGCAAAAGCTCGGTACATCCGCCGAAATGCCGAAAGAACATCATGGAGAAGCTACGTATCATGCATAAATAGTTCAGTTACGTCCAAAAAAATGTGGGAACAAGTCCACAAGTTTAACAGAAGCTTTTCTCCTTACACAATTCCTTTCTTAACAGCTCCAGGTACACAGACAAATATAGAGGAACAGGCAAACATCTTGGGAGAACATTTCTCAAACATTTCTAGTTCTTCACACTACACAGAAACATTTTTAAAGCATAAACATGCAGTGGAGAAACATAGACTTCCAACAACGGGCTGCACAAAAGAACCGTACAATGGTTTAATAACACTCCAAGAAATAAACGAAGTTCTCTCGGCCGGAAAAAAGACAGCACCTGGCCCTGACAATATACATTACGAAATGCTAGCACATCTTTCCCAGCCATCTGTGGAGGCGCTCTTGAAGTTTTTTAACCAAGTGTGGGTGCTTGGAAGATTGCCGAAAGCCTGGAAGAAAGCAGTTATTGTACCATTCCTGAAATCTGGAAAACAACCAACATCCCCTACTAGTTACAGGCCGATAGCCCTTACCAGCTGCCTTGCCAAATCATTCGAAAGTGTGCTGAATAAAAGACTAACTTTTCTGATTGAATCTCTTGAGCTTATTGACATCCATCAGTGCGGTTTTAAGAAAGCATGCTCAACAACAGACCACTTAACTCGCCTGGAAAATACTGTCCGAGAGGCTTTTATACACTGACAGCATTGTCTTGCCGTCTTTTTTGACCTCGAGAAAGCATACGACACCACCTGGAGGTTCGGCATCCTTCGTGACTTAGCAGATCTTGGCATCCGTGGCAGGATGTTGAACTGCCTGAAGGACTTCCTTTCCGACCGCTCATTTCAAGTGCGCCTAGGATCAACCGTGTCCAGGGGCTTCGTTCAAGAGAACGGAGTTCCTCAGGGGTGTATTTTGAGCACGACATTGTTTGTTATTAAAGTAAATTCCATAGCCAAAGTAATACCGAAGGCCATTATGTATTCCGTCTATGTTGACGATCTGCAAATAGCCTGCACATCCTCAAACCTGGTAACATGTGAGAGACAAATACAGCTGACAATGGATAAACTGGTGACCTGGGCAGACGAGAACGGTTTCCGGTTTTCCACACAGAAAACCGTGGCCATTCTTTTCTCTATTAAGCGAGGCTTACAGGCTGACCCATTTATACACCTGAACAAAACACAGCTACCGGTGAAAAATGAGCACAAATTCCTAGGCGTAACCTTTGACAAAAAGCTCACTTTCCTGCCTCATATAAATGCACTGAAAAAGAAAGCCTCCCGATCCCTCAACATACTCAAAGTACTGTCACGAAAACATTGGGGTGCCGACAGGACATGCCTTCTAAAAATTTACCGCTCTGCAGTACGCTCTACCCTTGATTATGGATGTATAGTGTATGGGTCAGCGAGACCATCATACCTTAAACGACTAGATACAGTGCATAACTTGGGTTGCAGGCAGCAAGTCTTCGTGGCGACTTGCTGGTTCAGCACAGCAGTGTATAGTGTACATTGTATAGTGAGCGAATGCTCGGTACTGGCCTGCACTCAATCTAGGTTCATAATCACTATTGTTAAAGAGTTTGTTTTATATTGTGGGATTTAATTAAAAGAGCTAGAAATGAAGTGTCCCGGCCCATGAATTTCTCATAGCAGGAAATGACAGAAGGAGAGCGAGAACGAGAAAGGGCCAAGTTGGCAGGAGGTCTCGCACGTTGTCTCGCTAGTGTGACATGGGAGTGTGACCATCGGCCAACTGCCGTCTTGTGGGAGACCTGGCGTAGACGGCGACACTCAGCCAACTGTTTTAGTCGGCGCAGTGTGACATAAGAGCCAGACATCACGACTACATGGTTTTGGCAGACCGAATCGGCCGACTGTTGGCCTGGTGTGACAGGCCCTTTAGCAGACTGGAGTGTATATCGCGTGGACTGAAAAACGAGCTGCCTGAAGTTTAAGGAAAGGTTAAGGGACTGAGAGTAATACCCCTGTCATGCGGTCATCTCGTAGTCCATTGATCACTGCTACACAGGCCGTTTCAATGACCATCAAATCAGTACACCATGCGCATAACGATGGCCACGTCTGCAAAATAAGGGCGGGCCGTGTCTGCCACTTTTGCCGTACTTTCCTGTGCGCTTTCATGATGCGCTTGTGTTTTGATAGCTTACATTATGTAAGGTACTGATTAGTCTCGAATCTATTTTCGAATCTATTTGGGTCTTGCTGCTTCTGTATGCTTCTGACAATAATTGGTTATATAGAGAAGCAGGTGATGGCTTAAAAGTATGCACCACACAAGAGCACGTACTGGCACCTATCGTGGAAGTGACTGTTGCTTCATGCTTAAGTTACGCGTAAATGCAGCCTGTCACTTTAAAGATATTGATGGATGCTCTTCCCTATGTACACGTCCGCTCTGTTTTCTGCCATGGCCTATCGATCTCGAGTGGCTGTGCTATTGCGATTGCATTTGTTAGCACTGTACTCTTTCTCACGACGTTACATCGCTTGTGAGCGCTTTGTAGTATGACGTCATGGTGGTCCAAGAAGCCTCAACTTCGGAGCTACGGCACCTGTAGCCACTCCACATTGCCTGCAGCCCTGCAAGTGTTCAGCGTGCCACGCTCAGTTTTGCAAACTTTCCACAGCTTCGTATTTTTTTTGTTATTGCTTGGTAATGTTCCAGGACTCTATTCGTTATGTTTGTGCATGAGATGAAATAGACAGGATGGGACTAGACCAATCTTTCGGGGCAGTACATTAAATGTTGCGCCTAAAATGTCACCGTAAGCCACGCGAGGCGAATGATTTATCCGCCCTTTAAATGCAAACATTAAAAGGAAATAATTTGCCCTAGTCACTGGGGACCGTTTCAGCGATATGCTTTTATGGTATAATCTCCACCTCTTGCCCCCAAAAACACTTGCATCAGAGGGTTGGTTTCTGTACCTTGTTATTAGACTGATCGTATTATTTTATTCGCCAGCGACAGGGATCGGAGAGGCCTTTGCCCTGCAGTGGGCGTAGTCAGGCTGATGATGATGCTGCTGCTGCTGCTGTGACGAAAGACTACATAGCTACAAAATATGATCTGTCAACATTCCTTCAAGCGATGAGTATAGTGGTGCACGTGAAAGCAAAGCTTGATTCATTTTAGTTCAGCAAAAAATACTAAGAAAATACTAAGAAAATTGGCAATTAATTTCTCGCGAATAATTGAGCACATTTCTTTTTCCCTGCATTATTATTGGTACCTCTTCACAACCCACACCTGTGTCAAACAATCTCAAGTCTGATGCCACAACCTCGGCACATGAGAAATCTACACTTTCAGTGTAAGCAGAGGCAAATACAGTAGCCGACGGGTAATTCGGACTGCAATAATTCGGACTTCGGTGAGGCACCGCCAGTCACCCCATAGAAGCGCATACATATTCACAGCGGATATTTTGGAGTTTAAAAGTCCGAAAGTTCGATTTTTCGGACTAATTTCAGTCGCCTGCAGGCCAAAGTCAGCCATCTTATTGGCTTTTAGCTGGCGCAAAAGGCGCCATCTTGGATTGAGGTGGATTTACTCGGCAGTTGTATTGGCTTGACATACCGTATTTACTCGTGTAATCCTTGCACTTTTTTTTCCCTGAAAATCAACGCGAAGTTTGGGGGTGCGATAATTATGCGGGGAAAATTTTCAAGCAAATGTTTCGGAGTGTTAAATGCAAAGATGAATGGGTGCAAGATCAGGATTGTCAGGTCCGCAATTGTAAACATAGCGAAAACATTACTTTCAAGCGTAACTTACCTTCGTTCTGAAAGTACAGGGTGAACGTAAGCTCAAGCTGCTAAAGCACTTTATTTGCCGCGCACAACCTCCCCGTCACTACTCGCGTTGCGTACGTCCTGCAGGCAATTCTTCTCTTCATCAGAGTCCGTGTCGACACTGGAACCGATGGTTTCTTCATCTTCCGATGCTTCTTCGTCGTCCCACACCAGGTGGTCCTCGGTTGCATCCAGGGCGTTCGAAATTCCTGTTTTCTTGAAGCATCTGGCCACCATGTTTACATCAATCATCCCCCATGCCTCCGATACCCAGCTGCACAGCAGCTCCATGGACGGTCTTTTGATCTTGCCGCCCGGCGTCAGAGCATGTTCACCTTCGGCCATACATTCTGCGTACAGCCTCCGGATGTTGTCTTTAAATGGCTTGTTCAAAGATACGTCAAGAGGCTGTAGCATTGATGTGAGGCTGCCGGGTATAACAGCCAGGTCCGTGCGCAATTCCTTGAACTTCGCCCGAACCGACTCTTGAAGATGGCCCCGAAAGCTATCAAGCACGAGGAGCGATGGAAAAAGAAGCGCTCCTGGTCGCCGCCTCCACACTGTCTTCACCCAGTCCACCATAAGGTCCACGGTCATCCACCCCTTTTCTTAGACACGCACGTGTATACCAGGGGGGAGCTTTCCTTTCGGGAGGGTCTTCCGCTTGAAAATGACGTACGGTGGGAGCTTCCGCCTGTCCGCCGTCACGCCTAGCATGACCATGCACCTCTGTTTTTCGGCACCTGTAGTCCTGACGTGCACAGTCCGAGCGCCTGTCTGTTCGACTGTCCTGCTGTTGGGCATATCGAAATTCAGCGGAGTTTGGTCCGCGTTCCCTATCTGGGAGAGCGAGAAGTTTTTCTCCTGCCGGATCCTGATAACGAATTGATGGAAGTCCACTATTTTCTCTTCATAGGCTGCGGGCAGGCGCTGGCAAAGCGTCGTTCGCCTCCTGAGCGAGAGTCCATTGTGCCGCATAAATCGTGTGGCCCACCCGTTACTAGCGCGGAAGTCTTGCACCGGGATGCCCTCCTTTCTTGCGATTACGACCGCCTGGTTCCGTATCAAATCAATCACCACAGCACACCCATCCGCTCATCGAGCCTTGATATATTCCAGTAAAGAGGATTCGACGGCAGGAAATTTCCCAGTCTTCGGTCCACGGAAGGCCCAGCGCGTCTTACCAGTCGTCTTGAGTTCGTCGTGCTGCCGTCTCCAATACCGGACGCAAAACTCGTTGACGCCGAAGTGTCTGCTGGCGGCGCGGTTGCCATGTTCCAACGCATACTCAATAGCTTTTTTTAGCTTGAAAGCAGCTGTGTAGCTTGTGTAGCGTCCCATGGCGAAGCTGCACAAAGAGCACGGTGCAACACGCAAACAAGGCAAACGAGGCCTACGAGACATCGGAGAGCTGGAGACACCTTTGCAAAATGGCGTAGCGGTGGTTAGTGGATGAGCGGTAGCGGCGGTGGCAGTGGATGATAGCACAGTACCGCCGCCTAGTAGCACGCGCGCCCAACCATGGCAGTTAGTTGTGGCCGCAGTCAATAGATGGCGATCGCTACGACAAGCAGACGGCTTGCAGCAGTAATTTTGGGGTTGCGATGATTATGCGGGGAAAAAAAAAATTTTCCAATTTTCGATAGCCAATGTGGGGGGTGCGAGCATTATGCGAGTAAATATGGTACTTTTGGTACCTTATTTTTGCCAGTAGAGGTCCCTGCGATCCCTGACACTTCGAGGTAGCAGTCGGATCATAATCACCACCAACTTGCTTTTGTCACTAACATTGTCGTGAGCAGTTATCGCTTGTCTCATACGTTGAAAATTGGAAAACTGGTTGTTGGCGGAAGGAAATGGCGCATTAACCGTCCCACGCAGACACTTGACACCGCGCATTAAGGGAAGGAATAAAGGAGGGAGTGAATGAAGAGAGAGGTCTCCAGAATAATTTGGACCACCTGGGGACCTTCAATGTCCACTGACATCGCACAGCACACAGTCGCCTTTGTGTTTCGCCTCCATCGAAACGCGGCGGCCGCCGCCAGGTTCGAACCCGGGTACTCCGGATCAGTAGCTGAGCTCCCTAACCACTGAGCCATCATGACGGGTCACATACGTTCGTCGTTCGCCGCTTCATCACTTTGATTTCGCCGACAACGTTGACCGAGTGGAGCTCTGTCTTCACGAAGTTATATCCGTTTGCCGTTTTGTGATTGCGTCCGGCTGTTCCACTGCTTTGAACGAAAAGTGCCTTGCATGTGTTCGACGAGCGGTGTGGTGCACACTCGGGTTGTGGACAGCATGGCTTCGCCTGTGCCGCCGGGTTCGTAAAGAAGCATGGGAAGTATTCAGCTAAACGCCATGATCTTGCTATCTAGCGTGTTCAGTGAAAGCACAACTTTGGCGCAAATACATGCGCATATCGTCGCCAGGAAGTGAAATTTTCCGCAAGGTATTTTCACTGACTTTTTAAGCCGATTTCATCTCAATAAAGTGATTTTTTTGTAATTCATGGATTTTTCGGACTTCGATTATTCGGACCATTTTTCGGGTTTCTTCGAGTCCGAAATATTGGGCGGCGACTGTAGCTCGCATGGTAAACAAACAAGAAAGATTTCTCATTGGGGGAATGCCTGTTGGCAGAGGCGGTATACTATGATCAGCACCTCGTCTAGCAATGCTCGTCGACGCTCGTCTGCAGGAAACACTGTCGTCCTTGTGAGATATAACATCAGCCACATGTCCACTATCGTCCTTGTGAGATGTAACATCAGCTACATGTCCATTCTCATGCAGTGTGATTCCCTTGAGCATGCTTTTGCCGCAATATTAACTCTACTGGACACCCTGGAATTCAGCGAAAAGCAAGCACGTTTGCTAAGCGTCTGAGGCTTGTCCATGGCAGCTCCGCTACACGCTCGCAACAGCCATTCTATATATGCCCACACGACCACGTGGCTATGATGTGGTATCACGTGCTAGCATGTGGTCGTGCGACAACCCCCCGATCGGATGTCATTACGTGGCTTCACATCACCCCATTGGATGTTCTTTAAGGGGAGGTGAAATGGTTTTTTGAGAATTTGAGGTTCAAGAAATCGAATCTATAAAGCTTCAAGGTAAAGCTTGCGAAGTATTTTTTTTGCCAGCATTTAAAATAGTGACGTAATCACCAATTAAATCCGCAGCGATAGTCAGGCTTCTCCTCATTACATTAGAGAAGTGCGGGGAAACTCGTGATGACGTTATTGTTGCCGAAATCTCAGATGTCCGCTACCTTTGCCCACAAGCTGCAGTGAGCCTTCGAACACAGCCAAACAATGCTTCATGGCCTTCATCGTCGGCGGTGTTGGTTTAATTCCTTGAAACAACCGTTTATTAGCTGGAAACGAAGTGCCGCCCTGTGTGACGTCATCGTTGCGGCCTCTGCCCATCGCTGCGCACTGCAGAGAATCCTGAACACCAATGCGGATTTATTCTGTGATTACGTCACCATTTCAAATCCTAGCACAAAAATACTTCGCATGCGTTACCTCCCAGTTTCGCACATTCTACCCCTTTAAACTCGTCAAATTCTAAAACCTCTTCACCTGCCCTTTAAGGTCAAATGCCACCCAATGTCAAAGGTCAACTAAAGGTCAGGGGTCAAGGGTTCGACACCATAACTGTACCACATATGATCATACACGGCCCACATGGTTGGGCTGAAGGTCGTTCAAGGACATTATCCGGCCTATGCGATTACTGCTTTACCTAGCGTAGTGAAGCTTTTCGCTTTAAAATTCCACGCTATAATGTCAAATTTCTCTTCCAAGAGGTCCGTCGCCTCACTGCTCTGGAGTGAAAAGCTGAGGACACGTCTGAAATCAAATGACCAAATTTTTGAACGGGTTCTCTTAGTGGCTTGTACCCAAGGGCCTGGAACAGAGGGGCAGTTCCCCCTCCTCCTAGTCTCCAATTGCTTGCACTCAGATCAGATTTCTGACAATTGAAACACTTCAGTTCTAGGAGTCTTAATGCAAAGCACAGTGAGGCTAAGCTACTTGGCTTCTGTCTTCACGAACCGACACCAGAACGGAATTGCGAGCCATGGCTGCACGAGCCACGGCCAGGTGCTGTCTTTCTTCTTTCTTTCTTCGCCAGGTGGCGCGTGCTAGCCGGGTTCCCGGCGCCACCCAACAGAGGGCGCTACAGGGCACCCCGCCTAGACTGGAAGTCGAAACAGACGGAGGGCTGCCGATGGCCCTGGAGCGTGAAGTCAGGCGGCGGTGTGAGATTTTTCAGTGCGGTCTCCACGTAAGCTGGCTTAAGGCGGTCTAGGCTGACGGTCTCTTCACGCCCGTTCTGTTGGAGGGTGGCAGTTTTCAGGGTGCAGTGGAGAATGCGGAAAGGTCCATCATAGGCCGGTGTTAGTGGTGCTCGGACAGCGTCGCAGCGCACAAAAACGTGGGTCGAAGTGCCCAGGTCAGGGTGCACGAAAATGGTATGGTGGCAGGACGGACGTGGTGGAGTAGGCCGGAGGTCTTTAACGCAGTCCAGCAGGCGTTGAAGGAATTCCTGGGGCTGGGCTGGGAGTTGCTGTGATGAAAAGAAGTCTCCCGGAAGACGCAGAACACTACCATACACCAGCTCTGCAACTGAGCACTGTGAGTCTTCCCGGATGATGGCCCTTAGACCAAGGAGCACAAGGGGCAAGGAGTCGACCCAGGTGGCGTAACTGAGGCGGTCAGCTAGGGCAGCTTTCAATTGGCGGTGAAGGCGTTCCACCATGCCGTTGGCACACAGGTGATATGCAGTGGTACGGCAATGCCTGGTGCCAAGAATATGATTAAGGGAAGCAAACAGGGAGGACTCAAACTGGCGTCCACGGTCGGTTGTAACAGTACCAGGACAACCAAATCGAGATACCCACGCAGAAATGAAGGCGTGGGAAACAGTCTCTGCAGTGATGTCAGGAATGGGGACTGCCTCTGGCCAGCCAGTGAAGCGGCCGACCATGGTCAAGATATAACGGTAGCCTCGAGACACGGGTAGAGGGCCCATGATGTCGAGATGTACAGTACTCACGGATTGAAATAGGACATTCGGAGCGCGTGGCCGTCGCTTCATGGAGCGCCGCCTGTAGATGCTCATAGAACCAAGGTGGTGCATTGTGGTATGGCGCGAGGGGGAGAACATCTACAAAGCAGAATTGTTCCTTCCAGTAGCCAACGAGCCGGACTGTGGTCTACCATATGCCTGCGGGGCACTGCAAGGCTTGCGCTCAGAATGTCCTATTTCAATCCGTGAGTACTGTACATGGTCGAAACGACGACCAGGTGGTAGGAATGCTTGGGAAGGTGTCTTGGTATGACAATAGACCTTGGTCGTGTGGCAGGGTAGACACAGGCGCGTCCAAGTGCGCACATCAGCATTGATGCTGGGCCAAACATAGTGCTGGTTGAGAATGCGCTGAGTAGCCCTAATGTCTGGGTGGCATATGTCATGTAGAGAATGGAAGGTGGGCGACGTAGTGAAGCTGAATGAAAGGGCGGGGAAGGTCTGTTGACACATCGCACCACAAGGGCTCAGGCGAGCAGGGATGGGGCACAAGCCGCAGTCGGAGAGAACGGGGGTTCTCTCGAAAAGCGGCGAGCTCCTGGTCATTCTGCTGGACGGAAGAGAATGCGGCCCAGTCGACGGTGGGAGATGGGGTGTCTACCGCGGCTATACGAGAGAGGGCATCAGCGGCGATGTTGGTGGCACCTTTCACATGGCGGATGTCTGTAGTAAACTCCGAGATATAAGCGAGCTGACGGAGTTCGCGTGACATGTACTTCGATGAGTTGGTGCGGAACACATATGCCAGTGGCTTATGATCGGTC
This sequence comes from Amblyomma americanum, assembly GCF_052857255.1. Lineage (NCBI taxonomy): Eukaryota > Metazoa > Arthropoda > Arachnida > Ixodida > Ixodidae > Amblyomma > Amblyomma americanum. Next base: position 37,340,340 of record NC_135499.1, on the reverse strand, counting down.
AGCACATGGAACTGGCATCCTTCCACAAAATGCCGAAAGTGCTGCATTGCGGAGTAGATGGCTAGGAGCTCTCGGCCGAAGACGCTGTAGCGGGTCTCAGCAGGAAGTAGCTTCCGAGAGTAAAAAGACGATGGTCTCCACTCGGAGTTAATGTACTGCTGTAAGACGGCTCCGACGGCCACGCTGGCTGGAGGCGTCCACCATCAATCTCGTAGGGGCATTGCTGCGTGGATGGACAAGAAGCACAGCGTTCGCAACTGCTTGCTTTGCGGCAGTAAAGACTGCCTGAGCTTCTGATGACCATGAAACGGCGGAGGACGGGCCAGCGGTTGACCGGAGGAGGTCGGTGAGCGGGCGAAACAGCTCTGCACAGTGCGGAATAAAGCACCTGGAAAAATTCACCAGCCCTAGGAATTGTCGTAAGTGGCACAGTGTTGTAGGCTAGGGATAATTCTCGATGGTCCGGACGTGGGACGCGAGAGGGCGGATACCCCCTGAGGATATGTGATGACCCAAAAGCTCAAGCTCAGGTGCACCAAAAACACACTTGGAGGCGTTCACAACTAGGCCATACTGCTGTAGACGCTTGAACAAAGCACGTAGGTGTTGCTCATGATCATGAGGCGTAGGGCTGGCGATGAGGACTTGATCAAGGTATGCGAATACAATCAGTCGGTAGGCCCCGCGTGATTTCGGCCACGAACTGCTGGAAGGTTTGAGCCGAATTGCATAGTCCAAAAGGCATCCGCTGTACTCAAACAAACCAAAGGGCGTCGTGATGGCGGTCTTAGGTATGTCGGCGGGTTTGATGGGAATTTGGTGATATGCCTTAACCAGGTCAACATTTCCTAAAAATGGTGCAGCCGGCGAGGCGCGATGTAAAGTCCGGGATGTGGGGCAGCGGATAGCTGTCGTGGACAGTCTTGGCATTCAATGCCTGATAGTCGCCACAGGGATGCCAGTCACCGGGATCATGCTTGGGCACTAGATGCAGCGGAGACGCCCACGCGCTGGACGACGTGCGTGTAATGCTGAGCTGCAGCAAGCATGGGGTCGAACTCACGTTTGGCGATAGCTAGACGGTCTCCAAACAAGCGGCGCTGTCGAGCAGCTGCGGGTGGACCCCGGGTGATGATGTGGTGTGTCACTGTATGTTTAGGCGCCTGAGTGAGGTTACATGGCTTGGTAAGCTCCGGGAAATCCGCCAATACTTTTTCGAACTTAGAGGAAGGTATCAGCGTGCGGATGCCCACAGGAGCAAGGTTGGACAAGACTCCCGAGATGGAAAGATGAGTCAGACCGTTGGTAAGGTGACGACGCCGCACGCTAACGTCCAAGTCTAAGTATGAGAGGAAGTCCGAGCCGATGGTCGGGCGAACCACGTCTGCAATGACGAAGACCCATTGAAAAGTGCGGCGAAGGCCGAAGTCGAGGGTGATAGATCGTAGTCCGTACGTGGGTATAATAGACAAGGCGTTGGCAGCACGGAGCGACTGCCTTGATGACTTGGAACGATCAGCCTTAGTCGATGGAACCACGCTGATTTCCGCGCCCGTGTCTATAAGGAACCGGGTGCCGGAGAACAAACAGGTGGCTCGGACGATTGGAGGGACCACACACCACTCTTAGTGATCCCGGCGGTCTTTTCCCCGGCCACGAACACGGTGGTGTACACTTCGTGGCCCGGTGTCGAAAACGTCGGTGGTACCAGCAGAGAGACGGAGGGCTGGGACTCCGAGCTTGACGTGTGCGCGAAAGAGCGCGATGGTCAAGACGAGACGGACGTGTCTCCAGAGGTCGGCTCCGGAGTGCGGCGACTGAGGCGGCAAGCTCCTCGAGACGGGCCTCAAGGCGCGAAATCGCTGGGTCTGTAGGCGGCAAAACAGCAGCGACGGAAGGGAAGGTCTCCTCATGAACGTTATCAGCGAGCTCAGCTAGGCGGTCAAGGGTGACTTCACCGGCCGCCGCAAGGTCGAGGCGGATGGGCTGGTTGGGTGCATTGCGCTCCCCGAGAAGCTGTCGCATCCGGCGCAGAAGCTGAGAAGGGTGCCGGTCGCCAAGGTCTTCCTCGGTAAGAAGCTGCTGGAGGCGGATGCGTTCCGACGGCATAAATCTCTCCAGCACCTTGGTTTTCAGGTGCTGATATGGTGTAGCACCCATGGGGGCGGAGAGAATGTCGGAGAGCTCACCGGAAACGTTAGGAGGAAGGCTCGAGGCGACATAGTAGTAGCGCGTCGTCTCCGAGCTGATGTGGGAAAGGCAAAATTGCGCCTCGATCTGGTGGAACCAAACTTGCGGGTTCTGGGGCCAGAAAGGTGGGAGGTGAACCTGCAGTGACGAGACGTCCTGCGGACGTGAGTGCTGTTCCGTGGATGCTGCTGGATCGGTCATTGCTCGTCCTAGGTCACCTGTGTAGGATTAATGCCTTAGGAGCGAAGGAACAAGACCACTGCTGCGAACTGACACCAGAACAGAACAGCGAGCCGTGGCTGTATGAGCCACGGCCAGGTGCCATCTTTACTTTCTTTGCCGGGTGGCGCGCGCTAGCCGGGTTCCCGGTGCCACCCAAGAGAGGGCACTACAGGGCCACGCACCTTTGCTTGAAGTGAGCTCATGTTGTGAGTGTGATGCAGCAGTTGGAGATCAAGCTACGAGGGACTGTTGTGTTCCCGGGTGTTCTGCCCATACTATTAAACGGCACCAGCTGTTTCGCTTTGCTCGTGACAGTGCACGCCAAAAAAAAAAATGCAATCGCAGGTCAGACGAGACAGCTGGACCAACAGTTAACTCCAAAGTATGCGAGGTAAGGCATGCGAAACGCTTGCTTTCCAGAACAATTTCTGCCGGGGACAGAGGTATAATGCACAACTTAACTTTGCATCCTCTTAATTATTGCAATTATCAGCCATAAAAGGCACCTTCTCGCATCGATTCATGGCGAACGAGAAGCTGATTAATGGCTGTCTTTGGCGAATATGCATCTGCAGCTTGAAATAAGTAATCCTGTTTGTTGGAAAAGTAATTGAAATGTAGATTATCCTGGTCAAGAGATTGCTCTGGAATATGCTACGCACATTGAAAGATTGCTATTATAAAGGAACGCAGCGCAAAAGGAACAGGACAGAAGAGAACCAACGCACATGAGCGCACCCACTGTTCAGAAGGTGCCGACTTTATTGGCAGATTAGATGCAAAAGATGGCATAGTTTAGAGTGACTAACTATGATTTACTCTTTAAACAATCTCTGGTACTACGCTGTCTTAGTAGAATACCAATTTTCCTGAAATCCATGCGGCAGCTGCAGTTTTCTCTTCGAAATGGTGCGTCGCTGCATTGCGCTCAATGCAGTCGAACAGGGGAATGGGACCCCACATGCTCACGCCAAAAGGGGTGTCTTCACCCTGAAAGTGGTGCTGGCAATCGAGGCACCCTACAACCTGCTGTGCCAGAGCGCACCCTGTTAGCCGCCCGCCGCACTTATAACTGACACGCAAGCCCCAAAAATATACTGCCTGGGGAACCGCTAACCACTGCCCCCTGTGCATTTACTGCACTGCAGCCAATCACATACTCCAACACTCCATGCAAGCACATGGACCGCCACACTTTCTCCTACTATGTACATTGGCTGGCTGCGACCTCGAGAGTGACCAAGTGAAGGTGAGGATTACTCACCCAGCCATTCATCGACCGCATCACCCTCCCACTTCACATCGCCATGCTGCAGCTATGGAGTGGCTGCCATAGCTGCCCGAGGAAGGCATTTAGTTCCCCTAGAGGAAACTAAGGAGAGCAACCTTTGGAGGTGAGGTTGCTTCATGACGAAGATCCTCCAACGAGGAAGATGCATGACCTCACTGCATCTACAACGGTCATCTCAAAGATGAAGCAACACAACTTCAAGACCATCATGCCTCCCATAGAAATGGCAGCGATGAGTCACAGTCACTGTATCTGTAATTCAAGGACAAGCCACTGACATCAAAGTGATTATCAATGGCCGTGCAGTTATTGCTTTCTTGGGCACGGGTGCAGACTGTCATCAGGGGACTGTTCGCTGCTCAGCTCAACAGACATACCACGTGACACTAGTATGGAAGGTCAGAATAGCGTAGTACAGTTTTAATATAGTATTTAGTGTTCCTTAACTGTTTATTGTCGGGTTCCATGCAAGGATCAAATCATATGGTGGAAGCACTTGCCAGGCACCGAACTTGTCCGTGCCACGTCTCCTGCATAGTTTGATGTTCCATGTCATGCTGTACTTACTGGTCCTTTGCACGTTCTTTGAATGCACCGAACGTTGTATGCTGTTAGTCATCATTCGGTGAAAACTCCCAACAGGCATGTGAATGTGAAATTTGTGTGTGCTTACTTGACAAATGCAGATTAGAGGACATAAACACGTTATTTAAGTATATTGTCGCGTAGTGGTGACTGCAATCTGGAGAGCAGAAAGATAGCAAAAATGGCGTCTAAATAAAACTCCTTATTTGGGCTGACTTGCGCCCACAATGGACTAATTCACTCAGTGGCGGCGTAGCAGCCAGTGTGCACAGCGGTCGTCGAACAGAATGGCCGCCGCTCTTGGCCGTGCTCAATTTAAATCTGATTGCAAACTTTCGAGATAAAGCGTGCAAAGTTACGACAAGATTCTGGAACAATGTAGAATCGGCTCCGCCTGGATGCGATCAATCGAGATAAATCTAGCCGCGTCTTGCATCATAAAGTGGCGTGCCGGCAGCTTTGAAGAATGAACAAACACTACAAAGATTTGCGGCAATATGGACTTAGATGGTGGAGACAGCAGTGGCAAATGAGTAGTTGGATAGTGTTGTATATGTGGTTTCGGTTCCGGTTTGGGGATCACCTGCCGCCAGAGGCACCAGTGTCGCTATGTGTATATATATGACTGTATGTGGCAATAAACCGGGATGGTTTCGGTTGCTAGCAGTTCGTGTACTTGGACGGCACCCGCCGCTACAACATTGGCGACGAGGATGGGATCATTTCGGGGGGCGTGACTTTCATCATCATCATCATTTCATCATCATCATTTATTGTCCCTTAAAGGCCCCTGTCGGGGTATTACATAAGGGGGGAGCGTATACAAGGTTGATGTGGAAAAACAAAAACAAAGGTCACAAAAATATAACAATGCAATATAGGAACATAAAGAGAAGCAAGGAACGCGAATAGTTAGAACGGTGCATGTAAAAAATGCCTTTAGGCCACAAGCACCACACACGTCGGCGAGAGGTTAGGAAAAAAAAAATGTCAACCCAGGTGATCTAACAACATCGCCTTAAACCTTGTCGCATCGTGCACATTTGTTAGTGAGTCGGGCAGAAGGTTCCATTCTTCAATTGCGGTCGGAAAGAAGGACTTGTTGAAAGCATTGCTTTCTTGCCGCTTGCCGCTTGCTTTCCGGCGCCATGAGCATTTCTGGACTCGCGCCGCCGCCCCCGTTCCTGCCTGTACCTGGTCGACCTGCTGTTGCGTGGCCGCAATGGTTCCGCATCTTCGAGAACTACCTGCTTGCTTCGGGGGCCTCTGACTGCACGCCGGATCATCGCAAAGCACTACTACTTCACAGCCTCGGCGTAGAAGGTCAGCGCATATTTTACACATTACCGCTTCCATCGTTGGACAACGTCAAGCTCGGCGAGCAAACTGCTACTGAGAAAACGTCGGAAGATAGCAAGGGCACAGGCGACACAAGGCCTGAAGTATCGTCGTACGATATCGCAGTCGCCGCTCTGCACGCTCATTTTTCGGCAACAAGCAATGTTGTTGCCGAACGGCATCGTTTCAGTAGGCGAGTTCAGCAAGCTGGTGAATCAGTGAATGAGTACATCACTGCATTGCGGGAGCTTTCTGCTACATGCTCTTTTCCTGTCGAAGAAGATTCGCTGCATGACCAGTTCGTTGCTGGTATTTCGTCTCGGAGCTTGCGCGAGCGTCTTCTGCTTGAAGGATCGTCTCTCTCGTTCGCTAGAGCAGTACTACTGGCAAGGCAGTTTGAGCAGGCGTACAATGATCTGCAAGAATTTCCTTCTGTAGATGTTGGACGCATAAATACTCGTGGAAATACGCCTATGCGTACACCAGAATCCGACGAGAGCTCGAAGCGGTCGCACAACCGCCAGTCTCATTGTTACCGCTGCGGTTCATCCCAGCACAATGCAGCATCAGTTCGCTGTCCAGCCAAAAGCAAGCGTTGTCAACATTGCGGTGTCATGGGTCACTTCCGCTCTGTTTGCCAGAAACGAGGCTCCGCTCCGGTGCGTGAGGTAGACAGCCAAGACTCTCCTAGCGAGGAAGTTTTGAGCATTCTGGCTGTGACGATGGCCGCCCGCTCCGCTGTTCATGTCACAGTTTCGATTGACCGTGCGGACATAACTTTCCTTGTAGATTCTGGGTCGTCAGTTTCCATTGTTGCACACGATCTTTTTAAGCAGTATTTTGAAGGCCAAGTACTTTTGGCCCCGACTTCGGTTACTGGACTATTCAAAATAGCCAATTCCGGTTCGTGGCTGTTTCTTCGCTGACGTTACGTACAAAGCTAGCACAACAAGCCTTCTTTTCTACGTCGTAGAACAAGGCACCTCACTCTTGGGTATCGATGCCATCAAGGCCCTCGGTCTACAGATTGATGGGTCATCTCTGCAATGCCTTGAAACGACGCTAACTTCCAATTCTCGAAGGGAACAGCGCCCTTACCCGACGAAAGCCGTGCAGGATATTAACCTCCCAAAGGAATTAGTTGGCGAGTTTGGATCTCTTTTCGATCCAGGCCTTGGCCTCGCGAAAGGTTTTGTGCATCACGTCAAAACGCGATCCACGGTGCAGCCAGTGCAATCCAAACTTCGGCGCCTTCCGCTCTCGCTACGACCATTGGTCTCGGAAGAGCTCCATCGGTTGGAAAATCTGGACGTGATAGAGAGGGTGGAGGCATCTGAATGGGTGTCACCCATTGTGGTCGTTAAGAAGAAAGAGGGAGGTATTCGCCTCTGTGTAGACCTTCGACAAGCAAACAAAGCTGTCGTAATAGACAGCTTTCCCCTTCCTTATACAGAAGAGCTATTGCATAGTTTAGTGGGGGCTACAAATTTTTCTAAGCTAGACCTCGCATCAGCTTACCGCCCAAGAAAAGTGATAAGAAAGCAGGGGCAATCGTCCTTCCAACTTGGTGATGGAAAAACGTGGAACGCTTCAAAGTTGTCAAGGATGCCACGAGCTTCTGCATCTATCTGTGGGTGGGGGGAAAGGAGTGATACAAATGACACCGCTAGGGAAAGCAGCTCACCGCCTACCTTGGAGAGACCCGTTTCAGAAGCGCCAACCGGAACTTCAGCTGTGGCTGCTGCGAAGCAGCCGCCTATGTCACCAGTGACCGGCTGTGAGCCGGAAGAGACTTCGCCTGCTGCCAGTGGTTTCTCAGAAGCATCGGGACCTCAGCGTAGGGTACAGCCATCAAGGAATAGACAACCTCCAGACCGCTATGGACACTAAGTACAGAAAGACACGTTTTGCAGTGAACATGAACCTGTCACAATCTGCACAAGTGTTGAGTTTGCTGACGTTGTTAAATATGGACATAAATGGAGTTGTATCTTGTTTTCCTCTTTTTGTTTTATATTTTTGTGTTAAGTGCATAAGACAAGCACATTGTTGTTACTGTAAATATAATTCTGTAAAAGAGCACTAACGTACTACCACTACTAAATCACTAACCCATGTAGCTGTCTTTTTTTATAAGGAAGGGAATATGTTGTATATGTGGTTTCGGTTCCGGTTTGGGGATCACCTGCCGCCAGAGGCACCAGTGTCGCTATGTGTATATATATGACTGTATGTGGCAATAAACCGGGATGGTTTTGGTTGCTAGCAGTTCGTGTACTTGGGCGGCACCCGCCGCTACAACAGATAGCATGCCAGTGTGTGAGTTAGCTTCAACGAAAGCAAGGGTCAAGTTACTTTTGGGTAGAGAAACGAGGTATACTCGAATATATCCCTCGGGTATGGAGTGCAGTATGACAGTGCTCTACTGCAAATAGCAATATAGTGATACGTGCCACAGTAGAAGTAGAAGCGCCTGCATTTGTAGAAAAAGAAGATGGTTCTCTCTCGCTCGCGCACTCGAACCACTTAGGGACTGCCGCAGTTTTACGTGTCTTCTCCGGAGGTTCTCCTTCGAATTGCTCGTAACATTTGGCGGAGGTGCTGGGTGCGCTTCCCAACCACCGCACTCCGCACAGCATCACTACGGACCTCACACCTGTCCACCAGCAACCCAACCGCCGTATCCGCGGAGAGTCGCCTGAATTTGGGCCCCTTCCCCCGTCCACCAGAACGACACAGCCTCGGCCACGTATTCCAACTGCCATGGCCACTGACACCCAGCCCCTGGTGCCGATCCTTTGCCACCCACTGCGGACACCGCCATCTTTTCACGGTGACTTGTTAGCAGGCACTGAGGATTGGCTGGAGACCTTCGAGCGGGTCGCCCGCTACAACGGCAGGAGTGACAAGCGCAAGCTCCATAATTTATATTTTGCTCTGGAAGAGTGCCCGGACTTGGTTTGAAAACCACGAGACTACCCTTTCTACCTGGGAGACGTTTTGCCGGAGTCTCTTGATACATTCCCCAACGCCGACCGACGGGAGAAGGCTGAATCTGCACTGCACTCCCGAAATGGTGCTCGAACGAAAGTGTGTGCACATACATCGAGGACATGGTCCGTCTATTCAAGCGTGCCGACCTCAACATGACGGAGGAGAGGAAGCTTCGCCATCTCATGCGAGGGGTTAAGCAGGAGCTCTTCGCAGGCCTCGTACGCAGCCCACCTTGCACTGTAGCGGAATTTCTCACTGAGGTGACCACCATGGAGACAACGCTCCAGTACAATTTGGACCTCAACAGCATTGTGCCCGAAACCTTTTCGTCGTGCCTCGGCGGCAGTGCAGACATTTTGCGCGAACTGATTCGGTCAGTTGTTCGGGAGGAACTCTAACGGTTCCGTGTGCCCCACGTTGCGCCTGCACCGCTAGCAGCACTGACTGAAGTCGTCAGGGACGAAGTGCGGCAGGTTGTGCAGGCAGCTCCTGTTCCCGAAGCGGAGCCCCAGTTCGATGCCAGACCCACATATGCATCCGTTGTACGTCGCACGGCTGGCTACGGTCCGCTACTCCGACGCCTGCCATGAGCAGCATCGGCACATGTCATGCAACCGCACCTGGCTATGGTATCACCCCGACGCCTCCCGTCAGTAGCATCGCCACATATTATGCATCTGCACCTGCTACAGCTGAGCCACATCCTCGGAAGTAGGATTTGTGGTATGCACCGGACTGTAGGCCTCTGTGCTACCACTTTGGGGAGCCCGGTTATCTCTACAAGAGCCTGTTCGTACCGCCAAGTGGGTCTTCGCGGTTTCCGTCCCGACACACCTTGTCCTCAGAACGGTGAACGACCGCATGAGATTGCGGAGCATCTCTGGGCGCGCCAGAATCGTGTTTACTCTGGAAGGCACGAGTCCCATTCGCCTTCGCTTCTCCGCTATCGTGCTTCCAGTCCCGGCCGCCAGAGTAGCTCTGCTGGCCGTCGCTTGCCCAGTCCGCGTCGGGAAAACTAACACCAGCGACCTCTGCAGGCAAGGCCGCTGACGTCGAGATGTGTCAAGATCCTGCATCGCGTAACCATCGAGCCGACGATACCTGGACAGAGAGTGGCAGCGACAGCACCCGATACGCTGCATCCGATTTGCGGGTGACAATTGATGGCACTGAGATTACCGCGCTGCTCGATACCGGTGCCGATTATTCTGTTATGAGCCGTGCCTTTGCTGGAGACCTTAAAAAGGTTCTGACACCGTGGACGGGGACCCACGTGCGCACTGCTGGTGGCCACCTAATTTCCCCTGTTGGCAAGTGCACGGCTAGAGTTATAATTCGTGGTTTCACGTACGTTGGTGAATTTGTCATGCTCTCCGAGTGCTCCAGAGACTTGATTCTGGGGATCGACTTCCTGCAGGCGAACGGCGCTGTAATTGACTTTAAGGACCTACGTGTCACGTTCTCGACCAAACAGGCCGACTCACTCCCTTTCAGCTTGTCTTCGGCCGGCGAGTGACCACTCTGTTGGATGCTATGTTGCCCTTTGACCCCTACTGCAACTCTGACCTCGACGCAGACACCTTCGTTCAGCGTGCTGAGGAAGCGCGGCAATTGGCACGCCTGCGAATTAACCGTCAATAGGAGACTGACGCTGCTAGATACAACCTCGGACGCCGCTTCATCAGTTACGCGCCTGGCAACTTGGTGTGGGTATGGACACCTGTTCGTCGCCACGGATTTTCTGAAAAGTTGCTGCGCAGATACTTCAGCCCTTACGAAGTAGTGCGCCGCATCAGTGATGTGACGTATGCACTTGCTTCTGCACAAGCTTGCTCATCGCGCCGGTCACACCGTACTAAAGTCGTGCACATTGTCCGCCGCATGAAACCTTGCCATCACAGACTACCCGACTGAAAAGTGGTTCACCGCAGCTGTGTTTTCGCGGACATTTCCCTCCTAGCCGCATCGGGGCGATGCTGCAGAAAAGGGGGCAGTGATACATGCTGCTGTAGAAGACGTAGAAGCGCCTGCATTCGTAGAAAAAGAAGATGGTTCTCTCTCGCTCGCGTGCTCGAACCACTTGGGGACCGCCACAGTTTTACTTGTCTTCTCCGGAGGTTCTCCTTCGAATTGCTCGTAACAGTATAATACAGGTGGCTATTTTACCATTAAGGCTGCGAACTGAGCGAGTTGGTATTGATTCAAACTTGAACAGCACAGTAAAACAACGGGACACAGCGAAGAATAGACACCACAAGCGCTGACTCGCAACTATATTTTTATTCACGGCAAAGGTCTCCTAAATACTAGGAACAACGAACACAAATGAGAGGGAAAAACAAAAGGAAACACAAAAGCTAATCATGCCCACAACGGTGACAATCGGCAAGAGCGCAAAGCTACACATCTTGGCCGGATAAGTACATCATCTCTTCATCATTTAGTGTAACAGAAGGGTCACTAATACAACTATCTGTTTCCAAGCGGATGTGAAAAGCCTGTCTAATATTTCACGCATTAGGCTGTCATTATGTTTACCTAAGGTGACGTTTTTAGAAAACAGAGGGGTGCATGTACCTTCTCTCCAGTGACTGGCAAGGCTACAAGATGACCCATTCATTATCTTGGGACCTCTGGTGCTCACTTAGACGAGTGTTAACACAACGTGCAGTGCAGTTTAGCCAATATGTCACCCCGCAAGTCACCATAGGAGCCCTTTTGTGCCCTATGATGTCGGTGTTGTGTACAGGGTACCGTGCACTTGCGGGGTGACTTATATTGGCCAGACTGGACGTTGTGTTAACGCTCGTCTAAGTGAGCACCAGAGGTCCCAAGATATTGAATGGGTCATCTTGTAACCTTGCCCGTCACTGGAGAGAAGGTACATGCACCCCTCTGTTTTCTAACAACGTCAACTTAGGTAAACATAATGACAGCATAACGCGTGAAATATTAGAGAGGCTTTTCACTTCCGCTTAGAAACAGATAGTTGTATAACTGATAAAAAGATGATGTACTTATCCGGCCAAGATGTGTAGCTTTGCGCTCTTGCCGATTGTCAGTGTTGTGGGCATGATGATTAGGTTTCGTTTTGTTTGCCCTCTCGTTTGTGTTTGTTGTTCCTAGCATTTAAATACCTTTGCCATGAATAAAAATGTAGTTGCGAGTCAGCGCTTGCAGTGTCTTTTCTTCGTTGTGTCCCATTGTTTTATTGCGCTGTTCAAGTATGAAGGTATTTTACCAGTTTGTGGCTCTCAGCCAGGCCAATGTATCAGATTTAGATCGGTTCTGTTGTTACCTTTGGCACGACAACTCATGGGTGATCGATCAGTTCTCACATAATCCTGTCATTAAAAAATATTAATTTTTGCCACGAAGTGCCCCTTATGTGAGCACGCTCTTCAGATTGCCACCAACCGATGTGGCGAACATTTTCTTCTGTTGTGCTATGCATATTGCGTCAAAAATATGACATCTGTGCACAAACAGAGGCTAAAAACATACTGGGTGCGCAGTATACATACACGAGGTGTGCAGCAGCAGTTCACATTATACATTAGAGAGTGGGTTAGCAGGCTAGGGATTGTATAGCAGCGTCATCTTTTGTGCAGGGCGTGAACTGGTGTGTGTAAGAGGTTTATAATGTAAGTTTGAGAAACTTTTAATCATGAAATGTTTTTCAGGTGCATTTCTTGGCAAGCTCGATTGAATGTGATACGGAAATTATAGTGAAGTTGATGCCATGGCCTCAAAAGCTGAATTTTCTCTCAATGCGGTATCCAGCTGAAACGACTGAAGAGAGAAGCTTTGGAGGCGGCACATAAAGCACTAAATCATTGAGGAAGAAGAGAAGCAGCTGATGGCGACTGCTCACCAAGCGGCAAAAGCATTAGGCATCATCTGTGCTGTCCAGTGCGAACAGAAGTCGGCTTGTCCACCAGTCAAGGGACTTGGCCGAGACACATTCAGAGAGCAGGGGTTCACACCATCTATGAGCTTTTTTAGAATTTGCTGCACAGGCCTTAAATGCATTTCATGCATGCACCTACTCTTGATGAGGATATAAACTGTGTTCTTTTTGTTTGTTTGATTGGAAATGTGTAATGTTGCCTTCAGTAATCCTTGAGATGCAAGTGGTCTTTTACGAGTTGATAACCGCCAAGCCCAGTGGTCACTGAACTTCGACCCCGGCACTGGCCAATCCCCATTGAGTTTGATGGCCATCGTACTCTGAGCCGCCTCGATTTCCACCTGCTGACGGAAAGGCTCGGATGGTGTACACATAGGTCGGCAACCGTGAAAAGGCTTGCAAGGCATTGTCTCCCTGCGACATAATAATTGTGTAACTGATCGATATCCCTCTTGCCTCTCTTTTCCTTTTACACCCTGAGTTCCCGCCCTCTGAGTTTAAGGCAGCCAAACAGAATGCCCTTCTTGTTAACCACTGACCCAAAAGACAGGTTCGATGCTGGCCACAGTGGTCACATTTCGATGGAGGTAAAATGCTAGAGGCCTGTGAACTGCGTGATGTCACTGCATGGTAAAGAACCTTAGGTGGTCAAAATTATCTGGAGCCCTCTAGATTACAGGTTCCTCGTAGCCCGAGTCGCCTTGGGATGTTAAATCCCGTAAAACCATAACCACACCTTCATGTTGACATCCCTCTCTCTGTGTCTCAGTTGGCATCGACATTGCCCACATGACAGGGCAGTGGCTGGCTGCGGCCCAAGGAAATCACATGGCAGAGCCCACCATAGGAGATTGGCAGTCATGCGTACCTTTGCATTGGGCACACCCACCTTACACACAGCTTTATTCTTGCAAAAGAAGACTAACCTACATGAGAGCTATGGGGCAAAGTGGTCACCATAAACCACATTTTTTATTTATGTAAAAAAACTCGTGAAACTAGGAAAAAATTAGCTGTGGTTTAACTACTGCTGAACCTGGTTAGAGAGAGAAATGTGTGGTGTATTGGGCAAGTAGACGCGGCTTGGCATCTGTAACATTGAGTGCATTCCGCACTCTGGATGGGTAGCGCTCCCACCCTGCCACCCTGGCAGGTGGCAGTTAATGGTTGATCGCGAGAGGTTGGTCACCTAATGAAAGCTATACGTGCACTCCTCGCCGCACTCCTCCATGGTGTCTAAGTCAAGCACGTGGCTCCGGCTTATATTCCCCCCGGGCTGACGGTCACAGTGGCAGTTTCGATTGTGCAACATCACGCGATTGTCACGTGACTATTCCGCTGCCCCCTACCGGTGAATCGAAAGGTCAAAGGTCATTATCATGTGGCGTGACACCATGGCGGTCCACAAGGTTAGGCTGACGGGCTTAGCTGTGGTACGACTTATAGCCATGCATGACCTCTTATCTCGATGAAGGTCAAATTTAGTGCCACGCGCATCGTGGTTCTACTTAGCGTAGCGTAGTGAAGTTTTCGCTTCAAAAACTTTGTATGCAGTTTTATAACAAATACTCTTTTCCACACCAGCTTGCTCCTAGAAGGTAATTCACCTCTCGAAATTTCCTGTGTTGTTAGTTTCCTAAAAGAAGCAGAGATCCTAAACAAGTTGTAATACAGTCAAACCTGGATATAACGAAATTGAAAAAAGTTTGCAATTTTTCGTTATATCCAGGTTTTCGTTACATGCAGTTTTGGGTTAAGACTGGTAAGGATCATGCCAAAACGAAATAAAAATGCGACAGATATCAATTCAAGTGAACTCGTCATTCAAAGAATTTATTTAATAGAGAAAAACTGCGTAATTTTCGCTTGCTGTTTTTGCCCGATCGAAGCCACTACTCAGCGCTCCAAGGAAACTAAGGCATCCAGGGCTGCTTCATCGTCCTGCGAGCCGACGAAATGGCGCAGAACGTCCACCGCATCCTTCAGTTCCCTCACGGTTAGCACAGCACAAAACGTATCAGGCTCTGACGAACCGTCACCTTCAAGGCTATCTTTAACGGTTTCCACAAGTGCCGCATCAGTCATCTCTTCCGTAGCCACGGCGCCGTTGTCCATGAACAAAAACTCTCACAGCTCGACACCGTCGGGCACCCCACCGTTCATGCGTAGTTCATCCCACGCTTCTGCGACCTCGGGTGGGCTTGAAGGTTCGTCTTCAGTGACTGTAGCTTGAATGGCCTTATTTACCTGAGCCTTGGCGTAGCAATTGGCGATCACTTGTGATCCGACCTCTTGCCACGACGCAGCAAGCATTTCGATTGCTTGGTAGATATCCACTTTCGTCGGCCGTTCAAGGCGGATGTCCAGGAGCATCTTTTGTATCAATCGACGGCGGTAACAGCATTTAAAGCTGTTAATAACACCTTTGTCTAAGAGTTGTACCAGAGAAGTGCAGTTAGATAGCAAATACTGCAGCTCGACGTTCGAAAGCTGTAGGCCCTTCCACATGATGCGCGGCGCAGTTGTCAAGCAGCAAACAAATGCTGCGACCTTGTCGCTTGACATCTTGGTTGAGCTCCTTCAGCCAGTCTGAAAAAATTGCCCGCGACATCGAAGCTTTTGAGTTTGCCACATATTTTACTGGCATCTGCCTTGTTCCTTGAAAACATCTGGGCAGGGCATTGCAGCCAATAACCAATGGATTCGCTTGTTGCTGCCATCAGTGTTGGCGCAAAGCAAAACCGTCACGTGGAGCTTACTTTGCTTTCCACCGCGGCAGTCTTCTCCTTTTAGTGACAACGTGCGGCTCGGTAACATTTGATAAAACAGGGCCGTCTCATCAGCATTATAAATGTCGGCAACTTCATAGCGGCTGAAAATGCCGGGAAGCTTCCCGGCCACCCACGAGGCAGCAGCATCGCTGTCTGCGGAGGCAGACTCGCCAGACACCACTTTTCCGACCACACCGTGCCGGCTTTTAAATCCTTGTAGCCAGCCGTTACTCGCTTTGGAGTCGTCGTGGCCCAGGATGCAAGCAAAATCTATGGCTTTCTGCTGCAAAATCGCGCCACTTATGGGCACGTTTCGTGCTCGTCTGTCCAAAAACCATGCAAACACGGTGTTGTCCACATCAGCATACGTCGACGTCTTCAGTTTTTTCTTCTGGGCACTTATGCCCGACTCCATCGCACTGCGGATGCTTTGTTCTGCAGCAAGAATGGTTGACAGGGAGCTGGCTGGTATATTGAAGCGGGCAGCGACATCCTTCTTTTTTTCGCCGGCGGTAACCGCATTCAAAATCGAGAGCTTATCGTCAAGCGACAAAACTTTGGCATTTCCTCACAGCGGAACTCATCGTAACAAACAGACACCGTAAACACACACCAGCACACGCACATCAACACACTGACGAAGAAGGCTTACTGTAAATGCGCCGCAACACCACAAAGAGTTTGTCATAGTAGCTGCCACCTAGTGCCAAGCTACAAAACGAAAGCTTAAAAGTTGCTACGCTTGCCACGGAGCGGCGATAGCGGCGCTCAACATCATCATCATCACCGAGGTCTGCTTGTTTGCTGCGATTCCAAGCGTTCTGCTCGCGGTCTACTTTACCTTTTAATATAAAAACTTACTTAAACAATATTCATTAATGTTGCGCACTGCTCGGTCAAATTTCGGGCAAAACATTACAAGATACAGCTCGATGATCAGCGCCGTGAATTCGTTACATCAAGGTCAACTGCCGCAACGAGCATGAAGGTCGCCTATACATGGGATTCAATGGGGGATGTGTTGGGGAATTGAAAAATTTCGTAAAATCCAGGAATTCGTTACATAGAGGTTCATTACATAGAGGTTCAACTGTACCTTAACTTTTTTTTTTTTCATATTCTCTAAGCGAACATATTAAGCCTTGAGTTTGGCACCTGATAGCCTTAGTTGTTTATGTGCCATAAAGCAAAGCACAACTCAACCCCTTAGCAGCATTGAGCCCACCAAATGATCAGCTTGCAAGGCCTTGAACATGGCCTGGCCTATCCAAATGATTTTGTGTACTGGGATTCTTTTGTACACACGTGGGCTCAGTTTGTCTTTCCTGGATCTTTTCCCATCCTTTCTGTCTCACCTCCGAAGAGGAGCGTAGTGTAGGAACTCATGCCATCTTTTCTATTTTCTCTCTTGTTGCTTGATGACACTTGTGCCTTTCCTTTCAGGTATGGGAACATCATATCAACCAAGGCAATACTGGACAAGGACACCAACAAGTGTAAAGGTGGGCACCGTTGCTGAGCAACCCTGATAGCATTTCGGACTGTGTGGTGGTGCATAGCTTGGCCAAGGGGTGGCCACCTTTCTGGGAGCTTGTCCCACTGATCTCCACTAGGTGGCTGGATGCCGCATTTCCGCTTTCTGAAGCGGGCGCTAGTGAAGTCACCCGAAATTGGATGGCGTGTTCCGGAAGCCCGATGTCTGCTGATTATCTCAATGCAAAAAAGTCACATCTTTCGCCCTTTTGCTCCCAGCGTTTTGCGCTGTTCTCGTGTAATGTCTGCGGTTATATCAAAGGAATAAGAAAGCTGAACACGAGAAATGTGAGCATTGTTTGGAGAACCCTGTATTTTCTAAGAGACCAAAGAAAACAGGCATGCAGTTCTCGCCCTGCCGTGGCGAAGGGGTATGTGCATAAAACACTAGTGCTTATCTGGTTCTTCTCATTTCAAGTGTAAGAGAGCAATAGTGATATGACGATGAGGCTAAGGTCATCTTAAAACTGAATTTTCACATAGCATAGAAAGGGCGAATGATGGCGGAAATCCTGACATTCGTTCCTCGAAGAGCCGCTCGTTATGCAGCTGCTGCAGTTTGTTTCTCGAGTTGCAGACGGCCGATGTCTCGTCTCATCCATGGCCGGTGATGTTCATAGCACAGCCACGTGTCACAGCTGCACAGCGCGAGTGAAGCTACTGACGAGAAAGGCTAACCCTTGGCGTTCTGGCTAGACAAATTTTGGATTTTTTGACTAGTTAGTGGCATGTACTGGAAAGGTTGCTTTGCCTGCATGCTTTTCAGAAGCGCATGTATTTTAGCACAATGTGGCCGATTTTTGTCTCTGAAGCACCTGGTATATCTAGCTGTGCAATGAACCACAATAAGTAAAATAGTGGTGTTTGTTTTCTTATTGCTGCTTTTTTTTTCAAAAGGCCGCTGCGGTGGCTGAGTGGTTATGGCGCTCGGCTGCCGGCCCGAAAGACGCAGGTTCGATCCCGGCCGTGGCGGTCGAATTTTGATGGAGGCGAAATTCTAGAGGCCCGTGTGCTGTGCGATGTCAGTGCACATAAAAGAACCACAGGTGGTCGAAATTTCCGGAGCCCTTCACTACGGCGTCCCCATAGCCTGAGTCGCTTTGGGATGTTAAACCCCC
This sequence comes from Amblyomma americanum, assembly GCF_052857255.1. NCBI lineage: Eukaryota > Metazoa > Arthropoda > Arachnida > Ixodida > Ixodidae > Amblyomma > Amblyomma americanum. The sequence goes on along the minus strand of NC_135499.1, from coordinate 37,322,388 downwards.
ATAAACCATAAACCATTTTTTCAAAAGATGCCAATGCGAAAACCATTGGTTTTGGTCATTCCACTATTACACGGGGACTGTTGGTGGGATCAGAATTATTTTGGTTCATGTGCATATATCCTGTCTGTGTGTGAACCAACAAAAGCAATTTGAGTAAACTAACTTAAATTTGACTGCTGACATCAGATGTGTGCTTAGTACATTTCTGAAAAGCAAAACTTTTTTTTTCATCTGTTTTAAGAATCTTATTAGCTTAAAAAAAGACAACTAATGTTCAGTTTTTATGTGCTGTTGAAAATTTTTTCCGGAATACAGTCGAACCCTGCTACAACGAACGTCACTTAAATGAAATTTTCGCTTCAACGAAATATTTCCAATTCTCCGTCAGCTCGCCATAGGAAGTAATGGAACAAATTTTTCATAACAACGAACCATTTTTGGGGAGTGTTTCTGTTTCAGTGAAATTTTTGCTATGTGAAGCTGGGTTTAAAAATCTATCTTGCAATAAAACAAGCATATCGCCGCCCATCTGTGTACTCCTGTAGGTCCACACTGCTTTGTTTCACTAAACTTTCGCTGGAACCAATTGATCCACTCATTCAAACGCACATGAAGACCGCCATTGCTTGGTGGTGATGACAATCGGGCTGGGTGCCTTGCTACAAGGCGTAGGTGCAAGCTCCTATTTTCTTTCAAGCCAGAGCCGCTACCAATCCGTCGCCAAAGGACTTAGCAGCCTGGCAACAGCAGCAGCGCATCTACCCTAGTTTTTCACTCATGCTTACACACTGCAATCGACACGAGCATGGTGACTCTGTCTAGGAAGCGGAAGTTCTTTTCTTTCGAGGAGCTGAGTGATGAAGCAATAATTGAGGGCGTTCGCCACAGCGATGCATCATCTAATGGCAGTGACGCAGAGGATGTAGCACCACCATCTGCACTAAAAGTGATGGAAGCATTTGATCTGCTCCGCAGATTTATTGGTGCTCATGATGGCTACGTCGCGATGCAACTGCTCACCAAGTGCGAAAGTCTCGCCGCGGCACTCGTGGCAAAAAAGAAAAGAAGCAGAAGAAGCTGACCGACTTCTTTGGAAATACATGATGTTTTGGGACTACGTTGTACAGCCTGACAGTTTTTTTGGGCTGTTTTTTTGCGTGCCCCATCAGTTTTGTTGTAGCGAGGTTCAACTGTAGTGGCCTCATACCATAAGGACAAACTGAAGTTGGTCTGTACTGATAGATTATGACATTCTAATCATATAGCGAGTATTACACTGAACATGGCACCTTTGTTAGCTAGAAAATGCCCCAAATGGGGCACAGGTACCACTATCGCCGTTTTTTTTTTTTTTTTTTCAAACAAACTGCTGTGACATTAGGACAGTTTTTTCTGCCTTAGGCTACACTTGCTGCTATTCACTTTGAAATGGTGACCAAAGATTCCTTTTTACCTTGCCATCACAAGTTTGAATCGTGCAGCAGGGAGATTTTAAAATGCAATCTTTTTTTTCAGTGATGGTCGAATTTTTTACAAAACAAAAAAACTTTCTGCATGATGGTCGAATTATTTTATTGCAGATTTTGAATAAACAAACTAAGCAAAATTGTGGAAAAAAATAAAAAAAATGACTAAGGAATGTATTTTGGCACCAGCATGATTGAAGACGAGGAGGAAAAACTTCTATTAAGAAAACTATAATCTCTCTCGCCCTCTTGAGTGGAGACCTCAGGGCTCCATGTGCCGCCACAATCTTGCGTGTCCGCCAGAGCAGCTGTCACTGGTCTTGCGTGTTCGTGCCGGTCAGAGCAGTCTCAAGAAGCTCTTAGTCCAAGGCCCCGTTTGCCACTATTTTCTTGGCACGCTCGATGAGCTGACGCTGGTCGGTCGGCCCCGTGCTTGACAGGGAATCTTCCCAAGAGGAAAGGGTGAGGAAGGAGGGTTAGGGGTGGGACGCCGCCGGGTGGTGTTGTGCAGGCCCAAATGGAATGGTGCAGTGTAGGTCAATGTTCTTGGCAGCTCGGGCTTATGTCCGGGTAGAGGTTAAGGAAGAACAAGTGTTCGTGATATAGGCTAGGATACGTGTGAGTCTGAAGTTCAGCCTCAGCCTAGGTCAGAGTTCGATGGAGTGGTGGAAGTATTCTTTGTGTGCGGTAATATTCTGTGATGTGAGTGTAAGTGTGCAGGGCCACGAAGGCGACCTCAGTGTTTGCTTCCTCCTCCACTTCCGTTGGCAGGGCCCGGCAGGTTGCTGCTCAGGCGAGCGCGTGGGCGCTCTCGTTGCCGGGAAGGGATGCATGACCAGGGGTCCAAACAATGCGCACCGTGGGGAATATATCTGGATTGATTGGTGACAGTGTGCGTGCAGCCTGCAAAGATAAGGTACCCTTTGTGAAGGCGCGGCACGCAGCCTGTGATTGTGTATGTCGGTATGTCGTAGTGAGTGGCATGGTGTTCCGTCACGTGTGGCCATGTGGTATATGGAAGTGAGTGCTACTGCTATAGCGGTCTCCTCGGCCGGCGTGCTCGAGCTCATGCCTCGAACGGAACCCGCAATCTGAATTGAGCCAGTGACATTTGTAACCGCTAGTCCTGTAACGTGTGTGCCGGATGGGTATTTCACCGCATCGACATATAAGATGTTTTGGTCAGAGATGTATTGCCGCATGAGTGCCTTGACTCTGGCTGTCCTACGGCTGGCGTGGAGCTCGGGGTGCATGATTGAGAACTGCGAAGATATTCATGGGTATTTCATCATCATCATCATCATCATCATCAGCCTTACTACACCCACTGCAGGGCAAAGGCCTCTCCCATGTCTCTCCAATTAACCCTATCCTTTGCCAGCTGCATCCACCCTTTGCCTGCAAACTTCTTAATCTCATCCGCCCACCTAACCTTCTGCCGCCCCCTGCTACGCTTACTTTCTCTTGGAACCCACTCCGTTACTCTTAAGGACCAGCGGTTATCTTGCCTTCGCACTACATGCCCTGCCCAAGCCCATTTCTTTCTCTTGATTTCGACTAGGATGTCATTAACCCGTGTTTGTTCCCTCACCCACTCTGCCCGCTTCCGATCTCTTTAACGTTACACCTATCATTTTTCTTTCCATGGCTCGCTGCGTTGTCCTTAACCTAAGCTGAACTCTTTTCGTTAGCCTCCACGTTTCTGTTCCGTAGGTGAGTACCGGTAAGATTATGCTGTTGTACACTTTCCTCTTGAGGGAAATTGGTAAACTGCCACTCATGATCTGCGAGAATTTGCCATATGTGCTCCACCCCATTCTTATCCTTCTAGTTATCTCCCTCACATGGGTATTTAAGAGTATGGTAATCCTTGAAACACGGCTCTACAGGCAGTGCCTTGTTGCAGCCTGAAAGCCTAAAACGCGTGCCTGCTCTCCGTTTAAGGTGCGGAGTTGTGTTGATGCACACATGGCACCTTCGCTGCTTGTGGCTGCCCTGGGCGGTCATCGGTAATAAACTAAGAACAGTGCTAATAAAGGTAATAGTCAGCTTTTGAAAGTGCCACTGATTATGAAAGCAATCACGTGGAAAAACCGAAACCATGAATGTGCGTGCGCCACTGTGAACCATGCAAACGGTGAAGATCGAAATCAGTTCTCTTTTACTCCACAAGAAGGTAGCATAAGTAATTTTCTAACACTTAGGTCGCCAGGAGGCAGCAGCACCTCTCACTGAGCACGTGTCTTCAGTATGGTGTGAAATTTCAAACTCAAGGTCAAAATGTTCTTGTACTGCAAAAACCTTGCAGGACATTTGGAAATCTACTGCTGTTCATGATTGGCAAAAATCTCTCAAAGGGTTAACATGTAATGACGCAAGTACATGGGCAGCTCATCAACAGTGAAATGCCTCTTGGCATTGTGGCTTCAGGATGAATTGTCTCGGGACAAGAACAAGTTAACGAGAAAAAAAAAAAAAAAGATGGCGGGAGGATGACAAAACGTGCGCAGATGCATGTTTTGTCTTCCTTCCACTGTTCTGTTCTTTTGTTCTTATAGATCCTATAAGGCTCCTGTTGAGCAGAAAACGGCGTTTGTGGCAGCGGCTTGAGTGAAAACTCAGGATTGGTCGAACAGTTGGCTACGTCACTCGTGGAGTGGCATATCTGAAAATTCGTTAAAGCATTAGAAAACTGGTGATTAAAAGGCTGCAACATGACTAAAACCCCATTCGGACATCATCATCATCAGCCTGACCATGCCCACTGCAGGGCAAGGGCCTTTCCAATTAACCCTGTTCTGTGCCAGCTGTGCCCACATAACTTTCTGCCGCCCCCTGCTACGCTTGCCTTCTCTTGGAATCCACTCCATTAGCCTTAAGGACCAGCAGTTGTCTTACCTTCACATAGCATTTCCTGCCCAAGAACATTTCTTCCTCTTGATTTTGACTACGATGTCATTAACCTGCGTTTGTTCTCTTACCTACTCTGCCCGCATCCGGTTACACCTATAATTTTTCTTTCCATGGCTCGCTGCATTGTCCTTAATTTGAAGTGAACCATTTTCTGTTAGCCTCCACATAGGACATGTCAGTATATAAAGTGAATGAATTGTGCTGCAAAGGAAATTGGCATAGTTGGTCGGGAATCGAGCTTCTAACCCTTACCTTGCACCTTGTTTGAAGTGGGGCTTTATATGTATTTTGTGTGGTCTTTCACATAATGGCTGTTACTGTGAAAGAGGAAACAGTGTCCGTGTTTTTGTGGGCAAGAAGAAGCACTGACTGGACCCTTAACGCTGTCATATCGTACCCCTAAAGGTGGAGCTCAAGTTTCCCCCAAATTTTTTCGAACCATTTTTGTTTGTTGAAACCTTGTGGCAATGAGCACAAATAGGCACTCTTCCCAAGAAGACGGGTGTGCTTGCAAAAAAGGTTTGACAACAAAAATAGTGGGTGCATTTATTAGGTGAGCTTTCTGTTTACATGGCAGTTCCCTGAAAGCCTTATAATTGGGGTTCTACTCTAGGAAGCTGAGGGATCGTTGTCTTGAAATGGAGGTTTCAGGCTGCACATCTTCACTACTTTTCAGTCCTCTCACATGCGCGTTGCAGCAAGCCTTTGGCGAAGCTTTGCTTATCTTCAAGGAAAATGCACGAGCATGTCGTGAAGATTTTGAAACTCGTGTAGGCATATTTGAGTGCGACAGCACTTCTAGCCGCATTCCCTGGGTTTCAGCAGTGTGTGTCTGTGTATGTGTGTGAAACCTCTGAGTAGCAAGTGTTACTGGCTCACTCGGTTAGTCAATACCTCAGTCGCGCTGTAGGTAGGTGGTGGCCGTCCGCCTATAAATTGAGGAAGTTATGTGCCTCTTCTTTTCTCAAAAACAGGTTTTGACTTTGAAGAAAGGAAAGGTGCATAACTGGCTTCCGGTGTCAGTGGATACCTCAATAGCGCACTGATGTACATGGGGGCAGGGGGGGGTGTCCACCTGCAAAAAATCTTGTTGCTCAATATTTTGTGCTTAACAATGCCAAACCACCAGCCATTTTGTTTTCGCCAACTGGCAATGACGGCAACACGAGTTTGCATGAGGAGGTAACTACTGATGTTGACCTCAGGTATTGTAAGGGCAACCTCTGCAGTGCTGGAGGCAGTTGAGCAATTCGTGCTTTTTTTTTTTTGGTGGGGGGGGGGGGGGGGGGTTGTTTCCATTTAAAATAATTTCAAAACCCATTTCACTCAATTATTTCTCGCTGTCTCATTGACCTTGAGGCCGCCGCTGTGGCTCAGTGGTTATGGTGCTCGGCTGCTGACCTGAAAGACGCGGGTTTGATCTTGGCTGCGGTGATCGAGTTTCAATGGAGGCGAAATAGTAGAGCCCAATGTACTGTGCATTGGCAGTGCACAATAAATTTCCCCAGGTTGTCTAAATATCTGGAGCCCTTCACTACAGCGCCCCTCATAGCCTGAGTTGCTTTGGGATGTTAAACCTCCATAGAGTAAACATTGGCTTTGAATTTAGCCGCCACGGTAGCTGAGTGGTTATGGTGCTTGGCTGCTAATCCGACAGACACTGGTTTGATCCTGGCCGCAGTGGTCGCAGTTCTATGGAGGCGAAATGCTAGAGAGCCCATATTCTGTGACCAATCCGTACGGACGCTCACTGATTGGGATTGGTTGAAGCAGTGGAAGTGGATGTGCTGATTGGGCCAGCCATGAAGATAATGAGGCACAAGCTGCTGCCAAAATGCATTTGATTTGGCAGATGTCTTTTTTTCTTATGTGGTCTCTGGCTGAGCAATGAGGCTACAGCATCAGCATTCTTGAGCTATGCCAGTTCTGTGATGCGCCGTTCATGGTGCCTAGGCAACTTAGATGTGGCTGCTGCATTGCATAATACCTGCACTCGAAAGGAGCGATCGGGAACTTTCCTTTGTGCTAATGAACAAAATTATATATCTGCACACATTTTATCGGAACTATGATTTCATTTTTGGATGGGTTGGGCTTTTAGGTTTTGTAGCTAGAGCTACACTACGCTACCCAGTCGAGCATTTCGTTGTGAGCCTGGGAGGCCGATAGTGCGCATGCGTGAAACCACAGAGGAGTAGCAGGTGCGCAGAGCTTGACGTCAGAGTTCGCCGCCGCGTGAGGAGCCGCGCCGGCCCGACTACGCCCGCCGCCGCCGCGCGTGGATGCGCATGAATGCGCATGCACGGCAACTAGAGAAGGGCAGCAGGTGCGTGGCGCATGACGTCAAGAGCTCGGTTGCCACTGCGGCCACTTGTGGGGTCGTTTGGATAAACTGCGTATTTGCAGCTGTGTGTATAAAAGCTGAGGTGATACGACTTAGTGTATCACAATCGCTTCGTATGGGTGACGAAAAGGAGACTCCAGCTGGCGCTATGTGGCGGTATCGTCAGGAGAAGATCAATTCTTCGGACCCAGAAGTCGTCGCCTGGCACTTGGCCGCTCTGCAGAGAAAGAATGAACATCAGAAGTCTAAACGAGCAGCGAAGGCGCCTTAGCAAAGAGAAGAACGTCTTGCCAAGCGGAGATGCCAAAAGGCGGAGCATAACAAGTGGCACATAGCAGCTCGCATGGTTCCTTTGCAAGAAAATCAAGAGGAAGCAATGGCAACATCATCAACAACTGAAGAGGAGGATGTAAAGGCTCGTTGTTTAACTGACCACGCGATTAAGACCAGGGGAAACTGCAGCTCTCGCTACGTATATCCTAGTGTAGCTGAGCTAAGCCACTGCCAATTTTTTGAAAAAGCACTAAGCGCAACTACAACCAGATTTGGACTTCTTTTCCGATGGACAGAGGCGGCGTGATTGCACCACTACATTTTTTGTTTGTAACTGAACACCGCAGCGAGTTCTGCTATTTCAGCCAGTTTCTGCTGTTTCAGCCAGTTGGTTAATATTTTGAGATCCTTTAAAGGTGAAGTTAGGACACGGATCCTGTTCTGCACTTGTCTGATGACCTGACAATGACTCTGTGTGGGTTGTGGGACTGTGAAGTGCAAGGTGTCCCATTTGGCTTTCATGCAGGATATGGATTCGTTGACTTCGAGTCTCCGCTGGCAGCCGAGAAGGCCGTCAAGGCCCTCCAGGCACAGGGTGTCCAGGCACAAATGGCAAAGGTGAGAAACCCCCACTCAGCCCTGTATTGCCTGGCCACTGTTAATGCAGGATGCTGTGCTTTCGCCCGCACCTGTGTCGTACCGTCATGGCAATTGACACGGCAATCTGCCACGGGAGTGAGGCGAAGCACAAGTTTTAAACTTTGTTTACTTTTCTGGTTCCGGTCAGTGAGGTGCAGGCAACCAAAACAACCAGCTCAACAAGTTTGGTCTAGGGGTTTTAATTCTCATGGACAGAGTAGTTTTTTCCACCAGATTTTGCATTGTTATTTTCATTGCAGATGCTTATGGAAATACCCGTAATACAGCAGTGGTATCCCTATATGATAAAAAACAAAAACAAATTTGGCACGCTACTATATATACTGGATGAGTGAGGTATTTGAGAACACAGGCATTCCCTATCGTCATAGGCGCCAGAAGTCTTGCCATATCTATCTAGGCATGCAGCTTTTTTTATATTAACACCTTGTCATTCATACTGCACAGTTTGTTCTAAGATGGAAGCGTGCATGTTGACGCAGGAAATGAAACGCTGTGCCATGGCTGCTCACCACAGCAGCTTGGAAATTGCTACCTTTCTGAATGTAGTGAAGTCTTTCATTTATAAAGTGTGGAAAGAACTGATGTGCTCTGACTGTTTCATTATGGCGGTTAGCTTTTTGGTTTTGGTCAAAGTTTGTTTCATCTGAAAGGAAAACCATAGCATTCCGTGCTCCTCGGGCTTCTTGAGCTTGCTTAGCAAATGCTAGGATCGGAGCAGACAATTTTTCCGAGTTTTATCGGACATAAATTGTCCCCTTCTCGTGACGTAGGATTGATAGCTCAAGTGCACGTCTGCATCGAGCCTGATGGTCGACTCTGCAATTTTCAGCTCCTTTGCAGTGGCCCTCATCAACTTTCCTGGGTCCTCACTCACGGTGACTTGCAGCCATTGGAGAAAATTGCGCATTCTGGCGACATCTGACTATGCTTTTTTTGTTTTTCTACGAATGCCATATCAGCATCGGAGCATGTCAGTTCGTTCTGCACCTTATAAACGAAAGACTTTGCTATGCTCAGAAAGGTGGCAATTTTCAAACTGCTATGGTGTGCGGCCAGGGTGACAAGGACTGCATGGCGTCTCTTTTCCTGTGTCAAACTGTACACTTCCATCTTGGAACAAACTGTGCAGTATGAATGGTAAGGCATAAATATACAAAAAGGTGCGCCTAGGTAGATGTGGTGAGACTGCTTTTGTCTGTGGCGATAGGAATTGCTTGTGTTCTCAAATGCCTTGCGCTATTCAGCATTAGCTTGAGCAGAGTGCGGCAGCTCTGTTGTTGGCAGTGACCATCCTCTGGCAGGAGCAAAACGGTCACTCCCTCATGACTGCAGAGCATCTTATCCTAATTGTGCAAAACTCTGCTTAGAAACACAACTACTTCCTCATGGCCACTTTGTGGAGGTTAACAGTTTGGCGCTGCCGGGCAACTTTCGCTTTGCTACTTTTGATCAGCGCAGTGCAGTTTGCCCGAATGCTGCTAGTGGGCTGACAGTCTGCTAGCCTTTGAATTTTGACCCAGTAAGGGTGCCAGGTTTTGATATGCAGGCTCTGTGGAAAGCTTCACAACCGGCATAATCGAGGAGCTCTGCATGTTACACTGTAGGCTGTTCCATGTTTTTCAGAAGGAGCAGTGTGCTAGGTTTGTGACAGAAAACGTCATTGAGGCTGTCACTGCTACATTGCTTGTGTACGTGCTTTGGAAACCCAGTTTCCATCAGTGGTGACTGGCACCGTTTGAAAGCGGGTGTCCTGTAGTGTTGTGGCTGATGTTCTCTCCCCCCTCCTGCCTCACTTTTCTTGTCATGTCCCGTGGTGTGAAAGCAGCAGCAAGAACAGGACCCAACCAACCTGTACATGGCCAACCTGCCGCTCTACATGGTGGAGCAGGACTTGGAGCAACTGCTGCAGGCGCACGGCTCTGTCATCTCCACTCGCATCCTCAGGGACAACAGCGCCCAGTCGCGGGGCGTTGGATTTGCCAGGTAAGCTTTCTGCTGGCATTAACCCCGTGAAATGCGGCTGCTCTGTGTTTCGCTGGAAGCCCACTGTGTGGCAGTGACACGGTGGATTCATGATGCACAAAACAGTTGCAGTAGACTGTGGAGTAGGGATGCAAAGCTATAGGTAAACTATCGGTAGTATTACCAATAATACTGTCGATACTAAATCGATAGTATTACTACTGATACTAAAATGATAATCGATCGTATTACTATCAATAATGCAATGACCGGACTCGCTGTTCACACGGTGCAAGAATGGTGAGTCCTGTTGTACCGTGTTTACACGCTGCAAATTGACCCCCCCCTCCCCACATCACATTTCTGGAAAAACAAACAAACTAGGAGGTCGTTCACGCATGGCCTTTAATAATAGAACGCGATAGCACTATCCTGCGGCCTGCGCATATCGCCAGCCGCTATTGACTGCCACACACGGGAGCGCTCGTGGGCACATTCCAAAATTAAAATGTATTAGTCACTGGACTACTCGTCCACACTTGCGCCATCGTCCTCACTAGCGCTGCCGTCGTGATCGCTGCTAGGGTCCTACAGCTCGTCTTTCCAACATCGTCGTGCAGCGAAATCCCGCACTTCGCAAACAGCCACATCACATCGCGTGGAAAAGCTGAAAATTTTGCCTCGCTGCAGCTGCCACACCTGTATCACCCGTTGCGAACGTCGAACTTGCGGCCCAGCACGCAGTTTGTTTCTTCGACGTAAAGAATGACAGCCATCTTGAATGTAGCCGTGAACGAGCGCCGGTCGCTTACCGGACCCGGAGCACAAATGATGAAGCACCACATTAAAAACTTGTGAAATGCGGCCACCAGTAGTCAAATGCGTCAGAGCGAAAGAGAAACTACGTGTGAGCCGCATCGGCTCTTCCGTCGGCTACCGACACTCCCCGGTGCCGCTGCGGTTTCAAGTGGGGGTGCCGCTGCGATTGGAAGAGTGGCCCTTCCATCAACTATCAACGCTTCCTTGAGCGCTGAGTGCGCGGTTGAAAGTAAACAAATAAAAAACTTGGACAACGCCTATTAAGAGTAGAACGCAAATGTCAATGGGGGGGAACTTATCATAATGCTCTCCTGCGGCCCAAGAGCGAGACTAGAGTGCATCCTAGCCGATGTCAGGCTTCTTGCAATGACGTGCCGCTCACTGGTGCACCGGGCGACAGCGGATCGTTGCATGCCGCTTGCTCGGTGTCGCTACGCCTAATGCCTAACGTGCTTCGCAAAGAAGCCTCGGAAAAAGCGCCCTGAAACTAGCCGCCGGTTATCGTATAACGTTTAACATTTTCCCCTGTTTCCGTTGACACGATTGCTTCACACTGAAATGAACATTGTAGAACTCATTTCCATTATGCCTTTGTTGGCGAAGCAAGTGAAAAGCCGAAAACTGCCGTGCACCAACGACTGCGATTCGCAAGCATGGAGTCCGAGCCGTCGGCAAAACCATCGCAGGCAGTCGTGCGCCGCATCGCATGTGTATGCGCACATGACTGCACATTAATTCAGATTCTCCAGGGAATGTCAGCTGCACTATTGAAAGGTCAAACTGTCTTCTGCAGCTTTTTTTGGAGAAACCAAACAAGATACAGGCGCGTGTAAACGTGGGGGAAAAAAAATCTGCTGCTTACTCAGAATAATTTCGCTGAAGTGGAACCTCGCCCTGAAAATTGTTCGTTGGGGGGGGAAAATACTTGCATTGCCTTGTATGGTATGCTGAAGGCGCAATACTTTGTTGTGGCGGAAATTTTGCTGTCGCAGCGTTCGTTGTGGTGGGGTTTGACTGTACTATTAATATTTTTCTATTGATAGTTCGATATTGAATCAACTACAGTAGCCGACAGGCAATTCGGACTCCAGTAATTCAGACTTGTAGGTTATTTCGGACCTCAATGAGGCACCGTCACTCACCCCATAGAAGCGCATACATATTCGTGACGGATATTTCGGACTTCAAAAGTCCTAAAGTTCAATTTTGCAGGCTAATTTCAGTCGCTTGCAGGCCAAAACCTGCCATTTTATCGGCTTTTCGCTGGCGCGAAAGGCGCCATCTTGGATTGAGGTGGATTTACTCTGCAGTTGGATTGGCTTGACATACTTTCTGTACCTCATTTTTGCCAGTAGAGGTGCCTGCGATCTTTGAGACTTCGATGTGGCAGTCGGACTGTCATCGCCATCAACTTGCTTTTGTCGCCAACGTTGTCGTGGGCAGTTATTGCTTGTCTCATACGTAGAAAATGGAAAATTGTGCTTTTTGGGAAAAGGAAATGGCGCAGTATCTGTCTCACATCTCGGCGGACACCTAAACCGCATTTTAAGAGGAGGGATAAAGGAGGGACTGAGAGAAGAAAGGAAGAGGTGCCGTAGTGGAGGGCTCCAGAATAATTTTCACCCTTAGCGTTTCGCCTCCATCGAAATGCAGCCGCCGCGGTCGGGTTTGAAGCCGGGTACTCTGAATCAGTAGCCACGCCCTAACCACTGAGCCACCGCGGCGTGTCTCATACATTCGCCATTCACTGTTTCGTCACTTGGGTTAATCCGACCATGTCGACCGAGTGGCACTCAGTCTTCACGAACAACGTGGAAATTCGGGCTTGTTGGTTCATATTTCGTGGCAATAGCGCAAACAGGACAAGGGACCAAGACGAGTAGACACACAGCGCTGACTTCCAACCAGCGCTGTGTGTGTTTACTCGTCTTGGTCCCTTGTCCTGTTTGCGCTATTGCCACGAAGTCTTCATGAAGTTACATCCATTTGCCGTTTTGTGATTGCATCCGGCGGTTCCACCGCTTTGGATGAAAAGTTCCTTGTCTTTGCGTGTGTTTGACGAGCGGTGTGGTGCACATTCGGGTTGTGGACAACATGGTGCTGCTGGGTCCGTCAATGAAGCGTGGGAAGTACTCAACTAAACGCCGTGACCTTGCTGTCTAGCGTATACAGTGAAAGTACAACTTTGGTGCAAATAGAGGCGCAAATCGTTGTTGGCAAGAGAAATTTGCCACAAGGTAAAATCAGTGGCATTTTTAAGCCGATTTCATCTCAATAAAGTGTTTTTTTTTTGTACTGCGCGGATTTTTCAGAGTTCGATTATTCGGACCGTTCGATTATTCAGACCATTTTTCGGGTCCCTTCGAGTCCGAAAAATCGGTCGGCGACTGTACCTATGGACCTCCTGCACCCCGCGACGTCACGAAGATGCAGTGACGCTGATGTCAGCAGCGACTTTCGCATGGTAGGCAAAACAGCTACCGCCAGCCGGTGCCTACCGCAGCTGCTGCAGCTACCGGCGGCTGCATCATGCCTGCGCACTGCAGAAGCAGCATGTATTGATCAGCTGCGTCACTGTTCGATCCACGTAGTAGCATAAAAGGAAATTTAAATTAGCCCTGATAGGCTTCTCGCGATAAATACCGCATTAGTAAACTGGCTAACGGGGAATGGGCCGCGGTACTTAAGCGCGAAGTCGGGGAGTCGATCGGCACTGCCACTCAATGTACTTAATAGCATGTAATTTACTGCGTTCATTCACCTGAATATCAGCATAGTACGCTTATAACTGCGCAAGGAAAAAAAAGCACGTATGTAGCTGCGCACGTATTTATGACCTTGAGCCGGTGTGCACGGGGCCCCCGCCGGCAGGTTCACTCGCCCCCAAGGAACGCGTTCGTTTGTTAATAGCACAGCATGTTTTAATGGCACGTTTTATGGCATTTGATATTTACTTGAAAGTGTTTCTTAATATGACAGATGTAATTATTTCATTCGAGTAAAAAGAAGTCTGGTAAGTTCATGCGCGGTCACGTTGGCGTGCTTAGAATAGCGTACTTTAACTGTGCTAAAAGCCATATGCTTTTTCATTGCATCATGCATGCGTCATGTTTCGTGATGCAGTCCATGACCGCGAAGGTTGTTTGGAAAGAAGCAGCCGCAGGCGTGCTACTAACAGCCGTGTCGAGATTGAGAGGGGGCGCGTCAATGAAAAGTGTTTTCGTTATTTATGCACGCGATATGAAACTAAATTTGGTGCAAATATGAAATTGGTACCCTAGTTTCTGTAATGCCTTTTATTTTTAGCTATACCTGGTGCAGTTCTTGGGTAATTATAATTAACACCCTCGTCAAGTCACCTCAAGGTCTTAAATAATTGAGTAGAAAGTGCGCAAATTTTTTATGCCAGCATGTTCACAAAGCCCTGTTCTGCATATGACGCTATTAATTCTTTTTTTAGATGGTCATGTACTTATGCATGCATAGTTACGTGAAAACGTTTCTTACAAAAATAACAAACATAATACTGCTCGTGTAGGAAAAAAAATCGAGAGATAAATTACACTCATCGTCTCAGGATTCGTCTGCGACAAATAGAATCATTCTATTTTCATGCGTTACGATATTACGAAGGTGTGAGTGATGGCAATCGCAGAAAATGTTAAAGGTCAGAAAACGAACCTTAACGTTTACTTCCTCGTTTTTGGCCTCTTCGCTTGCGCTTTGGTCAAAGAAATGCGGCCCTGAACTCAAAGAAAGCCTCAAAAAAATTGCCTCACAATTTTCGACGACCGCGCATTTCGAAAGCATACTTTATAAATTTATACTGAATATTAAGCTATAATTTTTCGTGATGAAACGAAACACCCCAGGGCTAAGAAAGAAAATATTTCCTGAAATCAAAAATTTTCACCAAATCGACCAGTTTAACAATGGGAGAAGTCCGGCCTGGCTGGTGCGTGATCCTGCGGATAAAAACACCGCTTAAGCGGGACAGCTAGAGGAGAATAAGGACACGACGCTGTCCCCACTTTTCGCACAGCACGACACCTACGTATGTCAGCAGACGGTGAGTGCACGTCTGCTCCGCCGAAAGAACGCCAGCACTTCCCCTCACTACTGTCCGAAGTAATATTATTCTGGCTAGAGCAGAGTGTCAAAAACTTCCTATTTTATTCAATATGCCTAGCTTAGAAATAAACGCCAGAAACGCTTTGTTTCCTACTAACCATATATACAATACAAAGTGGCGAACTATTTCTCTGAATACGCCGCACGTGGCCAACGCGAGCTGGTGTACTTCAAGAAATTACTAAGCTGTAAACATCAACCATTGCTGTGATTCGCAGAAACTGAAAACGCGCCTACAAGCCTTGAAAACCCGCGCTCAACGCCTCTCCGCAACGACACTCCCTGGCCTTTTGCCTACCACGAGCCCGCTAGCGACTGCAGCGCCACCTCGTTTGTTTACAAACATGCAGGAGGTCTATAGTATTGAGTACTATCAGTAGTTTTGCACCACTACTGTGGAGACATATCATAGAGCAAAAGCAAAGACATACAGAAATGCACTCTCCATAATAAGTTTCATTTAAGTGATGCATGACTCTTACGTGGCATTGCAGTGCTTCTCATTGACTTGCCAGACTTCATGAGGTTCAGAGAGTGTTGAGAACAATGGAGCAGGCCTAATTGTGAAAAAAGGGGGGAAAAAAAAGGACTCCTTGCTTTTTGCTGCATTTGCTGGCAGTCGTCATTTTGGTCTGCCTCCGAGGAGGGTCACTTCATTCAAATGCGGCATGTGACCCCAGCATTACTGCGACCGCTTTTCCTGGGTTGAATGCTGTATAAAGGTAGAAAGTTGCTTGACATCGCTTGTTTCGAGGGCACCCGAGTGGCAGGAAAAGGCAACAAGTAAAATGAGAAATGCAGGAGCGAAGTGTTGGCAATGGAAGCACATTGTTGGGGCGGCCCCTAGTGGTGTGACTTCGAAGAGGGGAAAGCGTGAGGACTAGTCATTTGTAGTGCTTGCACCAAGCCAATGCGAAATTCACTGCGATATCTCCCACAGCCTAGGGCCAATGTGGCTGACGCATTCAGTTCAAAAAGGTCAACTTTAGAACTCCGGTCCACCTGGAAAGCTGCTCTCGAACATGACTAGCCAAGCCAAGCTACTGTGGCCATTTTAGACGGCCAGCTTGAACATTAGCATGTAGGGACACACTCTGAACATATTGCTGTAATGTGTTCTGTGTGTCTCCTTACATTTCAATGTTCAAGCAGGCCCCCACAAATGGAATCGCACCAACTAGCTCAGAAGAAAGGTAATCTGTTGTGGCCAACCTGATTATTAATGTGATAGCATATGGGTTGTGGTCTTGCAAAAACCACCGGGTTTCTCCGTAACGAAAATTCTATGCTTGGTCGAGAGGCTTGTGACGTGATCAGCACCACTAATTTGAAAATCTGAGGACTGAAATGAGAGTACCTTCCATTGGATTACCGTATGGCAGTACACAACCAGACTCACTCTTCCGCCTTAGTCAGCCCACTAATTAATCCACATTACTCCTCCCCAATAATCCCTGCTAATGCACCTTAATTCATTTTCAGGGGTTTGCGAACTCCTGAATGCTATATGGCATTTTCTTCTTTAAATGGATACTGAATAAAAATCTGGAAATGCTGAGAAAGCACTGGATTTTCAATTACAGTTAAACCTCGATATAACGAAGTCGTAAAAATCGGCACTTTACTTCGTTATAATGAATTTTCGTTGCATCGAAATATCGTACCTAGCATGCGGAAACATTACCAAATCACTTGCCAGTTGTAAGCACTCATCCTTTATTTTCTCTGAAAGTAATCAGTGACTTTCTTTTGCGTCTGCTTTGCAATCAGAGATGGCCTCACACTGCGTTCATAGGCCCACAAGGATTGCATTGCATCTTGCTGCCCAATCGAACTCGCGTGGCGCCGCAGAACATCAATTGCGTCAAGCACTTCGCGGCTGCTCGGGGCATCGTCGTCTTCAGCATCGATATCGCTGCCTGGGTCCTCCTGCATGCTTCCTAGCACATCCTGCACGATGGAGTCGTCGGTAACTTCCTCGGTGGCAACGACGCAAGAGTCTGCGTAGAGGAAGTCTTCCAGAGCGACACCGTCAGGAACGGCCCCGTCACTCTCCAGGCACCTCCATGCTTCTTCAAGGCCGGCATGATCGCCTTCCTCGCCATCGAACGGAGCCCTTTCATTAGCCTCCGTGCTGTTATTGTCTTCGGAGGCACTCGCTGCTGCTGCCACGCCGTTCTCAAACCCGGTTTTCCGGAAGCAGTTCTTGATAATTTCCTTTGATGTCGCCTTCCACGATGCGGAAAACATCTCTAAGGCTTGAAAAATATCCACCTTAGTGGGGCGTTTTAAGCGGAGATTGAGCAGCAGCTTGTCGATCAACCGGCGACGATACGCACACTTCACGCTGTTGATGACTCCTTGGTCGAGCGGCTGAAGCAGCGACGTGCAGTTCGGTGGAAAAAACCGTAGCTCGACATTGGTAAGCTCTAAGTCGTCGACGTGATGGGTGGAACAATTGTCCACTAAGAGGCACACGCTGCGGCCGCCATTCTTCATATCCTTGTCGAACGCCCGGAGCCAGTCACGGAAGATGTCGCGGGACATCCACGCTTTCGTGTTAGAAGTGTACTCCACTTCCAGCTTCCGAGCGTTTCTGAAGCACTGCGGCTTCTTGCTCTTGCCAATCACAAGCGGCACTCTCTTATCACTGCCATCCATGTTGGCGCACAGCAGAGCAGTTATGCGCAGCTTACTCTGTTTGCCACCATGGCAGCGATCACCTTTCAGTGCTAGCGTCCGATTCGGTAGCATCTGATAAAAAAATCCAGTTTCGTCCGCGTTGTAAACGTCCGATGGCTGGTATCGCGTCAGTATTGCTGGCATTTCCTTCTCCAGCCAACTAGCGGCTTCAGGCGCGTCAGCCGACGTTGACTCCCCGCACAGCAGCCGTCCGACGATCCCGTACCGGGCCTTAAAACGGTGGAGCCAACCACTGCTTGCCTTGAATGAATCCTTCTCGAGCAGGCAACCGAAATCCTTTGCTTTTTGCTGCAAAATTGCGCCACTTACCGGCACATTCTGCGCTCTGGCGTCCATGAACCAGGCGAACACAGCCTTATCTACGTCTTGATACGTAGCAGGCTTCAATCGCTTACGTTGGGCGCTCGTTCCACACTTCACTGAGCTGAGGATAGACTCCTTGGCTTTCAAAATTGTTGAAAGCGTACTCATGGATATGCTGAATCGAGCCGCTACGTCCTTCTTCTTTTCGCCTTTCGAAACTGCGTCCAGAATCGCCTCTTTTTGCTCAAGCGAAATGGCTTTCCGCTTGCCACTCATGGCGGCGACGCAACGCGGGCATACACGAGGGCAACCAAAGCAACGCCTGCGATGTATCCAGCATGTGTGTTAGCAGCGAGTGAACAACGCGACAACGCGGACAAAGGAGTACGGCGGCGGCCGCGCAAGTGCGCAAGCAATCACATGGGTTGGCAGATCCAATGAGAGACGGGCGTGTAAGCTGACGCATGCACAGCAAAGAAGCCTGGGAGGAGTGGGGGGGGGGGGGGGGGGGGGGGGGGAGGAGGAGGAGGAGGAGTGCGCCGTCGCCGGCGACCGAGCAACAAAAAAAAATAAAGACTGGCCCGGACGGGGGGAAGAGAGGAGAGGGTTGCTCTCTCTCTCTCCCGCTTGCTGGGAGCGAATTCCACGCGCCCCATGAGGCCCATCCGCGTGGGTTACCCAAGTCACTCACGCTAGCACCGCTTTCCCCGGGGCCGTCATCGTCACGGCGACATTTTCCTTCCGGGTAAATTTTTTTAGGATACGCGACTTCGTTGTAATGAAATTGCAGCAATATTACTTCGTTATGTCGAGGCAAAATATACATGGTTTCCAATGGGGAATAAGTTGAATATGCCTTGTAACTTCGTTATATTGAGGATTTCGTTATATTGAAGTTCGTTATATCGAGGTTTAACTGTATTCAAGTATACAGTCATCATTCCAGTTATTTTTGAGCGGATGGCTGTATTTTGGATGTTTTGTGAGCAGCCGCCGAGCTGCACTCAGCGCGAGCCTGCCTTCGAGCTGGCGGGCATGACATCACGCCTACCCTCGGCAGCGCCGTAGGCAAACCGGCATGGTAGCAGGCAATTCAGGAATCCCATCCCTTTGGCGGGCATGAGATGGTGCTACCGGTACCGTCTCTGCGAAATGCTGCTTGTTTCGTTCGCTATTGCTTCAGACGATTAATTCTGATCGAATCAGGCAGGCAGTCACCTAAGGTATACAACCACGCGATGCAGGCAGAGAATCTTGAAGCACAGATGCGAGGAAGCCGTACGAAATTAACTGTACAATGAAACAGAAGCGCTCCAAACGTGTGGTCCGTGCTGGCAAGCTTGCGCCAGGTAAGGCTGACATCACATTCAGCATTGTGAGAGCTTTCACAGGTGCGGTGCTTTGAGAAATATTCATTAAAATAACTAGTTTTCGCTCATTTTTGTTTCAATTTTGGTCACTCTGTCTCACAGCTATAATTTGGGCCAGAAACCTCCATAGCAGATTTTTTGTTCACTATCCGTTCACAAGGCCCCATGTTTTTTTTCCTTGTGCAGTAATAAAATGCAAAATGTTCCTTAATATTTATTTTTGTTGTTGAAAAGGGAAATGCTGTTGAAATTAAATCAAAGGGCATGTGCTTGTATTCGCTTTTCGTTCATTGAGGAAAATTCTAAGGACGATTGCAGTACTCCCCAATGCAAAATTTGAGTGCAGCTCTGTCTGCATCAGCGGCGCAAATGGCAGGGTCCTCTTGAAAGCACTGTCTAGCCTCTACTTCGGTACCACGAACTCCTAGGGCTGACGCGGATTATCACATGCAGCACATTCCACAGCACCACCTGCCAATGGAGCAAAGCGTGGTGCCACTGCAAGGAGGCAGTGCGTAGGTGCGTGCTGCTGGAGAAAAACCTCCTCTCCCCTAGCCACCCTACCTCCGCTCATGTAGAGGTAATGAATGACGGCAGGCACAGGGCGCTACAGCGCGCTCTACTCTGGTGCCATATTTGAGCAAGTGGCAGTACTTTTGTTCGCTCTGCGTGGCTGGTCTGGAGAGGAGCGTGCTCCTCTCACACTACTTTTTTTCTTTTGTTGCAGGATGGAATCCAAGGAAAAATGCGAACAAATTATTGCCACCTTCAATGGGAAAGTGCTTGCCGGTGAGTGGCTTTCAATTTTTATTAATATTTTTTGCCTGTTGTTATAGCAATTGAAGACCGTGCTTTGCTGGTGCACTGCTGCTGTCTGTTGGTGTACGAATGGTAATGCCAGTTTGCCTCCAGGGGAAGGGTCAAGGTTGAATGACATAGCGCAGTACCTGCTTTCTCACTTAGAATGGCAGGAGCTCTATTCAGGTGAAGTGAAGGCATACTTTTCCAAACTGGTCTGCAGCATTTGTCCATATAGATTGGAAAGTGATGCCGATCAACTGTAGAAGATGGGGTTGTGGCTCTATGGGTATTGTTGTGGCGGTCGAGATAGCTCGAACCTGGGCCCCATTTGGTAGCTTGTCTGACTCTTCAGGTTGAGTAAAGACTGAAGATTTGAAGTTGGGAAAACAAAAACGATAGTGCTTAATGGCAGTTTTACGGAAACTTATTTACATACTGAAAGGTTTTTAAGAGCAAAAACCTCAAAAACGTACCAAAATTGCCGATTTTTTTAAGTGACCATAATTTTCTCCGTAATTCTGTTTCTGAAAATGTATTACTTCGATGGTTTCTGGTTAAAATTAACACAAAAACCTTAAGAAGAAAAACTTTGCTAGGGTGGCTTTCTCACAGTGCATGCCATAGTGATGGGTAGAACGCACTGAAATACAGCGTATTTATTTCATATTATACACTGACACACAAGAAAGCGCATAGACATTGCTTCGTCCTAAAAGGGTACAAAATTTCTTCCTTAGTATTCATACTTCGTGTGGCAAATCTCGAAACACAGTGTTGCTCAAAGCGTGACTTTGCAATCCGCGCACCGTGTTCTCGTTTTTGTGCGTGGCTTCTTAGCTTCATCCTTTGCGTACAGCACATCTCCATCCTGTGTCTACCGCACATCTCCGCATTGGCTCTTGCTTTTTTGGTGTTGGTGGGATTTTTCGGGGAAAGTGACGGCCTTCGAGCCTTGTCAGAGTACTGTCGGATCTCCGACCTACTCCTGTTTTGGCCAAAGAGTGAAGGTACTTGTCAAGTAATAACTCCACAAGACGGACTCTGAAATCCAGGTGGCTCAGTCTTCCTCCAGACTTCTTCTAGAGGCAAAATGCATTGAAGATGGGTATGTCAAGAAAATGACGAAGCAATTTCTTATAGTAAATCTTCTGACCTTTGCGCAACAATGGATAGTACGACAGGTTTTTGGTCTGATCGGTCGACCCTGCCCATTGTGTTGTTGTATTTGAGAGCAATTGCAGGCTTCGAAACTTCTTGATTCTTGGGATTGACAACATCTTTAGGAATGTCACAAGTTTCTTGTCTCGCCATTGGAGGGCAAGCCATTTCCCACGTTGAAAGGCAACAATATAACCTCTTTTTTGCAGCTTGATGTTTTTGAACAGAGGCATGTCCTTTCTTCCAGGATGAGCTGTTCCATAGATATCGGTTTTCCGCTTGATAAGAATATTAATGAGTTCCGGGGAATTATAGTAGCTATCAACTGTCAAGCTGTATCCCTTGTCAAGAAATGGCTCCATAAGCTCCAGCACTACCTTGGTACCTATCGCTTCCTTGCTGTCCATATCTACCGTCCCCTTCCCAGTGTACACTATCAAATTACAGATGTAGACTCTAAAGGAATCGCACAGTAAAAACATTTTAAAGGCAAACCTTGTGCGCTTTAGCGGAAGATATTGTTTCCATTCTAACCTTCCCCTGTACAGCAAGAGGCTCTCATCATTGGACACGTCCTGTTCTGGCACGTAGGATACAAGGAAGGCCTCGTTCAGCCTTGAGGTCACGGGCCACAGCTTCCAAAGCCTGGGGTGCGGGTGGGTCACTTCATCCATGGTTGTCATGTCGGTGAAATGGCGGCAGCGCATCAGCGCGTTCCTGAACACTGATGTCTCCAAAACTTCTTTTGTAGACCAGTGCATCTCCACTTGAGGCTTACCAACAATGCCCTGCAATATTATCAGTGCAAGGAAGACCATGATCTTATCGCGGTCTGCTTGTTTCCATGCAGAACGCCGAGCAGCAAAGTACTCTACCGCGTAGTGGTTAGTCTTTGTGATGATTACGTCAATGATGTCCCAGTCGAAAAATGCCTGAAACCAGCCGAGAACGTCGTGCTCGTCAGTGGACTGCCACAAGATTCCAGGCACTGAAGAAAAATGGAACCGTGGAGGCGCGAGCGGCGGGTTTTTCGTGCTCGCACGCTGCCACACATGTGCACTAGTCAGCGACTCACCCTCGTTGTCGTCGCCATTTTCGTCGTTATCTGAAGCCGACTCCAGCACGTACACAAAGTCAGTCACTTTCAGAAACAAATTTTATATTGTCAGAAGTGCAGCTGTCGCAACTACTTGAAAAAGCAGCTCTTTTTCTCTGGACACTGCCACCAGCGGCATTCCTCATAGATGACTCCATTGTGAAATGACTCTTCTGGGCCTTCAGTTACGTGCCAAAGGCGCAAAATGCTTTTTTTATGGTCGACTACCGCCCTCTAGTGTTCAACATCGCAACCAATGTAACTGACGACCGTAACTCGTCTTTCGTCGTGGCAGCACCGCAATATCGGGCCGGACGAGTATGACTCATCATTGGCGATTTTGGTACGATCTCCCATTACAAGTACAGCTCAGGGCTGGTGGTTAAAGGGTTAAGATAATAGGAACAAGCGACTCGATGAGTTTTTTCGCCAGGGCCCAGAGCTTTCCAACTCAGCACTGTCCTTAAAACCCCCCTAAGGTTCAACCCCTTCCTCAGGCAGCGGCCAATTTAACAAGAGGCACATTTCTCCAAGATGGAACCGATTGAAATAGCACAGCAGTGCAGCAGGTGGAGTCGCTCGTTGTCCGAGTCAGATCGTGGGAACGTGTGAGGAGGTAGCAATTCCGCTGCTAACTTCTGCTGGGCAGCAGTGGAGGTGCAGGCGGCTTTTTCTCCTCAAGCACACGTAGCTCGTGCAATGCCGCGGGCCTCTACTGAAACCAGTGGTCAGCTCTCCATGGTGGGGCCGGCTCCTGGTGGAAATGGGTAATTGCTTGATGTCTCCCCCTTTGTTCCTCTGAACGGGTGCCCTTGGTTCCGTCTGACGTCCGTTGCTGTCCCCAGGCGTCCTCCGGGAAGGTCATCCAGTGAAGTGCGAGAAAATCCCGCCGGCTCCTTCTCAGCGCGGCACCGTTCTTTGGGACCGTTGGCTGGCTAGACAGCGTGTCGCAAGCTGTAGTCATAACAGTATACAGTAGAACCAGATTATGCGTTCCTTGTTCATGCGACGACCCACATTTTACGACGAATTGGCGTGGGCCAGCCGGGTCTACTTCGTATGATGGCCGGCGGTAACCGTCCGGAATGAGAGGGATGTTTGCGGAGCACTTTATTAGCAGACGTGACGTCAGCCAAGCTTGTTCCAAATTGGAATCAAGACAGAGAAGTGCTCGCAATGTTGCGATCGAGCGCGTGGCAGCCTGTAACGATGGTTCTGCCGACAGCTCGGACTCTTAACTCCGCGCATGCAACCCACGACCGTTGGTGCAAGGCAGCTTGCCTTACCCATTTGCCTGCACACTTCGCTCAGAGGCGTTAGGGAAATTAACTGTATGTTCATACCAGCATGAAGTTATTGTGGGGGCAGTAGTGAGATTAGTCATTTCTATGATGATCAGCGGCTAGTTGAAAGCGCTTCCCGCTGTGGCTTCAGTGCGGAGTAGGCCTAGTGACACTGAGCCAGGAGCGAGCGGCGTGCTGTCGCCCTGTGAGCCGTACATTGCTGCAGAAAGCACTGCGGCAGTGCATTCATATCGCAGGCAAACCTAATGTTTTATTTTTTCTTTTAGACGTGAATTTCTCGTACAGATACTTGTGCCGTGGAGTGATAGTGGTTCTAGAGGAAGTCTGAACAGAAAGACATGTTGCTGGCATGATCATACTGTGCGCCGCAAAACGTCTTCGAAGAGTCGTAGCAGCCCTATGTCTCGTGCGTCAGCCAAATCATCGTTTTCGAGGCGCTTGGGACGTCTACTTAGCGCGCAAGGACATGGGAGTGCATGCGCGCCTCGTTTAAGGAGCCTTCAATGCTGAAAAGCCTGCCTATGCATGGTCTGAGAACTAATCCTCGCAGAATGAAAACGGGCGCTTTTATAATGCGGGTGGAAAAGAACTTCAATTAATTTTTGAAGTGTGCGGTGAGGGGCTAGTTGGTACGACATTATGGGAACAGTGAATAACTGCGCAAAAAGGATGGGACAAGAGAGAAGAATCACACGAGACAAGGGCAGTGTAGAAGAAATGAAATCTAGAAGAGTGCGGTGAGGGGCTAGTTGGTACGACATTATGGGAACAGTGAATAACTGCGCAAAAAGGATGGGACAAGAGAGAAGAATCACACGAGACAAGGGCAGTGTAGAAGAAATGAAATCTAGAAGAGTGCGGTGAGGGGCTAGTTGGTACGACATTATGGAAACAGTGAATAACAGCACAAAAATGATGGGACAAAAGAGAAGAATCACACGACGAGACAAGCGCAGTGTAGAAGAAATGAAATCTAGAAGAGTCCGGTGAGGGGCTAGTTGGTACGACATTATGGAAACAATGAATAACTGCGAAAAAGGACGGGACAAGAGAGAAGAATCACACGAGACAAGCGCAGTGTAGGAGAAATGAAATCTAGAAGAGTGCGGTGAGGAGCTAGTTGGTACGACATTATGGAAACAGTGAATAACAGCGCAAAAAGGATGGGACAAGAGAAAAGAATCACACGAGACAAGCGCAATGTAGAAGAAATGAAATCTAAAAGAGTGCGGTGAGGGGCTAGTTGTTACGACATTATGGAAACGATGAGTAACTGCGCAAAAAGGATGGGACAAGAGAGAAGAATCACACGAGACAAGCGCAGTGTAGAAGAAATGAAATCTAGAAGAGTGCGGTGAGGGGCTAGTTGGTACGACATTATGGAAACAATGAATAACAGTGCAAAAAGGACGGGACAAGAGAGAAGAATCATACGAGACAAGAGCAGTGTAGAAGAAATGAAATCTAGAAGAGTGTGGTGAGGGGCTGGTTGGTACAACATTATGGAAACAATGAATAACTGCGCAAAAAGGATGGGACAAGAGAGAAGAACGACACGAGACAAGCGCAGTGTAGAAATGCTAGAAGAGTGCGGTGAGGGGCTAGTTGGTACGACATTATGGAAACTGTGAATAACTGTGCAAAAAGGACGGGACAAGAGAGAAGAATCACTTGAGACAAGCGCAGTGACGAAGAAATGAAATCTAGAAAAGTGCGGTGAGGGGCTAGTTGGTACGACATTATGGAAACGGTGAATAACAGCGCAAAAAGGATGGGACAAGAGAGAAGAATCATACGAGACAAGCGCAGTGTAGAAGAAATGAAATCTAGAAGAGTGCGGTGAGGGGCTAGTTGGTGCGACATTATGGAAACAGTGAATAACAGCGAAAAAGGACGGGACAAGAGAGAAGAATCACACGAGACCAGCGCAGCGTAGAAGAAATGTAATCAAGAAGAGTGCGGTGAGGGGCTAGTTGGTACGACATTATGGAAACAATGAATAACTGCGCAAAAAGGACGGGACAAGATAGAAGAATCACACAAGACAAGCGCAGTGTAGAAGAAATGAAATCTAGAAGAGTGCGGTGAGGGGCTAGTTGGTACAAAATTATGGAAACAGTGAATAACTGTGCAAAAAGGACTGGAGAAGAGAGAAGAATCACACGAGACAAGCGCAGTGTAGAATTTTTGAAAGCCAGCTTAGCGGATACGTTTATTGTGTAAATGTATCACTTGTGCGAGATTTTTGATTATAAGACGCCCAGATTATACGACGGTTTCGCAAGGTCCCCTGAAAGTCGTATAGTCAAGGTTTTTCTGTACATCTAAAGGTTCGCATAACGGCACTTCAGGGGAGATGCGAGTCTTTAAATAATTAAAATAATTCAAAAATGTCGATCTTTTAAAAACGGCATATTCGGGTTCAATACACTGTAAAGTGTCTGCTTGCAAAGCTTTGGGGTCTAACACGACTTCCATCTACTAAAAAGTTTATATATCTGACGCCTCTGAAGTGGTGATTTCGGATTGAAATGCGGCAGGACTTTGTGGCTGTCGCTCCCCACCACCGTGTCCCCGATGGCCGCCATCTCGGTCTTGTTCGAAAGCTGACGCTCATCACTACATCCTGGTATATTACGTTCGCTTTCCACTGTTTTCTGAGGCCTCTACGACAGCCTGCAAATGGCTGGCGCATGTGCTTCTTCAAATGCAGTTTTTCTCCGCTTCTTGTGTTTTACCAACATGACTAGCCTTATGGATGTTTTCATTTTGTATTTATGGTGCAATTGAAATTAATGTTATACCGTTGAATTCAGAAAACTAAACTATGGAGCTGTGGTGTTTTTTTATGGCTGAGTCGAACATGTGAAATTTTGTGAACAATAATAATGCCAGCTAATTATATTTTAGAATTATTTTGCTTTGACATAATTGAACATTTTTATAATATAATGTACCTCACTAACAATATAAATAGCATATCTCTTCATGTCAGGTGCCTCAGTGGCAGTGGCTCAGTGGTCATGGCGCTCGGCTACTGACCCGGAAGACACGGGTTCGATCCCGACTGCGGCGGTTGAATTTTGATGGAGGCGAAATTCTAGAGGCTCGTGTACCGTGCGATGTCAGTGCATGTTAAAACAAGAACCCAAGGTGGTCGAAATTTCCGGAGCCCTTCACTACGGTGTCCCTCATAGCCTCAGTCGCTTTGGGACGTTAAACCCCCGTAAACCAAACCAAACCATCATGTCAGGACTTTGGCTACAGATCTATTTCAATGAGAACCAAAAATATTTAGTAAGTGTCTTGTTAAAGTGCCTTATTAACCTGTAAGAAATTACCTAGTTAGCTTCAGTTATTTTCTCGTAAGATGTAAACTGATCGAGATATACTGAAACTGATTGTATTTATTATTATTAGCCGCCGCGGTGGCTCAGTGCTTATGGCGCTCTGCTGGTGTCCCGAAGGACACGGGAATTTCGACAGAGGCGAAATTCTTGAGGCCCGTGTACCGTGCGATGTCAGTGCACGTGAAAGAACCCCAGGTGATCGAAATTTCCGGAGCTCTTCAGTACGGCGTCCCTCATAGCCTGAGTCGCTTTGGGACGTTAAACTCCCGTAAACCTAAACCTAATTGTCTTTATTAAAACAGTAGGAAGAAATGCATATTAAACATAATTGCATCACGGTATCTGTGGTAATAAAAATTTTCATTTAGGCCCTTCTGTACTTAATGCTCCAAATGAAAATATGCATGCAAAAAATTAAGTGTTCATTCTTCTCATTATTAATGATTTTATTAATATTACTCACTGAGCGGAGTGCTGTTGCTTAGTGGTTCCGTAGCTGCTGGAAGTCAGTTTTCTGCGGAAGTACCGTCACCTGCCAAGTTTGGATGCGATCTGTTACAGGTGCTCATTGATGGTAATGCTTTGGCTGGTTGGTGACTGTTCATTCTCAATGTAAGGCGGCGAAAAGACTCTACACCTAGCAGTTGAAAGAATCTCTCAACACTTATTTCTTGCTCTGTAAGTTCAAGCCTGTGTCCAAGGGGGTAATCCGCAGTGACAGGGCTGTGATGGCTCCCTTTAGTGTTTGGCTTTGCCTGTGAAGTACAGTAGAATATCGATGACATGATTCTATTTGACACAAATTTCGGGATGATATGAATCCGTAAAATGCTATGGTCAGACTGCACTGAGTGTAATGGGTGAAAAATTCAGATGTTATGAACAACTCCCCGCCCCACTGCGGGTGATATGAACACGCGGGCCGCAACAGCACCCTCGAGCATCAAATACTTGCTGCCTGTACATCGTCGACATCGTGGTCACCAATCGCGCTTTGTGCACCGCGAGCAGTGCGCAGCGGCACGCGGCCCGCACATCGCCGATGGCGCGATCGCCAGTCTCGCGGTGCGCCCCGCGAGCAGTGCGTGGCGGTGCGCGGCCCGTACATCATCGACGCCGCGACAGCCATTCGCGCACCACGAGTAGTGAATTGCGGCGCACCGCCCAGCATCACCATTTAGTGAACTGGAATTGATTATGCGACGGGTAAATTTGGAAACAAATGAGGGCTGAAACACTTATTACACATGCTGGTGCAGAAGTATCGTTGACAGTGTCTTACAGCTAAACCTCTAAACCTCGGTTCATGAAGAACAGATGGATAGAATGTCGTTATTGAGACTAGTTTTTCTCTTTAAAGGGGCTGGGACATCAAATTTTGATGCTATAGTAAGCTTGTTATGGGCTTCCTCTGTATGTAATGTCAGCCACGGCGAAGTATTGGACGCAACAAACGCTTAAAATATATTTTAATGGAACTCAAAAGAGTACCTAGTTGGTCTTTCTCACGATCGAGGCCCATCGCTAGTGCTATACGTGGTGACGTAGAGCCCTGGGAACGATATCAGTGAATAGCAGTGACATCACAACACAGTAACGTGACGTACTATGAACGGCGACGCGCGACATACGGCGAGGCGCTGCTTCGCCGACTCGGTGGTCGGTGTGCAGATCGGCATATATGCCGCCGCTGACGCACCAGCCGGTGCCTCATATCGGCGGCCGGGCGAAACCTTGACTTGTTTGCACCTTCTCCGTAATACGAATAAGTGAAACTAGCGACTACTTTTCATATGTTCACCCTTTGGCTCACCTTCAATACGAATAGGCCTAGTGAGTCCGCCGGGTTCGTATGTGCAATGTCGGCGATCGTGGAGAACGAGTTCACAAGTTAGCGAATACAAATGGTCATCGAGCGTAGTTTTGATGACAGTGACCTGGAATCGAGGATTGTTTACGTCTTAGGACGCAAATACATCAAGCGGGAAGTGCCACTGCTAGGCGGTGTGACCCAGTCTGTCTGTCAATGATGCAGGTGCCCGCGGCGGCAGCTACAGTCGTCGGCGTCGCTTGAGGGCAACAAATTAAGCCATTTTGTTTATCTAAAATGGATGCAGAACATACGTCTAGATAAACCAGTTTAAATTCAAGTACTGGACACATCGGAAAAAGCAAAAAAGCAGTTACAATGAGTCAGAAATGCCGGTCCTACGCGTTGTCAGCAACCCGACTATGAAGCATTCCCGAGGCTGGTGCTTGCATTCTTCGGCGATTCTTGCAAAGTTATCGCACTGCGCAAACAAGGAAATCCGCAACCGGTGCAAAAGAGATGAGCTTGCTTAACCTAAGTGGAATGCAGCTTGCAATTCATGCCGAATTAACACGCAATCGCTGCCTGTATGCAGTTGCATATACGTCAACAAAAGTAGCGCCAAGATGCAGTCGTTGTCATGGGCGCACTCATGGAGGAGTTACGTACCCATACGGTAAATGCTGAGTCCTGTACAATTGTCTGAAAGCATTCATTTAGCGAATACGTGGACTGTTTGCTAAACTAGCAGCAGATATCGTAATCATCAGGGACCCTGAGCAGTCTCACAGTGCGACTGCGCGGGCGGCGCGAAGGGAAGACAGAGACGAGTATTGGTCGGTAGGAAATGTGAAGCATCGTGTCGCTGTAATGTGACCAGGGTCAGCTATGGGCCACCGACACAGACGTCCGCCGAGCATCGGCGTCGGCGTGGCAAAGCAAAATATAACGAAGAAACCACGTTGGCATACGGGGTATGACGATTGAGATAGGCCGAAGCGAGCCGCTTGGTTTCAGGACTCAATTGGCTTTTCTCAGCATATCGCAGTATACCGACCAAGTCTGTCGGCACATGATTTCGAAAGGCGCTGCTATGCACAGCATGTGTACGAGAGCAGACGACGCAGCAATACGTGCGTCACAACTTTTGGGGCCCATGTGACCAGGGTTGCTGCTCTTCCCTGATCGTGACGTCGCAGCAGACCCCGGCGCAAACAAACCGAAACCGAAATCGCTCAGTATAAATAATGCAGTAAAAATTATTTACCGCACATATATGAATTGCGCAGCGTGTATCACGTGTCCTGGGGCAATACGCAACGTTTCAAACAAAGAACACGCCAACCAAAAATTTGGTGTCTCCACCCCTTTAATGTCAGCAGAAGCAAACGCTAAAAATAAGAGTGGCAGACTGAATCACAGCAAGAACAAAGATCATTTTGCCATAATAAACAGCTCTGCTGAGTGTGGCACCACAAAGAAGTAGTTGTTAACATCTCTTAAGCAGGTAAAATATACCCTGGCAGTTAATCTACAACAGTAGAATGGAGGAATGCTCCATTCTGGCTGCAGTTCTGCTGCATTCGTATATTACAGTAAAAACTCGTTAATTCGATCCCTCTTAGTTAAGAAAACTGGATAATTCAAGCTGCTGGCTCAATCCTGGTGGACGCCCATGCTAGTGTATGCGCCTGCTAATTTGGATGCTATGGGTCTCGCACCAGACAATTGGAACGGCCTCCCTCCGGGAGGCCGTGTCTAGGTCTGACTGAAGCGGCAAGAGATCATCAAAATAGCCCCACTGAAAAGCTGAATTCCATGCTGCACAGTTGCTCACGGACCTCTGACATGTTCGCAATGGCAGGTGTGCTAACGAACAGGCACCCCCATATCTGAGAGCACTCAGACCACTTAGTTTCGGTTTTTCTTTTCTCAGCTTCGTTCCAACCCGTAGCTATGGTTGCTTGACCAGCCAGCATCAGCCATCCAGCCTAACCCAGCTGAACACAGTTTCGTACGCTGATTAACTGTACACTGGTGTTTTCTTTCACCCAATTTTTTTTCCTCCCTGGCTTTTCAGCACCATTTCCTTTGCTTGGGTCCTTGTGGTTCTGTTCTTCCACTCATGCGCCAAAACTGTGCACTCGTCACATGGCGTTTGCTGTTTGTGTGGTGAAGTGCCCTCACATGCCGCTTGTGATGGGTGTGACGCGGTAGCAGTGTAGTTCCACTGCGTTGCACTGTGAAGGATGCAGGAGGCCCTTACATTTCTGAAGTAATTCTGCTTCAACGCTCCTAACAATATACACGCAATAAAGCATCAGTGGAAATGTGAACAACTGTCACTGCTCCGCTGTACTCATCTCAAAATCGGATACACATTGCTCAGTCTTTCAACAAATAAATTTTCTGCGATGCAAGCAGTTCTTGACAGTGTCATTCGGGTCATTCAATAATGCGAACTTTCATATAATTCGAACATTTTCCCCAGTCCCTTGAAGTCTGAGTTTGCTTTTACTGTGATGTATACCGTATTTACTCGATTCTAAGCACCCCCTTTTTTTCACGATCGCGATGCCCAAAGTGAGAGGGGGTGCTTAGATTCGAAAAATCTAGACCCCCCCCCCCCCTGGGCCCCTCTTTTCGCGGCGAAATCTCGATGAAACGGGAGCGAGAAAAAACATTTTATTTAGGAAACATTCAAAAGAAAAATAGCTGCAGACAGTGAACGCACCGCTATCTGCTACTCGTCACTCTCACTGCCACTCGAGTCCGTCGCACCGCTCGAGCAGCCGCTCTCAGCATCCCAGAGCAGGTCGTCTTCTGTTCCGTCGAAGTTATTTGTAATGGAACACCTCTTAAATGATTTCACCACAACATCAACTTGCACCCGCTTCCACGCCTCCGAAATCCACCTTGCGATGGTTGACGGGGGTGCTTTCTGCAGCTTTCCCGTCGGCGTTTTCTTCCGGTCGGGGTTCCGCACCCATTCTTCATACTCCTGCCGAAGATTAGCTTCAAAGGGCTTGTTTACCGATACGTCGAGAGGTTGCAGCACTGGCGTCATGCCGCCTGGAATAACAACCAGGTCGCAATTGCTGTTTTGGAGCTTTGTTTTTACCTGGGGGGTGAGATGACCACGAAACGCGTCCAACAGAAGCATTGACCGTGTGCCTGCAGATGCGCCGAGCAATGCTCCCGGGCGCTGCTGCCACACGACTCGAATCCAGTCGGACATCAGTTCTGCTGTCATCCACCCTTTCTCTTGGGTTCGTACGATGACATCTTTAGGAAAAAGCTCATTCTTCGGCAGGCTTTTTCTTTTCAAGATGATATACGGCGGCAGTTTGTGGCCGTCGGCTGTTACGCATAGCATCACAGTGACACGTTGCTTCAAGTAACCTGTCGTCTTCACTTTTACTTCTCGGGCTCCTACTTCATTAACTGTGCACGCCCTCGGCATGTCAAAGTACACCGGCGTCTCGTCAGCGTTGCCGATCTGGCCGAGCTCGTAGCTGTGTTGCCTGCGGAGATTAATCACATACCGCTGAAAGGCAATAAGTTTTTCTTCGAAATCGGACGGCAGCTTCTGGCATATTGTTGTCCGACGCCTCAACGAAAATCCATTTCTTTTCATCATGCGCTCCACCCAGCCCCGGCTTGCACGAAACACCGTGCGGGGAATCTTCATTCGTGTTGCTATTTCCATCGCTCTGAGCTGAATTGCATCAGCAGTGACAGCGAAGCCTCTGCATCGCTCGCTGCGAACAAACTCGCAGACTTCTTCAACTTCTTGCGTGTCGCGGCGCCTTTGAAAATCTGGTCCCGCTGTTTTCTCCACCTGATGACGCACGCCCGGTCCACGCCGAATTCCGCAGCGGCACTGTGGTTGCCATTATCTTCGGCAAACTCGATCACAGTTCGCTTGAACTTCAAGCTGTAGGCAGCCCTCTTTGCACTCATATCGACTTGCGTTAGGCACGAGCGCCGCTGATACCAGGCCCATGTGACAACAGGCTGACAGACCCGACACTACTCAAAAATAAATAAATAAATAAATAAATAAATAAATAAATAAATAAATAAATAAATAAATACTACGACTGACAGAATTATCGCGGTTGCTTTCGGCTGGTTTTTGGTTATTTTTTGCGTTCTGTGCCGCCTCTGTCCTCGCTTCGGCGAGCGCGGCCGCCTCGCCCGCTTATCTGTTTTTTCAGCAGCGTCGGCTCCGGCGGACCCATGACGCGGCGGACCCATGACGCGCGTCTTATCTTTTCTCTTTATCTTTCCTCTGATCTTTTAACTCTCCTCTATCTGCACGTGGCCGCGGTGGTGGCTTGGCTCGAGCCAGTAGGCAGGCCCCTGCAATTTCCTTTTCATCCTTCTCTCAGTCACAACAACAACAACGCGCAGGCCGCGCCTCCTCGGGACTGCACAGGCTCGACGAAAGAAAGAAGTGCACTTGGCGGCCTCGGCAATGCTCTCTTCCGCGCAAAAAGGGGGGTGCTTAGATTCGCATGCAAAGTTTTTCAGAAATTTTTTTCCGAAAATAGGGGGGGTGCTTAGATTCGGGGGGTGCTTAGAATCGCGAAAATACGGTATGTTTGTGTTGTATCCCTTGGTATCGAAAGGTGGGGTTATGGTGTGCTTGATGATATTGGATAGGTTGCATCCACTGGCCTAGGAACTGCACAGCTTAATTGAATTGCATGAATTTAATGGAAGTTTAATCTTGGCACCGACACAGGTGGAGAGGGGGAAATTCCCCTATCCACATTTAGGGGACAGGAGAAATGCACAACCGGAAGGTGGCTGCCGCAAGAACAACCTGGAGGCTTGCTTATGCCGTGAATGTCATTCGGCGTTCGCTGAGCCGGTATGCAAAGCTGTTCTAAATTTTTTACATGCCTGAGTGAAAAAAAGAGAATTTTTTAGTAAGGTTCCGGCAGGCTTCAGTTCGGTGCAGGCCAAGCACTGAACTGCCATGTTTAATCCCATTTTACGGTGGTTTCTGTTGTAAGAGCAGAAACATCCTTCAGTAGAGTGGAGAGCTGGGCGAGTCGGTACATGGTTGTAGAAAGAAAACCAGCACAAAGGACGGAGAGACAGAACAGGAACACAGGACGACACTGGACGCAGGACAGCGTTGTCCTGTGTTCCTGTTCTGTGCCTCAGTCCTTTGCGCTGGTTTCCTTTCTACAAACATCCTTCACTCTCATGCCTGTTATGTGGCCAGCATTTACTTGTTTAAATTTGCATGTGTGATAAGGTGCACTGTATACACTGTTCCCACAGGGTCCAAGGAACCATTGCTGGTGAAGTTTGCAGATGGTGGCAACAAAAAGCGCACCTTGTACAAGAACCACGAGCATCGCATGTGGCGTGATGGCGAGGTGAGTGCTTGCTCAGAGGTTCATGGGGGTTCAGGACAAAGGTATTGTTAGGGCACGATATAATGTAAACGTGACCAGAATGCTGCAGAGTACGCAAAAATTGTACTATATACTCCATGTTGCAAGTCGTTTGCAGCACTGTGAAGGCTGTGGTGATCTCAGCCAGTCTGAACGGTGTGCGCTGCAAAATGCGTCTCTCCATGCCCCTCACCCTGCCACTGGTGGCTCCATCATTGGGAAGGAAAGAGCACCAGTGTCCAGCTGCTGCCCACATGAGACTCAGCGGATGCCATGTTTATGATTGGCAGTGCACCATTTCATAGCAGGTCCTTTGCGGTGCCGTGTTTCTGCGGGCTTTTTCTGCTAATTTAACCTGTGACTGAAATGCACACTCTGCTTTCAAAACACAATCCTGAACTACCATTTCAATTACTGCAATAATTGTTACTGCAAAAATGAGTCTCAGCACTGCTGAAATGGTTGAGGGACTATTTGTTGCCTACCTTTGCCCTGATTGTACGATAGAGTTCTCCCTTTCCCAGCACTGCAAACGACTTGTGAGTTGAAGTATGGTTTTTTTTGTTTGTTTGTTCGCATGTCCTTTTTCGGAATGACAGAGTGAGTGTGGGACATAGTTTTGTTTGCTTCTGAAGCGGTGGGCAGGCAGTGAAGGAGCAAGTGGCAGCGTTTTCGAGATGACACACAACGATCAGGGGTATTCGAGTAACAGTGCAGCTCAGTTGCGTATAGAGGACTTTAAAATGGTGCCAGTTATGTGCTAGAAATGACTGCGGCAGTCTGTACCCATCTAAAATGAGTCTATAAAGTGCATGGTATTCCGCTCTTACTTATTAAAAGGGAATACCAACGGGACAAGCTGCGATCCTTGTTTGATTGATGTGTCTTCGGCAATGCACTACCACGTTTAGCAGCAAAGAGTGCAGCCTGTGTCTCTGGGTGTTGTCGACTGTGCAGGTACGCACAAGTACCATCACGGGTCGTCAGGCTAGCAAATACTAGGGCTAATCTGTAAGCTGGAACAAAGTGGGGCATTGTCAACTGGTGCACCATTGACGTTGGCCGCTTGGGCATTCTCTACACTGTGCCAATTCTCAGCAGTGCAGTCAAGTTTCACTGGTTTCCATGAGCCTTACCAACAGCAGTTCTTACTCGGCCTAGTTTATGTAAATAAGTGTGCCGCTTCATTGCTATGCAAACAAATTGCGGAGACTGCATGTAGCCTCACAAAGGGGACCACAGTAGGAGAGTTATTGGGGTGCACTGCATTTATGTAGTTCTGAAGTTCTGAACAGAAACTGGGAGCATTAAACAATTTTTTGTGTGCATGCTGTGACCGTTCACCTCTCTGTGCAGCCCCTGACGTATGAGCAAGGTGCCCTCTCACAGAACGGGTAAGTACCCGTGCTGGGGTTCCCTTGACTGCTCCGTTCACTTTCCTCAGGGCTGCTCTGTCATGCTAGTGTTAGACTGCTTCAAAATCTTCTCAGCCTCTCTAGTCGTTTCACAGGGGCACTGTTCTGAAACTCTTACATTGAGCTCTCGGCGTGCCCTATCACGTGTATACAGTAGAACCTTGTTAAGTGCACTTGCTTAAGCAGTAGTTGTGCTTGCAACGCATTCTCACGAAACCCCAACTCAGCTTCCATTTAGCCTCACGCATTTGGTGCCTGCATTTGGTGCCTGCTTACAACATAGTGGCTTACACTACAATCTCGATGATACGATCCTGGTTGACACGAATTTCGATATGATACAAATTTGCAAAATGCCCTGACAAGAGTGCATTGTGTGCAGTGGGCAGAAATTTAGATGTTACAAACAAACCCTCACCCCACTGCGGATGATACAAACGTGTGAGCCTCGACCACACCCTTGAGCACCAAGTACCGTATTTACACGATTGTAAGTCGACCTATTTTTTAAAATTTGAAAATCCGAAGTGGGGGCGGGTCGACTTATAATCGAAACGAAAACGTCGCACTGTAGGTAAACGCGAGACAAACGAGATATCAGGCATGCTACAGCGTGGTTGCATTTTTGCTGCGTGGCTCCATCGCATCGCTCTTGGTGCTGGCCTTGAGCAGCGGCTCTGTCAACGTGCAGAACTGCCATACCCTCCCCGCGCGCGTTGGCGGCGGCCGATGGCAGCTATCGATAAACAGCAAACTGGCACCCCACACTCCCTACACGTGGCTGCTGACTGCGGTTGCTGATAAGCGGCGGCGGCCCGATAACGCAATCGCGTTCTAAGGGAATCTCAAGCGTCTAACAAGTTTTCTTTTTTACTTTCAAATGCGCGCTCGGCGATCAAGGGAGTGTTGCATGCGAAAGGCTTTTCGCACGTCTTGCAGCAAGAAGCTGCTATGGAAACTGTCACCTTTTGCGTGTTTATAGAGGCAGACAGTGCAGTTGAGACTTCTCTAGCGTAGTCGAGTAGTGACATTGTTGCCTTTGTCACTGGTGAAACACCCAATGCAAGCAACGCCAATGAGAAAGCCAAGCACAGCTCGGGCCCTACCATTCGAGAAGCTGTATGCGCTCTAGATGTTCTCTGCCTCTTTGCCAAAATATAATAATAATAATAATAATAATTTTTATTTGCTCTTTCCAGTACAAATGCGGGCCTGCCAAAGCCTCAAGAAGGCTTGAGTGGCAGTGCCCGGCAGCAGACAGCATATAAATCATGCGCCGAGCAGACAAGTTGCCAAACAAAAAAAAAAAAGGACGAGAGAAGTAAAATAGATTCGAAAAGGGCAGATGCAAAATACACACAAATGGAGAGAAAACAAAGAACATGTAAAAACATAGCATCAAAACAGAATACTGGAACTAGCAACATTATTTAACAAGACAAGCTTTCACTACCTTTTTGGAATTAGCAGAGAATATTTCTTTGGGTAACCAGTTAAGAACAGAAGGAACATAACGGGTTTGCACTCTAGTAGGCACGAGAAAATGATCACGAGTTCGCAGATCTTTAACAGGAACATATGGTGTACAAAAATCGCTTGTCCAGATGTGCTTAAAGACTACTGTTTCAGAAAAAAGACGAGAAAAGTCAGGCATATGTAAAAGTTCAAAAACGCTATGATCATTTCGTGCCCTACCATATAATACTGATTTAAAGGTAGATTTCAGTATGCTGTTACTTTCTTTCGCCAAAAGGCAGAGCAGAAATAAAAGCAGCAAATACCATAGCGTAACACACTGTAGGCTAAGGCGTATACTATTTTCTTGCATACATACATGGGGCAAAGGGTCTTAACAGAGTGCAGCAAACATGCAACTTTCTGAAGCTGAGTAGACAAATGACAAATGGGTATTCCAAGACATGTCGGAATCGAAGAACACACCTAAGTATTTGACCGCTGACACAGGCATGATTGATGGGCATTTGCAAAGAGCACAATTTGGTCTGTTCAAGTGAATTGACACATCGTTAGGAATTCCCTTTAAATAATTGTGAAAAAAATACTAATTGTGTTTTTTTATTGTTAACATTAATTGAGTTATTGCTGAACCATTCCATAACTAACTCGCTGTCGTGTTGGATAAGAGATAATGCTGTCCTATAGTCCTTATGTCTAGCAACTAAGAGCGTATCATCGGCGCATTGAAAAACACGGCACAGTTTACAGACAGCGCTCAAGTCATTGACGTATAAATTAAACAAAATAGGTACAAGTATAGATCCTTGAGCTAGACCGGATTTAATCTGCAGCAGGCCACTTCTATATTTACCTAATACAGCGAGCTGTGAATGATTGATATATAGTTAACAAGAAGATACAGAAAAGGACCCCTAAACCCATAATAGGTGCCTAATAGAGCACCTGGAACTCATTTTAATTCTCTCAGGTGCCAATATTATTTCGATTCAAAACAAATATTTTTGCCACTAAACAGCTTACCCAGGCCTCAGAAAAAGCCATTTCGATAGCTTTCAAATGGAAAACACAATTGGTTAAGTTTTCTGTAGCCAGGCATGTGATATGTTGTAAACTGTCAAGTCTTCAAAACAATTATAAAAACACTGGGATTTATGAAAATGACACCCAAGAGATAATAAAATAATTTTGAGTTATGAAGATACAAATTGCTCAAGTTGAGAAAAAAAGATTGACATCAGGACTGGCGGCAAAATCTGCTCAAAAAATGGCAGAGGATGTGGTACCAAGTTCACCGTTTTGTGAAGTTTTAGCTGCATTCGATTCAGTGCTGGTTCACGGCACCTATCCTGAAAGAGTGCCGCTGGTGCCAGCGCGGTGCAGCACCAGTTCTGCAGTGCAGGTGCAGCGCGTCAGCACTGCCACACCTCATAGATGCGACAATTTTCAATCGAGCACGTGCAGGCAGATGTTGTCGTCTGCTCGCCGTAGAGGTGTTGAGTTCTCGCGTGTATTTTTTTGTGTGTAGTCGCTTTCGTGCCTAACTCGAGTTGGCCATGGTCGACGACGACGACATCGCATATTTCCTTGCTATGGAGTAATTCTACCCTTCCCATAGTGAATACGAGGAAACCGACTCTGTGCTGTCTTTTGCCGCAACTCACTTGCTTGGACCGATGGCGGTCGAATTCTGAAGTGCTATAAAAGCGTGGTTGCAAGCTATTTCAATTCACGAGGCTCTTCAGGCACTCAGACGTTCGAAGTACTTTCGGCGCGCTTCAAGGCCCCTGCATATTTTCCAACGCCTAGGGGAGGGCACCCGGAAATCACAGCCGAGAACCCGCCTCGCTCATTTATAAGCAGTAAAAAAAAAAAAAAGCAGTCCCTCGGTAGCACCAGAGCTTCCTTGCTGCTTCGCGCTAGCCCCGGCGTCCCCGTAGCCGCAATAGAATGGCCAGGTAGTGGAAAATTAGCACCTGCAGCCTGCATATGCTTAGCGCAGCAAGCACCGGCGCCGGTTGTAGCAAAACACGCTTGGATTTGCCCTGCCCGCAGTTTGCCAACAGCCCACACACCGTTGTTGCGCCATGAATTTCGCGTGAACTCGCACACACACGGACGGCCTGTCACCATTAACATGGCAGCTACAGCACAAAACACAGAAAGTTGCCTGCTGTCGCGTAGGTTTCAGCTCGATGTCATTTTCTTGCATAAAAATGACATCGAGCCCGTCGATGACAGCAAAAGCGTCCCTCAGTTCACGTTTAGTATTTATGACCTAGCATGCGTTGTGTGCTCGTCGTCTGCTGAAAGCCGTCTGCACGTGCACAACATTTTTGCACCTCGTTGGCAGCTGGTGCCGTGGTTTCCTGCACTAAAGCGGCACTATGGCTGCACCCAAATCAATCGCGGATGGCGGTGCAGAGAGTGCTGTGAATAGAAGGCTTTGGTGCATTTTATCATTAACCGGTGCAAGCGGTGCAGTGAACCACAGCTGAATCGAATGCAGCTATTATTTGCTGCGTTTGCCAGTTAAGTTAAAGCAGCCTATTTGCAAAATGAAGGTTACTGATCTCACCTGAAACAAAGAAATCGGTTCTAGGCAAGCACACTCTTAAGAAAAAGCTACGATTTTTCAATCTACACGCTCTTGTACAAAGCACTCTAAACTGTTAAGCGCCTTTGAGGCTGCACTAGGAGCTACGAGGCCACCTCATTGGCAGACAAAGTGGATTTGTTTGGTCCTACGTGAAAAAAAAGCTTCAGTGTGTGGCTTCCTTCAGATGGAATACCTCGTATATTAGTATCCTTTACCAGTTCAGTGGATATATTAATACGATAGCATTTTGGGTTGTCATTTTGCAAAAAATTTGCAGCATCTCTGTCATCAAATTCTTTGATTGGTTGAGAGAGTCATGATGTCATCAACATCACATGACCATCAGTGGACCAATCTTAGGGCACTGCCAGGTTTGAAAAATCTGAAGGCCCCCAATATAAAATTCTGGAGAACCCCCAGAATCTTGAAAGTAGGCCCACCCCATAAAATGGATTAATGTGGATTAGTGGGGACTAGTGGGTGGATTAATTGGTCGGATTAGTATGATCCCATATGACAATTGAATGGAAGGTATTAGAAGGTCTTGCAAGGTTATGACTCATGCATGCCGTATAAGGGTAATAGACTGTGTCCAACTGGAGCTTTGGCGGGAAAATCGCAAGAATATAATACCCCTGTCACACGGCAAGTTTCAATGGCCATCAAGTCGAGGGTCTTCGAAATTTTCAGTCGCCATCGAACTCGAAGGAGTTGTGTCGCTGCTACACGGCAAATCTCAACGGCCATTGAAATGGTTCTCGTGTCTTACGCCAAGCTTGTGTGGAGCCACAATCGCTACTTCGGATTTTGCAAAATAACAAAAATATTTGATAAATGTATACTAAATGCTGAAGCACACGCATTCGCGCATGTCGTTTAAAACCCTTTAATTGCACATACGCGACGGACAGATGCAGAACACTGCTGTAGCCACTTTAATGCAAGATCAGCCAAAACCAAGCCAGTCCAACTGTGTCGGAGCGCTGCCTCGTCAGGCTTAAGACCTGGGAAATAGCCTTGGTATCTGAAAAACGAGCTATTTGCCTCTTGAAACTTGATGAGAGGGTAACAATACGCAAATCGAAGACGAATACAACAGCTTTGAACACGATATTGCTTTGAGGGATTAGCGACGAAGCTGTTATCGCTGTGAAGTGGGTGGGCAGGGCGCCGCCATGTTGTCAACGCTAAACTAAGTACACCAGCAACGCAAAGACCGCAATGCAACATTAATGCGCTTAAAATTAGTCTGATACAATTTTAAAATTATTGTACAGACTGCTTTCATTAAAGTCTAGGCGAATAATGTTTGTTGATGCTTTTGTACCGTGAACGTGTCGTGTACGAAAGTGCGCCTGGTGCCACTCGAAGCAACGCTAGCAACCTTGGGCAGCGCTCGAAAGCCCTCGAAATTTGATAGAGTTCCGCACTGCTCCGTTGAGTTGATAGGCTATTGACTCGATGGCCATTGAAACTGCCCGTGTAGCAGCGTCCGATCGCCTTTGAGTCGATAGGCCATCGGTTCGAGGGCCTTTGAAATTCCCGTGTGACAGGGGTATTAGACACCATAGCAAGCAACCGCATTTTCTTTAAGAATATGGTTAAGAAAGCCTCCAAGTTTTTTAAGCTATTTTTGTTTAGGCTCTCTGCCACTTTATGTGTAATTTTTCTGCAGTCCCATGAGATTCGCCGTAACAGTGTTTCACCGTAGTTGTGTTCACATGTGTAGCCCTATTGTTTGCATTTATGGGACTCCCATCTACAAGAGCATTATATTTATCGAGCGGAGTGTCGTGTCCCTGCAGCTGGTGCTTCCGTGGACAGTGCTCCCGTGACCACTTCTTGCGCTGTGAGGTCCTTTTGGAAATGTAAAATGCAGCCAAAATAAGGTTATCGTTTTCATCCGAGTCCAAATTGCCCGCGATTCCAACACACACTTGTTTTACGTGACCAAAAAATGAAAACTGTAAACCAGTTTGTACCTGAATCTAATGATTTGAAGACCTGTTTTTCCACGAAAAAAGAAATTGGGTAAATAAGGTATTTGTAGCCTAGAAACAAGGATATGGTGCACCCACTCTAGCCATGTGTTGCCTGCTGGCAGTGCACTGCTTGCCAAGTGTTGCTGAGCCTAGCCTGCTTCACATTGAGGCCTGAGCGGACAGTGCTTTGCATTTAGCCCCTGCCTATCTTATTGCAGCGTTACGTGTTGGGCAAGTTGGATGATCAGTCAGACATAACATATACAACAACTGATATGCCACATGTGTTGGAAACCAAACTTGACCCTGTCAAAGATCATTTCCCTGTCCAAGAACTTCAATGCTTTATCCAGTGCTCCATCAGTAGCTGTACTGGATGAAGAACTGAAGTTCACCAGTACACGTTCACATCTGCTGATTTCACCAGTGAATGGAACAATCACGGTACTTTTAAAACATATCTTGAACTACCTTTTCAGGAACTGCAGTAATTAATTGCTTGAAAATAGTCACAACACTACTCAAATATTAGAGGGATTATTTATTGTCTTCCTTGGCCCTGATTGGACGAGAGAGCTCTGGCTTGTGAGACAAAGTATAGAGGAGATTTAGTTGTCACATGGTTTTACAGGGTCTAAACAAAGCTAGCACTGCCAGCAGGCTTCCAAGTCAGCGCAGCCTACCGAGCTGCATGCATGAAAAGTGGATGCGGGTGTCCCAGTAGGAGAACCACCACTTGCAGGAACCTGGCACGCCGTTCACTATATCGAATGTTTCACTGAAACAGAGTTCGAATGACACAAACCGTAGTGCCATGCTTTTACGTGGCATTTCAAGTGCTGGTCTCGACTGTATTATAGGAAGAATAGTTTGGTGTATTGGGGATTGGTTGTATACACTGTTCTAACTGCATGTTTTTTTCATAGTCGTCAAAGGTCCCCAAGGCTTAGTGCAATAACGTCAGTGCAAGCTAGGTTGACATGAATGAACGCAAAGTAAAGGGATCATAGTAGTGCGTTTCTTGTCACTGTAAGGCAGAACAGCAGCCCAACGCCATTAAGTTCCAGTTAATCGATGACTAGATGGATCGCAACCGCTCTTGCCAGGGTGGGCCAGCCGTTGGTGCCGGCGGCTGCGGCAGCTGCGCTGGGCGGCTACCAGCCGCAGCAGCGGGGCTACTCGGCCGCCACCCCCGCCACCTACACACTGCACGGGGGAGCCTGGATGCAGCCCGCCCAGTACATCATGCAGGCACCACACCTGGCCACCACCCCACAGATGCTTCAGTCCTCCCTGGAGCCCTTGGCGCACGCCTATAGCCCTATGCTTCCCCAGCTGACGGCCCAGATGAACCAGCTCTCCATCCCGGGAGCATCGGTGGGTGCCATTGCAGTTTTAAAGCTTTTGGGCGAAAAGCTACACTCTAAACACAAATATGCCCATGTAGGAGTCAAAAAGGTAGTCCGTACTCCCTTTTGTAAAAGGGAGAGAGGACAGCTTAATCTCTTTTACTCCATTCTGTTTAGAGTGTACAGGTTCAATCCGGTCGTGAACCAACTCGTTACTATACTCTATTTCAGTTCCTTACAGCACTACCAAGGCTGCGATGAGTGCAGAGGTGACGTCCGAACGCTGCGGAATGTAGTGCCAGTATAAAATCGTCCTCTGGGCATGTGGGATAGCAGGCTTCAAAGTGGACACAAGCCAAACGCTAATTTAAATCGGGTGTACACTTGATTGCATTATGTACTCTGTTTGGAGAGTTTAGCATGCGTGACTTGCGTAGACTGCAACAGCTTTTCGAACATGGTGGTGCGCATCAAAGCAGGACCCCTCGCTGTGGAGTGAATTTCTAATTGTTAGGTTTCTCAATACGTTCCCGGTCACTGGGGTTCAGTTCTCCTTTAATTTAAGTTGGGACTTGCACATATATGAAATACATTAAAGTCTGCGCAAGATCATTCGCCTGCTTAATAAAATTAGGTTCACAATACCTGGAACAGTAAAACTCCTGATTTATGGATCATTAATTTTGTGCAAGTTAAATTATGAACAGCTGGTGTGAGGGACAACAAAAATGGATATTAGAAAGTGTGCCTTTTGACTTTCCCTCTGCCGAGTTTTTAACTGTTTTAAGATAGTTAGAATGGATAATTTGTATAAATATTGCTTAGTTGACTCGAATCGCATGGTAGTAAAAAGAATAATTCCTTCTTTGCTGATCTATCTAGACTTATGCCAAACCAGTTTAATACCCGCCATCCTGAGTACTGGCACGTTCTTACACCCCAAAACAACTACTCATTGCAGTCGTTAACACATACCCTTCCATCAATGTTAAGTCATTTTGAGCATACGAAAATTGATATTACCGGTATGTCAAAGAAAGTCCTTCAGAATACTTTTACCTCCAGTGAGAATCCTGCCCCTCCTAGGCTTAAAGAGGAGTGTCGGTTTGTTGACAAAAATCGTTGTCAGTTCTAAAAACCAGATGATGCCATTAGGCTGAAGTAATCACTGCGTCTCCGCTTGCATATGTGGCGAACAGCATAGCATCCTGCATAATTCTCTCGTTTCACGTAGTAAGCATACAAAATTCTAAAACTGCCTAATATTCCTTCAGTGTTCAGTATGTAGGCAGCATCTGTTTGTACTCTTTCGCAACCATATCTGCATATGCCACGAGCAGACAGCGAGGTGGGGAGGAACATGTTTAATGCGCTCTCCTCATTGGCTGAGGAGGTCTTTAGCTGCTGCAGTGCTAATGAGATGGGAGTGTATGTGGGTGTGGTACAGTGGTTCAAAGGGGAGTCTGACAAGTTTACGCACCTTTTCCTTTTGGTGATCAGAACTGCAGTCTGTAGGTCAGAAGCAAATCAGTTTCTGGATTGACATGGGAGTTGTTTATTTGGAATGTGGTGGACGTGATGCCTCTTTCAACGTTCAACCCATAATGCTGACATTCAACCGTTCCGAGTTGTTGTTTACTGCAGTTCTTTGTTTATGCAAGCACTGTCTTTTAATGAAAACCAGCTTGTTCACTTATCACTAGGGCTGTCCATATATTGATATTTTCTATTGTGAATCAAATATGAATAGGAAAGAAAAAATGGCTTCAAATGTCAAATAACCTTTCAAAACTGCAAAAAAAAAAATTTAAGAGAGTAGTTTTTGGAACCAAATTTAAACAAAGGTAGACATGACTCAGTGCCATTTTTAAAAAAAAAATGCGTGCACAGAAATGCATGCTACTTGGCTGCCCAGCATAACAGTACACAACCTGTAATGTGGTCATTCAAAATGAATGGCAGAATGAAATCAGTGAGCACGTGAATACATGCAAGCTAAAAAAAATATGATGGAAAGCCAAACTGCAGAGTACAACCTTGCAAATAACGATCCAAAGGCCGAGTTATCAAAATGTCATGAAATCTGTCTCGAAGGAACCTACATAACATATGTTAGTGCATGAGGAATTGTTTTACATGAAATATATGTGACATGTTTAAAATCTGCACGCTAAACTGCATGTT
This sequence comes from Amblyomma americanum, assembly GCF_052857255.1. NCBI lineage: Eukaryota > Metazoa > Arthropoda > Arachnida > Ixodida > Ixodidae > Amblyomma > Amblyomma americanum. Next base: position 37,277,503 of record NC_135499.1, on the reverse strand, counting down.
CCCTGACTACTTCTTAGTTGTGACTTCATTAATAAAAATTTAAGACCATTTAGGGGCACTGAGGACATTGAAGTTGGCTTGTGTCAATCATTTATTGCATTCTAATGACAAAGTCACTACTTTCATTGGATACAGAGCTTTCATAAGCTAGAAAGGACTTTTTTGCAGAAAGTCAACATCGCTTCACTGAGTTTGACAGAGCTTCAATGCACTGTTTTTTTTTAATGGCCTTGTCGGTTAGAAAAATACATGATTTTGAAAATGCTTATTGTGCCGTTCAACCTTTTTTGTCTGCTGGAAGTATTAGAAATAAATCCTTCAAGATTATTTTCAGAAAAATACTTTTTACTTTCAAACCAAAAAACCACCATTTGTGCATTCAAAAAGGATATTGGATTAAAGGAAATTGGATGGAATTGGCCTCATTGTTCTTTTAAGTAATACTGTATATTGCCACGCTTAAGTGCGCCTTTTTTCTTTTAGTAAAATGATTGTCCGGAATGTGGGGGGTGCCAACCTCTACCTAGAGCTGACCTATTTGTGGGGTGCAAAGTGATTTCGGACAGGCGGTGGACAATACGCGCCTCATGCAAGTGCCTGTTCCTGGCAGGGCACAATGAAACTCGTCTCAAAAAGAAAAAATTTAATTTGTTTGCAAATCTGTTAGGTGCAGAAAATTCGAAGTGTGCGCTGTTTGCCTGGTTTGATCACGCTGGCGATAGCCTTCTCAGGCAAGCTAGGAGTAGGAGTGTAAGAGTACCGTATAAGCGGCATGTAAGGGCCGCACCCATGTGTGGGCTGCACCATTTTCTCAAAGGAAATATTAAAAAAGATAATATCCGTTTAAGGGCCACACTCAAACTTTCCACCACCCATGTGGTAATAGCCTTCGAAATACACACGCCGTGGCCTTCACGATCAGCTCCAGCTGCGAGCAACGGCGCACATGATCGCGAAGGCGAGGCATGCGCACAGAAGCTTCTAGGTTCCGCCCACAGATGGCGCCCGAATCCGTGGCTGATCATCATCATCGTCAACTTTCTCCTCTGCCGTGAGCGAGCTCCCGCTATCCATATTGGCATCAGTACTACAAGCTCCGCATGTTATAAAAGGATAAGCCCCAAATCCAATCCAATCCTTTCGTGCATCTTTTGTGGCTGTCAAGGGCACGGGAGTTGTAATAGCGTCAGTAGCGTGTTAGTTCACCGTAGTTGTGGCTTTCGTGTGCTGCCGCCGAGCATTGCATTTTTATCACGGTGGCCAAGAAATTCGACGTGGCCGAGAAGTGTGTCCAACGATGATGCACCCAAAAGGATGCATTGAGGAACACAAACTGGAAAAAGTGCGCTTTCTGAGTCAAGCCATGCAAGTTTCCCGAACTGGAAGAACAGCTGCTTTGCTGAGTGATGGAAGCGCGGAACAACGGCTACGGGTTGACAACGGACATGCTACGCTCCAGCTTTGACTCTGAATACTCCGCGAGTAATGATTGAATGTAGAATGAATGTCGCTCATTTCCTGATTGGCGTGCTTCTACTCCAAAAAAAAAAAAAAATTTCCGCACATCGCGTGTATGGGCCGCACCCTGAAAATCGGCCCTCAAATCTAGAGAAAAAAAAGTGTGGCCCTTCCACACGTTTATATGGTAAACTTCTGATTAGCGAGCCTATGTAGTTGTGCTGCTGGCTGGTTGAAGCACAATATGTAGGCTTCCTGTTTCCAGTAATATCCAGGGCATGCATCACGCCGGAATTCGAAACATTCGGTTTGTTGCTAGTAATCAGGCCGCATGTTACTGTGAAGAACTAGAGCTCATAGATCGCACCAGATGGGAAACTCAGCTTTAAAATGTGACGACAGTCGAGCCCACATATAACGGCCCCACTTAAGACTTTCTCTTATAACGAACGAGACCTGCGCGACCGTCAAAATATACATTGCTTAAATGGCACAAAATCACACGTATAATGAACGTCATTAAGCCCTGTTGATCGGTTAGAGCGAACGGACGGCGTAAACGAGGTGCGAGGTAAGCTGCCTCGGACCCATTTGTGTGTCCTGCGCGCGTTTTCCCGAGCATCATTGCAGGCGAACTGCCCGCCCCGTTTCGTGCCGCTCTAAAGCGAGCTACCCTTTCCCCGCTGACGCGGCTTCCAAGATCGCCCTCCCGCCCCTCCTTGCAACTCCTCTCCCCTCTCTCTTGCAAATCCGTGCGTGGCCTCCGCGATCAACAACTCCGGGTGAGCTGATCTCTGAGGCCACGCTCCGTGAAGCCGGCCTTCCATGGGAGCCCAGAGGTGGCTTCACTGACGTTCACGGACGCCCCTCATTGGTCTCTCCGCTGGCGCTATGCGTTTGTATCTGTTCGCTTGATGCCTGTGCATGTTGCATGTCTACCTCATCGCGCGCTTTTGTCACTGTTGTTGCGATGCGGACATTTTGTTGGCTTTGTTCAAATCTCGGGCCCTGGTTGCAATTCGGGATGGCGGACGGGAACACCGCGCCCATTTCCATTGTATTCAGCGGTAGAGATGGTGAAAGCGGCCTGGACGGAGGTGATGGCCATTGGCGAGCGGAAATGCTTCCTCAAGGCCGGCTTCATCGACACAGTGTCTGATGCCGAGCCTGATGCTTCGGAAGATGACCAGCTCGGCGGCGATTTGTGGCAGCGCGTCGTCGACCCTGACATGGGGGTGTCATAACAATGGTTGGAATGATTTTATTTCTGTCGATGACGACACCGACACCGCGGAACCATGCACGAACGAGGGCATCGTTTCTGAAGTGCGGGACGAGAGTGACGCGGAGGAGTCAGATGAGGATGAAACTTCGGAGCCAGCACCCATAAGCACACCTGTAGCAATGGACTACATAGAGAGCCTCAGATAACTTGTTATGCTAAGGGCCTCGGCGAAGATCATGCTTCTGCTTTAAACAAACTGGAAACCACCCTCATCGTATCTGCGCTGCAAATACAGACATCCATTACGGACTTTTTCGCAAAGAAAAAATTTTGTCTTGACAAGCAACTGTGGTCCACTTGCTACGAACTTCGGGATATAACGAACGGACGCCGCATGGCGCTCATGTTCGTTATAAGCGGGCTCGACTGTACCATGTAAACACATGTAAGGGCCGGACCCTGTTTTCCCAAAGGAAATATTTTTTAAAAATCCGTGTAAGGGCCGCACTCAAATTTTCCACGACCCACGCTGGAATAGCCTTCGAAACGCACGTGCCGTGGCCTCCGCGATCAACTCCAGTTGCGAGCAACGGTGCGCTTAATTGCGGAGGTGATGCATGCACACAGGAGCTTCCATCTGCCACCCACGGATGGTGCCTGAGGCTGTGACTCATTAGTGTTCCTGTATATGCTCCCGCAGGGGGCAGAGTTACGCGAAGGTCCGCCATTTTGTTCCAAGCTCTGCGGGAAAGCTGCTTCTTGTGAGGCAGGAGCCTCACGTGAAGGCTGTTTAGAGGTTTAAAGGCACCCCTCCTCGTCCCTGTGGAAGCTTCACAATACCTGCTCAGTCGGATAACAAAGCAGACAGCACTCAAGATGGGGAGCCCCTGGCCTTATCCTCATCCAGGTGGGGCCTTTACAATACCCTCCCGTCAGATAACAAAGCAGACTGTGCTCAAGATAGGAGGGGCTGTCCCCCTGTGTATTGTTCCTGTGGGAGCATATACAGCAGCACTATATATGCTCCCACAGGCATATATAGTGCTCAGAATGGCGTTCAGAGCGGCTCGGAATGGCGTTCCGAGCGGCAAGGAAAAACAGACGCGCAACTCTGCTCCCTGCGGGAGCATATACGGGAACACTGACTCATAATCGTCGTCAACTTTTTCCTTCGCCACGAGCTCCCACAATCTATATCGGCAGCAGTATCACCAGCTGCAGCTTTTTGTGGCTGTCAAAAGCAAGACCTACTGAACTAGAGACCTGCACAGATGGCACTGCTCCAGCGCGGATGTTCTAGTTCATGCCTTTTGCCGCTAGGGAAGGGCAGCTACAAGCTATGTGGTGCTACAATATACCTGTTGAGCAAGATGGCGTTTGCAATTATTTTGCTTCAAGGATGTAACAGTTTTGTCATTTGTCTATGTTTTGGCTATTCATCATTCATCTATCGCCTAGCAAAGCTGCCAGCAAGTCCTACGCAGGGTCATCATCAGCCTGACTACGCCCACTGCAGGGCAAAAGGCCTCTCCCATGTCTCTCCAGTTAACCCTGCACATAATATTCACCGCTAGGATTTAAAGTAATGTCATATTTGAATGGTTCATTTCTAGATTTCAAAATAATAAGACAGGACAAATGCACCGGGAAGCAGTGAGAGGAGAGAAATTATAGCTGGCAACAGATACGAACATTTTATTTCACCATTTTTTCCCCCTTTTTTTATTTCACCATGGTAATACGTTGACCAATTGCCTTTGTTTTATTAAGCCTTGCTGTAAAGCCGCTGCCAAGTGAAAGGGGGCTGCTGCCTTGTCAAGCTGTATGTTACAGCTTTTTCTGCGCCTCCTCTGTCTTTACCTTTTCAAGGCAGAAATAAATTTAATTTGATTTGATTCATGACTGCTTTCGAGCTAATTACTGTCAGACGAGATCAGCTCATCGGCACTTTCACCGCTCTCGGGCGAGCTTGCCTCATTGGCTTGCTCCCAAAGCTGGCCGTCCTCTGTGCCATCTATGGCGTTTGACAGCCCCATGACTCTTTGAGATGGTGTCCGCTGACAATGAACACCACGCGTACGGAATCCAAGCGCACATTTGCTGGAGGGACGCTCGCTTCAGCCGCCCTGTCAGAGTTGTTCCGTGGTTGCCCGCGGCCATGCACTCGGTGTAGTGCCGCTGAAATTCTATCATGAATGGCTGGCTAACGCAAATGTCGAGCAGCTGCAGCACGCTTGTCAGGTCATCAGGACTTACGGCAAAGTTCTTTCGGCAGTCTGCCAGCCCAGTCTTCACTCGGTCTGTCAGGTACCTTCTAAAACTGTCGAGCACAAGAAGGGCTTTGCAGCGTAGCAGGCCTCCTGGTCGGTTCTGCCACACTGTTTTCAGCCAATCTATGACTAATTCTTCGGACATCCAACCTTCTTCTTGCACCCGTACTACGATACCCTGGGGGAACTTCTCTCTTGGCAGAGTCTTTCTCTTAAAGACAGCGTAGGGTGGAAGCTTCCTTCCATCAGTGGTGATCACTATGCACCTTTGCCGTGCGGTGCCAATAGTGCGCATGGAGACACTTTTCTGCCCCTTTGGCTTCCACCGTGCAATTTTCAGGCACATCAAACCAGATCAGCCTTGCCTATTTATGAGAGGGTCGTACTCAAGCTCTCTCCGAAGTGCGTTGACAAAGTGATGAAACTTCATTATTTGTTCCTCGTATTCGGCTGGCAGCTTCTGGCACAACGTCATTCAACGGCGGATGTAGAGTTGGTGCCGTTTCATAAAACGTTGAAGCCATCTTCGACTGGCTTTGTAGTCTGCAGATCGAATGTTCATGTGTTGAGTGATAGCGATTGCTTTCACACAGATAATTTCAGCAGACAGCATGAAGCCGTTGCTCCTAGTTGTGCGAATGTACTCGACAAGGTCCTTTTCAAGCTTTGGGAACTTTCACTGTTTCCCATGGGAAAGGCTTCCACGTACGGGTAGTCTCGGCGAGGTCTTGCATTTGCATACACCAGCAGCGAACACACTTTTTGACGATGTCAAACTTGTGCCCAGCCTCTTGTTTACAGTTGTGACGTTCCTTGTGTGTGCTACGAGGGTCCGTGTTCGACAGCGCGGCCTAGACGGAGCCCCCAGTGGCGGCAAAAGCACTCAAGGGAAAGCAATTCAGCTGGAAGAGAGGAGATCGGCGACAGCCGGTCTCGTTTTGGAAGCAGCCAGCACACGTTTCTACTGTATATGGCTGCAAGCAACTTGAGTGGGATTGCTTTCGGGCCTGCCGCCATGGACCGCACGGAGAAGACCCAGGTGACAGCTGCGTCCAATTACCGAGCCATACTCGTTGAGAGTGAACGACCAAAACGAAGGGGTTTAAGCACAACCGGACCCCCTTTCCATAGTGTCGGCACGTGTCGAACGCCGCCGCCGCGGGGAGGCGGGCGTTATCTTCCCCAATTGCCGTGACCGTGCCGGGGACAAAGGGCCTCGTTTCGGCGGGCCTGGCCCCGTGACAAGACGGCGGGCATCATCACCAACACTCCCGAGCACATCCTAGGACAAGGGACCACTTTCCCGGCCTTTTAGTGACCTCGCGTTCCGGCCTTGAGTGGCGAGTGTCATTTGATGGAGAACGGAGGTCGGTGACCCGCGGGAACCGTCAGCGGGCCAGAGACCGTCTACCACAGCCGACGCTACCTCGACGACAACCTTCTTTCCCTCGGACTCAACACGTGACGGGGGCGAGGCCATAAGTGTGGTGGTGTGTTTGTGCGCCCTAGTGAAAGCCCTAGGCCCCTCCCACTCCGGCGTGGGCGTCCTCAACCTAGGGAATGTGGGGAATAAGAAGGATATAAAAATCGACAAGGAGTACGGAAAAGAGGACGCTCAGGACGACATCGTTCACCAAGGGGGCCTTCAGCGCCGAAGCCCGACGGCGTGCAGCTTCTGCCAGCAACCGTTCGAGCTCAACTCCGGAGCCCCTCCATCGTCCCCATGAAGTTGTCGGCATGTAAGCTCGGACACCCCAGCCTCTGATGTATAATCATAATCATGTATAATTATTGAATATATCTGTTTGTTTAAACTGAGCCATACAGTGTCTCTTTGCCTCTCCGTTCCGTGTGGACCTGCGCATTATGGGGGGTCGTCACACTGGTGTCAGAAGTCGGGTCTCAAAAGCAAATGTCCTCTGAAATCTGCGACATTCATGACTTCAAAATTGTAATCAAAAGGGAATCATGGGACTGATTGTGGGACTTTTACCCCCATGTGAGAGGCTTGAGGCACCGGAGGGCTTGAGGGGAAAAAAAAAAAAATGTCTGTATCTGAGGGAGCTCCCACTCCACAGCCGTCGCTCGGAGCAAGCATGCTGGCATTAGGAAGCGTCATTCCGACGTTTACGGGAGATAAGACAGGGGTTCCAATCTGCGATTTCTTTTCCATGCTAGAAGAGATTGGGAAAATGGGGGGATGGTTCGATGCTCAAATGCTGGGAATGGCGAGGTGTAAGATGGCAGGAGCTGCTCATGATTTTGCATGGCGAGACGAAAAAGTAAAATCCACAAAATCATTTGCGGAATTTAAGGAGCTCGCGTTTGAGCATTTCGACACTGAACCACGTCACGTGCGGGTACAGAGGTTCCGTGATGCCGGATAGATGGTAGGGGAGGACGTGCGAACGTTTGCGTCGCGGCTTCAGCGCCTAGCACGCGATACGTTCAGCATGGAGGAGGAAGGAGACCAGCTAAAGAAGAAATACGCGGAGGATCTACTTAAAGAGGAAATGACCGCTTTGTTCGTGGCTGGTCTGCAAGACCCCGTGCGCGTTCGTGCTCTCGCGCAAGCCGAGCAATTTCGACCAAGCCGTGGCGGCCGCATTGGATGAGGAACGAAATGAGGCGTTAACGACAGCCGCAGCGAGAGTACGCGTCATAGAGAGAGCGGTGCTCAACCCTGAGGTTGCTCTCTTGACAGAGCGGTTAGATCGCTTAGAACAGCTGCTATCTCAGCAGGTGGAACGCCAGGTTGAAGCGCGCGCTCAACAGCGCCCATTCGCTGGAAACCGGAGACCGCCACAAAGCTACAGGCGCGATATGCGAGATATTGAAGAAATCGTATGCTTCGCTTGCCAGGGTCGCGGACACATCGCCAGGTTCTGCCAAAACGTGCGCCGTGGGGAGCCACAAAGAGAAGCAGGCGAGACACGCCCTAAGCAAGCCTACAGCGGGGCTCCAGATACCGAGACAAAAAACTAGATAGTCCTCCCCATCCTGAGGAGCATGGGGAGGGAGCAGTGGATGATGAGGTGGTGGTGGTTTGTGTGGCCGACAAGGCATGCCCTGTTGTGCGTTGCAAGTTAAGTGGTTGTTGCATGGAATTGTTGATAGATACGGGGTCAAAGGTGACATTGCTTAAGGAGAGCAGTTTTAACACGCTTTGAAGGAAGGGGGACCGCGAGGTGTTGGAAGCGTCTGATGGTATGGCAACCAAATTTGTAGGCATAACGGGGGATCCTCTTGGCATAAGTGGACTCTACCGGTTACACTTCTCTCTACGTATGCCCGGACACGGTGTCTCTGCCAAACGGAGTGTCAGGTATATTATGGCAGGATCTTTATAGAAAAGGGATCTTCTGAAACCCGCCATGGTGGCTAGGTGGTTAGAGCGCTCGGCTACTGATCCGGAGTACCCGAGTTCGAATCCGACCGCTACGGCCACGTTTCGATGGAGGCGAAACGCGAAGCCGATGTCAGTGCACATTAAAGGTCCCCAAGTGGTCGAAATTGTTCCAGAGCCCTCCACTGCGGCACCATTTTCTTCCTATCTTCTCTCGCTCCCTTCTTTATTCCTTTCCTTACGGAGCGGTTCAGGTGTCCACCGATATGTGAGGCAGATTCATTTCCCCCAAAACCAATTTTCAACCTCTTCTTCCTTTCGTCTTTCACTCCCTCCTTTATCCCTTCCCTTACGGCGCTGTCAGGTATCCAACGATATATGAGACAGATACTGCGCCATTTCCTTTCCCCCAAAACCAACTATTATTATTATTATTATTCATCTTCTGAACAAAATTATCACACCCTATAGGCTGAGAAAGAACAAATGGCGACAAAATATACACTCCAGGTCTCAGGACGTTGTTGCACAATCATCAACAGAGCAATGTAGGAAAATAGTCTCATTCTCTGAGGGAGAGGTTAATGCGGGCGGCTCAAAAGTTCCGTTTTTGAACAGGAGAGGGGCTGAGATTCGCATTACCGATATTGACACCCGTCAAACAGTGGGATCATTGGAGAAGGTATATTCGCGGGTTGCCGTCAGGCTGGTCGATGAGGCGGTCGTCCTTCCTTGGTCGGAGCACATTTTGTACGCGTGTGTGCCTTCAGATGTAGAGAGCGGCGCCGTGGGAGTGCTTGAGCCGGTCGACTCTCTCAGCAATGGCCTGAAGGCAGCCGCATGCCTCGTGACAGTTAATGATGCCCACAGAGTGCCCCTACGTGTGGTTAACTGTAGCCAGCAGCCACTGAGCCTTCCCAAGAACAAAACATTGGCTTTCTTCACCTCTGCGATAGAGAAACGTGAGCCCACCGATACGGTACTCGCAACTGTAGAGCATGCTAGTCCTTCGGCTGCTCCAAAGGCGTCGTTCGATCTTTCTCACGTAAAATCCAGGGAGAGGGAGGCTCTGGCTGGTTTGCTGAACGACTACTCGGAGGTATTCGCCGCGTCCAACCTGGATTTGGGCTGCTGTGGCGTTATAAAGCACAGGATAGAAACTGGCACTTCATCGCCCGTTTACCAGCGTGCGTACAGGATTCCTTACTCCCAACGTGAGGAGATGGAGCGGCAGGTGCAGGACCTGATTGATCGCGGCATTGTCGAACACTCAAAGTCACCCTGGGGAGCACCAGCACTATTGGTGGAAAAGCCAGATGGCTCGTATCGATTGGTAGTGGACTACCGCAAACTAAATGCCGTAACTCGCATCGATCCATACCCCATCCCCAATATACAGGAGACGCTTTCTCAGCTGGGCTCTGCCAGGTACTTCACGGTAGTGGACATGGCGGCGGGATTCTGGCAGATAGCAATGGATCCGGCAGATGCCGAGAAAACGGCATTCAACACGCCCTCAGGGCACTATGAATGGAAAAGAATGCCGATGGGTCTGGCCAACAGCCCTGCTGTCTGGCAGAGAACCGCTGATGTTATCCTGGCAGGTCTTCTGGGGAGGCTGTGCTTCGTGTATATGGATGACATAATCATATACAGTGACAGTTTTGAGAACCATTTGCGCGATATTGAGCATGTTTTGGTGCGACTAAGAGGAGCGGGTCTCAAGCTGAAGCCCTCTAAGTGCCAATTCCTCAAAAACGAGGTGAAATACCTTGGGCACGTTGTTTCAGCTGACGGCGTGTGACCGGACCCTGAGAAACTAAGGTGTGTCTCGGATTTTCCATCCCCGACTAGCGTCCGCCAGGTCCGGCAGTTTCTCGGCCTGATCGGTTACTACCGAAGGCACATAGAGGAGTTCGCCAAGCTCGCTAAGCCGCTCACCGCCTTAACAGCCAAAAATGTCGCCTTTCGCTGGGACGAAAACGTGGAGGATGCTTTTGGGGCCCTGAAAAGGAAGCTAATGAGTGCACCGCTGTTGCGCCACCCGGATTTTAATTTGCCCTTCGTTATGGCCACAGATGCGTCAAAGTTCGCAGTTGGTGCCGTGCTATCTCAGGTTATCGAGGGCAAAGAACATCCCGTTGCTTTTGCTAGCCGACAGCTGAGCCCCACAGAGCAAAAGTACGGAGCTACGGAAAGGGAGTGCCTCGCCGTTGTCTGGGCAGTAAAGCACTTCAGATGCTACCTTTACGGCCGCAAATTCAAGCTAGTCACAGACTGCCATCCTCTGAAATGGGTGATGAGTGTCAGGGACCCTAGCTCGCGACTCGCTAGATGGAATCTACACCTGCAGGAATACTGCTTTGAAGTGGAGCACAAGTCAGGAAAGACACATCTGAATGCTGATGCACTCAGCTGCACAGCTGCCGTGGCAGCTATAGATGAGTTTGTCCCCGTAGTCGACCCCGCCGAATTACGCACAGAGCAGTGCAAAGATCCTGACCTGAAGCGAATAATCGAAAGCTTAGAGGGCGCACCGTCTCACCCCGAACAGCTAGGTTATTTCATTGGCAAAGACGGCACCCTGTGTCGGCGCACGAGGCCAACCACGAAAGGGAGACCAGAGAAAACCGCTTGGGAGAGATTCGTCATACCTCGGTCGTGGACAGAAAGGGTTCTTCGCGCGTTTCACGATGCGCCATGCGCCGGTCATTTTGGCGTAGCGAAGACACGCAGGCGTGTGGAGCGTTTGTACTTTTGGAGTGGCATGCGACAGGATGTTAGAGACTACTGTGCGAAGTGTCATTCCTGTCTCGAAAGAAAAACACCCAAGGGACGAAGACCAGCTCCAATTCAGCCGTTCCCTGAGGTTTCGGCTCCCTGCGAGCGGACAGGTATGGACATAATGGGCCCATTGCCCACGACCACTTCCGGAAACAGGTGCATTTTAGTATTTGTCGATCACTTTTCAAAATACGCGGAAGCGGTAGCACTCCCAGATCAGAAGGCAGACACGGTTGCAAGAGCATTTGTCGAACAGATCGTGCTCCGACATGGACCCCCCGAGGCAACTCTTGACAGATCGGGGAACGAACTTCGTGTCGCAGCTAATGAGGAGAGTTTGCGAGCTGCTTAAGATCGCTAAGAAGCAGACAACACCGTACCATCCGGCTTGCAACGGCGCGGTGGAGCGACTGAACCAAACCGTGGCCGGGTTCCTGTCGCATTTTGTTTCGCGCGACCAGCGGGACTGGGACTTGTGGCTCCCGTATGCAATGTTTGCCTACAATTCCGCAGCACACGAGAGCACGGGCGAATTACCATTCTTTCTTCTCTACGGCCGAGACCCGGACCAGCCTAGTGAAGTGCCAGAGGGTCCCCGTCGTGTCCCATATGCTTCACTGGACGACTATAAGGTTGAGCTAGAATCGCGCTTGCAAGTGGCGAGGGACATCGCAAAGGAGGCCTTAAAGAAAGCGGCGAAGCGCAGGAAGGAGGTGCACGATCGCAGTGCTAGAGACGCGCCGTTTGATGTGGGGGACAGCGTGTACATTGAAAACTGCCAAAGGCAGATTGGGCTAGCTCGTAAGTTCCAGACGAAGTGGAGAGGACCGTGCGAGGTTGTCGAGAAGCTTTCTCCGGTAAACTTCAGAGTCCGAGACGTGAACCGGCGTTTGATAAGGATACACGCAAATCGCCTCAAGTCGGCACCGGTTCAGTATTCACGAAATGAGGAAAGGGAAAGCGCGGATTTTGATGGGGACAGAAGTGAAGCGGAGCGCGCAGATAGTTCGCAAGAAACGCCCTCTCCTGCATTTGTTAGGCAGGCGCCAGAGGTGACGGCCGGAATGCCACCAGATTTACTTCATGCATTGCTGGAAGAAGAAGAAGCGCGCGAGGTTGCCGCGCAGATAACCCCAGGAGAGGCTCCTGCCACGAGCCCTCGCGAGTCTCAAAGCAGACAAAGGGTCACAGACTTACTTGGTATGACCCATGAAGGCCGATATCCGCTGCGAAATCGGAAAGCTAAGTCGGACTAATGGCGTAAACAGAGCGGAGTTGTGAACTGGTTAGAATTGTGTAATGCCGCAGCTCATAACATTGCTATGTGCTTATGTGTTAAGATATCGGAGTTGGTAGTTAAACCTTTCTGTCATTAAGTAACACCTTCACAGGAGAGCATGCGGAGCGCATGCAGAACCTGCCCTACTTCCTTTCGTTATCTATATTTTTGTCTGTGCCGTGATCGTGCTAGAAGTGGGAGCTCCTTTGTAACTGTGGTAAATTTATTTCGTCCAGTTTGGACTAGAAAGGAGAGGCTTGGGTGCTGAGTTTCATGTTTATCTGTAAAAGAAGATCAGTGCTGCCCCTGGAGACGCTAGTTATGACAGCTGAGGCATATGGTGTTGTGCAGTGGTGTTGAGTGCAGCGAAAAGTGTTTTGTCGGACGCACTGTGCGAGGTGATGCAGAAAGAGAAGGGGAGCTGCATGGACTCAAATGTTCGGAGAACATTCTTGTGGAGGGTGAGCGAGTGTGACGTTCCTTGTGTGTGCTACGAGGGTCCGCGTTCGACGGCGCGGCGTAGACGGAGCCCCCAGTGGCGGCAAAAGCACTCAAGGGAAAGCAATTCAGCTGGAAGAGAGATCGGCGACAGCCGGTCTCGTTTTGGAATCAGCCAGCACACGTTTCTACTGTATATGGCTGCAAGCAACTTGAGTGGGATTGCTTTCGGGCCTGCCGCCATGGACCGCACGGAGAAGACCCAGGTGACAGCTGCGTCCAATTACCGAGCCATACTCGTTGAGAGTGAACGACCAAAACGAAGGGGTTTAAGCACAACCGGACCCCCTCTCCATAGTGTCCGCACGTGTCGAACGCCGCCGCCGCGGGGAGACGGGCGTTACCTTCCCCAATTGCCGTGACCGTGCCGGGGACAAAGGGCCTCGTTTCGGCGGGCCTGGCCCCGTGACAAGACGGCGGGCATCATCACCAACACTCCCGAGCACATCCTAGGACAAGGGACCACTTTCCCGTCATTTTAGTGACCTCGCGTTCCGGCCTTGAGTGGCGAGTGTCATTTGATGGAGAACGGAGGTCGGTGACCCGCGGGAACCGTCAGCGGGCCAGAGACCTTGTACCACAGTCGACGCTACCTCGACGACAACCTTCTTTCCCTCGGAATCAACACGTGACGGGGGCGAGACCATAAGTGCAGTGGTGTGTTTGTGCGCCCAAGTGAAAGCCCTAGGCCCCTCCCACTCCGGCGTGGGTGTCCTCAACCTAGGGAATGTGGGGAATAAGAAGGATATAAAAATCGACAAGGAGTACGGAAAAGAGGACGCTCAGGACGACATCGTTCGCCAAGGGGGCCTTCAGCGCCGAAGCCCGACAGCGTGCAGCTTCTGCCAGCAGCCGTTCGAGCTCAACTCCGGAGCCCCTCCATCGTCGTCCCCATGAAGTCGTTGGCACGTAAGCTCGGACACCTCAGCCTCTGATGTATAATCAAATCATGTATAATTATTGAATATATCTGTTTGTTTAAACTGAGCCATACGGTGTCTCTTTGCCTCTCCGTCCCGTGTGGACCTGCGCATTATGGGGGGTCGTCACACAGTGTTCCTCAGCGTATTTTGCCACCTGAAGTTTGAAGCCTGCAGCGTTGACCATCTGCGCTTACCCATTGCTTTTTGTTCACGTTCAAAAGCATGCAGCCTGCCACACGATGGTGTACACAACACAACAGATTCCACAAGCAGTCCACACTTCCAAACAAAGCACCAGGTAAGAAAGACCAAATGGCGCTGGGCAAGGCACCGTGAAAGCCAGAAAAAGAAAGCAGCGGAAACGTCGTGTTGTGCAACAATGATGATAATGGATTCAGTGTGGGAGAAGCTAACTGGCGCCATGTTGTAGCACTTTGTGGGACTAGGTGCATTCTAGATTTTTTATTTTTGCGGCCGAAAATCGGGGTGCGGGCTATACGAGGGCGGCTTATGCACAAGTATATAGCACATTTATTGGACTTAAAAGAAAGCTATCACATGTCCAGCTGCTGGCTCACATCTCTGCCCCAATGTGCACGCAAAGGCTCATCGGGAAGAGCACTTAAGCAAAAACAAGATTTTGTTCTCTAAGACACGTCTTGGGATGTTAAAAAAGGGGTGCCATTGTCACCTGGAAGCTTTTTTTATAGTGCAAGTTATGGTTTAAGGCCGGTAAAAAAACCTTACCTAAACAGTACCTTGGTGCAAGCGTTTCAGTCGGCTGTTTTTCAAAGTGATCTGAAACTTTCCTGTTGACACTTCGTTCCTTAAGTCGATGATTAAAAAGTTACCTGATGAGGCTTAACTAACTAATTCACTCTGAATAGAGGAAAAGTACTACAGACTAGGTCACACGGCTAGGACATTCCATGTTTTCTAAAAGCGTGGTTACATTTAGCTGGGACACGTGGTGGATATATAGGACATTCCGTGTTTTTTGAAAGCGTGGTATATGTTTAGCTGCGCCATATATATACGGCAAGTGTCCCAGCTAAATGTAACCACGCTTTTAAAAAATGCGGAATGTCCTAGCCGCGTGAATATATATATATATATATATATATATATATATATATATATATATATATATATATATATATATATATATATATATATATACTGTATTTACTCGCGTAATCCTCCACTTTTTTTCCCTGAAAATCAACGCAAAGTTTGGGGGTGCGATAATTATGCAGGGAAAATTTTCAAGCAAATGTTTCGGAGTGTTAAATGCAAAGATGAATGGCTGCAAGATCAGGATTGTCAGGTCCGCAATTGTAAATATAACGAAAACATTACTTTCAAGCGTAACTTACCTTCATTATGAAAGTACAGGGTGAACGTAAGCTCAAGCTGCTAAAGCACTTTATTTGCCGCGCGCAACCTCCCCGTCACTACTCGCGTTGCGTTTGTCCTGCAGGCAATTCTACTCTTCATCAAAGTCTGTGTCAACACTGGAATCGATGGTTTCTTCATCTTCCGATGCTTCTTCGTCGTCCCACACCAGGTGGTCCTCGGTTGCATCCAGGGCGTTCGAAATTCCTGTTCTCTTGAAGCTTCTGGCCACCATGTTTACATCAATCATCCCCCATGCCTCTGATACCCAGCTGCACAGCAGCTCCACGGACTGTCTGATCTTGCCGCCCGGCGTCAGAGCATGTTCACCTTCGGCCATCCATTCTGCGTACAGCCTCCGGACGTTATCTTTAAATGGCTTGTTCAAAGATACGTCAAGAGGCTGTAGCATTGATGTGAGGCCGCCGGGTATAACAGCCAGGTCCGTGCGCAGTTCCTTGAACTTCGCCCGAACCGACTCTTGAAGATGGCCCCGAAAGCTATCAAGCACTAGGAGCGACGGAAAAAGAAGCGCTCCCGGTCGCCGCCCCCACACAGTCTTCACCCAGTCTACCATAAGGTCCGCGGTCATCCACCCCTTTTCTTGGACGCGCACGTGTATACCAGGAGGGAGCTTTTTGGGAGGGTCTTTCGCTTGAAAATGACGTACGGTGGGAGCTTCTGCCCGTCCGCCGTCACGCCTAGCATGACCGTGCACCTCTGTTTTTCGGCACCTGTAGTCCTGACGTGCACAGTCCGAGCGCCTGTCTGTTCGACTGTCCTGCTGCTGGGCATAACGAAATTCAGCGGAGTTTGGTCCGTGTTCCCTATCTGGGAGAGCAAGAAGTTTTTCTCCTGCCGGATCCTGATAACGAATCGATGGAAGTCCACTATTTTCTCTTCATAGGCTGCGGGCAGGCGCTGGCAAAGCGTCGTTCGCCTCCTGAACGAGATTCCATTGCGCCGCATAAATCGTGTGGCCCACCCATTACTAGCGCGGAAGTCTTGCACCGGGATGCCCTCCTTTCTTGCGATTACGACCGCCTGGTTCCGTATCAAATCAATCGACACAGCACACCCATCCGCTCGTCGAACCTTGATATATTCCAGTAAAGAGGATTCGACGGCAGGAAATTTCCCAGTCTTCGGTGCACGGAAGGCCTGGCGCGTCTTACCAGTCGTCTTGAGTTCGTCGTGCTGCCGTCTCCAATACCGGACGCAGAACTCGACGCCGAAGTGTCTGCTGGCGGCGCGGTTGCCATGTTCCAACGCATACTCAATAGCTTTTAGCTTAAAAGCAGCTGTGTAGCTTGCGTAGCGTCCCATGGCGAAGCGGCACAAAGAGCACGGTGCAACACGCAAATAAGGCAAACGAGGCCTACGAGACACAGGAGAGCTGGAGACACCTTCGCAAAATGGCGTAGCGGTGGTGAGTGGATGAGCGGTAGCGGCGGTGGCAGCGGATGATAGCACAGTACCGCCGCCTAGTAGCATGCGCGCCCAACCATGGCAGTTAGTTGTGGCCGCAGTCAATAGATGGCGATCGCTACGACAAGCAGACGGCTCGCGGCAGTAATTTTGGGGGTGTGATGATTATGCAGGGAAGAAAATTTTTCATATTTTTGATAGCCAATGTGGGGGGTGCGAGCATTACGCGAGTGCGAGCATTATGCCAGTAAATACGGTATATTCACACACACACACACCAGGTGTCCTGGCTAATTGTAACCCCGCTTTTAAAAAACAATGTCCTAGCCGCGTCAAAGCAACTGAGGGTTGTTTAGATCCATGGTATGTGAGTGTAGCGCGAAATGGGACTAAGGACCCGTGTCCTTTTAGCGCCTGTGAAGTGTGCGTCTTTCTTTGTCCTTAGTCCCATTTTGCGCTACCCTCACATACCATGGATCAACGTTACCGACTCGCCCAAGTTTCTACTCTTGTGGGTTGTTTAGTGTCGTGTGACCTAGCCTGCAATATATATATACGCATATAATACACACACCAAGCAACCTGCCCACCGTGTCATGCGGTACATCTATGAATCGTGTCGCGAATTGGCAGCGCCTCCCCGACTTTCCGAAGGGGAACACTGTCGCGTGCAGGTTCTAACTAGAGATGAGAACAAAGAGATCATACAAAACAAAATGGAGCCGTATTTATAATTTGAAGGAAAAGAGCCAATAAGAAAGGACAACACCAAGAAACACACGCATACAGCACTATAGAAGAAAGGAAAGTGTTTACCTGGTACTGGGCGTCCCAGGTGAAGCGGGGTTGTCTTGCAGACAGGGCGGACGCGGGTGGATGTAATGCGAGGATGCGTCGCTGGTCTTGTGTCGACGAAGGGAACCAGGTGGTAGTAGGAGCAGAGCGTAACACAGGTAGACGCCGGTGGTCTCCTGTCAACAGCCCGAAGAACTTGGCAGCAGCAGCAAAATCATAGCCAGATCGCATCGACGGTGTCACGAAACGCCGGAGGCTTAAAGCAGGCTATCCAAGAGTGCCTTTCGGCAGCGAGGACCCTCAGTTCATCGGCTGCCGCCTCCACACTTGCAAGGAACGCAGGAGGCTTGCTTCGGTGATCCAAGGGAGGTCACGACAGCGCGGGTCCGACGGCTGCCACCTCCACGCTTCAATGACCCGATCTCTGCTCCATTGTTTTCCTTTACACCTCAGTTTTCTGACATGTCAGCTCTCCGCTTCTCGTGCTCGCCATGCTCTTTGTCGCTGTCGCCTCACACACACCCTTCGCACTGTTGCGAGGTACGGGCTGCGGACTCTGTAAAGGTTAGGAATTGGGTCTTTATTTAGAGATTTGGCCCAAAGAACAAAAGAGGGCCCCAGGCCCTTGGAAGGTACAGACTGGCTCCCCGAGCAGCTGCTCTCTTCCGCTGCCGGAGGACGACTCCCTTTGTCCGTTGACGGTCGTGTTTTCGCACGGCGTGGTCACGTGAGCAAGCTGCGGATTCCAGGAAGGAAGCATCCTTGGTGGCTGAATCCAGACCAACCCGAGTTCCGACGCGAGAGGAGTGGGGAACAGCCATGCTTCGCGACCCTCATAAACATGTCAAGTCCGAGAGGGGTGCGCCTTTGGCTGAACATGAGCCCTGCATCCGTGACGAGGCCGGCACCCTGCGGCGCCGAGGGTAGGCCGGGGCGTTCGCGGCACAAACAGTTTCCGGAGCTCACGGGCCCACAGGCCAGCAGTGCCTTGCAACGCAACAGACTCCTCCCCCCGGTGAAGTTCTTCGCCGAGGCTGAGTCCCTAGATGCAGGGTCGAAAGAAGGCGCTCCAGACGGCCACTGGGCAAGTGCTCACTTTGCACACACAACCATACACACACACATTCGTGGAAACCCCTGGCCGGCGGTGCCCAAGCGATGAATGACTGCCAGACGCCTTTTCCCAGAAAACCTCTCCTTATCTGTTTTCGCTGAACAATTATCCAGCTCTCGTCAACACGGCAAAAGACACAACAACAATGCGACGCAGAGAGCTAAGGCAGTGCTTTAACGCCGTCTCATATTCTCGTAGCTTAGAACCCTCTACTCTTACCATCAGCGTTTTTGGTTTTTGGTTTTTTGTACTTCACGTCGAAGTTGTACTCCTGCAATATGAGGCTCCATCTCAGGAGTCTGTCATTCTTGCCTGACGTTTGCTTCAGCCATGACAAATGGCAATAGTCGGTCTCAACCGTGAATTTTGTACCTTGGATGTAGAAAGACAGCCTTTGAATGGCCCACACTAGGAACAGACACTCTTTTCCAGAAGTGCTGTATGATACCTCTCATGGCGTCATTTTCCGACTGAGGAACAGCACGGGATGTTCTTCTTTCTTTTCGTTTATCTGAAAAAGCACGACACCTAGGCCACGCTTACTAGCATCGCACTGAAGAATGAACTCTTCGAGAAAAATCTGGTGAAACCAGCACTGGTTACGATGACAGAGCTTCCTTCAAATTTTGGAAGGCTTCCAGTTTGGCGCGTGTCCAGTTAATCGCATCAGCCTCGTGCTTTCGTAGGCTATCTGCGAACGGACCTGCCACCTTCTGTGCTCTCTCCAGGTTTGACCTGACAGTTTCCTTCGTCTTCCTTAACCCCTGCAGTAGTTTGCGCACATACTCGACCACACTTCTGTCCACACGTTCGTCCTCTCAGAGCTCACGAACTAGTCTTACTGGACTGCGAAGATTTCTATACAGTTGAATCCCGGAACAACGAATGCCACTTCAACGAAATTTTCGCCACAACGAAGTATTTTTAATTCCCCGCGGAATCCCCATAGGAGTTAATGTATTAAAATTCTCTCGCAAATGAATTACTTTGTGAGCATGCATTTGCTTCTACGAATTTTTCGCGAGCCTTCACCGGTCAGTGGCCCGCCTTTCTTCAAAAGTTGGGTGCTGTACGAGATTATTCCCTGCTAAAGCAGTGGCTTGGAGCAGCGAAATAATGCACGGAATGTATGTTTATTACATTTTCATGTATTCTTCATTAAAAGATTTGGTTGGTAGTCGTTTATTCGTCATAGGAAAGCAGCGAGGGGACTTGTTAGCACCGTGCAAAGGCAGCCGGCCGTATGAGGGCCAAAGACTAATCCAAATCCAGTCGCCAGCTTCCCCTCCCCGCCTTCTCTGCAGCCCTTGCCGCCATTTTCTAGTGTGTTGGTGTGTGTTGATCGTCGATCTCGCGCTGCAGTCTGTGATCTCGTCGATCGCCTCTGCTATATCGCCGCGAATGAAGAAGCGAAAGTTTATTTTGCTAGAAGAAAAGGATAGAATTATCGCCGAAGCGGGAAGATGAAGCCAATTATTGCCGCAGATTTTGGCATCGCGCCGAGTTCGCATCTACGATTTTGAAGAATAAGGACAGCATTAGGAAGGCACTTTCATCGGGTACTTTAGCGCAATACCAGAAAGTGACACAACCAACGTATGAAGAGCTCGACAAGGCTGTCTTTGCTTGGTTTGTTGATACGCGAGCAACAAACATGCCCCTGAGCTGTAAAATTGTAGAGCAGAAGGCCCTAAATTATGCTTGTTTGCTAGGGCTGAACGACTTTAAGTAAGCATAGGATGGCTGAATCGCTTTAAAGAAAGGCATAACATCGTCGGCAAGGTTTTGTGCGGTGAATCGGCATCTGCGGACGTTGACGGTGCATCAGCATGGGCGGCGGACAATATGACTGACATAATGAGCAGTTACGCTCTGTCTGATATTTATAACGCGGACGAGACGGACCTCTTCTATAATATGCTGCCAGCGAACATGCTTGATTTTAAAGGGCAGCGTTGTCACGGAGGCAAACATAGCAAGAAACGAGTGGCTGTGCTGCTGTGCACAAATGTGGATGGGTCTGACAAATGCCCCTGTTAGTTATTGGCAAAAGTGCAAAACCGCACTGCTTCAAGGGGAACAGGAACCTACCTGTCAAGTACGTGGCAAACTGCCGGTCGTGGATGACCCGTGCCATTTTTGCTGACTGGGTGGTGGTACTTGACCGCAACATGAGCAGGAAAAATCGAAAGGTTTGTTTGCTCTTGGACTATTGTTCAGCGCACCGCATTGACGACTTCAAGCTGTCAAGAGTGGAGCTGAAGTTCTTCCCGCTGAACTGTACCTCAGTCATTCAACCCCTGGACCAAGGCATCATCCGGAGCATGAAGTCTTCCTACCGGGAGAGGTTGATTCAGCGGCTTCTCCTGAACACCAACACTGGTAGGGAGACGAAAGTCTATCTTTTCATGGCTTTAGAAATGTTGGCTGCGGCATGGAGAGCAACACGGTGCAGCGTGATCCGCAACTGCTTCAAGCCCGCCGGGTTTGTCGACAGCAAGGCGACCAGTATGATTGCAGCCGCGGAAAGTATACCATCGTCATCGACTCCGGTGATTGACGTTGCTTGGAAATCACCCCAGGAAGCTGGAAACGTTCCTGCTGACATAGCGCTGGACGATTTCCTTGACGCTGACGCGGACTTGATTGTCGACGAGGAACGAAGCGATGAAGACATCATCAAAAGTGTTAACGAGCCGGAAGAGCCGTCCGATCATGAAGATGACTCCGCTCAAGATTTACCTGCCCCGGCAGCCTCATCGCAGGTACTGGATGCATTCGATGTTATTAGAAAATTCCTTGGCACACACGATGACGACGTTGCGATGCCGCTCTTAACAGAGTGCGAGAGTCGCGTGATGCTGCTGCTAGCAGTGAAACGCAAGCAGGCTAAGCTCAGCGCACTAGTGAAAGTCGTTCCCTGGTCAGTTCGTATTTCCGCAGGGAATCCGACGCGTGAAACTACAGCTAACAGACCATCCACCACCTGTAGCAGAAGTTGCTTCCTTTAGTGTTATGACCTCAGGGAATTTAGTTGCGGGTCACAACGTCAACAGGTACTTGTGCCCCGATTTTATTTTGCGTGACGGCCCCACAATGTCAACAACAACTCAGTGGATTTGCCGACTTTCTGGAAAATCTCGCATGTTCGGACAAAATCCTGAACATCCCTTGAAACATCCTGGCCAGGAAAGTTCCTGAAGCAACCTTGCTTTCGTTTTGTTTTCGCCCAGGTGTCCAGCCCATGAATTGTCGTGACAGAGCTGTAGCAATTCCCTGCGGTATCGAGCAAGCACTAATAGCTGATCAAATTTCCTTCCTCGTTTATCCTCGTAGTGACGGCACAAAATATCGTTTTTCTCCCTGAAGTAAATGTTCCCTGATGACAAGCCTTCTGTCATGTTATTTCTAAATACCTTAAGAGTCGGGTCACTTTTCTGTTCAGAACTCAGCTTCTCTTTGTTCACCTCAAGCAGCTGATCAAGGCTGGGCGCAGTAGGAGTGAGAAACGAAATCTTAAGCTCACTTTCCATTTCTCTCTAGCGCCGACTGCTCTGCGCCTTGTGTGCTACGGCAGCCTCATCTTCCCTATGTACAGCCATTTCAACAGGGCACTTTTCCTCCTCCTCCCCGACTACCCTGACATCAATTAGTTCACTGGCATCAGTTGCTGCTGTCTCCTGATCTTGGTAGATAAGCTTCTGCGAAAGTTGCCGCACTTTAGCCCGAGTTAGAGCCATTACTTGGGCTTCGGCGTCATCGAAAGCGCAACCCCTTTTGTTCAGCAGTTGTTCCGAACTGTTCGAAAAGAGATAAGGGTAGCCTTCGGGAAGACCCTTTGATACAGCAGCTACTGTGTTTAGGGTGCCAAATGGCCCCTCAATTTCGACTTTAGCAATCGGCAAACACACCGAGTCTTCACTGACTGCCTGACGAATCCATGCGCACTCTGATACATAGCCTTCTTTGGTGACATATTTCAGATGGACTACATCCATGGTGGCTGCCGAATCCCGGAGTACCCTGCATTTGTGTCCATTTATGATGAAATCTGTAGGGTACGGCTTCAGAAGGTCATGGTTTTTTGGGTGATCACTTAACGAGGCCAACACTGACCTTTTTTTCGTGCAGTTCCGGGCAAAATGGCCTAGCTCTTTACAACTATAGCACTCTAAGAGCCTTC
Organism: Amblyomma americanum; assembly: GCF_052857255.1. Taxonomy (NCBI): domain Eukaryota; kingdom Metazoa; phylum Arthropoda; class Arachnida; order Ixodida; family Ixodidae; genus Amblyomma; species Amblyomma americanum. Next base: position 37,254,805 of record NC_135499.1, on the reverse strand, counting down.
TTTTTTCCATCTCTGAACAGCGAGCACCACTTTCTTTACTCCCAGACTCCTGAGCCTTATGTGAGGTATCAGGGCGCAGCGAACCACGTTCTTTGTCCGTTTCTCCACGAGCCCTCTGCTGCTCTCTGGAATACGAATTCTGCCCCTGGTACCCATTCCTGAAGTCTTGACCCGCCTTAGGCTGCCTAAAGCTGCGGCTTGCCACGTACTCGTCCGCAAGCTGCGCCGCTTTTTCCACGGACAGTCTGTCTTGCTGGTCCCTGACCCACAAGCGGAGGTTTTCCGGCAAGGTCTCATAGAACTGCTCCAGACAAACTAAACCTTTAGTTTTTTTAAATCATCCCCCGCCTTTCAGCCTTTGCCTGCACTTTAATTTGCAACCTGATGCAGTGGGCAAAATTCCAAAAAACTTTCATTCGGTTTCTTCCTTGACATCCGAAATCTCCTCCTGAACTCTTCGGTGGTAATCCTGTACTTTGCGAGCAGGCTTCATCTCATTAGATCATAGTTACCCACTTCACTAGAACTCAAGCGAGCCACAACCTGTGAAGGTTCTCCTGGGAGCAACGCCAGCAACTTTTCTGGCCATATGTCGCAGTTCATTGACTGTCTCTCGCACATCCTCTCGAAATTGACGAGGTACAGAGAGATGTCACCGCCTTCTTTCAACGGCTGAAGCAAGTTCGTCATCTTAACATTACCTCCCTGAGGTGAAACGGCACTTTCACCCCGTTCTGACCTAGCTTGCTCGAGCCTTGCCTTCTCGATTTCTAACTGAATCTTTTTGTTCTCTCTCTCAGCTTCCAACTGAGCATCTCTTTTTTCCTTTTCTTTCTGCTTTTCTCGCTCATCCGCCTTCGCTTTCTCCACTCGGAGTATCTTTTTCCCAAGCGTCCGTTATCTCGTCATCTTCAAACTTCACATCTTCAATTTCGTGGCGAATTTCTGGTTTCCTCATACTTTGGTTTACCTCTAAGCCAAGTTCAGCTGCCAACAGCAGCAGTTGGTCTTTACTTAATTTCTTTATATCCATGGTTGGCGAGAGCCGACTACAAAGTCTGCAAACTAATCGCACACCCAGTTGCGATTAAATGAAGTCTGCTCCTCAGCTAGACCCCAGTCCTAGATCATCTGGCAATATGTAGTTGCTTCAGCGCTCACCCAAACCAGGAGCTCGCGATGGCTACCGCTGCTTCCGAAGTCACGAACTGCCAAGTGCGGCGATCCCAGATCGTCGAGGTTGCCTTTGAGCGGTTGTCTTCACGCCTGGCCTTCACGCTGCGCTGCGACGAAGGTGACTCCCTGAGTCACGTAGCGGAGCACCGTTGATCCCGGATCCTCGAAGGTGCTCCCTCGTCAGCAGTTGTCCACCAGCCTTGTCCTTATCCCGCCGCTGTCAACCAGTTTGTGGTGAGGTACGAGCTGCGGACTCTGTAAAGGTTAGGAATTGGGTCTTTATTTAGAGATTTTGACCCAAAGAACAAAAGAGGGCCCCAGGCCCTTGGAAGGTATAGACTGGCTCCCCGAGCAGCTGCTCTCTTCCGCTGCCGGAGGAAGACTCCCTTTGTCTGTTGACGGTCGTGTTTTCGCACGGCGTCATCACGTGACCAAGCTGCGGATTCCAGGAAGGAAGCATCCTTGGTGGCCGAATCTAGACCAACTTGAGCTCTGACGCGAGAGGAGTGGGGAACAGCCGCGCTTCGCAACCCTCATAAACATGTCAAGTCCAAGAGGGGTGCGTCTTTGGCTGAACATAAGCCCTGCATCCGTGACGAGGCCGGCACCCTGCGGCGGCGAGGGTTGGCCGGAGCGTTCGCGGCACAAACAGTTTCCGGAGCTCGCGGGCCCACAGGCCAGCAATGTCTTGCAACGCAACAGCACGCGCACACGTGCAACGCTTGGCTGGCACATGAAGCGCTCCGCTGTCCGACACACGACTGTCGACGCATCGCGTTCACAAATCCTCCGAGGATTTTTTGTGCACCTCACAAATCGTTGAGAGGCTGCTCGGGAAGAGCAACATGGGCCGTAATTCAATCCAAGCAAGCCAAGTCCCACCGATGGCAGCACCTGCCGCAGAAAGGCAGTGGCGCATCGCTTGACCGCTGCACCAGGAGGGGTATGAAACCTCCCAGGGATCTGTGAATGGAGAGAATGACCAGTTCCGTGTATATGGACATTAACCCATTATTGCTCTCCAAACAACTGCCATGCATGAACACTGGATCTGAGCAATGGAACAGAAAGGAAAACCCAACTGCTAGTGCACCTAATACACATTTGGCCTGACTACGCAAATCGACTTATCTTTTCTATTTTCATTTTCTTTTACTTCCTGATTTACGTCTGACTCTTATGCCTGTTGATTTTGTTAAAGCATCTTTTTCACTGATTTTGTTGCCAAAAGGTTGTGTGTTTATCAGCAATCTAGAAGTACGTTATTGACCTCGAGCAGCGCTACATTTCATAATGCCCGAATTTTGGCCGCCTCATACCGCCGTTTTTTGATACATAATCCTGTTGGGAAGTTTCACAGCTGGTTTTATCAAAGAGCTCTGTAGAGAACAGGATGGAGCGCCATTTTTTTTCTTTTGATTTCCACTTGCTTCTAACTGCTGGCCTTGTGATCGCATTTCTTGTGCACTGCATGGTGCTCTGCTTTTTGGGGCTTTATCTCAAAGAGCGATGAACTTCATGGCGACATTCTTAATCGTTCTGTCAGTGCTGATGTTGCGTGTAGTGCACATGGTTTTTGTTTGGAGGCGGCAGGGATGGTCAAAGGCGTTGTTCAATTCTGTGTTGCAGTACATGGCAGCAGCGGGGGCACACCCTTACGGCAGCCCAGCACCCACCCTGTACCAGCAGGCCCCTCAACTGGTGCAGCAGATCCCCCTCTCCGAGGTGGGTCACAGCTGCTTCTTGGCATGGGACTAGTTATCATGGCGGCCAACAAAGGGCTGGAAGTGAAATGGAAGACAGCAAAGCAAGCCATGGAAGGAAACTGACAGGGATAACATTAAGTAACATAAAAAGAGCGCAGCAGTAGTTAGCGAACAAGGAAACGGCATCAGTATTACCTCTTTCGGAACAATTTTTTTACCCCCTATATAGTATCTAAGGCTAAATAGTGAACATTCGAGTTTTGCCAACGCAAAAGACCAGTAGGCAAGTTTTTACATGTGCAGTCGATCCCGGATATTTTGAATTATTGCCTATATCGATCATTTGTAAAATACTCTTGGGAATTCTATGCTGAAGTATTGCAAATTTGTTTGCGTTTATCAAACTTGAGTGCACCCCATATTTGATATATCGAACTCAGTGCCACGTCGTGCCCCTGCAAGTGCGCTTCTCCCAATACGACCCACCCTGGAAGTGGGCTTCTCCCATCACTACGCACCCCTGAAAGTTCTCGTAATGGAGTGCATGATTTTCCTGAGATCTCATCTCGTGCGTGGCACTGGCCTTGGACATCTCTGTGTGGAGCTGCACAAGTAAGAGACACGTGATGAGAACTTTGGGAGGTGTGAACGGCAATGGGAATGACCGTAGGGACATTTAAGGGGCTGGGAAAAGGGAAACCTTGCTGGACGCAGGCCCGCAGGCACTGGATTTCTGCATGCTGGTTGGCTGACTACGCTGGCATAGCCGAAACAAGTGACATCAGCTACCTGTCACCAACAATTTGGCCATTTTGCCTGTCACTGCTCTCGGTGCTGCTTTGGCATGTGACTGGTGTGGTACGGTGCAGTGGGCGTTCTTTTCGCTTTGTTCGCAAGGCCAATGTGAGTTCGCTTGTGACTTGTGCGGTGCCATGTGTTTTCTTCTTGCTTTGGTCACGTGTTTGGGAGCCATGAATGCCTTGAAAAAATGCAAGAATTTGGACTTGGCAACAAAGGCGGACATTGTTCGACGGGTGGAGGCTGGTGAGAAAAAGTCGTTGGTCGCCATTGCGTTCGGAGTTCCTTGCAGCACGCTGGGTACAATCCTGAAGAACAAAGCTGACATGAAGCTGAAGGCAGCGCAATCTAATTGCCCTGGAGTGTGTCGTATGCAGTCTCCGACCTACAACGAAGTCGAGAAAGCTTTGTGTGCCTGGTTTTCAGAAACACGTGCCAGAAACGTCCCTGTTGACAGTCCGATGCTAATGGAGAATGTGAAATGGTTTGCTGTAACCTTCGGAGAAGAGAGCTTCACTGGTGGGTGGCACTGGTTGGCAGCAGCATTTTAAAGAGTCGCTACAACATTGCCTGAAAGACCCTCTCTTGTGAAAGCGAGGTTGAAAGCGAGACAGCTGTCTAGACACAGAAGACGACGGTGCTGAATGCCTGGACAGCGACATTCGTGAGCTCTTGGTGTTCGCAGGTGCTGTCCAAGACGGCGTAATTGCACGAGATTTTGTCGTTCCTGGCGACGACTTGCAAGCCGTTGCAGATTGTGCTGATGCTGAGGTTGTGGCTGACATCATAGATACTCAGGAAGCGGACCCGAGCAGTGGTGAAGGTTCGGGCGAAAAGACCCAGCCGCCATGCACTGCGGCTGAACTTGCATCCGCATTCAGCATCATTCGTCGCTCTTGTGGCACAATGGAAAGAATTGGAGTTCTCATTTGGATATCATTAAGAAGCTTGAGGACAGCTTAGTGAACTTTATGGTGCAGAAGAAGAGGCAAGCTGAGCTCACTGACTTTTTCCTTGCAAAATAAAGTATGATGGTCATGGAGCTGTGCTTTAGTTTTTTTGTGGACTTTCGAAGAGCAAATTGGTAAGTTCCCACTTGTCACGATCCCGGGGAAATTGTTCAAGATGTGCGCAGTTTTGAAATAAGCATCTAATAGGCGTATATTATATTTCGAAATATCGGTTATCGTAGTTTTCCGCGATCCCCTTCGAGTTCAATATATCCGGGATTAACTGTAGTTGTCTTTCCAGTACTCTCCTATAGTGCAGAAACTTGGAAAGGCTGTAAATTAAGTTGAGGAAAGTGCAGCGAGCTGTGGAAAGCAATACGAACAAGGGGGCTGGGGTAACATTAGGAGAGGAGGAGACAGCAGTGTGAACACAAGTGAATGATATCCTAACTGAAAAATTACCAGGGGCACTTAGGGAACTTATGTGAAAGCATTGCATTTTATTCCAACTCTATTTCAGTTCTATCCTATTCCAATTGCAAATTGTTCCAAATCTATTCCACTCCTTTGGAGCCGGGCAGTACTTGCATAGTAGAACCACGATTGCAAGATTTTCAGGGGACCGCTTGAAACTGTCCTGTAATCTGTACATTGTGAAATCGAAAATCTCGCACAAAGTGATGGAAGCACATAATAAAAGCGGCCATTTTCGTTTTGTGAGAATTGGTTTTGAGATCGTGCATAGCCAGGGTTTTCGACGTCAAAGTAGACGTCACACGCGCCTCTGGCTAACATTTCATATTGTCCCGCCTTTGGCGACTTCAAAATTCGCAAGTTTCGTAAGGCCGCCACTTTTTAGATGATGCTCGATTTTCCCGGCGATGAGCCGTCTGTTGCTTTTGCATTAAAGGGGTTGCGAAACACTGCTTGAACGGATGCCGGCTACACTTCAGATGGACTATTTAGGTCACACAGGTGCTGACTAAACGAAGAATTAGAGGAATCGATACATAGGAACGGGAGTTATTTAATGAAGACATTTCAGAATACAAGGAAATAAAATGCTGCCTTCAACTCGATTTTCGCGGGGCTTCCCATTCCCATTTCACTCTTCCAATGACGACACCGTGTGGGACCAATCAAAGCAGCCTATCTGAGCATGTCGCGGAAGTTTGCACACCATGGTTGCCTAATCGCCGTAACTCGTTCTTGCCAAGGCTGGTAGCGTCGTTTACTTGGTTACAACAACCACTTGAACGCCCAGATGACCCAGCGATGCTTCATTGTCATGTCGACGGCACAAAAGGGAACACTGATCAGTGATGTTCCCTGACTTATGGATCCGAACTCAAGCGCGATATACTGCGACTGAGTGACGGCCTGCGCAAGATACTAGATACATTTAGGACAGCGCATACCGCTACTGCTTACTGCGTACCATGGCTACTGCTTACTGCTACTGCTTACTGCGTACCATGGCCCGCCACTAGGAACACGCCGATTGGTCACTGTAAGTAAGGCGCACGCTCTGTTGATGAGAACATGGCGCCAGATGGCGCCACCCCCTGGTTATCCTCTGCAAGCTGATGATGTGCACTCAAAGTGTAAACAGATGGCTTTCTTTCTTTGTATCCTTCCTCGGGACCGAAACGTACGCTTGTAGAGTGCAATGTCTCAGTCGGATCGATTCCACAGACCCGTTCTCAGATACATAGAGAGTAGCCATATGTGTTGTTTGCTAGGTCGTAGAATGTGTATAGAGAGGTGCAAAGTTCTTTGATGCAAAAAAAAAAATAGCCAGAGCCTCTGGTGGCGCATTTTTGTTTTACTTGCTTCACAGCGCTTGACTAAGGCAAACAAGTTGGTTTTGTTGATGAAATATAAAACGCAAAAACTTGACAAAACATATCTCCATTTATTAATGTAATATGCAGTATATATACTGTTTGCCCAATCTTCAAGCTCCCACCCAATGATGTCATATCCACCGCTAAAAACCGCCACTTTATGGTGACATCGTCAGCACCATAAATTTTTTGCGAGCTAATTAAAGTATTAAAAACCGGAGTATGCATGGTACGACCGATGATAATAGCATTGCTGTTACTCATTCTATGCAACCAACAGGCAAAACAGCACACTGATTATGTGTTTCAGGGTGCCTTTTGAAAGAGGAAGCAATGGACATATGCACAGCATGTAATGCCAGGGGAAGATATCCTATTGTCCCTTCGAGTAATAGAGCGGATCTCAAGGGAAGGCAAGCATAGTAGAGTCAGGTGGTGGATGATGTTGGGAAATTTAAGCTGGAATCAGTACCTGCACAGTGCTGTTCACTTTGGGTGAGTATGTGCAGGTTTACGTTATGACCATTGGAAGAGGCGGTGTGGAGTAAGTACCAGCAGCAACACTGTTCAGTTTGCAGTGCAGATCATTGGTGCTGAATTGCTTTTTCAGTGGCTTAGCATGTCGGGGTGTGACTGTGCCAGTGACTGTGACAGGTAAGACGGGCACGGCACTTGTTGCCTGAAATGCAGTCAAGAAGCAAAAAAAAGAAGGAATAATAAAAAGAAAGCCCGTATGAACACCATTCAGCACCGTAATGAGGAAAATTCATGAGCTTGACTTTTTGCTGGTGCCCTGTTGCTATTGCAGGACCCGTCGAACGGAGGCCTGGGCAATGGGGAGGAAGCAGCCTCTTACCAGGGCTACCCTAAGTGAAGACAACGTGTGACAGGCAGGTAAGCAGTCCACTCCCATGCATTGCTAGCGGGAACAGTGCAGTGATCCCTTCTCTTTCTACCCATGCAGAGATCTGACAGAAGCGAGCGGTGTGTCCCAGCCATCAGAGGGGGGAAGGGAGTGCGCTGTGTGGCCAGGCACCTGTGGCAGGCGTCTCGGGGGAGGAGAACACCGTTTCTGTCAGCGGCCAATCAAAACGCGGGAGTCGCACCCTTTTCCTCCTTCTGTTTTGTTTTTATCCTCTTCTTTTTTCTTTTGTCAACAGCAGACCCCCTTCCCCACTTCCTTTAGTGGTGTGTTGACATGGTGGCGAGATAGGGGCCCCCAATGTGATGGCGATGTGTAGTGCGCTCGATAGCTTTTTTTTCCTCTGCCTGGCTGCTGTACGTAGTGCAGCAGCTGTGGGGCTGTACATAGCATGCGCACGCGAGAGGCTCCCCCCACCACCCCCCTATGTGTATTGATACACACATGCGCGCACGCGCGCACACACACACACACACACACACACACACAAACGCGCCCAATGTGCAGCAGCAGTGAGGGAAGCGGGGTGGCTGCCACCACGAACGCCCCGCCGGTGCTCTTACTCTCCCGTGGCGGCGTTTCTTTGCTCTCATTCCACTTTTGGTCCTCGCGAAGGTGCAAACCAAAGAGGGCGTATTTTTCTAAGGTTTTTCTACGAGGCACCCTTTCCTGCGAAAGCCCCCTTCCCCCGTGGCGACACAGGATGAGTATTAACCACTATACGATGCTGTGCCAAAAGCAGGTGGAAACACACACACGTACACTAGAAAAGCAGTAGCAGCAGCAGCGCACACACAACGAAGTGCCTGCGCCGATGGGTGCTGGGCGCGGAGGAGACTACAAGGCGCTTCTGTTCTCAGGGTAGGCTTTTTCCCCTTCGGGAAGGGCCCCCTCCCCAAAGCCCCCGCCGAGGGGAACGCGGCCGCGCTGTTTCTTCTCCTCGCTGCTGTCTTCGCAGTGTGGCGCACCTGGAGCGGACACACCGTTGTCGCAGTGCCTTCCACACACGTTAGTTGCACAACTACTTAGGAGGACACCGTCAGGGCCGGACCCCTGGGCGGAGCCCGTTTTCGTTTTTTTTTTCCCTTAATTTTACATGATGAACGGGCTGCAGTACTAGTAGTTTTCGAGAGAGGAAAAAAAATGAAATTGTGACGCTTTTTCGAGCAATTTTTGGAGCCTGTTTTCACGGAGGCGGAAACCCCCTCGTCACACATTCCGCTGACCCTCTTTCGCCACCTTCCCACCAACCCTACCCCCGTCCTTTTGTTCCCACCCCTTTTTTTCACGTGCTCTCATGGCCTCAAGTGTTGGCAGCAGCAGTGGAACGAGTGGCCCCCTATGCAACAACAACGCGGTCGTTGACATTCCACGGGGACCCTTTTTCGCGGCCGTCTTCCTCTGAAGGGACTACTGGCATCTCTGCGGCCCATCGCCTGAAGCGCCATTGTCCCGTGCGTGCTTGTGTGTGTGTGTGTGTGTGCATGAGTGAGAGACAGACTCGCTGAACTGCTCCTCTTCCTCGTGACGGACAGCTTGACGACGCGTCCGGTGGCGTCGCCAGCCGCTCACCTGGCCCCCGAGCGGCCGTCTTTTGCAAGCCCCGGCTGGGCGCGTCCCCTTTTTTTATGATGCTTGCTTTCCCCATTTTTTTTCTCTCTCTGAGCGAAATAAAACAGTTTTTTTTTCCACGCCTGCTGTTCATTTGTCCTTCTCTTTTGTTCTCTTGCAGAAAGTTGAGCCAATTTGTAGCAGCGGGATGGGTTTGTATAGCTGTGTAATGCAGCTGTCTGTTTTTGACCGTAGCTGTTTCTATACATAGTACAAGCAAGAACAAGGTAACATCTAAATGCATGTTGGATCTAAACCTATACTGCAGTTGTCCCTGCAGTATGTTGTAAAGTTTAGTCCATGGCTGAATCTTCAGTTTTATTCCTTGAATCACCCATTTTTCATACTGAATACTGGTTTGTTTAATTTGCAAGTCTTGCTGTACCCACGCCAGCGAGGAAGACAACTTGCCGCCATTTGCTTTAGCCGTCCCCAAGTGTCCCTAAGGCGCAGGCCAGTGGTGTGCATACATTTAGCCACTAAAGCAGGGCCTGTTGTCCATGCGCAGCTGGAGCTTATGGGAATGACTTTCCGTCCAAAGAGCATATGTCTACTGTTCAGCTAGAAGAAAGCATGCATAAAACACTTCTTTTCGTGCTTGTATGTAGGACAAATTTTTAGATGCTATATAAATCTGTTTTTTTTGGACCTCTTGAAAACCTCGGGACTTGTTGATAATCTATATTATCCCACATGTCCACTGAAAAGACTTTTCGAAGGTGTGTGTTAAGTGGGCTATAGTTGTCTGTTGCCAGTACCCTGGCCTAAGGGGGGTGTAATCAATGGTTTAATGCGAAGCCTCGATTTTTTTAATAATGGTCAATGCTGCACTCTGGAAACTGATAGTGGCAATGTTAACAGACTAAGAGGGCAGAGTTGGTTTTTAAATGAACAATACCTGAAATCGTGAAAGCATGCATGGGAAGGGCAAATAATGTGGAGAACACAATCCTTTGGGTTAGTGGAGTGGATTCCAAGGGAAGGGAAATGTAGCAGGGACAGCAGAGCGGCAAGGGATTTAGGAGTGAACACAGATGATTGTGGCTTCTTGGTACTTAATCTTGTCCACTGCATGAACTTTAACTTAAACAGGAATAAACTTAGTGCTGAGTATGTGTTCTTTGTTTACTTGCCTACTTGATTTCAGATACCAGAATTCTTGGAAAGTGTAGTAGATGGGTGCCCACGTATTCATCTTTCCTTGTCATCCTAGAGAAGGCTATTATTTTTGTGTCATTGCAGTGTTTTCATTCCACAATTATACTTTTTTTCAAATTTCAAGGTGGAGGGATTATTTGTATTTTTCTACGGGGACTTTGCATGGGTTGCCGGGATGCATTATTGCAGTGTTTTATATGTATTCCTTCTGGCACAAAGACCATGGTGTGTGTGTGTGTGCAAAGCCTAAGAGCGCCTCGATGCCTTTGCGTCCGCTTGTAATGTGGAGGCTGTCTTTTTTACATTGTGGCACCATGTTGTTTCGACCATCACCGGTCACATCTTATGCGCTGTGTGCACGGTAATGCGGCTGCTGAAGTAACGTGAGGCAGTACATAGCTCGTGGCAGTAGCATGTTTTGTGTGATGCAGTGGTGTGACTGCTTGTGGTATGCCCTAGCACACTGGTTACACTGAAAAGGGAGAGTGGCGATTTCATTTTTCTTCATAACTGGGTCTTGGAATTGCATAGGTCTAGGTTAAATCCTTGTTCAAAGGTAACGACTGTTCACAATACAGAAGGTTTACTGCCAAATAACTTTTTGTGCATTTAACGTCCGGTTTTTCAACATTTTCTGGAACACATCTGTCTTGTTACAGCACTACCCAGTAAATTTTTTCAGCGTGCTTTGTGAGTTGCTGAAATATTGCATGTTATTCTGCAGTTTTGAAAAGGCTTTTTGGGTGTTATAAGAGCGCTCTGCTCGACAATAGCACTCTCAGCAATGGTGTGTATCAGAATACAGCTAAGGCATTAAGTATCATCAGCCTGACTATACCCTCTGTAGGGCAAAGGCCACTCCCATATCTCTTCATTTAACCGTGTCCTGTGCCAGCTGCAGCCATCCTATGCCTGCAAACATTAATCTCGCCCGCCCACCTCACTTTCTACCGCTCCTTGCAATGCTTGCCTTGTCTTGGAATCCATTCCGTTACGCTTCAGGACCATTGGTTACCTTTCCTTTGCATTACATGCCCTGCACCACCCATTTCTTCCTCTTGATTTCAAATAGGATGTCATTAATCAACGTTTGTTCCCTGACCCACTCTGCCCTCTTCCTGTGGCTTAATGTTACACATATAATTTTTTTTCCATAGCTCGCTGCGTGGTCCCCAATTTAAGTTGAACCCTTATCGTTATCCTCCACGTCTCTGCCCATAGGTGAGCACCGGTAAGATGCAGCTGTTAACTACTTTTCTCTTAGGGATACTGGTAAACTGCCATCCATAATCCTTGAGAACCTGCCAAATGCGCTGCACCCGATTCTTATTCTTCTGGTTATTTCAGTCGCGATCCGGATCTGCGGTCATTACCTGCTCTAAGTAGGCGTATTCACTTACCACTTCCAGCATGTCACTACCAAATTTAAACTGCTGTTCCCTTCTGAGGCAGTTGAACATTACTTTGGATCCTGCATATTAATTTTTAGACCCACTGCTCTGCATGTCTAACTCTTTGATCATGCTTAGCAGTTCATCTCCTGAATTACTGAGCAATGCAATGTCATCAGTGCATCGCAGATTACTAAGGTGCTCTCCATTAACTTTATCCCCAACTGTTCCCAATCCAGGCCTCTGAATACCTCGTGTAAACAGGCAATGACTAACATTGGCGAGATCGTGTCTTTCTGCCTGACGCCCTCCCTTACTGGCATTTTATTGATGATTTTATGAAGGAGTATGGTATCTATGCAGTCGTTATAGATATCTTCCAGTATTTTTACATAAGGCTCTTCTACACTGATTCCTCAATGCCTGCATGACTTCTGAGGTTTCCACTGAGTCAAATGCTCGCTCGTAATCTAAGAAGAATATATATAGGGGTTGGTCATATTGTGTACATTCCTATATCATCCAATTGATGGTGCGAAATGGTCTACTGTTTAGTAGCTTTCGCAAAAGGCTACCTAATCATTTGGTTTATTGAAGTATAAGGTTATCCTGATTCTGTTGAGGATTAATTTGTAAATATCTTTATAGGCAATGCACAGTAAACTGATTGTCTAATTTCTCATGTCTCAATGCTTATGGATTCAGATGATGTTAGCGTCCTTCGAATCTTCCGGTATGCTTGAAGTCTTAGGGCATTGCGTATACAGGGGGGTGGCTAGTTTTTCTAGCACGATCTCCCCTCAGTCTTTCAACAGATAGGCTGTTACCTAATCCTCACCAGCTGCTTTCCCCCTTTTCATTGCTGCTAAAGCTTTCTTTACGTCCTTTTTCATTACTGGCCGGATATCCCATTGTCGTGTGATATTGCCTATCTCATTTACATCTTGATTACAGTGTCGTCACATGGTCTACTTTATGCATTTGTGTAGAACTCTTTGGTCACTTTATCTTATCCATGTTGCTGTCATTGCCCTCTTTGTCTCAAAGCATGCATCTGATTTTTGCCTATGCCTCATTTTCTATTCACTACTCTAGGCTACCTCTGTTCTTTAGAACATGCTAGATTCTGTCCGTATTAAACTTGCTTACGTCAGTTACCTTGCACTTATTAACTCTGATAGCTGTGCCAGTTCTGTTTTTTTTCTGTGGGTTTTGATGCTTTCTTGCTATAGTGTTTCTTAATCTCTTTCGTCTCCTGAAAGAGCTTGCCGGTATCCGGTCTAACCATCCTACCGCCTACCTCTGCTGCGCACTCTGCAATCATAGCGGTGAGATTATCGTTCATAGCTTGAACATTGAGGCCATTGTCCTCGGTTAAAGCTGAATATCTGTTCTGAAGCAATATTCTGAATTTCGCTACTTTTCATCTTGCCGCTAACTTGGTAATATGGTTCATAATCTGGCACAACTTCAGTCTGTAGTGAAGCTGTGCCCACATTCAGCTAGGACCACTGCACAAAATTCCTCCACGACAAAAATGGTGTGGTGTTAAAACTTGTTACCTAAATGTGAAGCTAATTGTAAGAAAAAAAATGAGATCCACAATTTAATGCCTGGCTTGTTTAAACAAACATTCAAAATCTGATTTCTCTTACTGTTGTGATTCAGGAGCCGGGTAATACACTGTGTGATGCGCGCTCGTAGGAGTGGATATCGCTTGTACTGGCCGCTCAGTTTCGCCCGTATGTGGCCCTGAAATTCTTTGCGCTACAGCGACGATGAGAATGGAAGTTTCGAAACCCTAAAAACTGATATGAGTGCTGCATACGGCGGGCTACTAGCCGCTCAAGAAATTAAACTGTAGTAGGTAACACATCTTAGCTGTATCCTGATGCGCACCACCGCTGACAATGCTTTGCCAAAGGAAGCGCTCTTCTACCTAAAAAAAAAACCTTGGAAGATTACTGCAAGTCTTCGATGAAACACTGTATATGTTGCATCGTAATTAATGTCCAAGCTAAACATTAGTACTGTGTTGTAAACGTTACACAATGGAGGGGTGTAGCATATATCCTACTCAGTCTTTCCTGCACCTGCTCGGAAGCAGTCACTTAAAAAATTTTCAGTCTGCAACTGCTCGGAAGCAGTTGCTGGAAAAATTTTCAAACTTGATCCTTTCCTCGGTACCGGACTCTGAAGGTTCATGGCTGTCCCTGCCTGACGTTCCAGCATTCTATCGCTTCCGTGGCCCGTGTGTACGCCTTCGCAACATTGTTGTTATAAGTGCTAGTGAAATTCTGGCAGCCAACTTTGGCCATATTATGAGCCTACGCTCGGAAAAAGCGGGAAACAAAAATTTGCATTACTTGTTCAAGCAGCACCTCGGTGCATGCAGGCGGGTCCTGGAGTAAATTGCAATAAGCACGGTGGGAGAATAGTTTACTCTTCCACCATGGCCCCGAGGCTTTGTATGCCTGCTCATAGATTACTTTGTCTTTTAAGGAAATGAAATGACGCAAGTAATTGTATCGCATCTCACAGAGAACGTAATTTCCGTGAAAAGTGGCCGCCGTAAATGCGTCGCTCTCCATCCGGGAGCGGATGGATGGATAAGGCTGAACCCTTTAAATTGGTCGGCGGTTCAAGCCACTTAGCCATGGCATGAAATATTACTCTTGCCTTGATTTTAGCCACCAATCAGATAACCTTCGCTTGGTTACTTCTGCCCGTTTAAAATCTTTTCTTTCACTGTCCTTAAACCCCAATGCTTTGGATAAATCATCCTCTCTGTTTTCCACTGTAGGGTGAAACCCTTTACAGGAAAGTATCAAGTGTTCAGCCGTTTCCTCCTCTCCGCACGCAACGCGCACTATCTCGTACCCCACTCTATGTCAGTCCGTAAAACTCCCGGGAGTCCTGGCCTCAAACAACAAACTTCCCTGAAAAGATGGAGGTGTTGGTCGTGAGGAATTGATTTTCTACAAGAAATATATCGAGAAAATAAAGTCGAAAAAACATGGGAAGGAATTTGGAGTACGACAACTGTCGAGGTACACAAAGGATTAAGGCAAGGTTGCCCCTATCACCGCTGCTGTTCATGCTTTATATGATAAGTATGTAAAGAAGGCTACAAAGAAGCAATCTAGGTTATAATCTGTCGTATAGACTAAGCGGAAAGGTTGTTGAGCAACGACTACCGGGTTTAATGTATGCGGACGATATTGTGCTGTTTGCAGATAGCCAGGAAGATTCGCAAACTGGTTAATTGTGCAGACGAAGGAGACAGTCTAGATTTCAGTTTTAGCTCAGCTAAGTCCGGTGTGATGATTTTCAACGGTACAACTGTTCAGGAGCTTTCAATACAAGGCCATGCAATACCCCGTGGGGCCGAATACAAATATCTCGGTATATAGGTAAACGAAGGGCAGATGTACATGGAAAAGCACGAGCAGTCTCAGCAAAAGGGTGGTAAGATGCCGGAATAATGAAACGGCATTGGGGGGGCGGGGGTACAACAGGTATGAAGTACTGAGAGGTATTTGGAAAGGAATAATGTTGCCGGGGCTTACTTTCGGGAATGCGGTTGTATGCTTAAGGGTAGAAGTTCAGTCGTGATTAGAAGTAAATCAGCTGTTTGAAGATTAGCACTATAGCTGCCCATGGGAAAGCCACAAACGAGGCAGTACAGGGGGATATGGGCTGGGCATCGTTCGAAGCACGGGAAGCTCACAGTAAAATACCATATGAAGAACGCCTGAGGAATTTGGACGACAACAGGTGGGCAGCTAAGGTATTTAATTACCTATACAGTAAGAGCTTTGACTCACAGTGGCAGAAAAGAACTAGGAAGCCAACCAGTACGTATGCCAGGCACGAGGACGGAGAAAGACTATCGCGGATCTCCCCGGAGAACACTCGGACCGAAAGAATGGACTATGCGACAGGTGTACCCGCAGAGACGCACATTTAATACACCCTACGTGACACACACTAGAGCACAAAACTAACAAAAATACACATCCCGGGAACACTGCTACCAGCGTCTACTATATTAGCGTTCTACTGTTTGTGGTCGGCGTTCGTGCTCATGGTTGGTTCGGTGTGGCTGCGGCGTTGTAAGGATCCAGTAGCCGGCGTCGAGGCGGCGTTCGACGTGCTTGGGCTGGCGTCGCTGGCTGCGTCGTATAAGCTCCCGGTCCAAGCGTTCGTGGAGGTGATGCCGGTGTTGTAGGCGTTGGGGGCACCACCCGGATGGGTGGCAACAGCGCTGGAGACACCCCTGGCCGTAGCATGTGGTAGCGTCCTCCGTAGATTCTCCGGAACAGGGTCGGAGATCGCTGCGAACAGCCGAGGCGAGCGGATGCGTGTCACATGCGCTCCGCAGTTCTTGGGCTTCCTGACCCATCGAACCCTACTGGACCACCAAAATTTTGGCTGGGATCGACGCCGGAACGGAAGAGGACCACGAGGATCCCAAATTCAAGCCGGTGGTTCCAATATTTTGGATTTTATCGGACTTTGAATTTCCCACGTGGTCGGCCATACGGTAGGCCTAACAAGGCCTAGCACGAGGGCGGGGCTCCCCGGCCTCGGCCCGAGGTAGAGACGACCCGGAGCGATGTCCCGATCGACTAACGTTAACCTCGAGCAATCATCGATGAGAGGACCGACTGATTTTACGGCAGAAACCCAAGAAACCATGGAGGAGGATTTTCACGATGCCACCAAGCCCGACTTCGTGCAAGACCGAAGCGAGCACGCGGCAGGCACCCAAGACCCGAGAGGCAGCACCCCAGTGGAAAGAAGACCACAGGCAGAGAATAGCAACGACCAGGATTGGGAAGTCGCCATGTCCAAGAGACAGAGGAGACGCCAGCGACACGGCAACGGACCGAGCGGCCAAGATTGGCGGGAACGGCGCTAGGGAACGGAAATTCCCTAGGCGACGTAAAGGTCACAGATGGCGCGCCAGCTGCGCCGAAAAGAGGAGGACAGGGAGTGCCGCGGAGGAGACTGCCTCCGCTCCCCAAGGACGATTTAAAGATAGTGCTCAGACCGAGGGGACTTGTAGTCAAGACCCTGCAAACTCACCATGTAGCGCGAGCGGTGGTAGCGGCCGCCGGGCCCGGATGCAAGACGGTAGATTTGATCGTTCGGCTGCGCAACGGCTGCAACATCATAATAGTAAGCACCGACAACGAAGAAGCGGCCCAACGTATACGGCGCATCACGCAGCTAACGTTTGGGAACAACAGCTACGCCATCAACGCATACGTTGCGATGCCGGAGGGCACGCTGCGGGGGGTCATCCACGCGGTGGACCCGATGACCTCGCCGGAAGAACTCAAAGCGAACCTTAGTGTCCGAACACAAGGAGTCAAGACCTTGGCAGCCAGGATGTTGGGAAGATCAAGCACGGCGGTCACCTTTGACGGCCCCATAATTCCGAAAAAGTACTCTACTACGGTGGGGCTATAAAAAGGAAGATAAGAAGGGTAGGGGCATCTGCACGGCGGCAGAGAATACCGGGTGTGAGCTACTAACCGACCAGACAGGGGAACAGCGTCAGTCCAGACACGTGTCTCAACCTAACCTTTATCAGGGGCGCCAAACAGGCAGAGTGGGAAAACCTGCCCGTGAACCTAGGCAGCGACCACCACATTATAAGAGTCAGCACGGTGGCAGACAACGTCAAGAGGAAGATTGGCACAGCTCGGCTAACGGATTGGGACGCCTTTAGAGCGCACTGCCGGCAAATGCAGGGCGACATCACTTCGATAGAAGAGTGGAGCCAACAACTCAGACAGATCCAGGAAATGTACACGCAAGAAGTGGACAGAACCGAACAAACACCGGAGGTGAACAAGCGACTCAAGCTATAGGAGGCTAGACGCGGGCTCACCAAAAGATGGAAGAGACAAAAGCTAAACAAGAAACTCCAAAAGAAATAGCGGACATCACTAAACAAACGGAGGAATACGTGACGCAGCTGGCCAGGCAAGGGTGGCAACAGTTTAGCAACTCGCTAAACGGTACCCTCAGCACGGCCAAAACGTGGCGTATCCTCAAGGCCCTAATGGACCCCAGCAAGAACAAATCGGAGAGCGGCAAATCGATCCAAAGACTGGTCCACCAGTACGAGGCCTCTGACGAGCAGCTCCTGAAAGAAGTCCGAGAAAAGTGCTATGGGAAAGATCAAATCGAAGGCTACGAAGGGGAATACCTCGGCGAAGAATATCCGAACATGGACAAACCCATCACGAGAGAGGAAGTTACCGAGGCCGTGAGAGCGGCCACGAAGAACACGGCGGCGGGAGCGGACAAGATTCAAAACTCTCTCATAAGAAATTTGAGCGGCGAGGCAATCGATAAGCTGACATCGTACCTCAACATGCTTTGGCAAGAGGGGAAGGTCCCGGCAGAATGGAAACACGCTGTTGTGGTCATGATACCCAAGCCGGGCAAGAAACTACAAATCGAGAACCTCAGGCCAATTTCGCTCACGTCGTGCCTGGGAAAACTGTACGAGAGTAGTCGCCAAACGAATCCAGCAACACCTGGAGAACGGAAAATGGTACCCCAACAGCATGTACGACTTCAGGGCGAACCTCTCGACGCAGGACGTCCTCCTACAATTAAAAGAAGAGGTACTCGACACAATGCCTAAGGCGGGCGAAAACGTGATGGCGCTCGACATCAAGGTGCTTTCGACAACGCCAGCCACGCGGCCATAATGGAAGGCCTCAACAACACCAACTGTGGAAGGAAAGTACACGACTATGTCAAGGACTTCCTAACCAATAGAACGGCTACGGTAGGGCTGGGGGAGCTGAGAAACGACACCTTCACCACCCCGTGCAAAGGCACACCCCAAGGCTCCGTAATATCCCCCGTGCTGTTTAACGTGGCGATGATCGGCCTGGCAAAAAGTCTCGGTGAGATCCAGGGCATCCAACACGCGATGTACGCGGACGACGTCACGGTATGGGTCACCAGAGGATCGCTAGGAGAAAAGCAAGAGAGGCTCCAAGAGGCGGCGAGCTGCATCGAAAAATACACCAGAGAAAGGGGACTAATTTGTTCTACGGAGAAATCCGAACTCCTGAGAGTCGGAAGACACCTCACCCAAGCAACACTGGAAGTTAAACTCGAAGGTCAAAACATTCCCGAAAAGAACATGATCAGAATCCTGGGCATGTGGCTACAAGTCAGCAGGAAGTGCAGCCACACCATCAGCCTGCTGAGCAAAGCGACGGAGCAAGTAGGCCGGATGATCAACAGGGTTTCCCAAAAAAAGATATGGCATCAAAGGAGATATACTCAAACTCGTCGGCAGCCTGGTCGTCAGCCGAGTCATCTACTCACTACCATACCACCCGATGACCAAGGGAGAGAGGGAACAGGCGGATACGATACTCAGGAAAGCCTACAAGACGGCCCTTCACCTGCCAAAAAACACGTCGAACGAGAGGTTGCTCCAACTGGGCATCAGCAACACCTTCAGCGAACTGGCGGAAGCCTTGCTTGAAACGCAAATCAGACTCAAGCTATGCTGCAGGGAGAGCGCTCCTGACTAGGTTGGGAAGGGATACGAGCGGATACTCAGACAGATACGCGGACGTACCCGACAACCTAAGAAAAACAATAAACGTTAGGCCGCTACCCAAGAACATGGACCCTAACCTCCACGAGCGCAGGAGGCAGGCGTGGGCTGAACATGTGGAAAACACTAGCGCGACTGAGCAATACGGTATACACGAATGCCGCCAGATACCCGCGAGGAGTGGACCGCGCGGCCACAGCGGTGGTAGTAGATTGCACAGGAAACCCAATCAAATGCGCGACGGCGGAAATCGCCAGTACCGCAGAGGCCGAGGAAATCGCTGTGGCGCTGGCAGCAGCAGGTTACAGAACAGGCAAGCCTCTAAACATCGAACAGATTCAAAGGAGGAGTGCAGGAATTACACGAGGGGCAGGATAAGCACAACCGCCCTAAAAATCCTCGGCGGGGTCAAGCTCGCCAGGAGAGACATTACACACAAGTTTATCTGGATTCCGGTCCATGCAGGCATAGAGGGCAGCGAAAGGGCAGACAGCCTAGCTCGAGAAACTACGTTCCGAGCCGGGCAGTCGCATTCCACGGAGCATCGCCCACACGCGTGTGAGAGAGGATATACAGACACCCTAAACCTACACAGGGGGACGAGAGCTAAATACCCCCCACCGCATAAAGTCCTGACGAAAGAGGAAGCAACGTTTTGGCGCAGACTGCAAACTCCTTCCCAAATTTATACATCCTAAACAAAATGTACCCGACGCAGTACAGAGATATCTGCCCCTGGTGCGGGGTCACACCCACACTCTACCACATCACATGGGAATGTAAACGTAACCAAACATTCCACCAACACAATAACCCGAGTGCGGAGCAATGGGAGAGTCGGCTCACCATCTGCGAGCTCACGGTCCAAAGGGCTTTAGTGCAGCATGCAAGTGAGGTAGCTAGGCTCAGTGGAGCCCTGGAATAGGGGCCCAACCTTACTTAAGAAAAGGCCTCAAGTCGCCAGCGCAGTGAAGACGACGGAGGCCTCGAGACGCCAAGCCCTTGAAAGCACCCAAATAAAGTTTTTTATGTCTCTCTCTCCGGAACGGGCTCAGGCACGGCATGAAGTCCACGATACGAAGCCGTAGAACGCGAGCTCACCGGAGCAGTAGCCGGCGTCGCTCTATTTATTTATTTATTTATTTCTGATACCCTCATGGCGCACAGGGCATTATTGAGGGGTGTGGTACATAGATATAAAATGAAACTCTTACAAAAAGGGGGTTAACGCATACATAGGCATGCCTACAAAAAAGAAGCTAGCTGCAAGAAAATACATGATTCAAAAAATTCCACTCTTCCAGCCAAAGCGTTCCTGACCCGCCGGAGCCTCCGTTTCTCTTTTCTTTCCGCCCATGCCTCGCTCTCCCTCGCCCTTTTATAGCCTTGGCTTTAGTCCACGTAAGCCTTGTCGTCTTCTCCTCTTCACCAATCATCTCTCCACCTCACCGAATGCTTCTTTATCCTCTTTAGTCTTCGATTAATCCACGTCGTCTTCACACCTCTTTCCTTCATAATTTTATTTTTAGATTCCCTATTATATGTGACAAGGGCCCCCTCTCTCAAGAGTATTCCATGAAAAACTGCACACGTCATCCTCATCTTCATGTCATCCAGCCAACCGACTATCTTCTGTGGCGATTCCGGACCCAGCACCCAACACACCGCAGATGTCCAGCACACACCAAGAGCACACCACTAACTTAGCACACCAAACTGCGTTTTCAGAACATTAACACAGCACTGCCGTTTACAGTGCGGTGTCCTTAATACACGTGGTAATATCCACAACACACTCCGTTGTATAATCACATAACATCATCAACAACAACACGATACATCCCAGAGATCCCTGCGCAGCAACAAGATACATCCCAGAAATACTTAGAGCTGTTTAGTTGGCTTTATTTGTATAAAGGTCTAATTTGTAACCTATGACCGTTTTGCCTGGCCTATCCGAAAACATCTCCCCTTGATTTGGAGTAGAGCTGTGATCGTATGTCTTCATTCACATTGGGCTTCATTAGTACCTCATCCCCTCCTGCATTTTTCTCCCCACTGCACGTGGGCACCTCGGCAACATGATCTGTCTTCTCGGCCACTACCGAGCATGCTACCTTGGGGGCGTACCGTGCGGCACCCCTTTCTTCGTACTTCTACATATTTACATGGAAAACCTTCTTAGTGTCATCTATCAGTAATTAATAATCCGTCCTTTTTCTTCCGCGTCACATGGTACGGACCCTTCCATTGCATCATTAACTTATGATTCGTGGGTAGCAGGACGTGAACCCTGTCACCCGGATTCAGATTCCCGTGAATGGCTTTCTTTTCATAATATGACTTATGGCGTTCACGCGCCTTTTCCAGGCCTTGATGTGCAAGCCTGCATGTTTCCTTCAACCTGTCCCGCAACTCCAGAACGTACGTGTATGTTGTCTTGAGATCCGATGCAATCTGTTTATTAGCCCACAGCTCCTTGAGTATTGCAAGTGGACTTCTAACGGTTCTCCCATACAACAGCTCGAAGGGCGAGAAACCAAGACTGGTTTGCGGTAGTTCGCGGTGAGCGAACAAAAGAGCTGAGAGATATCTGTCCCAATCAGTAGGTCTCTCCTGGCACATTTTCTTGATTATATTTTTGAGGGTGTCGTTGAACCACTCTACAGGGCCATTGCACATGGGATGGTAAGGCGTCGTCAGTAACTGCCTTACTGACAAAAGGGGGTTAACCTCCTTCATTAGTTTCGATTTGAAGTTCGAGCCCCGGTCACTCAAAACTTCCCTCGGGAACCCATAAAGCGAAAACATTTCCACAAGACCCTCCGCCACTTGAATACTGTCAATAGTTCTCCGTGGAATAGCGTCACGATAACGAGTGGCCATGTCAACCAGAGTAAGCACATATCTATTGCCTTTGGCGGACACTGGAGAGATTGGCCCCACAATGTCAACAGCCACTCGCTGAAACGGTAGGTCGATGGCTGGCATCTTGCCCAGAGGTACGGGACCAACTCTTCCCTTCGGAACTGTGCGCTGGCACACGTCACATGAGCGAACAAAGCGCTTAACGTTACTCTGAACACCCGGCCAAAAGAACTCGGTGATCCTAGACACCGTTTTTTGAACACCCTGGTGTCCGGCCATAATGGCGTCATGTCATAAGCGTAGCATGGTCTCTCGCATATCTCTCGGCAACACCAGCTGTTGGGCCCGTCTTCCTGAACTAAATATGCATTCCCTGTGCAGAAGACCATTTCCCAATTGATATTCGAATGACGTACGACTCTTCCTTTTCACTTTCCACGACTCTTTCGAAGCAGGCCTTCAAGCTTGGGTCTTCTTTTTGCCTAATTGCAATTTCGCCCGGTGTTACGCTCAGACACATTGTAACAGGAGTAGGGAGCGGACGCTGCGTTGCTCGGGCTGTCGCTTGAGCTCTTGTCTCCACTGCCGACGAGAAACTGATTACACCCGTCTGAGCTGTCGTGGGCCTTTCCTCCTTTGGATGTTCTTCAACGTCGAGCATCCTCCACTCGGGATCGGGGTCTTCGACACTTCTTGCACCCGTAATGTTTCCGAAAATGAGATCATAGATGGGTTGGTCTACGCATTTCGCCACTGCCTGCCCAGTATAATATGGCGTGGACACTAGAATCCTGGCTTCAGGAAGGTACCTTACTGTGCTGTCTACAAGAGTGACAACCGGCTCTTCCTCTGTAAGATCCTCGTCCTTCACCAGGCTTCTTCGAACCAAAACTATGTTGACTCCGCTGTCTCTAAGCGCCAATATAGGACGGTCCCCTATTTGCCCAACCACCACCGGCATTGCTACTTTCGATTTGGGTGTTCCACTCACCGCCTCATTTTCCAACGACGTTTGCTCTCCTTTCAGCTGTGAAACTTCAGGTGGCGTGACAAGTTCTACCCTAGAGTCGACAACGCATGCAGCTCGGTCCTGCGTTCTGTATCGGCACTCATCCAGAGTATGACTCCCTCTCTTACAACCTTGACACACAACCTGTGTTTTTTGGGCAGCGCTACTAGTCCGACAGTCAACTGCACGGTGCCTCACCTTGCCGCAGAGAAAACACATTACTGGCGCCTTAGATGCACAGCCATATGCTCTTGGTTTTGCCGCATCTGTCTCTAGGATCTTTTGGGTTTCCTCCTTTGCCTTACTCAAATTTCCTTGCCCTTGAGCCTCAAGGAATTGGTATGCAGTGTCGGCGAACTCTTCCAATGAGCACAACTTTCAGGAATAGCGCTAGCTTTGAGCTGCAACACGCTAAAAATTTCTCTGTGACCAGCTTGTCACGCACTTGAAAACTCTTCTTTGTTTGACATATCAAGCCACCTATCAAAATAGTTGGTCAACCTGCAGGAAAACTACTTAGCAGTTTCTGAATCCTCAGGTTTCGCGGTGCGAAATCTCTCACGAAAACCCTCTGCCGTAAGCCTGAATCTTTGGAGGAGCGCCCTTTTGACTTTCTCGTAGTCCATGGAATCAGCAGCAGGCATCCTTCCAAACAGATCCAGCGCCTCTCCGACCAAACACATGCTCAATGCCGTAGCCAATTCACTGCACTCCCCGCCTTGCCCAAAAGCTATCTGCCCGAATCGTTGCAGATATGCGTCCAGATCATCTCTTGTCATCGAAAGGAGCCATCAGCTTCCTTGGACAAATTCTGGCCGGTCTAGGAGATTATCTACCCGCTAAGGAACGCTGATCACTGTCCGTGATCTCCTAATATCCTCCCGCGACATGCGCCTGTTTCCACAAAAGAAACTCCTTCTCCCGTTCTATCCTTCTTTTCCCCTGTTCTTCTGCCTCGCGAGCTCTCCTAGCTTCTCGCTCTTCTGCCTCGCGAGCTCTTTTATCTGCTTCGCGAGCGTCTGCGCGTGCTTGCGCCCTTTTCCACTCTCTGCCTATCTGCCTCCTCTTTCTGCCTCTTTCCCTCCCCCTCATAGAGGCGCATCGCCTATTCCTTGCTTAACCCTAGCTTGAGTGGCAGTTCTGACGTCCTTGTCAAACCCATACTGTTGCCGTCGAGAGATCGGAAAAATCCCAGACAAAGCAAAAAAGTAACAAGGAAATGAATCCTGGCGCAGGCTCGCCCATTATATTTGTCACGGATCTCCCCGGAGAACACTCGGAACGAAAGAATGGACTAGGCGACAGGTGTGCCCACTCAGACGCACATTTAATACACCCTACGTGACACTCACTAGAACACAAAACTAACACAAAACACAGAATAAAAATACACACGACCCGGGAACACTGCTACCAGCGTCTACTATTAGCGTTCTACTGTTAGTGGTCGGCGTTCGTGCTCACGGTTGGTTCGGTGCGGCTGCGGCGTTGTATGGATCCAGTAGCCGGCGTCGAGGCGGCGTTCGACGTGCTTGGGCTGGCGTCGCTGGCTGCGTCGTATAAGCTACCGGTTCAAACGTCCGTGGAGGTGATGCCGGTGTTGTTGGCGTTGGGGGCACCACGCGGATGGGTGGCAACAGCGCTGGAGACACCCCTGGCCGTAGCAGGTGGTAGCGTCCTCCGTTGATTCCCCGGAACGGGCTAGGCACGGCAGGAAGTCCACGATACGAAGCCGTAGAACGCGAGCTCACCGGAGCAGTAGCCGGCGTCTCTCTCGCAGCCAAAGCGTCCCTGACCCGCCGGAGCCTCCGCTTCTCTGTTCTCCCCCCCCCCTCCCCCCGTGCCTCGCTCTTCCTCGCCCTTTTATAGCCTTGGCGTTAGTCCACGTAAGCCTTGTCGTCTTCTCTTCTCCACCAATCATCTCTCTCCACCTCACCGAAGGCTTCTCCACCAATCATCTCTCTCCACCTCACAGAATGCTTCTTCATCTTCTTTAGTCTTCGGTTAATCCACGTCGTCCACTTCACACGTCTTTACTTCATTTTATTTTAGATTCCCTATTATATGTGGCAAAGACAGAGCATTAAACGACAGGTTAAAAACGCGGAAGGAAAAAATTGGATACATTCAATGGAAAAGAAGGATAGTTTAGAACTGTATCGATACTGGAAACAGCATATCAGGAAGGAAGCGTTGTATGATAATTCAAGAGGAAGTGCCCTACTCTTTTTGTACCTAGGTCAGGATGTCTTAAAACGCACAGCTATAAAAAGAAATTTAACGAAGAAGATGACACATGTGCTGTGTGTGGTAAATCTGTAGAAACTATAGAACACCTTATTCTAAAATGGGATGGCATCCATCCAGATGTTGATGCAGGCACAGTAACTCTTCCTGTTGCTCTAGTGTTTAGAGATAACAATAATCATGTAAATAAATCCGCGGTGGAAGTTAGCAGCTTCTTTTACTAATGATTATGTTACCGCAATTCCTCATTAATCACCCCACGACTTCTTGACTATGAACCCCATTATAATGGATTCTGTTGGAATAGAAAAATAATTCATCTGCTGAAGACGTCATCATCATGCGGAGTAGATAGCATAAACTCGAAAATTTTGAAAAATACCGAAGTGTATAGTGCTGTTATTCTTGCTGAACTTTTTCAACGATTTCTTGTGTTTGGCTGTGTTCCTAGCGACTGGAAGGTGTGCAAGGCGGTTCCTCTGCACAAGGCTGGTGTCAAACATTCTCCTAATAATTATGGGCCCATTTCACTTCTTAGCATCCCTTGTAAAATCATGGAACATGCCGTCTGCTCTTACCTTGCCAATTTTCTTGAGTCAAATTTTTTTTTCAATAATTGCCTACCCTGGTTTCGTAAATTATTCACATGCGAGACGCAACTTCTATGCTTTATACAGGATCTTCATTTCATCCTTGATCGGGGTTTCATAGCTGACTGTATATTCCTCGATTTCTCCAAAGCCTTTGACAAAGTTTCTGATCAATTACTACTTTTCAAATTAAATAATCTCAATCTCGACCCTAACATCATCTCGTGGCTTCAGTCTTTCCTCACTAATCGTTCTCAATACGTGACTGCTAATAAATCCAACTCTCGTTCCTCTCCATCGGTCTCAGGCGTTCCCCAGGGTTCTGCCCCAGGGCCCCTACTTTTTTCATTTATATTAATGACTTGCGTGACAACACTGCTTCTTCTGTATGTATTTTTGCTGACGATTGCGTTATTTACAGTGAAATTAACAGTGACTCTGACACTTCTGTCCTTCGATCTGATATTAACCAAGTTTCAGAATGCTGTAAATTATGGCACATTGAACTTAACATTAATAAGTGTAAACATTTGCGTGTTTCTCGACGTAACACTGGAATAGCCACTTACGACCTTAATAATATTCCTCTCGAAACTGCGTCTTCGTATAAGTACCTTGGTGTGCACATAACTTCTAATCTTTCTTGGAGTCTGCACGTGGAATTTATTACTAACAATGCTAACCGCATGTTGGGGTACCTGCGTAGAAACTTCTCCCTTTCTTCTACTTCAATAAAATTGCTCCTTTATAAAACACTTGTTCGGCCTAAATTGGAATATGCAGCATCTGTATGGGACCCTGACCTGTCATCATTAGCTACTGAAATCGAATCTGTTCAAAACCGTGCGTCACGTTTTATACTTTCCAATTATCACCGTATCTCCAGTGTTACTGCTATGAAAACTACCTTATCATTGCCACCTCTTTCACTCCGCAGAAAAATTTCGCGCTTATGCCTATTTCATAAGATATATTACTACAATCCTGTCCTTAAGAGCCGGCTACTAACTACATACTATATGTTTCAGGCCGCATTGATTATCTTCGCAAAGCAGGTGTTCCGTCATGCCATATTAAACACACTTTTTTTTATCTTGTCCCCGACCCTTCTTGCAGTTGGAACTACCTTCCGGGCACATTGTCGATATTTCTAACCCAAGTTCTTTTAAGACTGCCCTATGTAATATTTATTTGTAGATTTTAGTCAGTTTTATTTTGCGTTCGATTTCGTTGTCTTATTGCTGCCTGCCGGAAAAGTTCTCTCTTTTTTTTGGGGGGGGGGATTGTTGTTTTTCCCCTGTCTTCTCTCCCATTATTTTGTGTTATGTTGTGTTCATTTTTCGACGCGTTTTCATTTCTTCTATTTTGTTTTTGTGCTGCACTGTATTCGACCCAATGTATGTCCTTCCCACTCCCCTCTTTAATGCCTTCGGGCCCCGAGAGTTTTTGAATAAATAAAAGTGATTGGAAGATTGGTGGCTCAAAAGCAGAGAGGTGACATAAGGTTAAAAGTGCATGAAGACGTACTTAAACAAAGGGTCGAATTTTAATAACTTACAACACAGTTAAACAAAAATGGAGAAAAAAGCTGAGCATGGTGGCAACTGCCATCACCCCGTTTCAAAGGGGACGCTCCTACCACCCATTCAGCCATCCATCCATCCATACATCCATCCATACCCTCTCACCCACCACCCATCCATCAATCAACCCACCCACCCGCCCCCTTAATTCATGGCGCAAGTAGCTGGCTCTGGGGCAGTCGCTCACTCCTCCTCCCGCCTAAAAAGTTTCAGTCATGGCGAGACACCTTAATCAAAGGCGTTCCGCCATCTCAAATAATTCGACACAATAGAACTGCAGAGGCTTTAAGGACCGCACTAAGCGGGCCAATTTCCGCCTCTAGCTTGAAACATTCGAGTCCCTACCAGCCGTGGTTGCCCTTCAGGAGCCAGGCCTGGGCGCCACACTTTCAAATTACACGATGTTCCAATAACATCCCACGTCTTGTCATCTCGTTCACAAAGCCTACACAGCCAACTTAGTGGATCTCGACCTCCAGCTCGAGTATTCCTATGTAATGGTGACTATCCTACCACTCCAGCGCAGGGACCCACCGTTGCATATACTCAACCTGTACTGCTCTCCCAAACTAGAGCGAGTGAATTTTGCGGACCTCTTTAGCCGCGCGATGAGAGAAGCGGGTCGCGATCCCTTGCTGATTGTGGGCGACTTTAACTCTCCCGGTCAGCTGAGGGGGCATCGCAAGGAGGAGTCGCGCGGACGTAAGCTGGCAGAGCTTGCGTCCACGTTGGGTCTCACCCTCCACACGAACCCGTCCACCAAACCCGGCTAGGAAACTCCGTGACACGGGATACGTGTCCGGACTTAACCTTCACTCGCTAGATATGACACGCAGACTGGCTCAACACCGAGGAGACCCTCAGTAGCGACCACTGCATTCTTAACACTACACTATGCACCGCTCCCTCAAGCGTCCCAGAACACAAGCCCGTATCCCAGATTGGACGAAATTCAGGCAAAATTTTCACTCACTTTATAATAAACCAATTTCCGAGCGAGGCTACCCAGCGTGATCCTAAAAGATGCTGACACACCTTTGCTCGCATGAAACTCAGATCTAGCTCCTGGAGGCGGTCACGGACGTGGATAACCACCTTCTTCACTTTTGAGAAACCCGTCGCAGCCTCGTCCGCCGTTGGCGACGCCAGAAACACATAGAAAGCTTAAAGCTCGAACTGCGGAGCTTACCCAGAAAGCGGCAGAGTACGCGGCCCAACTCGCCGACTCCAACTAGGTGTATAGACGCAACATGGCCGCGCGACAAACGTCCAGGCGCGACACATGGCGCCTTTTTAGAGCCCTAATCTAAAAGAACGTCTTCTTGGGCGAGTTGGTCACAATTCATCTTTGGTACTAGGCGCGAACACACACAGAACACAAGGAAGGGAACGGGACAAAGCGCCCAAACACGAATCGAAACACAAAAAACATTTGCGGCGAGCCATGCACGCTTTCCCTGGCAACACATCTCAACTGGCACAGAAATTTCGGGACCAGTTTCTGTATACAGCCAAAGACCCCCGTGGATCTGCGTACTCGTTCGTATGCAGGCTGAGATAACACGGAGCTGGATCAACCTTTCCAGCTCCATGATCTGTGGGCAGCTCTCGCCAAAATTGAACGGGGCACTGCACCAGGAAGGGATAAGGTCACCGTTAAGCTTTTGACGAACCTCTCCGACTTGGCTTACCAGTCCCTCCCGCGTGCTTCCGTTTGCTAGCAGCTGCCCAATGTTGCCCACGCCCATTAAACATATGTATATACAGATGGATGGATGGAGGATGGATATATGTCTATATATTTAACGGGTGTGGACAACATTGGGCTTGTCTGCAGCGGCCAGCAAACGG
This sequence comes from Amblyomma americanum, assembly GCF_052857255.1. NCBI lineage: Eukaryota > Metazoa > Arthropoda > Arachnida > Ixodida > Ixodidae > Amblyomma > Amblyomma americanum. The sequence goes on along the minus strand of NC_135499.1, from coordinate 37,225,495 downwards.
AAACACGCCTCCGGCCCTCACCACGGGTGAAGGTACACGGTCGCGGTAGCAGCAACAGAGTTAACAGCAACACAGTTAACGGTCTCACCTTCACAGCCTGCAGTGCAGCACAAGCAGAAGAGGTCGCGATTGCCCTCGCGGCCTCACATTCCGATTCAAAATACATAATCACCGACTCGCGAGGGTCCTGTCGGAACGCCGAACAACGCTGCACTCCCTTCCTAGCCTACCGAATCTACCAAAATGGCATACAGGATACGGACCCCGCACACCGTTACCTTATATGGGCTCCTGCTCTCAGGGGTTGGCAGGTAACGAGGCAGCAGACGAAGCCACCAGTGCGCTCTCTCAGGGCTGTTTTCTCCTGCCCACCCGACCAGGAACCTGATTTTAATCCGGTCTTTACCTTCAAAGAAGTTACAACCTACTATCAAGACAGTCATCGCCTTTACCCTCGCCCACGTAAAGGCCTCAAGAAGGCGGATGAGCGGCTCCTTCTCCGCCTTCTCACCAATAGATTGCTGTGCCCCGCAGCACTAAAACATTTGACACCTCCTCTAACGGCAGCTGCCCGCACTGTGGAGTGGTGTCTTCTGGCACCTATCACATGGCGTAGGCCGGCCCCTCCAACCCGGCTATTCCCCCTATCCCCAACCCAACCAGGGAGAACTTGGAAGTGACCCTGCTCGGCTGCCACGACTTACAGGCCCAACAAGCCTTAGTCGGGCGCGCCCGGGCAGCGGCCGTCGCCTCTGGGGCCCCAAACTAGGGACCACCTAGTGCTTGTAAGGATCGGTCCCTTACGGGCTGATCCAAAATACCTCTTTCTTCCTAATAAATGTTTTCACCACCACCACCGCCAGCGAAACCGAGTGGGGGAGGAGAAGCGAGGGGGGAGAGTGAATCCACATCCAGGGATGACGATGAAGAATCAACGTCCAGTGAAATGGAGTGGCGAAAGGCTGATTTTGATATTCGACAGTTCCACTCGGCCAGCTGTAGCTATCGCGTCACTCCAGGTTTAACCAGAGCTAAACCACAGCCATTTTTTCTGCTGTCATGGACCACCCTGCCCTTTTGATGGCTGCCCTCGCTGAAAGACCCTTCCGGGCGTCTTGGCCGCTGGGCGCTACGCCTTCAGGAGTATTCGTACAATGTCGTGTACAAGTGTGGACGTCTTCATCAAGACGCTGATTGCCTGTCTCAGTACCCTGTCGAGCCACCTGATCTCAGTGACACTGACGATATTCCCTGTTTGGCATTTCTGACCCACACAACATCGCCGAGGAGCAGCGCAAGGACCCATATTTGCAAACCATCATTGAGGCTATGCAGAACGTTCAGATCGGCGAGTTGGTACATATGCATCAGTAGTTGAGTTAAGTTGAGGTGTTGAATGCTACAGGTGGGGTTAGCCTTGCTTTATCTGCCGGAAATAGCTCCACCGCAGCGTCCCTTCCATATTAACAATGTCGCATCTACCCCGCTAAGCGCACAGTCTCTTATAATAGCACACATTCTCTCCCGCAATCACCATGCTCACAATCAATCCACACAGTTCACATCACAGTCCACTCCAGAAGTCACCATCTATGCACATATTCAGTCACAGTAGAACATACGCCATTGTAGTGCCACACTCCATACACACATTCACTCACAGTATAAAGTAGTCCACTCCGGAAGACACCATCTACGCACACATTCAATCACAGTAGGCCATAGTCCGTTCCTGCTGTCACCATTTAAAAACAAGATCCGTGTTCTGCAGAAATGTTAAAAGAAGGCGTGCAGCCTCCCTTCTGCATGTCTGGTTTCCACATGCATCTGTAAAACAACGCGAACGCCGGACATGTGATTAGCGTAACATGTGATGTACTCTGCGTATGTTTCTCCCTTTATAAGCACCAGGTCCTGCTAATAAAACCTCAGGTCAGAGTCAGCGCTCGTCCCGTGTCCTTCTTGTTCTTGTCCGACGGTGTTCGCGCTGTTTTACAAGAGATGCTTCATTTACGGCCTCAGCTCTGGAAGCTCGAAACGCTCCCTGCAGCTCTTCGATACCAAAAATGGCATCCCGGGCTCTATCGCCGCAACTTCCGTCCTGACGGGCCCTCCTTCCTTCTAGTCATTCCCCAGCTGCCCTCTTCTATAATCGCAGAACTTCATGAGCTGCCTGCAGCAGGACACCTTGGTGTGCCAAGAACTTAGGACCGGATACGGCGCCGTTTCTTTTGGCCTGGATTATACCGTACATTCCGGCGTTACGTCACCACTTGCGACCTCTGTCAGCGCAGGAAGAAGCCTTCGGCACCACCTTCTGGTATTCTGCACCACATGTAGACGTGCCAGTGGAGCCGTTCCACCGTGTAGGGCTTGACCTCCTCGGACAATTCCTGACCTCGGAATCCGGAAATAGGTGTGTCGCAGTAGCCACCGACTATGCCACTCGGTGCGCGATGACCCGTGCATTGCCTGCGAGCTGAGCGACCGGTTTCGCTGACTTCTTTGTTCACAATCTTATTCTACAACATGGTGCCCCTCGTCAATTACTCTTGGACCGCGGACGCTATTTCATGTCCCGAGTTGTTGACGACATCCTGCGTTCATGTTCTACCAAGCATAAGATTGCCACAGCATACCACCCGCAGACGAACGTTTGAACCTGACATTAACAGACATGCTGTCTATGTACGTCTCCCCCGACCACAAAGACTAGGATCTCACCTTGCCCTATGTGACGTTCGCTTACAACACCTCCCGGCATGACACAACTGGTTACTCTCCGTTCTATCTTTTATATGGGGGACACACCGTCCTGCCTTTGGACACACACGTCCCATACGCTGACCATCCCGTCACCGTCTACTCCTGTGACGTCATTGCTCAAGCTGCAGACGCTCGCCAAATCGCCCGTAGTCGGCTCCAAGCGTCCGAGGAGGTACAGAAGTATATGTACGACAATCGCAATCGTCACGTAACCTACGAACCGGGGTCGCTCGTTCTTCGGTGGTACCCCGTCGGTCTCTGAGAAACTTTTGTCCCCCTACCATGGCCCTTATCGTGTGGCCTCTCGCGTGAAAGGACGAACGAAGAAGAGGTTAATGTGGCTCCCTGTTCGCATTGATGCCCCCTGCTAGGAACACTTCATTCTAAACCCGTAACACTTGTAAATAAATGTAACTAGTATTTCCCCGTAACGATATAAAGACGACGGTCACCATTGACGCGGGCCGAACTGGGAGCAAGCGCGGCTCGGCTCGCGTCCTATACGCCCTTCCACTAATCAAGCTTCGCCCTAGACTCTGGAGCCACATTGACATTGATCATCGTCAGGCAATCAGACGATTTGCGGGCCTTCCCAGTGACTCTCAAGTGGGCCCTACTTATGCTGAACTTTGAGCATGGCCAGTGTCTCTTCGGGCGGAACGCACAACACTCCAACATATAGAGCGTCTACATAGGGCCCCAGACGTGCTCGCGCTACTTGATCGACTATACGAGCCTCAACCCAATCTCGCATGGGAGAAGCAGCGCGCCATTTTGATGAGCTAACGACCTCAACTCACACCCCCGCGCCACCACTGCCGCCTTCACATCGCAACCCACCGCTTTGTACCATCACGAGTTTATCCGGAGTACTATCAAAGTGAGATATCCCCCATTGCGCCATTCTTCAGGAGGCCGCACAACGCGTTGACGCAGACTTTGCTGATCGCACACGCTGACGGCTAGCTCCGTGGCGCAAGACGAGGCATCTGCTACCACTGCCTCCGTTGTCCCCGCCCTTGGCTTGCGGCGACAGGGTAGGCTAAGCCACTTCTCCTCCACCACCGCTGAGTTAGCAGGGCTTCATCTGGCTGCTGACATTCTTCGTGAACAGCCATATCTATCGCGAGTGGCTGTTCCCCACGATTCATGCTCAGCCAAGACTCAACTCTGCTTCCCCGAACGCGTTTCTGTGTGTGCCCAAGTCCTTCATGCGAAGTTCTGTGCAGTGCGCGACCTAGGATGCGATATTGTTCTGTACGTCGCGTCACACATCAGCCTTCCTGGAAATGAAGCTGCTGATCGACTAGCTAAGGAGGCTCATCGCAACAGTACCGTGCCCTTCTGTGACTCATTGTCCAGTTATGACGTAGCTCGACACATTATTCGGTGCAAACTTACTGAGCATCACCCAGACCCTCGTGTGGCGGCGGGCTGTAGCTTCCCCGAACACAACAGCTGGCAACTCCAGAAGTGCACTTCGCTCTCTTGTTCGCTCCATACATGAAGCGGGCTTCTACAACCAATTATAACGATAACCGCGCGCGCCGCATTCTTGGGGCAAAACCATCCCCGAGCATTTGCTGGCTAAGGTGCCGAGAGCGCGCGTTTGCTGCGCTCAGTTCGCTGCCTGGAACCAGAAGTTCAGCGGCATGGCACGACGGATCTCCGTGCGTCTGCCGCGGAAGGTGGCGAGATCGTGCGGCTGCAGCTGCTCGTGACGCTGGCCGGATCGCGAAGAGACCCTCAACTGCTCCGCGGAGTCCCGCTTAGCCTGGTGGTTGGAAGTATGGGTTATTCTGGGGGGGGGGATACTGGTTCCGATGCATGTTGGCCATTCTGTGGCATGACTCTTAGGGACCAGGGGTGCGGGAAGCGGATGTGGGAGACAGCCTTCGAGGTGGCACTCCCGTCGCTGTTTTCACATCCCTATGTGGGAGGCTTCTCTCCTCGCCCCGCCGGTGCTGTCCTGACGCCCGACGATGAAGATGGGCCGCGTTGAAATGGAGGGGGGAAGCAGGTTCTCCACATCCCTCCCTCTTTAAATGTTGGCGCATGGCTGAACTCATCCATGGATGCCATCGACGAGACGAAGTGTCCAGTGCTTGCACACACTCCCAGTGCACCGAGGCTCCCCTCCCCCGAATGGTGTTTGCAAAGAATCCCAGTGCACCGAGGCTCCCCTCCCCCCGCACGGTGCTTGCACACACTCCCAGTGCACTATGGCTCCCCTCCCCCCGCTGGTGCTTGCACACACTCCCAGTGCACCGAGGCTCCCTTCCCTCGCCCGGTGTTCGCACTCGCTCCCAGTGCACCGTGGCTCCCCTCCCCCCGCACGGTGCTTGCACACACTCCCAGTGCACCGACGCTCCCCTCCCCCCGCCCTTTGCTTGCACACACTCCCAGAGCACTGTGGCTCCCCACCCTCCCGCCCGGTGCTTGCACACGCTCCCAGTGCACCTAGGCTCCCCTCCCCCCTCCCGGTGCTTGCACACACTCCCAGTGCACCGAAGCTCCCCTCCCCCCGCCCGGTGCTTGCACACACTCCCAGTGCACTGTGGCTCCCCTCCCTCCCTCCCTCCCAGTACTTACAAACACTCCCTGTGCACCGAGGCTCCCCTCCCCCCGCCCGGTGCTTGCACACTCTCCCAGTGCACTGTGGCTCCCCTCCCCCGCCCGGTGCTTGCACACACTCCCAGTGCATCGAGGCTCCCCTCCCCTCGCCCGGTGCATGCACACACTCCCAGTGCACTGTGGCTCCCCTCCCCCCGCCCGGTGCTTGCACACACTCCCAGTGCACCGAGGCTCCCCCTCCCTCGCTCGGTGCTTGCACACGCTCCCAGTGCACCGAGGCTCCCCTCCCCCCGCCCTGTGCTTGCACACACTCCCAGTGCACTGTGGATCCCCTCCCCTCTCCTGGTGCTTGCACACACTCCCAGTGCACTGTGGCTCCCCTCCCCCGCCCGGTGCTTGCACACACTCCCAGTGCACCGAGGCTCCCCCTCCCTCGCTCAGTGCTTGCACACGCTCCCAGTGCACTGAGGCTAACCTCCCCTCGCCCGGTGCTTGCACACACTCCCAGTGCACCGAGGCTCCCCTCCCCCCGAACGGTGCTTGCACACACTCCCAGTGCACCAATTCTCCCCTCCCCCCGCCCGGTGCTTGCACACACTCCCATTGCACCGAGACTCCCCTCCCCCTGCCCGGTGCTTGCACACACTCCCAGTGCACCGCGGCTCCCCTCCCTTCGTCCGGTGCTTGCACGCGCTCCAAGTGCACTGAGGCTCCCCTCCTCCCGCCCGGTGCTTGCACACACTCCCAGTGCACAATTGCTCGCCTCTCCCCGACCGGTGCTTCCCCACACTCCCAGTGCACAGTGGCTACCCTCCCCCCCGCCCGGTGCTTGCACACACTCCCAGTGCCTCGAGGCTCTCCTCCCCCGCCCGGTGCTTGTACACACTCCCTGTTCACCGAGGCTCCCCTCCCCCCGCGCAGTGCTTGCACACACTCCCAGTGCACAAGGCTCCCCTCCCCTGCCCGGTGCTTGCACACACTCTCAGTGCACACAGGCTCCCCTGCCCTCGCCCGGTGTTCGCGCTTGCTCCCGGTTCACCATGGCTCCCCTCCCCCGCCCGGAGCTTGCACACACTCCCAGTGCATCGAGGTTACCCTCCCCCAGCCCAGTGCTTGCACACACTCCCAGTGCAGCGAGGCTGCCCCCCTCGCCCGGTGCTTGCACACGCTCCCAGTGCACTGAGGCTAACCTCCCCTCCCCCGGTGCTTGCACACACTCCCAGTGAACCGAGGCTCCCCTCCCCCCGAATGGTGCTTGCACACACTCCCAGTGCACCGAATCCCCCCGCGCGGTGCGTGCAAAGACTCCCAGTGCACAAGGTTCCCCTCCCCCCCGCCCGGTGCTTGCACACTTTCCCAGTGCACCGAGGCTCCTCTCCTCCCGCCCGGTGCTTGCACACACTCCCTGTGCACCGAGGCTTCCCTTCCCCCGCCCGGTGCTTGCACACACTCCCTGTGCACTGTGGCTCCCCCTCCCCCGCCCGGTGCGGGCACACACTCCCAGTGCACTGTGGCTCCCCTCCCCCCGCCGGTGCTTGCACACGCTCCCAGTGCACTGTGGCTACCCTCCCTCACTCCTGGTGCTTACACGCACTCCCTGTGCACCGAGGCTCCCCTCCCCCGCCCGGTGCTTGCACACACTCCTAGTGCACCGAGGCTCCACTCCCCTCGCCCGGTGTTCGCACTCGCTCCCAGTGCACCGTGGCTCCCCTCCCCCCGCCCGGTGCTGCGCACACTCCCAATGCACCGAAGCTCATGTCCCCCCGCCCGGTGCTTGCACACACTCCGAGTGCACCGAGGCTCACCTCCCCCCGAGCGGTGCTTGGTCACGCTGCCTGTGCACCGAGGCTCCCCTCCCCCGCCCTGTGCTTGCACACACTCCCAGTGCACTGTGGCTCCCCTCCCCCCTCGCGGTGCTTGCACACACTCTCAGTACACCGAGGCTCCCCTCCCCCCGCCTGGTGCTTGCCAACACTCCCAGTGCACTGTGGCTCCCCTCCCTCCCGCCCGGTGCTTACACACACACCCTGTGCACCGAGGCCCCCTCCCCCCTCCCGGTGCTTGCACACACTCCCAGTGAACCGAGGCTCCCCTCCCCCCGACCGGTGCTTGCACACACTCCCAGTGCACTGTGGCTAACCTCCCTCCTGCCCGGTGCTTACACACACTCCCTGTGCACCGAGGCTCCCCTCCCCCCGCCCGGTGCTTGCACACACTCCCAGTGCACCGAGGCTCCCCTCCCCTCGCCCGGTGCATGCACACACTCCCAGTGCACTGTGGCTCCCCTCCCCCCGCCCGGTGCTTGCACACACTCCCAGTGCACCGAGGCTCCCCCTCCCTCGCCCGATGCTTGCACACGCTCCCAGTACACTGAGGCTAACCTCCCCTCGCCCGGTGCTTGCACACACTCCCAGTGCACTGTGGCTCCCCTCCCCCCACTCTGTCATTGCACACACTCCCAGTGCACCGAGGCTCCCCTCCCCTCGCCCAGTGCTTGTACACACTCCCAGTGATCTGTGACTCCCCTCCTCCCACGCGGTGCTTGCACACACAGTGCACTGTGGCTCCCCTCCCCCGCCCGTTACTTGCACACACTCCCAGTGCACCGAGGCTCCCCTCCCTCCGCCCGGTGGTTGCACAATCTCCCAGTGCACCGTGGCTCCCCTTCCCCCGCCCGGTGCTTGCACACACTCCCAGTGCACCGAGGCTCCCCCTCCCTCGCCCGATGCTTGCACACGCTCCCAGTGCACTGAGGCTAACCTCCCCTCGCCCGGTGCTTGCCCACACTTCCATTGCACTGTGGCTCCCCTCCCCCCGCTCTTTCATTGCACACACTCCCAGTGCACCGAGGCTCCCCCTCCCTCGCCCGATGCTTGCACACGCTCCCAGTGCACTGAGGCTAACCTCCCCTCGCCCGGTGCTTGCACACACTTCCAGTGCACTGTGGCTCCCCTCCCCCCGCTCTGTCATTGCACACACTCCCAGTGCACCGAGGCTCCCCTCCCCCCTCCCGGTGCTTGCACACACTCCCAGTGCACCGAAGCTCCCCTCCCCCCCACCCGGTGCTTGCACACACTCCCAGTGCACTGTGGCTCCCCTCCCTCCCAGTGCTTACACACACTCCCTGTGCACCGAGGCTCCCCTCCCCCCGCCCGGTGCTTGCACACTCTCCCAGTGCACTGTGGCTCCCCTCCCCCGCCCGGTGCTTGCACACACTCCCAGTGCACCGAGGCTCCCCTCCCCTCGCCCGGTGCATGCACACACTCCCAGTGCACTGAGGCTAACCTCCCCTCGCCCGGTGCTTGCACACACTCCCAGTGCACCGAGGCTCCCTTCCCACGCCCGGTGCTTGCACACACTCAAAGTGCACCGAGGCTCCCCTCCTCCAGAACGGTGCTTGCACACAGTCCCAGTGCACCGATTCTCCCCTCCCCCCGCCCGGTGCTTGCACACACTCCCATTGCACCGAGACTCCCCTCCCCCTGTCCGGTGCTTGCACACACTCCCAGTGCACCGCATCTCCCCTCCCTTCGCCCGGTGCTTGCACGCGCTCCAAGTGCACTGAGGCTCCCCTCCCCCCGCCCCGCCCGGTGCTTGCACACACTCCCAGTGCACAATTGCTCGCCTCTCCCCGCCCGGTGCTTCCTCACACTCCCAGTGCACAGTGGCTACCCTCCCCCCGCCCGGTGCTTGCACACACTCCCAGTGCCTCGAGGCTCTCCTCCCCCGCCCGGTGCTTGCACACGCTCCCAGTTCACCGAGGCTCCCCTCCCACCGCCCGGTGCGAGCACACACTCAGTGCACCGAGGCTCCCCTCCCCCCGCCCGGTGCTTGCACACAATCCCAGTGCACTATGGCTCCCTTCCCCTCCCCCGGTGCTTGCACACACTCCCAGTGAACCGATGCTCCCCTCCCCCCGAATGGTGCTTGCACACACTCCCAGTGCACCGAATCCCCCCCACGCGGTGTTTGCACACACTCCCAGTGCACAAGGTTCCCCTCCCCCCGCCCGGTGCTTGCACACACTCCCAGTGCACCGAGGCTCCTCTCCTCCCGCCCGGTGCTTGCACACACTCCCTGTTCACCGAGGCTCCCCTTCCCCCGCCCGGTGCTTGCACACACTCCCTGTGCACTGTGGCTCCCCTCCCCCGCCCGGTGCGGGCACACAGTCCCAGTGCACTGTGGCTGCCCTCCCCCCGCCGGTGCTTGCACACGCTCCCAGTGCACTGTGGCTCCCCTCCCTCCCTCCTGGTGCTTACACGCACTCCCTGTGCACCGAGGCTCCCCTCCCCCCGCCCGGTGCTTGCACACACTCCCAGTACACTGAGGCTCCACTCCCCTCGCCCGGTGTTCGCACTCGCTCCCAGTGCACCGTGGCTCCCCTCCCCCCGCCCTGTGCTGCGCACACTCCCAATGCACCGAAGCTCATGTCCCCCCGCCCGGTACTTGCACACACTCCGAGTGCACCGAGGCTCCCCTCCCCTCGAACGGTGCTTGGTCACGCTGCCAGTGCACCGAGGCTCCCCTCCCCCACCCTCTGCTTGCACACACTCCCAGTGCACTGTGGCTCCCCTCCCCCTTCGCGGTGCTTGCACACACTCCCAGTACACCGAGGCTCCCCTCCCCCCGCCCGGTGCTTGCCAACACTCCCAGTGCACTGTGGCTCCCCTCCCTCCCGCCCGGTGCTTACACACACACCCTGTGAACCGAGGCCCCCCTCCCCCTTCCGGTGCTTGCGCACACTCCCAGTGAACCGAGGCTCCCCTCCCCCCGCCCGGTGCTTGCACACACTCCCAGTGCACTGTGGCTAACCTCCCTCCTGCCCGGTGCTTACACACACTCCCTGTGCACCGAGGCTCCCCTCCCCCCGCCCGGTGCTTGCACACACTCCCAGTGCACCGAGGCTCCCCTCCCCTCACCCGGTGCATGCACACACTCCCAGTGCACTGTGGCTCCCCTCCCCCCACCCGGTGCTTGCACACACTCCCAGTGCACCGAGGCTCCCCTCCCCTCGTCCGGTGCTTGCACACACTCCCAGTGCACTGCAGCTCCCCTCCCCCACGCCCGTGTTCTTGCACTCTCCCAGTGCACTGTGGATCCCCTACCCCCGCCGGGTGCTTGCACACACTTCCAGTGCACCGAGGCTCCGCCCCTCGCCCGGTGCTTGCACACGCTCCCAGTGCACTGAGGCTCCCCTCCCTTCGCTCGGTGCTTGCAGACACTCCCAGTGCACCATGGCTACCCACCCCCGCCCGGTGCTTGCACACACTCCCAGTGCACCGAGGCTCCCCTCCCCTCGCCCGGTGCTTGCACACACTCCCAGTGCACTGTGGCTCCCCCCGCACAGTGCTTGCACACACTCTGCACGGAGGCTCCCCCCTCGCCCGGTGCTTGCACGCGCTCCCAGTGCACTGAGGCTCCCCTCCCCTCGGCCGGTGCTTGCACACACTCCCAGTGCACCGAGGCTCGCCTCCCGCCGAACGGTGCTTGCACACACTCCCAGTGCAATGAGGCTCCCCTCCCCCAGCCCGGTGCTTGCACAAAATCCCAGTGCACTATGGCTCCCCTCTTCCGCCCGGGGCGTGCACACACTCCCAGCGCACCGAGGCTCCCCCCTCGCCCGGTGCTTGCACACGCTCTCAGTGCACTGAGGCTCCCCTCCCCTCGCCCAGTGCTTGCACACATTCCCAGTGCACCGACGCTCCCCTCCCGCCGCCCGGTGCTTGTACACACTCCCTGTTCACCGAGGCTCCCCTCCCCCCGCGGAGTGCTTGCACACACTCCCAGTGCACAAGGCTCCCCTCCCTTGCCGGTGCTTGCACGCACTCTCAGTGCACACAGGCTCCCCTGCCCTCGCCCGGTGTTCGCGCTTGACCCCGGTTCACCATGGCTGCCCTCCCCCGCCCGGTGCTTGCACACACTCCCAGTGCACCGAGGCTCCCCTCCCCCCGCCCGGAGTTTGCACACACTCCCAGTGCATCGAGGTTACCCTCCCCCAGCCCAGTGCTTGCACACACTCCCAGTGCAGCGAGGCTGCCCCCCTCGCCCGGTGCTTGCACACGCTCCCAGTGAACCGAGGCTCCCCTCCCCCCGAATGGTGCTTGCACACACTCCCAGTGCACCGAATCCCCCCCGCGCGGTGCTTGCACAGACTCCCAGTGCACAAGGTTCCCCTCCCCCCGCCCGGTGCTTGCACACACTCCCAGTGCACCGAGGCTCCTCTCCTCCCGCCCGGTGCTTGCAAACACTCCCAGTGCACCGAGGCTCCCTCTCCCTCGCCCGATGCTTGCACACGCTCCCATTGCACTGAGGCTAACATCCCCTCGCCTGGTGCTTGCACACACTCCCAGTGCACTGTGGCTCCCCTCCCCCCGCTCTGTCATTGGACACACTCCCAGTGCACCGAGGCTCCCCTCCCCTCGCCCAGTGCTTGCACACCATCCCAGTGCACCGAGGCTCCCCCTCCCTCGCCCGACGCTTGCACACGCTCCCAGTGCACTGAGGCTAACCTCCCCTCGCCCGGTGCTTGCACACACTTCCAGTGCACTGTGGCTCCCCTCCCCCCGCTCTGTCATTGCACACACTCCTAGTGCACAGAGGCTCCCCTCCCCCCTCCCGGTGCTTGCGCACACTCCCAGTGCACCGAAGCTCCCCTCCCCCGCCCGGTGCTTGCACACACTCCCAGTGCACTGTGGCTCCCCTCCCTCCCTCCCTCCCAGTGCTTACACACACTCCCTGTGCACCGAGGCTCCCCTCCCCCCGCCCGGTGCTTGCACACTCTCCCAGTGCACTGTGGCTCCCCTCCCCCGCCCGGTGTGGGCACACACTCCCAGTGCACTGTGGCTCCCCTCCCCCCGCCGTGCTTGCACACGCTCCCAGTGCACTGTGGCTCCCCTCCCTCCCTCCTGGTGCTTACACGCACTCCCTGTGCACCGAGGCTCCCCTCCCCTCGCCCGGTGCTTGCACACACTCCCAGTGCACCGCGGCTCCCCTCCCTTCGCCCGGTGCTTGCACGCGCTCCAAGTGCACTGAGGCTCCCCTCCCCCCGCCCGGTGCTTGCACACACTCCCAGTGCACAATTGCTCGCCTCTCCCCGCCCGGTGCTGCGCACACTCACAGTGCACTGTGGCTCCCCTCCCCCCTCGCGGTGCTTGCACACACTCCCAGTGCACCGAGGCTCCCCTCCCCCCGCCCGGTGCTTGCCAACACTCCCAGTGCACTGTGGCTCCCCTCCCTCCCGCCCGGTGCTTACACACACACCCTGTGCACCGAGGCCCCCCTCCCCCCTCCCGGTGCTTACACACACTCCCTTTGCACCGAGGCTCCCCTCCCCCCGTCCGGTGCTTGCACACACTCCCAGTGTTCCGAGGCTCCCCTCCCCTCACCCGGTGCATGCACACACTCCCAGTGCACTGTGGCTCCCCTCCCCCCGCCCGGTGCTTGCACACACTCCCTGTGCACCGAGGCCCCCCTCCCCCCTCCCGGTGCTTACACACACTCACTGTGCACCGAGGCTCCCCTCCCCCCGTCCGGTGCTTGCGCACACTCCCAGTGTTCCGAGGCTCCCCTCCCCTCACCCGATGCTTGCACACGCTCCCAGCGCACTGAGGCTAACCTCCCCTCGCCCTGTGCTTGCACACACTCCCTGTGCACCGAGGCCCCCCTCCCCCCTCCCGGTGCTTACACACACTCACTGTGCACCGAGGCTCCCCTCCCCCCGTTCGTTACTTGCACACACTCCCAGTGCACCGAGGCTCCCCTCCCTCCGCCCGGTGGTTGCACAATCTCCCAGTGCACCGTGGCTCCCCTTCCCCCGCCCGGTGCTTGCACACACTCCCAGTGCACCGAGGCTCCCCTCCCCTCGCCCGGTGCATGCACACCCTCCCAGTGCACTGTGGCTCCCCTCCCCCCGCCCGGTGCTTGCACACACTCCCAGTGCACCGAGGCTCCCCCTCCCTCGCCGGATGCTTGCACACGCTCCCAGTGCACTGAGGCTAACCTCCCCTCGCCCGATGCTTGCACACACTTCCAGTGCACTGTGGCTCCCCTCCCCCCGCTCTGTCATTGCACACACTCCCAGTGCACCGAGGCTCCCCCTCCCTCGCCGGATGCTTGCACACGCTCCCAGTGCACTGAGGCTAACCTCCCCTCGCCCGATGCTTGCACACACTTCCAGTGCACTGTGGCTCCCCTCCCCCCGCTCTGTCATTGCACACACTCCCAGTGCACCGAGGCTCCCCCTCCCTCGCCCGATGCTTGCACACGCTCCCAGAGCACTGAGGCTAACCTCCCCTCGCCCGGTGCTTGCACACACTCCCAGTCCACTGTGGCTCCCCTCCCCCCGCCCGCTACTTGCACACACTCCCAGTGCACCGAAGCTCCCCACCCTCCGCCCGGTGGTTGCACAATCTCCCAGTGCACCGTGGCTCCCCTCCCTCCACCCGGTGCTTGCACACACTCCCATTGCACCGAGGCTCCCCTCCCCTCGCCCAATGCTTGCACACTTTCCCAGTGCACCGAGGCTCCCTTCCCTCCCGCCTTGTGCTTGCACACACTCCATGTGCACCGAGGCTCTCCTCCCCCCGCCCGGTGTTTGCACACACTCCCAGTGCACCGAGGCGCCCCTCCCAACGCCCGGTGCTTGCACACACTCCCAGTGCACCTAGGGTCCCCTATCCCGCACGGTGCTTGCACACGCTCCCAGTGCACCGAGGCTCCCCTCCCCCCGCCCGGTGCTTGCACACACTCCCAGTGCACTGTGGCTCCCCTCCCCCGCCCGGTGCTTGCACACTTTCCCAGCGCACCGAGGCTCCCTTCCCTCCCGCCTGGTGCTTGCACACACTCCCAGTGCACCGAGGCTCTTCTCCCCCCGCCCGGTGCTTGCACACACTCCCAGTGCACTGTGGCTCAACTCCCTCCCGCCCGGTGCTTACACATACTCCCTCTGCACCGAGGCTCCCCTCCCCCGGCCCGGTGCTTGCACACACTCCCAGTGCACCGTGGCTCCCCTCCCCTCGCCCAATGCTTGCACGCTTTCCCAGCGCACCGAGGCTCTCTTCCCTCCCGCCTGGTGCTTGCACACACTCCCAGTGCACCGAGGCTGCCGTCCCCCCGCCCGGTGCTTGCACACTCTCCCAGTGCACTGTGGCTCCCCTCCCCTCGCCCGGTGCGTGCACACACTCCCAGTGCACTGTGGCTCCCCTCCCCCCGCCCGGCGCTTGCACACACTCCCAGTGCACTGTGGCTCCCCACCCCCGCCCGGTGCTTGCACACACTCCCAGTGCACTGTGGCTCCCCTCCCACCGCCTTGTGCTTGCACACATTCCCAGTGCACTGTGGCTCCCCTCCCTCTTCCCGGTGCTTGCACACACTTCCAGTGCACTGTGGCTCCCTCCCCCTGCCTGGTGCTTGCGCACACCCCCTGTGCACTGAGGCTCCCCTCCCTCGCCCGGTGCTTGCACATGCTCCCAGTGCACTGAGGCTGCCCTGCCCTACCCGGTGCTTGCACACACTCCCAGTGCACCGAGGCTCTCCTACCCTCTCCCGGTGCTTACACACACTCCCTCTGCACCGAGGCTCCCGTCCCCCCCCCCTGGTGCTTGCACACGCTCCCAGTGCACTGAGGCTCCCTTGCCCTACCCGGTGCTTGCACACACTCCCAGTGCACCGAGGCTCTTCTCCCCCCTCCCTGTGCTTACACACACTCCCTGTGCACCGAGGCTCCCGTCCCCCCGCCTGGTGCTTGCACACACTCCCAATGCACTGTGGCTCCCCTCCCTCCCGCCCGGGGCTTGCACACACTTCCAGTGCACTATGGCTCCCCACACCCGCCCGGTGCTTCCCCACACTCGCAGTGCACCGAGTCTCCCCTCCCCCCGCCCGGTGCCTGCACACACTCCCAGTGCACTGTGGCTCTCCTCCCTCCCGTCCGGTGCTTACACACACCCCCTGCACCGAGGCTCCCCTCCCCCGGCTCGGTGCTTGCACAAACTCCCAGTGCACCGTGGCTCCCCTCTCCTCGACCAATGCTTGCAAAAGTTTCCAGTGCACCGAGGCTCCCTTCCCTCCTGCCTGGTGCTTGCAAACACTCCCAGTGCACTGTGGCTCCCCTCCCCCTGCCAGGTGCTTGCACACACTCCCAGTGCACTGTGGCTCCCCACCCCCTCCCGGTGCTTGCACACACTCCCAGTGCACTGTGGCTCCCCTCCCCCCGCCCGGAGCTTGCACACACTCCCAGTGCACTATGGCTCCCCCCTCCGCCCGGTGCTTGCACACACTACCAGTGCACTGTGGCTCCCTCCCCCTGCCTGGTGCTTGCACACACCCCCAGTGCACCGAGGCTCCCCTGCCTCGCCTGGTGCTTGCACACGCTCCCAGAGCACTGAGGCTCCCCTGCCCCCGCCCGGTGCTTGCACACACTCCCAGTGCACTGTGGCTCCCCTACCCCGCCCGGTGCTTGCACACACTCCCAGTGCACTGTGGCTCCCCTCCCCCCGCCCGGTGCTTGCACACACTCCCACTGCACCGAGGCTCCTCTCCCCTCGCCCAGTGCTTGCACACTCTCCCAATGCACTGTAGCTCCCCTCCCCCGTCCGGTGCTTGCACACAATCCCTGTGCATTGTGGCTCCCCTCCCTTCCGCCTGGTGCTTACACACACTCCCTGTGCACCGAGGCTCCGCTCCGCCCGTCCGGTGCTTGCACACACTCCCAGTGCACTGTGGCTCCCCTCCCTCCCGCCCGGTGCTTACACACACACCCTGTGCACCGAGGCCCCCCTCACCCCTCCCGGTGCTTACACACACTCCCTGTGCACTGAGGCTCGCCTCCCCCCGTCCGGTGCTTGCACACACTCCCGGTGTTCCGAGGCTCCCCTCTCCTCACCCGGTGCATGCACACACTCCCAGTGCACTGTGGCTCCCCTCCCCCCGCCCGGTGCTTGCACACACTCCCAGTGCACCGAGGCACCCCCTCCCTCGCCCGATGCTTGCACACGCTCCCAGCGCACTGAGGCTAACCTCCCCTCGCCCTGTGCTTGCACACACTCCCAGTGCACTGTGGCTCCCCTCCCTCCGCTCTGTCATTGCACACACTCCCAGTGCACCGATGCTCCCCTACCCTCGCCCAGTGCTTGTACACACTCCCAGTGATCTGTGGCTCCCCTCCTCCCACCCGGTGCTTGCACATACTCCCAGTGCACTGTGGCTCCCCACCCCCGCCCGTTACTTGCACACACTCCCAGTGCACCGAGGCTCCCCTCCCTCCGCCCGGTGGTTGCACAATCTCCCAGTGCACCGTGGCTCCCCTTCCCCCGCCCGGTGCTTGCACACACTCCCAGTGCACCGAGGCTCCCCTCCCCTCGCCCGGTGCATGCACACACTCCCAGTGCACTGTGGCTCCCCTCCCCCCGCCCGGTGCTTGCACACACTCCCAGTGCACCGAGGCTCCCCCTCTCTCGCCGGATGCTTGCACACGCTCCCAGTGCACTGAGGCTAACCTCCCCTCGCCCGGTGCTTGCACACACTTCCAGTGCACTGTGGCTCCCCTCCCCCCGCTCTGTCATTGCACACACTCCCAGTGCACCGAGGCTCCCCCTCCCTCGCCCGATGCTTTCACACGCTCCCAGAGCACTGAGGCTAACCTCCCCTCGCCCGGTGCTTGCACACACTCCCAGTGCACTGTGGCTCCCCTCTCCCCGCTCTGTCATTGCACACACTCCCAGTGCACCGAGGCTCCCCTCCCCTCGCCCAGTGCTTGTACACACTCCCAGTGATCTGTGGCTCCCCTCCTCCCACCCGGTGCTTGCACACACTCCCAGTGCACTGTGGCTCCCCTCCCCCCGCCCGCTACTTGCACACACTCCCAGTGCACCGAAGCTCCCCACCCTCCGCCCGGTGGTTGCACAATCTCCCAGTGCACCGTGGCTCCCCTCCCTCCACCCGGTGCTTGCACAAACTCCCACTGCACCGAGGCTCCCCTCCCCTCGCCCAATGCTTGCACACTTTCCCAGTGCACCGAGGCTCCCTTCCCTCCCGCCTTGTGCTTGCACACACTCCCTGTGCACCGAGGCTCTCCTCCCCCCGCCCGGTGTTTGCACACACTCCCAGTGCACCGAGGCGCCCCTCCCACCGCCCGGTGCTTGCACACACTCCCAGTGCACCTAGGGTCCCCTATCCCGCACGGTGCTTGCATACGCTCCCAGTGCACCGAGGCTCCCCTCCCCCCGCCCGGTGCTTGCACACACTCCCAGTGCACTGTGGCTCCCCTCCCCCGCCCGGTGCTTGCACACTTTCCCAGCGCACCGAGACTCCCTTCCCTCCCGCCTGGTGCTTGCACACACTCCCAGTGCACCGAGGCTCTTCTCCCCCCGCCCGGTGCTTGCACACACTCCCAGTGCACTGTGGCTCAACTCCCTCCCTCCCGGTGCTTACACATACTCCCTCTGCACCGAGGCTCCCTTTCCCGGCCCGGTGCTTGCACACACTCCCAGTGCACCGTGGCTCCCCTCCCCTCGCCCAATGCTTGCACGCTTTCCCAGCGCACCGAGGCTCTCTTCCCTCCCGCCTGGTGCTTGCACACACTCCCAGTGCACCGAGGCTGCCGTCCCCCCGCCCGGTGCTTGCACACTCTCCCAGTGCACTGTGGCTCCCCTCCCCTCGCCCGGTGCGTGCACACACTCCCAGTGCACTGTGGCTCCCCTCCCCCCGCCCGGTGCTTGCACACACTCCCAGGGCACTGTGGCTCCCCACCCCCGCCCGGTGCTTGCACACACTCCCAGTGCACTGTGGCTCCCCTCCCACCGCCTTGTGCTTGCACACATTCCCAGTGCACTGTGGCTCCCCTCCCTCTTCCCGGTGCTTGCACACACTTCCAGTGCACTGTGGCTCCCTCCCCCTGCCTGGTGCTTGCGCACACCCCCTGTGCACTGAGGCTCCCCTCCCTCGCCCGGTGCTTGCACATGCTCCCAGTGCACTGAGGCTGCCCTGCCCTACCCGGTGCTTGCACACACTCCCAGTGCACCGAGGCTCTCCTCCCCTCTCCCGATGCTTACACACACTCCCTCTGCACCGAGGCTCCCCCCCCCTGGTGCTTGCACATGCTCCCAGTGCACTGAGGCTCCCTTGCCCTACCCGGTGCTTGCACACACTCCCAGTGCACCGAGGCTCTCCTCCCCCCTCCCTGTGCTTACACACACTCCCTGTGCACCGAGGCTCCCGTCCCCCCGCCTGGTGCTTGCACACACTCCCAATGCACTGTGGCTCCCCTCCCTCCCGCCCGGGGCTTGCACACACTTCCAGTGCACCATGGCTCCCCACACCCGCCCGGTGCTTCCCCACACTCGCAGTGCACCGAGTCTCCACTCCCCCCGCCCGGTGCCTGCACACACTCCCAGTGCACTGTGGCTCTCCTCCCTCCCGCCCGGTGCTTACACACACCCCCTGCACCGAGGCTCCCCTCCCCCGGCTCGGTGCTTGCACAAACTCCCAGTGCACCGTGGCCCCCCTCTCCTCGACCAATGCTTGCAAAAGTTTCCAGTGCACCGAGGCTCCCTTCCCTCCTGCCTGGTGCTTGCAAACACTCCCAGTGCACTGTGGCTCCCCTCCCCCTGCCAGGTGCTTGCACACACTCCCAGTGCACTGTGGCTCCCCACCCCCTCCCGGTGCTTGCACACACTCCCAGTGCACTGTGGCTCCCCTCCCCCCGCCCGGAGCTTGCACACACTCCCAGTGCACTATGGCTCCCCCCCCTCCGCCCGGTTCTTGCACACACTACCAGTGCACTGTGGCTCCCTCCCCCTGCCTGGTGCTTGCACACACCCCCAGTGCACCGAGGCTCCCCTGCCTCGCCTGGTGCTTGCACACGCTCCCAGTGCACTGTGGCTCCCCTGCCCCCGCCCGGTGCTTGCACACACTCCCAGTGCACTGTGGCTCCCCTACCCCGCCCGGTGCTTGCACACACTCCCAGTGCACTGTGGCTCCCCTCCCCCCGCCCGGTGCTTGCACACACTCCCAGTGCACCGAGGCTCCTCTCCCCTCGCCCAGTGCGTGCACACTCTCCCAATGCACTGTAGCTCCCCTCTCCCGTCCGGTGCTTGCACACACTCCCAGTGCACCGAGGCTCCCCTCCCCTCGCCCGGTGCATGCACACACTCCCAGTGCACTGTGGCTCCCCTCCCCCCGCCCGGTGCTTGCACACACTCCCAGTGCACCGAGGCTCCCCCTCCCTCGCCGGATGCTTGCACACGCTCCCAGTGCACTGAGGCTAACCTCCCCTCGCCCGATGCTTGCACACACTTCCAGTGCACTGTGGCTCCCCTCCCCCCGCTCTGTCATTGCACACACTCCCAGTGCACCGAGGCTCCCCCTCCCTCGCCCGATGCTTGCACACGCTCCCAGAGCACTGAGGCTAACCTCCCCTCGCCCGGTGCTTGCACACACTCCCAGTGCACTGTGGCTCCCCTCCCCCCGCTCTGTCATTGCACACACTCCCAGTGCACCGAGGCTCCCCTCCCCTCGCCCAGTGCTTGTACACACTCCCAGTGATCTGTGGCTCCCCTCCTCCCACCCGGTGCTTGCACACACTCCCAGTCCACTGTGGCTCCCCTCCCCCCGCCCGTTACTTGCACACACTCCCAGTGCACCGAAGCTCCCCACCCTCCGCCCGGTGGTTGCACAATCTCCCAGTGCACCGTGGCTCCCCTCCCTCCACCCGGTGCTTGCACACACTCCCATTGCACCGAGGCTCCCCTCCCCTCGCCCAATGCTTGCACACTTTCCCAGTGCACCGAGGCTCCCTTCCCTCCCGCCTTGTGCTTGCACACACTCCATGTGCACCGAGGCTCTCCTCCCCCCGCCCGGTGTTTGCACACACTCCCAGTGCACCGAGGCGCCCCTCCCAACGCCCGGTGCTTGCACACACTCCCAGTGCACCTAGGGTCCCCTATCCCGCACGGTGCTTGCACACGCTCCCAGTGCACCGAGGCTCCCCTCCCCCCGCCCGGTGCTTGCACACACTCCCAGTGCACTGTGGCTCCCCTCCCCCGCCCGGTGCTTGCACACTTTCCCAGCGCACCGAGGCTCCCTTCCCTCCCGCCTGGTGCTTGCACACACTCCCAGTGCACCGAGGCTCTTCTCCCCCCGCCCGGTGCTTGCACACACTCCCAGTGCACTGTGGCTCAACTCCCTCCCGCCCGGTGCTTACACATACTCCCTCTGCACCGAGGCTCCCCTCCCCCGGCCCGGTGCTTGCACACACTCCCAGTGCACCGTGGCTCCCCTCCCCTCGCCCAATGCTTGCACGCTTTCCCAGCGCACCGAGGCTCTCTTCCCTCCCGCCTGGTGCTTGCACACACTCCCAGTGCACCGAGGCTGCCGTCCCCCCGCCCGGTGCTTGCACACTCTCCCGGTGCACCGAGGCTCTCCTACCCTCTCCCGGTGCTTACACACACTCCCTCTGCACCGAGGCTCCCGTCCCCCCCCCCCTGGTGCTTGCACACGCTCCCAGTGCACTGAGGCTCCCTTGCCCTACCCGGTGCTTGCACACACTCCCAGTGCACCGAGGCTCTTCTCCCCCTCCCTGTGCTTACACACACTCCCTGTGCACCGAGGCTCCCGTCCCCCCGCCTGGTGCTTGCACACACTCCCAATGCACTGTGGCTCCCCTCCCTCCCGCCCGGGGCTTGCACACACTTCCAGTGCACCATGGCTCCCCACACCCGCCCGGTGCTTCCCCACACTCGCAGTGCACCGAGTCTCCCCTCCCCCCGCCCGGTGCCTGCACACACTCCCAGTGCACTGTGGCTCTCCTCCCTCCCGCCCGGTGCTTACACACACCCCCTGCACCGAGGCTCCCCTCCCCCGGCTCGGTGCTTGCACAAACTCCCAGTGCACCGTGGCTCCCCTCTCCTCGACCAATGCTTGCAAAAGTTTCCAGTGCACCGAGGCTCCCTTCCCTCCTGCCTGGTGCTTGCAAACACTCCCAGTGCACTGTGGCTCCCCTCCCCCTGCCAGGTGCTTGCACACACTCCCAGTGCACTGTGACTCCCCACCCCCTCCCGGTGCTTGCACACACTCCCAGTGCACTGTGGCTCCCCTCCCCCCGCCCGGAGCTTGCACACACTCCCAGTGCACTATGGCTCCCCCCATCGCCCGGTGCTTGCACACACTACCAGTGCACTGTGGCTCCCTCCCCCTGCCTGGTGCTTGCACACACCCCCAGTGCACCGAGGCTCCCCTGCCTCGCCTGGTGCTTGCACACGCTCCCAGAGCACTGAGGCTCCCCTGCCCCCGCCCGGTGCTTGCACACACTCCCAGTGCACTGTGGCTCCCCTACCCCGCCCGGTGCTTGCACACACTCCCAGTGCACTGTGGCTCCCCTCCCCCCGCCCGGTGCTTGCACACACTCTCACTGCACCGAGGCTCCTCTCCCCTCGCCCAGTGCTTGCACACTCTCCCAATGCACTGTAGCTCCCCTCCCCCGTCCGGTGCTTGCACACAATCCCTGTGCATTGTGGCTCCCCTCCCTCCCGCCTGGTGCTTACACACACTCCCTGTGCACCGAGGCTCCCCTCCGCCCGTCCGGTGCTTGCACACACTCCCAGTGCACTGTGGCTCCCCTCCCTCCCGCCCGGTGCTTACACACACACCCTGTGCACCGAGGCCCCCCTCACCCCTCCCGGTGCTTACACACACTCCCTGTGCACCGAGGCTCGCCTCCCCCCGTCCGGTGCTTGCACACACTCCCAGTGTTCCGAGGCTCCCCTCTCCTCACCCGGTGCATGC
Organism: Amblyomma americanum; assembly: GCF_052857255.1. Taxonomy (NCBI): domain Eukaryota; kingdom Metazoa; phylum Arthropoda; class Arachnida; order Ixodida; family Ixodidae; genus Amblyomma; species Amblyomma americanum. Next base: position 37,203,376 of record NC_135499.1, on the reverse strand, counting down.
ACACACTCCCAGTGCACTGTGGCTCCCCTCCCCCCGCCCGGTGCTTGCACACACTCCCAGTGCACCGAGGCACCCCCTCCCTCGCCCGATGCTTGCACACGCTCCCAGCGCACTGAGGCTAACCTCCCCTCGCCCTGTGCTTGCACACACTCCCAGTGCACTGTGGCTCCCCTCCCTCCGCTCTGTCATTGCACACACTCCCAGTGCACCGATGCTCCCCTACCCTCGCCCAGTGCTTGTACACACTCCCAGTGATCTGTGGCTCCCCTCCTCCCACCCGGTGCTTGCACATACTCCCAGTGCACTGTGGCTCCCCACCCCCGCCCGTTACTTGCACACACTCCCAGTGCACCGAGGCTCCCCTCCCTCCGCCCGGTGGTTGCACAATCTCCCAGTGCACCGTGGCTCCCCTTCCCCCGCCCGGTGCTTGCACACACTCCCAGTGCACCGAGGCTCCCCTCCCCTCGCCCGGTGCATGCACACACTCCCAGTGCACTGTGGCTCCCCTCCCCCCGCCCGGTGCTTGCACACACTCCCAGTGCACCGAGGCTCCCCCTCCCTCGCCGGATGCTTGCACACGCTCCCAGTGCACTGAGGCTAACCTCCCCTCGCCCGGTGCTTGCACACACTTCCAGTGCACTGTGGCTCCCCTCCCCCCGCTCTGTCATTGCACACACTCCCAGTGCACCGAGGCTCCCCCTCCCTCGCCCGATGCTTGCACACGCTCCCAGAGCACTGAGGCTAACCTCCCCTCGCCCGGTGCTTGCACACACTCCCAGTGCACTGTGGCTCCCCTCCCCCCGCTCTGTCATTGCACACACTCCCAGTGCACCGAGGCTCCCCTCCGCTCGCCCAGTGCTTGTACACACTCCCAGTGATCTGTGGCTCCCCTCCTCCCACCCGGTGCTTGCACACACTCCCAGTGCACTGTGGCTCCCCTCCCCCCGCCCGCTACTTGCACACACTCCCAGTGCACCGAAGCTCCCCACCCACCGCCCGGTGGTTGCACAATCTCCCAGTGCACCGTGGCTCCCCTCCCTCCACCCGGTGCTTGCACAAACTCCCAGTGCACCGAGGCTCCCCTCCCCTCGCCCAATGCTTGCACACTTTCCCAGTGCACCGAGGCTCCCTTCCCTCCCGCCTTGTGCTTGCACACACTCCCTGTGCACCGAGGCTCTCCTCCCCCCGCCCGGTGTTTGCACACACTCCCAGTGCACCGAGGCGCCCCTCCCACCGCCCGGTGCTTGCACACACTCCCAGTGCACCTAGGGTCCCCTATCCCGCACGGTGCTTGCATACGCTCCCAGTGCACCGAGGCTCCCCTCCCCCCGCCCGGTGCTTGCACACACTCCCAGTGCACTGTGGCTCCCCTCCCCCGCCCGGTGCTTGCACACTTTCCCAGCGCACCGAGACTCCCTTCCCTCCCGCCTGGTGCTTACACATACTCCCTCTGCACCGAGGCTCCCTTCCCCGGCCCGGTGCTTGCACACACTCCCAGTGCACCGTGGCTCCCCTCCCCTCGCCCAATGCTTGCACGCTTTCCCAGCGCACCGAGGCTCTCTTCCCTCCCGCCTGGTGCTTGCACACACTCCCAGTGCACCGAGGCTGCCGTCCCCCCGCCCGGTGCTTGCACACTCTCCCAGTGCACTGTGGCTCCCCTCCCCTCGCCCGGTGCGTGCACACACTCCCAGTGCACTGTGGCTCCCCTCCCCCCGCCCGGTGCTTGCACACACTCCCAGGGCACTGTGGCTCCCCACCCCCGCCCGGTGCTTGCACACACTCCCAGTGCACTGTGGCTCCCCTCCCACCGCCTTGTGCTTGCACACATTCCCAGTGCACTGTGGCTCCCCTCCCTCTTCCCGGTGCTTGCACACACTTCCAGTGCACTGTGGCTCCCTCCCCCTGCCTGGTGCTTGCGCACACCCCCTGTGCACTGAGGCTCCCCTCCCTCGCCCGGTGCTTGCACATGCTCCCAGTGCACTGAGGCTGCCCTGCCCTACCCGGTGCTTGCAAACACTCCCAGTGCACCGAGGCTCTCCTCCCCTCTCCCGGTGCTTACACACACTCCCTCTGCACCGAGGCTCCCCCCCCCTGGTGCTTGCACACGCTCCCAGTGCACTGAGGCTCCCTTGCCCTACCCGGTGCTTGCACACACTCCCAGTGCACCGAGGCTCTCCTCCCCCCTCCCTGTGCTTACACACACTCCCTGTGCACCGAGGCTCCCGTCCCCCCGCCTGGTGCTTGCACACACTCCCAATGCACTGTGGCTCCCCTCCCTCCCGCCCGGGGCTTGCACACACTTCCAGTGCACCATGGCTCCCCACACCCGCCCGGTGCTTCCCCACACTCGCAGTGCACCGAGTCTCCACTCCCCCCGCCCGGTGCCTGCACACACTCCCAGTGCACTGTGGCTCTCCTCCCTCCCGCCCGGTGCTTACACACACCCCCTGCACCGAGGCTCCCCTCCCCCGGCTCGGTGCTTGCACAAACTCCCAGTGCACCGTGGCTCCCCTCTCCTCGACCAATGCTTGCAAAAGTTTCCAGTGCACCGAGGCTCCCTTCCCTCCTGCCTGGTGCTTGCAAACACTGCCAGTGCACTGTGGCTCCCCTCCCCCTGCCAGGTGCTTGCACACACTCCCAGTGCACTGTGGCTCCCCACCCCCTCCCGGTGCTTGCACACACTCCCAGTGCACTGTGGCTCCCCTCCCCCCGCCCGGAGCTTGCACACACTCCCAGTGCACTATGGCTCCCCCCCCCCTCCGCCCGGTGCTTGCTCACACTACCAGTGCACTGTGGCTCCCTCCCCCTGCCTGGTGCTTGCACACACCCCCAGTGCACCGAGGCTCCCCTGCCTCGCCTGGTGCTTGCACACGCTCCCAGTGCACTGAGGCTCCCCTGCCCCCGCCCGGTGCTTGCACACACTCCCAGTGCACTGTGGCTCCCCTACCCCGCCCGGTGCTTGCACACACTCCCAGTGCACTGTGGCTCCCCTCCCCCCGCCCGGTGCTTGCACACACTCCCAGTGCACCGAGGCTCCTCTCCCCTCGCCCAGTGCGTGCACACTCTCCCAATGCACTGTAGCTCCCCTCTCCCGTCCGGTGCTTGCACACAATCCCTGTGCATTGTGGCTCCCCTCCCTCCCGCCTGGTGCTTACACACACTCCCTGTGCACCGAGGCTCCCCTCCGCCCGTCCGGTGCTTGCACACACTCCCAGTGCACTGTGGCTCAACTCCCTCCCGCCCGGTGCTTACACATACTCCCTCTGCACCGAGGCTCCCCTCCCCCGGCCCGGTGCTTGCACACACTCCCAGTGCACCGTGGCTCCCCTCCCCTCGCCCAATGCTTGCACGCTTTCCCAGCGCACCGAGGCTCTCTTCCCTCCCGGCTGGTGCTTGCACACACTCCCAGTGCACCGAGGCTGCCGTCACCCCGCCCGGTGCTTGCACACTCTCCCAGTGTACTGTGGCTCCCCTCCCCTCGCCCGGTGCGTGCACACACTCCCAGTGCACTGTGGCTCCCCTCCCCCCGCCCGGTGCTTGCACACACTCCCAGTGCACTGTGGCTCCCCACCCCCGCCCGGTGCTTGCACACACTCCCAGTGCACTGTGGCTCCCCTCCCACCGCCTTGTGCTTGCACACATTCCCAGTGCACTGTGGCTCCCCTCCCTCTTCCCGGAGCTTGCACCCACTTCCAGTGCACTGTGGCTCCCTCCCCCTGCCTGGTGCTTGCGCACACCCCCTGTGCACTGAGGCTCCCCTCCCTCGCCCGGTGCTTGCACATGCTCCCAGTGCACTGAGGCTCCCCTGCCCTACCCGGTGCTTGCACACACTCCCAGTGCACCGAGGCTGTCCTCCCCTCTCCCGGTGCTTGCACACACTCCCAGTGCACTGTGGCTCCCCTCCCCCCGCCCGGTGCTTGCACACACTTCCAGTGCACCGAGGCTCCGCCCCTCGCCCGGTGCTTGCACACGCTTCCAGTGCACTGAGGCTCCCCTCCCCTCGCCTCGGTGCTTGCACACACTCCCAGTGCACCATGGCTACCCACCCCCGCCCGGTGTTTGCACACACTCCCAGTGCACCGAGGCTCCCCTCCCCTCGCCCGGTGCTTGCACACACTCCTAGTGCACTGTGGCTCCCCCCGCCCAGTGCTTGCACACACTCTGCACTGAGGCTCCCCCCCTCGCCCGGTGCTTGCACACGCTCCCAGTGCACTGAGGCTCCCCTCCCCTCTGCCGGTGCTTGCACACACTCCCGTTGCACCGAGGCTCCCCTCCCTCCGCCCGATTCTTGCACACACTCTCAGTGCACCGAGGCTCCCCTCCCCCCGAACGGTGCTTACACACACTCCCAGTGCAATGAGGCTCCCCTCCCCCCGCCCGGTGCTTGCACAAAATCCCAGTGCACTATTGCTCCCATCCCCCCGCCCGGGGCTTGCACACACTCCCAGTGCACCGAGGCTCCCCTCCCCTCGCACGGTGCCCGCACACACTCTCAGTGCACTGTGGCTCACCTCCACCCGCCCGGTGCTTGCACACACTCCCAGCGCACCGAGGCTCCCCCCTCGCCCGGTGCTTGCACACGCTCTCAGTGCACTGAGGCTCCCCTCGCCCGGTGCTTGCACACACTCCCAGTGCACCGACGCTCCATTCCCGCCGCCCGGTGCTTGCACACACTCCCAGTTCACCGAGGCTCCCCTCCCCCGCGCAGTGCTTGCACACACTCCCAGTGCACAAGGCTCCCCTCCCCCGCCCGGTGCTTGCACACACTCTCAGTGCACAGAGGCTCCCCTGCCCTCGCCCGGTGTTCGCGCTCGCTCCCGGTTCACCATGGCTCCCCTCCCCTGCCCGGGGCTTGCACACACTCCCAGTGCACCGAGGCTCCCCTTTCCCGCTCGGAGCTTGCACACACTCCCAGTGCATCGAGGTTACCCTCCCCCAGCCCAGTGCTTGCACACTCTCCCAGTGCAGCGAGGCTGCCCCCGTCGCCCGGTGCTTGCACACGCTCCCAGTGCACTGAGGCTAACCTCCCCTCCCCCGGTGCTTGCACACACTCCCAGTGAACCGAGGCTCCCCTTCCCCCGCCCGGTGCTTGCACACACTCCCTGTGCACTGTGGCTCCCCTCCCCCGCCCGGTGCGGGCACACACTCCAAGTGCACTGTGGCTCCCCTCCCCCCGCCGGTGCTTGCACACGCTCCCAGTGCACTGTGGCTCCCCTCCCTCCCTCCTGTGCTTACACGCACTCCCTGTGCACCGAGGCTCCCCTCCCCCGCCCGGTGCTTGCACACACTCCCAGAGCACCGAGGCTCCACTCCCCTCGCCCGGTGTTCGCACTCGCTCCCAGTGCACCGTGGCTCCCCTTCCCCCGCCCGGTGCTGCGCACACTCCCAATGCACCGAAGCTCATGTCCCCCCGCCCGGTGCTTGCACACACTCCGAGTGCACCGAGGCTCTCCTCCCCCCGAACGGTGCTTCGTCACGCTGCCAGTGCACCGAGGCTCCCCTCCCCCGCCCTGTGCTTGCAGACACTCCCAGTGCACTGTGGCTCCCATCCCCCCTCGCGGTGCTTGCACACACTTCCAGTACACCGAGGCTCCCCTCCCCCGCCCGGTGCTTGCCAACACTCCCAGTGAACCGAGGCTCCCCTCCCCCCGCCGGTGCTTGCACACACTCCCAGTGCACTGTGGCTAACCTCCCTCCTGCTCGGTGCTTACACACACTCCCTGTGCACCGAGGCTCCCCTCCCCCCGCCCGGTGCTTGCACACACTCCCAGTGCACCGAGGCTCCCTTCCCCTTGCCCGGTGCATGCACACACTCCCAGTGCACTGTGGCTCCCCTCCCCCGCCTGTTACTTGCACACACTCCCAGTGCACCGAGGCTAACTCCCCTCGCCCGTGCTTGCACACACTTCCAGTGCACTGTAGCTCCCCTCCACCCGTCCGGTGCTTGCACACAATCCCAGCGCACTATGGCTCCCTTCCCCCCGCCCGGTGCTTGCACACACTCCCAGTGCACCGAGGCTCCCCTCCCCTCGCCCGGTGCTTGCACACACTCCCAGTGCACTGTGGCTCCCCTCCCCACACCGGTGCTTGCACTCTCCCAGTGCACAGTGGCTCCCCTCCCCCCGCCACGTGCTTGCACACACTCCCAGTGCACCGAGGCTCCCCCCTCGCCCGGTACTGGCACACGCTCCCAGTGCACTCAGGCTCCCCTCCCCTCGCCCGGTACTTGCACACACTCCCAGTGCACCATGGCTCCCCACCCCCGCCCAGTGCCTGCACACACTCCCAGTGCACCGAGGCTCCCCTCCCCTCGCCCGGTACTTGCACACACTCCCAGTGCACCGAGGATCCCCTCCCCCTGCCCGGTTCTTGCACACACTCTCAGTGCACCGGGGCTCCCCCCGAACGGTGCTTGCACACACTCCCAGTGCAATGAGGCTCCCTCCCCCCGCCCGGTGCTTGCACAGACTCCCAGTGCACCTAGGCTCCCCTCCCTTGCACGGTGCCTGCACAAACCCCCAGAGCACTGTGGCTCCCCTCCCCCCGCCCGGTGCTTGCACACACTCCCAGTGCACATGAGGCTTCCCTTCCCCTGCCCGGTGCTTGCACACACTGCACCGAGGCTCCCTCCCCCCGCCCGGTTCCTGCACACACTCTCAGTGCACCGGGGCTCCCCCCGAACGGTGCTTGCACACACTCCCAGTGCAATGAGGCTCCCCTTCCCCCGCCCGGTGCTTGCACAAAATCCCAGTGCCCTATGGCTCCCCTCCCCCCGCCCGGTGCTTGCACACACTCCCAGAGCACCGAGGCTCCCCTCCCCTCGCACGGTGCCTGCACAAACTCCCAGAACACTGTGGCTCCCCTCCCCCCGCCCGGTGCTTGCACACACTCCCAGAGCACCGAGGCTTCCATTCCCCTGCCCGGTGCTTGCACACACTCCCAGTGCACCGCGGTTCCCCTCCCTTCGCCCGGTGCTTGCACGTGCTCCCAGTGCACTGAGGCTCCCCTCCCCCGCCCGGTGCTTGTACACACTCCCAGTGCACTATGCTCCCCTCCCCTCGCCCGGTGCTTGCCCACACTCCCAGTGCACAGTGGCTACCCCCATCCGCCCGGTGCTTGCATACACTCTCGGTGCACCGCGGCTCCCCTCCCCCCGCCCGGTGCTTGCACAATATCCCAATGCACTATGGCTCCCCTCCCCTCGCCCGGTGCTTGCACACACTCCCAGTGCACCTAGGCTCCCCTCCCCTCGCCCGGTGCTTGCACACACTCCCAGTGCACTGCGGCTGCCCTCCCCCACGCCCGGTGCTTGCACTCTCCCAGTGCACTGTGGCTCCCCTCCCCCCACCCGGTGCTTGCACACACTTTCAGTGCACCGAGGCTCCGCCCCTCGCCCGGTGCTTGCACACGCTTCCAGTGCACTGAGGCTCCCCTCCCCTCGCTCGGTGCTTGCACACTCCCAGTGCACCATGGCTACCCACCCCCGCCCGGTGCTTGCACACACTCCCAGTGCACCGAGGCTCCCCCCGCCCAGTGCTTGCACACACTCTGCACTGAGGCTCCCCCCCCTCGCCCGGTGCTTGCACACGCTCCCAGTGCACTGAGGCTCCCCTCCGCTCTGCCGGTGCTTGCACACACTCCCAGTGCACCGAGGCTCCCCTCCCCCTCCCGATTCTTACACACTCTCAGTGCACCGAGGCTCCCCTCCCCCCGAACGGTGCTTGCTCACACTCCCAGTGCAATGAGGCTCCCCTCCCCCGCCCGGTGCTTGCACAAAATCCCAGTGCACTATGGCTCCCATCCCCCCGCCCGGGGCTTGCACACACTCCCAGTGCACCGAGGCTCCCCTCCCCTCGCATGTTGCCCGCACACACTTCCAGTGCACTGTGGCTCACCTCCCCCCGCCCGGTGCTTGCACACACTCCCAGCGCACCGAGGCTCCCCCCTCGCCCGGTGCTTGCACACGCTCTCAGTGCACTGAGGCTCCCCTCCCCTCGCCCGGTGCTTGCACACACTCCCAGTGCACCGACGCTCCATTCCCGCCGCCCGGTGCTTGCACACACTCCCAGTTCACCGAGGCTCCCCTCCCTCCCGCCTGGTGCTTGCACACACTCCCAGTGCACCGAGGCTCTTCTCCCCCCGCCCGGTGCTTGCACACACTCCCAGTGCACTGTGGCTCAACTCCCTCCCACCCGGTGCTTACACATACTCCCTCTGCACCGAGGCTCCCTTCCCCGGCCCGGTGCTTGCACACACTCCCAGTGCACCGTGGCTCCCCTCCCCTCGCCCAATGCTTGCACGCTTTCCCAGCGCACCGAGGCTCTCTTCCCTCCCGCCTGGTGCTTGCACACACTCCCAGTGCACCGAGGCTGCCGTCCCCCCGCCCGGTGCTTGCACACTCTCCCAGTGCACTGTGGCTCCCCTCCCCTCGCCCGGTGCGTGCACACACTCCCAGTGCACTGTGGCTCCCCTCCCCCCGCCCGGTGCTTGCACACACTCCCAGTGCACTGTGGCTCCCCACCCCCGCCCGGTGCTTGCACACACTCCCAGTGCACTGTGGCTCCCCTCCCACCGCCTTGTGCTTGCACACATTCCCAGTGCACTGTGGCTCCCCTCCCTCTTCCCGGTGCTTGCACACACTTCCAGTGCACTGTGGCTCCCTCCCCCTGCCTGGTGCTTGCGCACACCCCCTGTGCACTGAGGCTCCCCTCCCTCGCCCGGTGCTTGCACATGCTCCCAGTGCACTGAGGCTGCCCTGCCCTACCCGGTGCTTGCACACACTCCCAGTGCACCGAGGCTCTCCTCCCCTCTCCCGGTGCTTACACACACTCCCTCTGCACCGAGGCTCCCCCCCCCCTGGTGCTTGCACACGCTCCCAGTGCACTGAGGCTCCCTTGCCCTACCCGGTGCTTGCACACACTCCCAGTGCACCGAGGCTCTCCTGCCCCCTCCCTGTGCTTACACACACTCCCTGTGCACCGAGGCTCCCGTCCCCCCCGCCTGGTGCTTGCACACACTCCCAATGCACTGTGGCTCCCCTCCCTCCCGCCCGGGGCTTGCACACACTTCCAGTGCACCATGGCTCCCCACACCCGCCCGGTGCTTCCGCACACTCGCAGTGCACCGAGTCTCCACTCCCCCCGCCCGGTGCCTGCACACACTCCCAGTGCACTGTGGCTCTCCTCCCTCCCGCCCGGTGCTTACACACACCCCCTGCACCGAGGCTCCCCTCCCCCGGCTCGGTGCTTGCACAAACTCCCAGTGCACCGTGGCTCCCCTCTCCTCGACCAATGCTTGCAAAAGTTTCCAGTGCACCGAGGCTCCCTTCCCTCCGGCCTGGTGCTTGCAAACACTCCCAGTGCACTGTGGCTCCCCTCCCCCTGTCAGGTGCTTGCACACACTCCCAGTGCACTGTGGCTCCCCACCCCCTCCCGGTGCTTGCACACACTCCCAGTGCACTGTGGCTCCCCTCCCCCCGCCCGGAGCTTGCACACACTCCCAGTGCACTATGGCTCCCCCCCCCTCCGCCCGGTGCTTGCACACACTACCAGTGCACTGTGGCTCCCTCCCCCTGCCTGGTGCTTGCACACACCCCCAGTGCACCGAGGCTCCCCTGCCTCGCCTGGTGCTGGCACACGCTCCCAGTGCACTGAGGCTCCCCTGCCCCCGCCCGGTGCTTGCACACACTCCCAGTGCACTGTGGCTCCCCTACCCCGCCCGGTGCTTGCACACACTCCCAGTGCACTGTGGCTCCCCTCCCCCCGCCCGGTGCTTGCACACACTCCCAGTGCACCGAGGCTCCTCTCCCCTCGCCCAGTGCGTGCACACTCTCCCAATGCACTGTAGCTCCCCTCTCCCGTCCGGTGCTTGCACACAATCCCTGTGCATTGTGGCTCCCCTCCCTCCCGCCTGGTGCTTACACACACTCCCTGTGCACCGAGGCTCCCCTCCGCCCGTCCGGTGCTTGCACACACTCCCAGTGCACCGTGGCTCCCCTCCGCTCGCCCAATGCTTGAAAACTTTCCCAGTGCACCGAGGCTCCCTTCCCTCCCGTCTGGTGCTTGCAAACACTCCCTGTGCACCGAGGCTCCCCTCCCCCGCCCGGTGCTTGCACACACTCCCAGTGCACTGTGGCTCTCCTCACCCCGCCCAGTGCTTGCACACACTCCCAGTGCACCGAGGCTCCCCTCCCCCCGCGCGGTGCTTGCACACACTCCCAGTGCACAAGGCTCCCCTCCCCCGCCCCGGTGCTTGCACACACTCCCTCTGCACCCAGTCTCCCCTCCCCCGGCCCGGTGCTTGCACACACTCCCAGTGCACCATGGCTCCCCTCCGCTCGCCCAATGCTTGCACACTTTCCCAGTGCACCGAGGCAACCTTCCCCCCGCCGGTGCTTGCACACTCCCAGTGCACTGTGGCTCCCCTCCCCCGCCCAGTGCTTGCACACATTCCCAGTGCACCGAGGCTCCCCTCCCCTCGCCCGGTACATGCACACACTCCCAGTGCACTGTGGCTCTCCTCCCCGCTCTGTCATTGCACACACTCCCAGTGCACCGAGGCTCCCCTCCCTCGCCCAGTGCTTGCACACACTCCCAGTGATCTGTGGCTCCCCTCCTCCCACCCGGTGCTTGCACACACTCCCAGTGCACTGTGGCTCCCTTCCCCCGCCCGGTGCTTGCACACTTTCCCAGCGCACCGAGGCTCCCTTCCCTCCCGCCTGGTGCTTGCACACACTCCAGTGCACCGAGGCTCTTCTCCCCCCGCCCGGTGCTTGCACACACTCCCAGTGCACTGTGGCTCAACACCCTCCCGCCCGGTGCTTACACATACTCCCTCTGCACCGAGGCTCCCCTCCCCCGGCCCGGTGCTTGCACACACTCCCAGTGCACCGTGGCTCCTCTCCCCTCGCCCTATGCTTGCACACTTTCCCAGCGCACCGAGGCTCCCTTCCCTCCCGCCTGGTGCTTGCACACACTTCCAGTGCACCGAGGCTGCCGTCCCCCCGCCCGGTGCTTGCACACTCTCCCAGTGCACTGTGGCTACCCTCGCCTCTCCCGGTGCTTACACACACTCCCAGTGCACTGTGGCTCCCTCCCCCCGCCCGGTGCTTGCACACACTCCCAGTGCACTGTGGCTCCCACTCTCTCCCGGTGCTTGCACACACTCCCAGTGCACTGTGGCTCCCCTCCCACCGCCTTGTGTTTGCACACATTCCCAGTGCACTGTGGCTCCCCCCCACTGCCCGGTGCTTGCACACACTTCCAGTGCACTGTGGCTCTCTCCTCCTGCCTGGTGCTTGCGCACACCCCCTGTGCACCGAGGTTCCCCTCCCTCGCCCGGTGCTTGCACACGCTCCCTGTGCACTGAGGCTCACCTTCCCTACCTGGTGCTTGCACACACTCCCAGTGCACCGAGGCTCTCCTCCCCCCTCCCGGTGCTGACACACACTCCTAGTGCACCGAGGCTCCCGTCCCCCCGCCTGGTGCTTGCTCACGCTCCCAGTGCACTGAGACTCCCTTGCCCTACCCGGTGCTTGCACACACTCCCAGTGCACCGAGGCTCTCCTCCCCCCTCCCGGTGCTTACACACACTCCCTGTGCACCGAGGCTCCCGTCCCCCCGCCTGGTGCTTGCACACACTCCCAATGCACTGTGGCTCCCCTCCCTCCCGCCCGGGGCTTACACACGCTCCCTGTACACCAAGGCTCTCCTCCCCCGACCGGTGCTTGCACACACTTCCAGTGCTCCATGGCTCCCCACACCCGCCCGGTGCTTCCCCACACTCCCAGTGCACCGAGTCTCCCCTCCCCCGCCCGGTGCCTGCACACACTCCCAGTGCACTGTGGCTCTCCTCCCTCCCGCCCGGTGCTTACACAGACCCCCTGCACCGAGGCTCCCCTCCCCCGGCTCGGTGCTTGCACAAACTCCCAGTGCACCGTGGCTCCCCTCTCCTCGACCAATGCTTGCAAAATTTTCCAGTGCACCGAGGCTCCCTTCCCTCCCGCCTGGTGCCTGCACACACTCCCAGTGCACTGTGGCTCCCTTCCCCCCGCCCGGTGCTTGCACACACTCCCAGTGCACTGTGGCTCCCCACCCCCTCCCGGTGCTTGCACACACTCCCAGTGCACTGTGGCTCCCCTCCCCCGCCCGGAGCTTGAACACACTCCCAGTGCACTGTGGCTCCCTCGCCCTGCCTGGTGCTTGCACATACCCACAGTGCACCGAGGCTCCCCTGCCTCTCCCGGTGCTTGCACACGCTCCCGGTGCACTGAGGCTCCCCTGCCCCCGCCCGTGCTTGCACACACTCCCATTGCACCGAGGGCTCCTCTCCCCTCGCCCAGTGCTTGCACACTCTCCCAATGCACTGTAGCTCCCCTCCCCCCGTCCGGTGCTTGCACGCAATCCCTGTGCACTGCGGCTCCCCTCCCCCGGCTCGGTGCTTACACACACCCCCTGCACCGAGGCTCCCCTCCCCCGGCTCGGTGCTTGCACAAACTCCAGTGCACCGTGGCTCCCCTCTCCTCGACCAATGCTTGCAAAATTTTCCAGTGCACCGAGGCTCCCCTCCCCCTGCGCTATGTCTGCCCTGCGCCCGCGCGGTGCTTGCACACACTCCCAGTGCACCGAGGCTCACCTCCCTCCGCCGGGTGGTTGCACAATCTCCCAGTGCACCGTGGCTCTCCTCCCTCCGCCCGGTGTTTGCAACACACTCCCTGTGCACTGTGGCCTCCCCTCCTCCCGCCCGGTGCTTGCACACTCTCCCAGCTCACGAGGCTCCCTTCCCCGCCCGGTGCTTGCACACGCTCCCAGTGCACTGTGGCTCCCCTCCCTCCCGCCTGCTGCTTACACACACTCCCTCTGCACCGAGGCTCCCCTCCCCCGGCCCGGTGCTTGCACACACTCCCATGCACCGTGGCTCCCCTCCCCTCGCACAATGCTTGAACATTTTCCCAGCGCACCGAGGCTCCCTTCCCTCCCCGCCTGGTGCTTGCACACATCCCAGTGCACTGTGGCTCCCCTCCCACCGCCTTGTGCTTGCACACACTCCCAGTGCACTGTGGCTCTCCTCCCTCTGCCACGGTGCTTGCACACATTTCCAGTGCACCGAGGCTCGCTTTCCCCTCGCCCCAATGCTTGCACACTTTCCCAGTGCACCGAGGCTCCCTTCCCTCCCGCCTGGTGCTTGCACACACTCCCTGTGCACCGAGGCCCCCCCTCCCGTCGCCCGGTGCTTGCACACACTCCCATTGCACTGTGGCTCTTCTCCCCCGCCCAGTGCTTGCACACACTCCCAGTGCACCGAGGCACCGCTCTCCCCGCGCGGTGCCTGCACACACTCCCAGTGCACAAGGCTCCCCTTCCCCGCCGGTGCTTGCACACACTGCCAATGCACCGAGGCTCCCCTCTCTCACCCGGTGTTCGCACTGAGCTCCCAGTGCACCGAGGGTACCCTCTCCCGCCCGGTGCTTGCACACACTCCTCTGCACCGAGGCTCGCCCTTCCCCGGCCCGGTGCTTGCACACACTCCCAGTGCACTGTGGCTCTCCTCACCCCCGCCCAGTGCTTGCACACACTCCCAGTGCACCGAGGCTCCCCTCCCCCCGCGCGGTGCTTGCACACATCACTCCCAGTGCACAAGGCTCCCCTCCCCCGCCCGGTGCTTGCACACACTCCCTCTGCACCCAGTCTCCCCTCCCCCGGCCCGGTGCTTGCACACACTCCCCAGCCCAGTGCACCATGGCTCCCCCTCCGCTCGCCAATGCTTGCACACTTTCCCAGTGCACCGAGGCAACCTTCCCCCCGCCCGGTGCTTGCACACTCCCAGTGCACTGTTGGCTCCCCTCCCCCGCCCAGTGCTTGCACACATTCCCAGTGCACCGGAGGCTCACCTCCCCTCGCCCGGTACATGCACACACTCCAGTGCACTGTGGCTCTCCTCCCCCGCTCTGTCATTGCACACACTCCCAGTGCACCGAGGCTCCCCTCCCCTCCGCCCACCAGTGCTTGCACACACTCCCAGTGATCTGTGGCTCCCCTCCCTCCACCCCCGTGCTTGCACACAGTCCCAGTGCACTGTGGCTCCCCTCCCCCCGCCCGGTGCTTGCACACTTTCCCAGCGCACCGAGGCTCCTTACCTCCCGCCTGGTGCTTGCACACACTCCCAGTGCACCGAGGCTCTTTCTCCCCCCGCCGGTGCTTGCACACACACTCCCAGTGCACTGTGGCTCAAACACCCCTCCCCGCCCGGTGCTTACACATACTCCCTGTGACCGAGGCTCCCCTCCCCCCGGGCCCGGTGCTTGCACCACACTCCCAGTGCACCGTGGCTCCTCTCCCCTCGCCCTATGCTTGCACACTTTCCCAGCGCCACCGAGGCTCCCTTCCTCCCGCCTGGTGCTTGCACACACTTCCAGTGCACCGAGGCTGCCGTCCCCCCGCCCGGTGCTTGCACACTCTTCCAGTGCACTGTGGCTACCCTCCCCTCTCCGGTGCTTACACACACTCCCAGTGCACTGTGGCTCCCCCTCCCCCCGCCCGGTGCTTGCACACACTCCCAGTGCACTGTGGCTCCCCACTCCCTCCCGGTGCTTGCACACACTCCAGTGCACTGTGGCTTCCCCTCCCACCGCCTTGTGTTTGCACACATTCCCAGTGCACTGTGGCTCCCCCCCCCTCTGCCCGGTGCTTGCACACACTTCCAGTGCACTGTGGCTTCCCTCCTCCTGCCTGGTGCTTGCGCACACCCCCTGTGCACCGAGGTTCCCCTCCCTCGCCCGGTGCTTGCACACGCTCCAGTGCACTGAGGCTCACCTTCCCTACCTGGTGCTTGCACACACTCCAGTGCACCGAGGCTCTCCTCCCCCCTCCCGGTGCTTACACACACTCCTAGTGCACCGAGGCTCCCGTCCCCCCGCCTGGTGCTTGCTCACACTCCCAGTGCACCGAGGCTCTCCTCCCCCCTCCCGGTGCTTACACACACTCCCTGTGCACCGAGGCTCCCGTCCCCCCGCCTGGTGCTTGCACACACTCCCAATGCACTGTGGCTCCCCTCCCTCCCGCCCGGGCTTACACACGCTCCCTGTACACCGAGGCTCCCCTCCACCGACCGGTGCTTGCACACACTTCCAGTGCACCATGGCTCCCCACACCCGCCCGGTGCTTCCCCACACTCCCAGTGCACCGAGTCTCCCCTCCCCCCGCCCGGTGCCTGCACACACTCCCAGTGCACTGTGGCTCTCCTCCCTCCCGCCCGGTGCTTACACAGACCCCCCTGCACCGAGGCTCCCCTCCCCCGGCTCGGTGCTTGCACAAACTCCCAGTGCACCGTGGCTCCCCTCTCCTCGACCAATGCTTGCAAAATTTTCCAGTGCACCGAGGCTCCCTTCCCTCCCGCATGGTGCCTGCACACACTACCAGTGCACTGTGGCTCCCTTCCCCCCGCCCGGTGCTTGCACACACTCCCAGTGCACTGTGGCTCCCCACCCCCTCCCGGTGCTTGCACACACTCCCAGTGCACTGTGGCTCCCCTCCCCCCGCCCGGAGCTTGAACACACTCCCAGTGCAGTGTGGCTGCCTCGCCCTGCCTGGTGCTTGCACACACCCCCAGTGCACCGAGGCTCCCTGCCTCTCCCGGTGCTTGCACACGCTCCCGGTGCACTGAGGCTCCCCTGCCCCCGCCCGGTGCTTGCACACACTCCCAGTGCACCGAGGCTTCCTCTCCCCTCGCCCAGTGCTTGAACACTCTCCCAATGCACTGTAGCTCCCCTCCCCCCGTCCGCTGCTTGCACACAATCCTGTGCACTGCGGCTCCCCTCCCTCCCGCCTGGTGCTTACACACACTCCTGTGCACCGAGGCTCCCCTCCGCCCGTCCGGTGCTTGCACACACTCCCAGTGCACTGTGGCTCCCCTGCCCGCCCGTTGTTTGCACATGCTCCCAGTGCACCGAGGCTCCCCTCCCCCGCCCGGTGCTTGCACACACTCCCAGTGCGCTATGTCTGCCCTGCGCCCGCGCGGTGCTTGCACACACTCCCAGTGCACTGAGGCTCACCTCCCTCCGCCGGGTGGTTGCACAATCTCCCAGTGCACCGTGGCTCTCCTCCCTCCGCCCGGTGTTTGCACACACTCCCAGTGCACCGTGGCTCCCCTCCCCTCGCCCACTGTCTTGCGCACTTTCCCAGCGCACCGAGGGTCCCTTCCCTCCCGCCTGGTGCTTGCACACACTCCCAGTGCACCCGAGGCTGCCCTCCCCCCGCCCGGTGCTTTGCACACTCTCCCAGTGCACTGTAGCTCCCCTCCCCTCGCCCGGTGCTTGCACACACTCCCAGAGCACTGTGGATCCCCTCCCCCCGCCCGGTGCTTGCACACACTCCCAGTGCACTGTGGCTCCCCTCCCACCGCCTTGTGCTTGCACACACTCCCAGTGCACTGTGGCTCCCCTCACTCTGCCCGGTACTTGCACACACTCCCAGTGCACTGTGGCTCCCTCCCCCTGCCTGGTGCTGGCGCACACCCCCTGTGCACGAGGCTCCCCTCCCTCGCCCGGTGCTTGCACACACTCCCTGTGCACCGAGGCTCCCCTCCCCTCGCCCGGTGCTTGCACACACTCCTAGTGCACCGAGGCTCCTCTCCTCTCGCCCAATGCTTGCACACTTTCCCAGTGCACGGAGGCTCCCTTCCCTCCCATCTGGTGCTTGCACACACTCCCAGTGCACCGAGGCTCACTTCTCCCCGCCCGGTGCTTGCACACACTCCCAGTGCACTGTGGCTCCCCTCCCCCGCCCGGTGCTTGCACACACTCCCAGTGCACTGTGGCTCCCCTCCCACCGCCCGGTGTGCTTGCACACACTCCCAGTGCACCGAGGCTCTCCTCCCCACGCCCTGTGCTTGCACACACTCCCAGTGCACTGTGGCTCAACTCCCTCCCGCGCGGTGCTACACACACAACCAGTGCACCGAATCTCCTCTCCCCTCGCCAGTGCTTGCACACTTCCCAATGCACTGTAGCTCCCCTCCCCCCGCCCGGTGCTTGCACACAATCCCTGTGCACTGAGGGTCCTCTCCCTCCCGCCTGGTGCTGACACACACATCCCTGTGCACCGAGGCTCCCCTCCCCCCGCCCGGTGCTTGCACACACTCCCAGTGCACTGTGGCTCCCCTCCCTCCCGCCTGTTGCTTACACACACTCCCTCTGCACCGAGGTTCCCCTCCCCCGGCCGGTGATTGCACACACTCCCGGTGCACCGTGGCTCCCCTCCCCTTCCCCAATGCTTGCACACTTTCCCAGCGCACCGAGGCTCCCTTCCCTCCCGCTTGTGCTTGCACACACACCCAGTGCACCGAGGCTGCCCTCCCCGCGCCCGGTGCTTGCACACGCTCCCAGTGCACTGTGGCTCCCCTCCCCCCGACCGGTGCTTGCACACACTCCCAGTGCACTGTGGCTCCCCACCCCCGCCCAGTGCTTGCACACACTCCCAGTTCACTGTGGCTCCCCTCCCACCGCCTTGTGCTTGCACACACTCCCAGTGCACTGTGGCTCCCCTCCCTCTGCCCGGTACTTGCTCACACTCCCAGTGCACTGTGGCTCCCTCCCCCTGCCTGGTGCTGGCGCACACCTCCTGTGCACCGAGGCTCCCCTCCCTTGCCCGGTGCTTGCACAAACTCCCAGTGCACTGAGGCTCCCCTGCCCTACCCGGAGCTTGCACACACTCCCAGTGTACTGTGGCTCTCCTCCCCTCGCCCAGTGCTTGCACACACTCCCAGTGCACCGAGGGTCCCCTCTCCCTCCCGGTGCTTGCACACACTCCCTCTGCACCGAGGCTCCCTTCCCCCGGCCCGGTGCTTGCACACACTCCCAGTGCACCGTGGCTCCCCTCCGCTCGCCCAATGCTTGCACACTTTCCCAGTGCACCGAGGCTCCCTTCCCTCCCGTCTGGTGCTTGCACACACTCCCTGTGCACCGAGGCTCCCCTCCCCCGCCCGGTGCTTCCATACACTCCCAGTGCACTGTGGCTCTCCTCACCCCGCCCAGTGCTTGCACACACTCCCGAGGCACCGAGGCTCCCCTCCCCCCGCGCGGTGCTTGCACACACTCCAGTGCACAAGGCTCCCCTCCCCCGCCCGGTGCTTGCACACACTCCTAATGCACCGAGGCTCCCCTCCCATCGCCCTGTGTTCGCACTCGCTCCCAGTGCACCATGGCTTCCCTCCCCCGCCCGTTGCTTGCACACACTCCCGGTGCACCGAGGCGCCCCTCCCACCGCCCGGTGCTTGCACATATTGCCAGTGCACCGAGGGTCTCCTCTCCCGCCCGGTGCTTGCACACACTCCCAGTGCACCGAGTTCCCCTCCCCCGCCCGGTGCTTGCACACACTCCCAGTGCACTGTGGCTCCCCTACCCCGCCCGGTGCTTCGCACACACTCCCAGGGCACCGAGGCTCCCCTCCCCCGCCCGGTGCTTGCACACTCTCCCAGTGCACTGTGGATCCCCTCCCCCCGCCCGGTGCTTGCACACACTCCCAGTGCACTGTGGCTCCCCTCCCACCGCCTTGTGCTTGCACACACTCCCAGTGCACTGTGGCTCCCCTCTCTCTGCCCGGTACTTGCACACACTCCCAGTGCACTGTGGCTCTCCCTCCCCCTGCCTGGTGCTGGCGCACACCCCCTGTGCACCGAGGCTCCCCTCCCTCGCCCGGTGCTTGCACACACTCCCTGTGCACCGAGGCTCCCCTCCCCTCGCCCGGTGCTTGCACACACTCCTAGTGCACCGAGGCTCCCCTCCCCTCGCCCAATGCTTGCACACTTTCCCAGTGCACTGAGGCTCCCCTCTCCTCGCCCGGTGCTTACACACACTCCCTCTGCACCGAGGCTCCCCTCCCCCGGACCGGTGCTTGCACTCCCAGTGCACCGTGGCTCCCCTCCTCTCGCCCAATGCTTGCACACTTTCTTAGTGCACGGAGGCTCCCTTCCCTCCCATCTTGGTGCTTGCACACACTCCCAGTGCACCGAGGCTCACTTCTCCCCGCCCGGTGCTTGCACACACTCCCAGTGCACTGTGGCTCCCCTCCCCCGCCGGTGCTTGCACACACTCCCAGTGCACTGTGGCTCCCCCTCCCACCGCCCGGTGCTTGCACACACTCCCAGTGCACCGAGGCTCTCCTCCCCACGCCCTGTGCTTGCACACACTCCCAGTGCACTGTGGCTCAACTCCCTCCCGCGCGGTGCTTACACACACAACCAGTGCACTGTGGATCCCCTCCCCCCGCCCGGTGCTTGCACACACTCCCAGTGCACTGTGGCTCCCCTCCCACCGCCTTGTGCTTGCACACACTCCCAGTGCACTGTGGCTCCCCTCTCTCTGCCCGGTACTTGCACACACTCCCAGTGCACTGTGGCTCCCTCCCCCTGCCTGGTGCTGGCGCACACCCCCTGTGCACCGAGGCTCCCCTCCCTCGCCCGGTGCTTGCACACACTCCTGTGCACCGAGGCTCCCCTCCCCTCGCCCGGTGCTTGCACACACTCCTAGTGCACCGAGGCTCCCCTCCCCTCGCCCAATGCTTGCACACTTTCCCAGTGCACTGAGGCTCCCCTCTCCTCGCCCGGTGCTTACACACACTCCCTCTGCACCGAGGCTCCCCTCCCCCGGACCGGTGCTTGCACTCCCAGTGCACCGTGGCTCCCCTCCTCTCTGCCCAATGCTTGCACACTTTCTTAGTGCACGGAGGCTCCCTTCCCTCCCATCTGGTGCTTGCACACACTCCCAGTGCACCGAGGCTCACTTCTCCCCGCCCGGTGCTTGCACACACTCCCAGTGCACTGTGGCTCCCCTCCCCCGCCCGGTGCTTGCACACACTCCCAGTGCACTGTGGCTCCCCTCCCACCGCCCGGTGCTTGCACACACTCCCAGTGCACCGAGGCTCTCCTCCCCACGCCCTGTGCTTGCACACACTCCCAGTGCACTGTGGCTCAACTCCCTCCCGCGCGGTGCTTACACACACAACCAGTGCACCGAATCTCCTCTCCCCTCGCCCAGTGCTTGCACACTTTCCCAATGCACTGTAGCTCCCCTCCCCCGCCCGGTGCTTGCACACAATCCCTGTGCACTGAGGGTCCTCTCCCTCCCGCCTGGTGCTGACACACACTCCCTGTGCACCGAGGCTCCCCTCCCCCCGGCCCGGTGATTGCACACACTCCCGGTGCACCGTGGCTCCCCTCCCCTTCCCCAATGCTTGCACACTTTCCCAGCGCACCGAGGCTCCCTTCCCTCCCGCTTGTGCTTGCACACACACCCAGTGCACCGAGGCTGCCCTCCCCGCGCCCGGTGCTTGCACACGCTCCCAGTGCACTGTGGCTCCCCTCCCCCCGACCGGTGCTTGCACACACTCCCAGTGCACTGTGGCTCCCCACCCCCGCCCAGTGCTTGCACACACTCCCAGTTCACTGTGGCTCCCCTCCCACCGCCTTGTGCTTGCACACACTCCCAGTGCACTGTGGCTCTCCTCCCTCTGCCCGGTACTTGCTCACACTCCCAGTGCACTGTGGCTCCCTCCCCCTGCCTGGTGCTGGCGCACACCTCCTGTGCACCGAGGCTCCCCTCCCTTGCCCGGTGCTTGCACAAACTCCCAGTGCACTGAGGCTCCCCTGCCCTACCCGGAGCTTGCACACACTCCCAGTGTACTGTGGCTCTCCTCCCCTCGCCCAGTGCTTGCACACACTCCCAGTGCACCGAGGGTCCCCTCTCCCTCCCGGTGCTTGCACACACTCCCTCTGCACCGAGGCTCCCTTCCCCCGGCCCGGTGCTTGCACACACTCCCAGTGCACCGTGGCTCCCCTCCGCTCGCCCAATGCTTGCACACTTTCCAGTGCACCGAGGCTCCCTTCCCTCCCGTCTGGTGCTTGCACACACTCTCTGTGCACCGAGGCTCCCCTCCCCCGCCCCGGTGCTTGCATACACTCCCAGTGCACTGTGGCTCTCCTCACCCCGCCCAGTGCTTGCACACACTCCCGAGGCACCGAGGCTCCCCTCCCCCCGCGCGGTGCTTGCACACACTCCCAGTGCACAAGGCTCCCCTCCCCCGCCCGGTGCTTGCACACACTCCTAATGCACCGAGGCTCCCCTCCCATCGCCCTGTGTTCGCACTCGCTCCCAGTGCACCATGGCTTCCCTCCCCCGCCCGGTGCTTGCACACACTCCGGTGCACCGAGGCGCCCCTCCCACCGCCCGGTGCTTGCACATATTGCCAGTGCACCGAGGGTCTCCTCTCCCGCCCGGTGCTTGCCACACACTCCCAGTGCACCGAGGTTCCCCTCCCCCGCCCGGTGCTTGCACACACTACCAGTGCACTGTGGCTCCCCTCCCCCGCCCGGTGCTTCGCACACACTCCCAGGGCACCGAGGCTCCCCTCCCTCGCCCGGTGCTTGCACACGCTCCAGTGCACTGAGGCTCCCCTGCCCCGCCCGGTGCTTGCACACACTCCAGTGCACTGTGGCTCCCCTACCCCGCCCGGTGCTTGCACACACTTCCAGTGCACTGTGGCTCCCTCCTCCTGCCTGGTGGCTTGCGCACACCCCCTGTGCACCGAGGTTCCCCTCCCTCGCCCGGTGCTTGCACACGCTCCCAGTGCACTGAGGCTCACCTTCCCTACCTGTTGCTTGCACACACTCCCAGTGCACCGAGGCTCTCCTCCCCCCTCCCGGTGCTTACACACACTCCTAGTGCACCGAGGCTCCCGTCCCCCCGCCTGGTGCTTGCTCACACTCCCAGTGCACCGAGGCTCTCCTCCCCCCTCCCGGTGCTTACACACACTCCCTGTGCACCGAGGCTCCCGTCCCCCCGCCTGGTGCTTGCACACACTCCCAATGCACTGTGGCTCCCCTCCCTCCCGCCCGGGGCTTACACACGCTCCCTGTACACCGAGGCTCCCCTCCACCGACCGGTGCTTGCACACACTTCCAGTGCACCATGGCTCCCCACACCCGCCCGGTGCTTCCCCACACTCCCAGTGCACCGAGTCTCCCCTCTACCCGCCCGGTGCCTGCACACACTCCCAGTGCACTGTGGCTCTCCTCCCTCCCGCCCGGTGCTTACACAGACCCCTGCACCGAGGCTCCCCTCCCCCGGCTCGGTGCTTGCACAAACTCCAGTGCACCGTGGCTCCCCTCTCCTCGACCAATGCTTGCAAAATTTTCCAGTGCACCGAGGCTCCCTTCCCTCCCGCATGGTGCCTGCACACACTCCCAGTGCACTGTGGCTCCCTTCCCCCGCCCGGTGCTTGCACACACTCCCAGTGCACTGTGGCTCCCCACCCCCCTCCCGGTGCTTGCACACACTCCCAGTGCACTGTGGCTCCCCTACCCCCGCCCGGAGCTTGAACACACTCCCAGTGCACTGTGGCTGCCTCGCCCTGCCTGGTGCTTGCACACACCCCCAGTGCACCGAGGCTCCCCTGCCTCTCCCGGTGCTTGCACACGCTCCCGGTGCACTGAGGCTCCCCTGCCCCCGCCCGGTGCTTGCACACACTCCCAGTGCACCGAGGCTCCTCTCCCCTCGCCTAGTGCTTGCACACTCTCCCAATGCACTGTAGCTCCCCTCCCCCCGTCCGGTGCTTGCACACAATCCCTGTGCACTGCGGCTCCCCTCCCTCCCGCCTGGTGCTTACACACACTCCTGTGCACCGAGGCTCCCCTCCGCCCGTCCGGTGCTTGCACACACTCCCAGTGCACTGTGGCTCCCCTGCCCGCCCGTTGTTTGCACATGCTCCCAGTGCACCGAGGCTCCCCTCCCCCGCCCGGGTGCTTGCACACACTCCCAGTGCGCTATGTCTGCCCTGCGCCCGCGCGGTGCTTGCACACACTCCCAGTGCACTGAGGCTCACCTCCCTCCGCCGGGTGGTTGCACAATCTCCCAGTGCACCGTGGCTCTCCTCCCTCCGCCCGGTGTTTGCACACACTCCCAGTGCACCGTGGCTCCCCTCCCCTCGCCCAATGCTTGCGCACTTTCCCAGCGCACCGAGGGTCCCTTCCCTCCCGCCTGGTGCTTGCACACACTCCCAGTGCACCGAGGCTGCCCTCCCCCCGCCCGGTGCTTGCACACTCTCCCAGTGCACTGTAGCTCCCCTCCCCTCGCCCGGTGCTTGCACACACTCCCAGAGCACTGTGGATCCCCTCCCCCCGCCCGGTGCTTGCACACACTCCCAGTGCACTGTGGCTCCCCTCCCCACCGCCTTGTGCTTGCACACACTCCAGTGCACTGTGGCTCCCCTCACTCTGCCCGGTACTTGCACACACTCCCAGTGCACTGTGGCTCCCTCCCCCTGCCTGGTGCTGGCGCACACCCCCTGTGCACCGAGGCTCCCCTCCCTCGCCCGGTGCTTGCACACACTCCCTGTGCACCGAGGCTCCCCTCCCCCTCGCCCGGTGCTTGCACACACTCCTAGTGCACCGAGGCTCCCCTCCTCTCGCCCAATGCTTGCACACTTTCCCAGTGCACGGAGGCTCCCTTCCCTCCCATCTGGTGCTTGCACACACTCCCAGTGCACCGAGGCTCACTTCTCCCCGCCCGGTGCTTGCACACACTCCCAGTGCACTGTGGCTCCCCTCCCCCGCCCGGTGCTTGCACACACTCCCAGTGCACTGTGGCTCCCCTCCCACCGCCCGGTGCTTGCACACACTCCCAGTGCACCGAGGCTCTCCTCCCCACGCCCTGTGCTTGCCACACTCCCAGTGCACTGTGGCTCAACTCCCTCCCGCGCGGTGCTTACACACACAACCAGTGCACCGAATCTCCTCTCCCCTCGCCCAGTGCTTGCACACTTTCCCAATGCACTGTAGCTCCCCTCCCCCGCCCGGTGCTTGCACACAATCCCTGTGCACTGAGGGTCCTCTCCCTCCCGCCTGGTGCTGACACACACTCCCTGTGCACCGAGGCTCCCCTCCCCCCGCCCGGTGCTTGCACACACTCCAGTGCACTGTGGCTCCCCTCCCTCCCCGCCTGTTGCTTACACACACTCCCTCTGCACCGAGGTTCCCCTCCCCCGGACCGGTGATTGCACACACTCCCGGTGCACCGTGGCTCCCCTCCCCTTCCCCAATGCTTGCACACTTTCCCAGCGCACCGAGGCTCCCTTCCCTCCCGCTTGTGCTTGCACACACACCCAGTGCACCGAGGCTGCCCTCCCCGCGCCCGGTGCTTGCACACGCTCCCAGTGCACTGTGGCTCCCCTCCCCCCGACCGGTGCTTGCACACACTCCCAGTGCACTGTGGCTCCCCACCCCCCGCCAGTGCTTGCACACACTCCCAGTTCACTGTGGCTCCCCTCCACCCGCCTTGTGCTTGCACACACTCCCAGTGCACTGTGGCTCCCCTCCCTCTGCCCGGTACTTGCTCACACTCCCAGTGCACTGTGGCTCCCTCCCCCTGCCTGGTGCTGGCGCACACCTCCTGTGCACCGAGGCTCCCTTCCCTTGCCCGGTGCTTGCACAAACTCCCAGTGCACTGAGGCTCCCCTGCCCTACCCGGAGCTTGCACACACTCCCAGTGTACTGTGGCTCTCCTCCCCTCGCCCAGTGCTTGCACACACTCCCAGTGCACCGAGCGTCCCCTCTCCCTCCCGGTGCTTGCACACACTCCCTCTGCACCGAGGCTCCCTTCCCCCGGCCCGGTGCTTGCACACACTCCCAGTGCACCGTGGCTCCCCTCCGCTCGCCCAATGCTTGCACACTTTCCCAGTGCACCGAGGCTCCCTTCCCTCCCGTCTGGTGCTTGCACACACTCCCTGTGCACCGAGGCTCCCCTCCCCGCCCGGTGCTTCCATACACTCCCAGTGCACTGTGCTCTCCTCACCCCGCCCAGTGCTTGCACACACTCCCGAGGCACCGAGGCTCCCCTCCCCCCGCGCGGTGCTTGCACACACTCCCAGTGCACAAGGCTCCCCTCCCCGCCCGGTGCTTGCACACACTCCTAATGCACCGAGGCTCCCCTCCCATCGCCCTGTGTTCGCACTCGCTCCCAGTGCACCATGGCTTCCCTCCCCCGCCCGTTGCTTGCACACACTCCCGGTGCACCGAGGCGCCCCTCCCACCGCCCGGTGCTTGCACATATTGCCAGTGCACCGAGTGTCTCCTCTCCCGCCCGGTGCTTGCACACACTCCCAGTGCACCGAGGTTCCCCTCCCCCGCCCGGTGCTTGCACACACTCCCAGTGCACTGTGGCTCCCCTACCCCGCCCGGTGCTTCGCACACACTCCCAGGGCACCGAGGCTCCCCTCCCCCGCCCGGTGCTTGCACACTCTCCCAGTGCACTGTAGCTCCCCTCCCCTCGCCCGGTGCTTGCACACACTCCCAGAGCACTGTGGATCCCCTCCCCCCCGCCCGGTGCTTGCACACACTCCCAGTGCACTGTGGCTCCCCTCCCACCGCCTTGTGCTTTGCACACACTCCCAGTGCACTGTGGCTCCCCTCTCTCTGCCCGGTACTTGCAACACACTCCCAGTGCACTGTGGCTCCTCCCCCTGCCTGGTGCTGGCGCACACCCCCTGTGCACCGAGGCTCCCCTCCCTCGCCCGGTGCTTGCACACACTCCCTGTGCACCGAGGCTCCCCTCCCCTCGCCCGGTGCTTGCACACACTCCTAGTGCACCGAGGCTCCCCTCCCCTCGCCCAATGCTTGCACACTTTCCCAGTGCACTGAGGCTCCCCTCTCCTCGCCCGGTGCTTACACACACCTACCCTCTGCACCGAGGCTCCCCTCCCCCGGACCGGTGCTTGCACTCCCAGTGCACCGTGGCTCCCCTCCTCTCGCCCAATGCTTGCACACTTTCCTAGTGCACGGAGGCTCCCTTCCCTCCATCTGGTGCTTGCACACACTCCAGTGCACCGAGGCTCACTTCTCCCGCCCGGTGCTTGCACACACTCCCAGTGCACTGTGGCTCCCCTCCCCCGCCCGGTGCTTGCACACACTCCCAGTGCACTGTGGCTCCCCTCCCACCGCCCGGTGCTTGCACACACTCCCCAGTGCACCGAGGCTCTCCTCCCCACGCCCTGTGCTTGCACAAACTCCCAGTGCACTGTGGCTCAACTCCCTCCCACGCGGTGCTTACACACACAACCAGTGCACCGAATCTCCTCTCCCCTCGCCCAGTGCTTGCACACTTTCCCAATGCACTGTAGCTCCCCTCCCCCCGCCCGGTGCTTGCACACAATCCCTGTGCACTGAGGGTCCTCTCCCTCCCGCCTGGTGCTGACACACACTCCCTGTGCACCGAGGCTCCCCTCCCTCGGCCCGGTGATTGCACACACTCCGGTGCACCGTGGCTCCCCTCCCCTTCCCCAATGCTTGCACACTTTCCCAGCGCACCGAGGCTCCCTTCCCTCCCGCTTGTGCTTGCACACACACCCAGTGCACCGAGGCTGCCCTCCCCGCGCCCGGTGCTTGCACACGCTCCCAGTGCACTGTGGCTCCCCTCCCCCCGACCGGTGCTTGCACACACTCCCAGTGCACTGTGGCTCCCCACCCCCGCCCAGTGCTTGCACACACTCCCAGTTCACTGTGGCTCCCCTCCCACCGCCTTGTGCTTGCACACACTCCCAGTGCACTGTGGCTCCCCTCCCTCTGCCCGGTACTTGCTCACACTCCCAGTGCACTGTGGCTCCCTCCCCCTGCCTGGTGCTGGCGCACACCTCCTGTGCACCGAGGCTCCCCTCCCTTGCCCGGTGCTTGCACAAACTCCCAGTGCACTGAGGCTCCCCTGCCCTACCCGGAGCTAGCACACACTCCCAGTGTACTGTGGCTCTCCTCCCCTCGCCCAGTGCTTGCACACACTCCCAGTGCACCGAGGGTCCCCTCTCCCTCCCGGTGCTTGCACACACTCCCTCTGCACCGAGGCTCCCTTCCCCCGGCCCGGTGCTTGCACACACTCCCAGTGCACCGTGGCTCCCCTCCGCTCGCCCAATGCTTGCACACTTTCCCAGTGCACCGAGGCTCCCTTCCCTCCCGTCTGGTGCTTGCACACACTCTCTGTGCACCGAGGCTCCCCTCCCCCGCCCGGTGCTTGCATACACTCCCAGTGCACTGTGGCTCTCCTCACCCCGCCCAGTGCTTGCACACACTCCCGAGGCACCGAGGCTCCCCTCCCCCCGCGCGGTGCTTGCACACACTCCCAGTGCACAAGGCTCCCCTCCCCCGCCCGGTGCTTGCACACACTCCTAATGCACCGAGGCTCCCCTCCCATCGCCCTGTGTTCGCACTCGCTCCCAGTGCACCATGGCTTCCCTCCCCCGCCCGGTGCTTGCACACACTCCCGGTGCACCGAGGCGCCCCTCCCACCGCCCGGTGCTTGCACATATTGCCAGTGCACCGAGGGTCTCCTCTCCCGCCCGGTGCTTGCACACACTCCCAGTGCACGAGGTTCCCCTCCCCCGCCCGGTGCTTGCACACACTACCAGTGCACTGTGGCTCCCCTCCCCCGCCCGGTGCTTCGAACACACTCCCAGGGCACCGAGGCTCCCC